>NW_027266343.1:6366948-6979136 GCF_022045235.1 Haliotis cracherodii
TCAAAACAATGTTCATTGGACCTGTCAATTAAGGCAAGAGGCTGACAGAGTCCGACTGTAACGAACCGGAAGAATTATGTCCGGGAGAAGGCGGCTGTTTCAAATAACATGGTCAGTTACCACCAGATTCGAACATTACTTCCCAGGTTACGGTAAAACACAGCTGGAAAAATGCTAGTTAGAAATGAAACGAGAAAGTTGAACCGAGGCTAGCTGGGAAAAAAACGGGCGAGCGAGTCTGCATGTTTGCTGTTTCATTCATTCTCGGCCTTCGCTTTCGAAGGGTAGTTGGGACAATGAATATGCATGAAAGTTGCTGAATGTCCTGTGCATGATGATACACGTGACCAGAATTGGAAATCCCTCGACTGTAATATTGGGATTCCCCCAACATTCCGCAGCAATAAAAGTAGTGCACCTCGGTGGGCGTGGCTTTTTTTTTACATTCATTGGGAAATGAATGCAATAACACGTGACCAATTCAGCTAATCAGAATGCAGACATTTCAATGAACTCAACGAAAATTTAATTATTCAATGCTTTTGACATTATTCCATTAATATCACGGCGTGTCATCCCGAAGTGATGCAGGTCTCAGACGTTTACCACTTCGGTGAAACCAACGAGCACGGGTATGGTGCTGACAAACCTAGAAACATAATCAGGGCGAACCGGGATTCGAACCCACAATCATAGGTTTCTGGCGTGTCAAAGGGATGCAACTCTGCACAGCGAATCGCAGCGCCTTAGATGACTGGGCCACCCGTGCCCCCTCAATACTACTGAATAAGGGCAGCAGTTGAAATAGGGAATGACATGCTGGTGATGGAGATAGGGAAATAGCCTACTTTTGATAACGAAATCAGATAAGCCCTGCTTATCGTTGCTGTAGCTATTCTGACCTACAAATATTGAGAGACATTGCACCTGATATCTGTTCACAACAAGCAGCTTATATCATGTTATGCTGAACATTATGAAACAAAAACCTAAAATTTTTTTTTTTTTTAAACATACCTACCAACCAATACCCACTGGGGCCAGGCAACTGTAAACACATGTGTTTTCTTATTTGGCCTGATGTAAAATGTAATGGAACATCCTATTAATATTTTAAACAAGCAAGGGTTTTATAACGTCACTAGTCTTTGGTGCAATGGATCTAGATGTTTTTTAAGGGTAATGGGTATATATAATTGGTTATAATTAGGAAGATACATTTACATCATTGTAAAATCATATTTTGGTGTCTTATGTTTTGTTTTATTAATAATGAAATAATTGTGGAAGTGGTATTGCACACCTGTGTGATATGAAATGTGATGGGAACTATCATACCAACACATAAACTAGTGTGTAATTAGCTCTGGTCATGTGTCACTGCCATGCTGCTCTCCACACAATGAACACTATTGTCGTGAACATAAGCTGCACTGTCAGTAGGGGAACATATGGTGTGAGTGTTGTCAGTGCCTCACTGGGTGGCAGGGAGGGATCCTCAACTAGCCGGCCGGTTCATTAGTTGACTGGACATTGGGACAGGTAGGTGTGTGTAGGACAGGTAGACAGGTACCTCAAGACAGGTAGAGTGTGTGTGAGACAGGTACCTCAAGACAGGTAGAGTGTGTGAGGGATAGGTAGACAGGCACCTCAAGACAGGTAGAGTGTGTAGGACAGGTAGATAGGTACCTCAAGACAGGTAGAGTGTGTAGGACAGGTAGATAGGTACCTCAAGACAGGTAGAGTGTGTGAGGGACAGGTAGACAGGTACCTCAAGACAGGTAGAATGTGTGTGGGACAGGTAGATAGGTACCTCAAGACAGGTAGAGTGTGTGAGGGACAGGGACATAGGTAGAGCGTGTTTGAGGCAGGTGGACAGGTAGAATGTGTGTGGGACAGGTAGACAGGTACCTCAAGACAGGTAGAGTGTGTGTGGGACAGGTAGACAGGTACCTCAAGACGGGTAGTGTGTGAGGGACAGGTAGATAGGCACCTCAAGACAGGTAGAGTGTGTGAGGGACAGGTAGACAGGTACCTCAAGACAGGTAGAGTGTGTGAGGGACAGGTAGACAGGTACCTCAAGACAGGTAGAGTGTGTGAGGGACAGGTAGACAGGCACCTCAAGACAGGTAGAGTGTGTGAGGGACAGGTAGATAGGCACCTCAAGACAGGTAGAGTGTGTGAGGGACAGGTAGATAGGCACCTCAAGACAGGTAGAGTGTGTGAGGGACAGGTAGATAAGCACCTCAAGACAGGTAGAGTGTGTGAGGGACAGGTAGATAAGCACCTCAAGACAGGTAGAATGTGTGAGGGACAGGTAGACAGGTACCTCAAGACAGGTAGAGTGTGTGTGGGAAGGTAGACAGGCGCCTCAAGACAGGTAGAGTGTGTGAGGGTCAGGTAGATAGGCACCTCAAGACAGGTAGAGTGTGTGAGGGACAGGGAGATAGGCACCTCAAGACAGGTAGAGTCTGTGAGGGACAGGTAGATAGGCACCTCAAGACAGGTAGAGTGTGTGAGGGACAGGTAGACAGGTACCTCAAGACAGGTAGAGTGTATGAGGGACAGGTAGACAGGTACCTCAAGACAGGTAGAGTGTGTGAGGGACAGGTAGATAGGCACCTCAAGACAGGTAGAGTGTGTGAGGGACAGGTAGATAGGCACCTCAAGACAGGTAGAATCTGTGAGGGACAGGTAGATAGGCACCTCAAGACAGGTAGAGTGTGTGAGGGACAGGGACATAGGTACCTCAAGACAGGTAGAGTGTGTGAGGGACAGGTAGACAGGTACCTCAAGACAGGTAGAGTGTGTGAGGGTCAGGTAGATAGGTACCTCAAGACAGGTAGAGTGTGTGAGGGACAGGTAGACAGGTACCTCAAGACAGGTAGAGTGTGTGAGGGTCAGGTAGACAGGTACCTCAAGACAGGTAGAGTGTGTGAGGGACAGGTAGACAGGCACCTCAAGACAGGTAGAGTGTGTGAGGGACAGGTAGATAGGCACCTCAAGACAGGTAGAGTGTGTGAGGGACAGGTAGATAGGCACCTCAAGACAGGTAGAGTGTGTGAGGGACAGGTAGATAAGCACCTCAAGACAGGTAGAGTGTGTGAGGGACAGGTAGATAAGCACCTCAAGACAGGTAGAATGTGTGAGGGACAGGTAGACAGGTACCTCAAGACAGGTAGAGTGTGTGTGGGAAGGTAGACAGGCGCCTCAAGACAGGTAGAGTGTGTGAGGGTCAGGTAGATAGGCACCTCAAGACAGGTAGAGTGTGTGAGGGACAGGGAGATAGGCACCTCAAGACAGGTAGAGTCTGTGAGGGACAGGTAGATAGGCACCTCAAGACAGGTAGAGTGTGTGAGGGACAGGTAGACAGGTACCTCAAGACAGGTAGAGTGTATGAGGGACAGGTAGACAGGTACCTCAAGACAGGTAGAGTGTGTGAGGGACAGGTAGATAGGCACCTCAAGACAGGTAGAGTGTGTGAGGGACAGGTAGATAGGCACTTCAAGACAGGTAGAATCTGTGAGGGACAGGTAGATAGGCACCTCAAGACAGGTAGAGTGTGTGAGGGACAGGGACATAGGTACCTCAAGACAGGTAGAGTGTGTGAGGGACAGGTAGACAGGTACCTCAAGACAGGTAGAGTGTGTGAGGGTCAGGTAGATAGGTACCTCAAGACAGGTAGAGTGTGTGAGGGACAGGTAGACAGGTACCTCAAGACAGGTAGAGTGTGTGAGGGTCAGGTAGATAGGTACCTCAAGACAGGTAGAGTGTGTGAGGGACAGGTAGACAGGTACCTCAAGACAGGTAGAGTGTGTGAGGGTCAGGTAGATAGGTACCTCAAGACAGAGTGTGTGAGGGACAGGGACATAGGTACCTCAAGACAGGTAGAGTGTGTGAGGGACAGGTAGACAGGTACCTCAAGACAGGTAGAGTGTGTGAGGGTCAGGTAGATAGGTACCTCAAGACAGGTATAGTGTGTGAGGGACAGGTAGACAGGTACCTCAAGACAGGTAGAGTGTGTGAGGGACAGGTAGATAGGCACCTCAAGACAGAGTGTGTGAGGGACAGGTAGATAGGCACCTCAAGACAGAGTGTGTGAGGGACAGGTAGATAGGCACCTCAAGACAGGTAGAGTGTGTGAGGGACAGGTAGGTAGGTACCTCAAGACAGGTAGAGTGTGTGAGGGACAGGTAGATAGGAACCTCAAGACAGGTAGAGTGTGTGAGGTACAGGTAGATAGGTACCTCAAGACAGGTAGAGTGTGTGAGGGACAGGTAGACAGGTACCTCAAGACAGGTAGAGTGTGTGAGGGACAGGTAGACAGGCACCTCAAGACAGGTAGAGTGTGTGAGGGACAGGTAGACAGGTACCTCAAGACAGGTAGAGTGTGTGAGGTACAGGTAGACAGGTACCTCAAGACAGGTAGAGTGTTTGAGGGACAGGTAGACAGGTACCTCAAGACAGGTAGAGTGTGTGAGGGTCAGGTAGACAGGTACCTCAAGACAGGTAGAGTGTGTGAGGGACAGGTTGACAGGTACCTCAAGACAGGTAGAGTGTGTGAGGGACAGGTTGACAGGTACCTCAAGACAGGTAGAGTGTGTGAGGGACAGGTAGATAGGCACCTCAAGACAGGTAGAGTGTGTGAGGGACAGGTAGATAGGTACCTCAAGACAGGTAGAGTGTGTGAGGGAAGGTAGACAGGCACCTCAAGACAGGTAGAGTGTGTGAGAGACAGGTTGACTGTGTGCGGGGTCACGACTTTGACATGCCAATTGTTTTATCAGGAATTGGAAGTGTGTCCGACAACCTGACAAGTATGGGGATCATACCGCAAGATAGAGAGAGTGAGTACACCTACCTCATCGTTACTCAAGTCGTTACTTTCTCTCTGCACTTTCGGAAAGTACAAGTCTCATGAATGTATACAACTTTGCAGATTTGGATCGATCGTAACATCGTTAATGCAAATAGCATCTTCAAAACATCGAAAGCGACATGTGATTAAGGTGTATTTGCACTGTTGTCTTGTCTATCAATTTCAAAGGAGAAATGAAAATAGAGCGGAGGTTGAGTCTTCATATAAAGAGGCTCCATATACGGTCTTGTTGGGGGAAATTACCTCTAGAATTTTGCGCTTTGTAGTCCTTGCCAAACTGGTATCATAAGGACTACCGTATTTGACGTAATAAGCGCCCCGCTCTATTTGCTAATATATTGGCTCGTGAACAATCCCAATTAACACCCTTTCCGATTGATCAATGTATACAATCCTTATTTATTAGCGTATAATATGCACTTGTGTGTTATATGCACCTTTAATTATGGGCAATTAAATTCTCGAAAAATATATCTCTCTTATATAACCATTTCATGCTTTCAGCATAAACGACGAAATTTATCTTTCAACTCTTTTTTTTTTTGGACAAAATAATATTCTAATAAGAGCCCCCTTTTTCTAATTTTGAGAGCGCCCTGGGCGCTTATTACGTCGATTACGATAGTAGAAAATTGCCATTTTTACAGGTATATTTGCTTCATGTTATCATTATAAGGATTAGTGGGGTAAAGCTGTTAGTTTCTCCCGCTGCAACAACTAATCAAATGATGACGTATATTCTGGACCTGGCTGGTGGTGGTAATACCCAATCAGCATACAGGCCTAGCTGGCCATGCTAAATTAAGCCACGCATCCTCCTTAGCTCTTTTTAGGATACGTTTGAGTTGTTATAAATCGAGACCTCGAAATATGTACTTTTAATGAAGCGCAGCAGCGCTAAGTTAATGTTTTCACACTCTTTTTCTCGGCCATCGTATTGGACATCATACTGGCAACATAATGATGCAAGGAAAATCTATTACCATTTTTCATGATACCTGCACTTTAAGGCAAGTATTCCAGAGATTCAGTGATCTGAGTCTGTTGTAAAATTCTATTTGGTCTTGTAACATCAACTAATAAGTCCCTGCTGCATGTAAAATCCTGAAATATGTAGAAAATTTGCAGAAATGTACCTATTTTTCTAGAAAATCTCTTTGTGCAGAACTTTGTGCTGAAATATCCTTATATCTCTCCTAGAATGTTCAAATACACTGCAGAATTTTAACACGTGAGTCGATTGCTGGTTTTAAACATGTCAAAGTTTCATAGGTTTACTGAACATGCTGAAACAAAATAATTATTTAGACTGCAAATTGTATTTATTTATTCATTCCAAATAATTATTTGAGGTGTGTGTTGTATGGAAAAAAAATAACAATTTACAAATGATTTTTTTTAAACATTGTGTTCAACATTTTACGTTTTGAGAAATATGTTTCGTTTTCATGGGAAGTTGACGTTTGTATTAATCCTTTATCAAACATGCCGAAAGTGTATGTCTGTATGTTAACACGAGTGATCTCCTGATTCACTTCAAGAAGCTATATCATGTATATTCTAGCCTTAGTTAAGCTGATCATTAAAAGTACGAAATGCATGAAAACTAACGTTACAAATTTGTAGAATTGTGTGCAGAATTAAAAAAAATTTGGTTGCAGAATTTACAAAAATTGACTGCAGAATTTTTATTTTTTGGCATTGGAATACAGCGGGGACTGACTTATAATAGTCCCTATAATAACACTACAATGTTAAAGTGATGCTTTAGAGTCAAGTTGGGGCTATTTGACTCTTATGTTTTTGCACAGACTGGGCTAGGGGGGAGTGGCTTGCTAGAAATTAGAGGTATTAGAGTTTCTGTTTTAAAGTCTCACTTTGACATATTATTTTGTATTAAAATGCAAATGTAAATAGACTGCTTAGAATTGCACATAGTTTTCCTCATTATACATGTTGGAAGTAGAAGAGTCATAGGGTTTTCATTTTAGGTGAAATGCCATGTGTATTTTCAACGACTTCAAGCTCAGGGACGTCAGGGTGGTAATTGTTTAATGGTAACAGCAGTTCATGGTCAAATTGCTGTTTGGAAGCAAAATACCTCAAGAAACACAGTATGGATTTTATTCATATTTTCCCGAAAAGTTTCTTCAGGGACTCAGGGTCACTGACTTTTTTTTCCTTTTTGCATTTTGTTTGTGAAATCAGAGATGGTCCCTTGAGAAATATTACGAGGTGTTTTATTTTTTTGATTATGTTAAGAGGCAAAGTCATTTAGGAGAGTCTGCCAGCCCCAATAAATTATGATGACCTTGACCTTATTTCAAGGTCACAAACAGCATTTGACTGACTTAATTTTGTACATATTTGCTTCACTGATCTCTTCCTTGTCTTGTTGACATTATCACAATAATATGTCAACAGCTTATTGATAGCATTTGTAATGATATTATAAAAACACATTTTTTAAATTTCATGTGCCCCAAACATGCCAAAAGCTGTGAAACAGAGGTCGTCATTTTAAATGGAGATTTTAGTCCTGGGCCCTGTTCTACAAAGCGATCTTAGAGCTACGACAGCCGTAAGTCTGTGTTAAAGTATGGGAGTTACGATCGCCTTATCGCTAAGATCGCTTTGTTGAACGGGGCCCAGACCTGCAGCTTCTAAAGCCTGTGGGTCTTGATGGCAGCCTGGCAATTTATATTACTGTATTAAATGTAAGAAGGGCCCCGCTCTAATAAGCGCCCACGGCAGTATTTGCTAATATATTGGCTAGTGAACAATCCCAATTAGCACCCCTTCCGATTGATCAATGTACACAAGACCTATTTATTCGTGTAAAATACGCACTCATGTGTAATATGCACCCTCAATTATGGGCAATTAAATTCTGGAAAAATATATTTGTCGTATATTAACATTTCAGACTGTCAGCATAAACCACGAAATTTATCTTTCAACTCTGTTTTTTTCACCAAAATAATATTCTAATAAGAGCCCCCTTTTTTTAATTTTGAGAGCGCCCTGGGCGCTTATTAAGTCGAATGCGGTATTTCAAACAGTGGTAAATATGTTACATCAACATCAGAATAACCAGTCTCTATTAGCCGCTGAAACAGATTCCATTGGGCGTAAAAGGCAAAATAGCAATTGCAACCATATAAATGGATTTCCAAAAATTAATGATGACGACAGATGTTTGCGAAAATAGTATACATTAATATAGGATTGACATGTGAAAATGCTTTGCATGGTGGAGTTGAAACGTCTGCTGTGGACCATATGGCCTCTGTGATAGCACAGTGTGAAATACAATTCTGTTTAATAACAAAAACCAATATATGTCACCTTGCTGAACATTGAAAGGTAGTATCATCTGGTCAGGTCCGAGGTTGTGTAGTAACATTTCATGTAAATGATTACCAGGACAGCACATTTTTAAGCACCCTCGTTATTTTATCCATGGATCAAAAACAGACAAAATAAAATTCTTTTAAGCACATGGACTTCAATTTATTGAAGCACTGATTGATGTCCTATGCCGTATGTTCTTCAACAAGTGTTGAAGCACGCTTCTATTTGGCCAATATTGCACCTTATTGCACCTTATTGCACCTGTTGGAGGTTTCTATTTATTCAAGCCATATTGGACCCGTATGTGATATTCTGGATATTCTGTGTGACTCATACGACAGACAGCATACCATATTCGACATAATAAGCGCCCAGGGCACACCCCAAAATTAGATTATTGAATATTATTTTGGTGAAAAATACAGAGTTGAAAGATCGTATATTTCATGATTTATGCTGACAGCCTGAAATGTTTATATACGACAGATAAATTTTTCCAGAATTTAATTGCCAATAATTAAGGGTGCATATAACAAACAAGTGCGTATTATACACGAATGTATAAGTCTTGTGTACATTGATCAATTGGAAGGGGTGCTGATTAGGATTGTTTACTAGCCAATATATTCACAAATATCGGCATGAGCGCTTATTAGAGCGGTGCGCTAATTACGGCGAATACGGTAACTGCGATATTGGTTTGTTGTTACTTTTTTTGACAGCTGTCATTTCAATTTTGAACATTTTCTTCACTCATAATTTTCCAGTCGTATGTTAAAATGTTGCACTCTTGTTCCATTAGTGAGTAATGTTTCTTTAAACTTGGGAATTTCATTCTTCTTATCATGTTTTTTCCATTTTTGTTTTAAGCCCTAGGCTTAAATTTGGATAAAATGTTAAGATAAGCATTTTCCGTAATTAGGAACATGCAGTCCCAATAAGACCACACAGCAGTACCAGCACACCAGTAAGCTATGATACAATCCACTGCAATACATATTGCAGTGTAAAGGGGCATGTTTGAGTAGTCTTCAAGTGCAAAGTCCACAAAGAAACTTGAGGGAAAGTTTTATATATGTTATCACAAGCAAGGAAGACAGGGCGGGGGTATATTGTTACACCAAGGAATTCAGTCCGTCTGTCCGAGGACATTCTTTTGTGAGACCTGTAACTTTACAACTGCTTCATAGATTCTTTTCAAACTTGGTAAACACTTTCCATACCAATGGGAGAGGTGCAGTGCAAAGTTTGAGTTTAATGATTGGATTTTATGAAAAAATACAGCTATTTTAATTTTTTTTACTTAAATATTATTACTTAAAAATTTGTGTGACTTATAAACTGAAAATTACTGCATGGATTCTTTTCAAATTTAATGAACAGTTTATATAATAATAGAAGATGTGCAGTGCAAAGATGTATTTTGATCTGTGGATTTTCTGAGATAATGTGAATTTTTTTCATGTTTGGAACTTAAAATATTTTAAAATTTGACATTTAGGCGACCTATAACTTAAATACTACTTCATGGATTTCCAATAGGATGTACAGTTTCTATATCAATAGGAGAGGTGCAGTTCAAAGATTGATTTTGATAAGTCTATTTTCTGAGAAAATATTGCTTTTTGTTATATTTTTAACTTTGAAATATGTTGGAGTCGAAGACAGGGGTATTAGTGAGTCCTACTCACTTTTGGCCTTTGAATTAACATTGTTGCATTAAATTTTTTATGTTTTTTGGTACCCCCCTTTTTTAACCTAGGACCCCCACCAGTTATATGCTGTGAGCCCACTGGACCCCCAAAATATCTAATCCAGTTAAATCCCTTCAGGGTAGGAGTTGAATTGTCCACTTATCTTAGCCCGAGTCAAGTCTTGTAACGTTAAAGTGAAAGTAATCCCGGGTACTTGTAGAGGTTCATGCTTTCAAGTGGTGGATGTCATTATGTGTTATTTAATCATGGGGCACGTGTGACCCTGTCATCTAAGGTGCCACGATTGGCTGTGCAGAGTTGTGTCCCTTGGTCACGCCAGAAAACTATGATTGTGGGTTCGAATCCCGGTTCGCCCCGATTATGTTTCAAGGTTTGTCAGCACCATACCTGTGCTCGTGTGTTTCACTGAAGTGATAAACGTCTGAGACCTGGATCACTTCGGGCTTTCCTCCCACATTAAGCTGACACGCCGCGATATAACCCAACTCACTCACCACTCAATTATTTTATCATATCTATTTTTATTATTTGACCCATGAAGATCCGGGTTGAGAATAGGACTTCAGAGACCCATGCTTGCCGTTATAGGTGACTATGCATGGATCAAAGCTCATGATGTCAATCACTGGATTGTCTGGTCCAGACTTGATTTACAGACCGCCGTCATATAACTGGAATATTGCTGAGTGCTGTGCGGCGTTAAACAACAAACAAACAAACAAACAAGCAAGCTCATCTTACATGTGAGTGGCACTACCCAACACGACTTTCACCTACACAGTTATTGCCTCCAGTAATCGTGGTCCAGTGTTGCTACTGTTTATACATCATCGCAACCAACAATATCTCTACATCACTGCAGAACTCATTAAAATGGTAATGGCAGTATATTGCAATGCGCATCACAATACAAAACTAAGTACCACTATATATTGCAATTCAAAATGCCAGGCAAAGCACCATCCTATAAATGATACAGTGTAGTGTTCGGAATTAAGCATGAAAGTTGAAAGTTTCCACCCTCACTAAAATATTGCCTTGCCAAAAACATCCCGGAGTTACAATTTGGCTGTCTATGCATAGTCCAATCAAATCACATAATGAACTAGACATCCGGTTCGTATACAATATGGATTTCAACATGCTATTTTCAGTCGACTGAAAGATTTGCAAAGTGTGTATACTGCTAACTGGGTGTCGACAGATATTTGGACAATCTTTTTTGTTTAATCAAGGTATTCAAGTGATTTGATGCTCTTCGCGAGATAGGGCCAGTTATATTACAATATAGATCTTGATTATCGATCAGATCATCTTGACTGTGTGCTGCCATTTGTTTGAAACAAATGCAAGTGATATGAGAGGTGGAATCTGATTGGTCAATAGGAGGGACATAGAAGGGACATAACTGGAAATAGCCACTGGTGTCTGTATGATTGACCTGGATATTTCAGCCATGTCGGCAAGGGTGGAAACTGGACTTTTATAGTCAGTTAACGCCCTTGCCACGGGAAGATGGCAGTTGTCTTAAAAAATAAGCTAAGATTTAACCATGATCTGGGATCACTAGATTCAAATACTGTAACAGCAGATCTCAAGGACTCCATGACCCTCCTTGTTTGAAACACTGATCCAGGTTTAATTTGGGAGCATACGATGAACAATGTGTCCTTCACCTTGGATATTGTCAGGACAAAATGGAATAAGGGCCTTTATTGACTCACCATTGCTAACTGGAAATGTAAAAATTTAATTTTCAGAAAAATATGTAATAATGATGTGAAAATCAGCAGACATACTTAAATTGTTGACAACAAGCCTTTTTTCTTTTTTACACTTGAAGCTTTTAACGTCTGGCTTGTTCAAGTACACACAAATGGCTAAATGGATCAAACAGGCTGATTGTTCCAACTTGAGTGAGTGAGTATGGTTTTACGCCGTTTTTAGCAATATTCCAGCAATATCATGGCGGGGAAACCAGAAATGGGCTTCACATATTGTACCCATGACGGGAATCGAACCAGGGTCTTCGACTTGACGAGCGAAAGCTTGAACCACTGGGCTACCTGACCGCCCCGTTCCAACTTGAAGAGAAAGTCTAAGTGTGAGGAAGTTCATGACAAGTACATGTCGTGTTTTTGTCTACACAGTGTCTGACATAGTATTTACTCCCAATACGTATATGTAACCAGCTTGTCTTAAAACTTACACGTCCATAGTTGAGAATACATGCTGGAGGAGATAATCATTGGCTTACTTCACTGTGTGCCTTTGATTTTTACAGCTTTATAATCACGAAGCTAGCTCTTGCTCTCATTTAGTGACTCATATATAAATGTCTCATCATTGTCTGTGTCGCAATGAACTTTCCTACGGGACAGTCAGACATGTTGGAAAAATTTCATCTTTCCTGAGAGAAATGTTACGAGGCAGTGGGCAGCAGGTATTTTGGACACTGTATCGACATCTCCCAAGATTTCAGCTTGGGTCAAACACTTGGTGTTCAAATATTAAAAACTTGCTTCATGAAACCTTCTAATATCAGCCTTTTCGACAAGTTTTAACTTGACCTCTGCATTTGATATTGAAAGAAGTACAGAATAATGATATGATGAAATGAACTAGTCTAGTTCTCATTCATATGAACATGTCTGAAAACTTTGTATGAATAATACTTAAGTAAAGCATAGGAGGTTATCCAGACTTTTTCAGAGGATGATATTCGTCCCCTAAGTATGGTGAGGTGAAATGGGGTTTAACGTCGCATTCAAGATTATTGCACTTATATAGCGAAGTGCATGCACGTGTGTGTGGCTGCTTGAAATAGTCTGGACTGATCCTGATTTATAGTGCTAGCCCACTGAGATACCATGCCGCATGAATACCCCACTCAGACACTGTATACTGACCCCGAGCCGACCAGTCCTTGTTTTAGCTCCTTAATACTGAGCGCCAGACAGGGTAACAACAAGTACCATCTTTTAACATCTTTTGGTATGACGCGGCCAGGGATCGAAGCCTGGACCTTCCGCTCTCCGGGCGGTCACTCTACCATTAGACCACGGAGGCGGTCCCCTAAGTATGGAGTGAATATCAGTATAAGTTCTCCTAACTGGAATTAAGCGTTTCCCAATTCGTGTCAGTAGTCACAATAGTTATGACTAATGTTATAGCTTTGCAGAGGTAAGTGATGGAGGTAACTGTATGTTACCGATAATAACACCAATGAAGAGGAAGACGCTTTTGTGCTTATTTTTCCATTATTGCAATGTTAAAATACCTGAGAATATAGGAAAATAAGAATTTTAAAGAAATCCCAATTTGAACTAAAAAATGATTTTTCCCCCATTTGCAATTAAGGGCACTTTGTTTTGAATCCAAGATGAATCGTTGGGTCGACATAAAAGATGTTGTGTCTTCATGTAGAAAACGTTACATTTCGAGTACTAAGGTCTGAGTCAACCTGACATGGAGACACATCGTGAAACATCATCAACTTCTGTGATCTTGTCTACAGTCACTCGATTGAGGATGTGGATGGAGCCATGGCAAAAACTGTTTTGAGATACTCATATAAAACAACCTGATCATGCATACGTTGGAGTTGACTTAAGCTATATCTTTCCTCAGATGTATAAAAGTCAAGGCATACATAGACAGAAAGAAATTCAAATGTCAGCGACTTGTAATGTTGTTTTATTGTTATTATCATTAATCAATATGTCTAACATGACTAACCACGGGGCCAAAGGTCCTGAGGGTACACGGGTACTACTCAGAACCCACCCGATCCGAGTACCCGTGATACCCCTCCCAGCCCTATCACAAATTTTGTGTTTGATTTCCAGAATGAGAGACTATCATATTGTTGCACCTTCCCCCCCCCCCCCCCCCCCCCCACTCCTCCCCCTCCCCCTCCTACTCGCAGTTTCATATTGAAGTTTTTATGATCTGTTTGAGTGAGTTCTGCATATATCTTTATATCTTTATCATGTTTATATATGAACTCATTTGAATAACACCTCTGCCATGTTAGGGCAGACCTCTAATAGCAGACACTGAGCACACATGCCAGCATGGCCTCCCTGTTAAACACTGCCGGTAAGTTAGGTATTCAGCACAGGCTAAGAATAAGGGAAAATGTCGATACAGGTAATTATTTGATTTGGTTGGAATTTCACTCTTCTCGATTTTGAGATATTTTCGAACTTATCGTTCTTATTTGGAGCCAAACAGATAGTAGTATTGTCATGCCTCAATAATGTTGATGATGTAGAATGTTGCTCATGTTAGGAATCCTTTTTTGACAGGCTGTTCACATCCTTATGAACACCCTCTTTCCCAACCAACACACTCCCTCCTTCACTCACTCGTTCACATCCTTATGAACACCCTCTTTCCCAACCAGCACCCTCCCTCCTTCACTCACTCGTTCATGTCCTTTTGAACACCCTCTTTCCCAACCAGCACCCTCCCTTCTTCACTCACTCGTTCACATCCTTATGAACACCCTCTTTCCCAACCAGCACCCTCCCTTCTTCACTCACTCGTTCACATCCTTATGAACACCCTCTTTCCCAACCAACACCCTCCCTTCTTCACTCACTCGTTCACATCCTTATGAACACCCTCTTTCCCAACCAGCACCCTCCCTTCTTCACTCACTCGTTCACATCCTTATGAACACCCTCTTTCCCAACCAACACCCTCCCTTCTTCACTCACTCGTTCACATCCTTATGAACACCCTCTTTCCCAACCAACACCCTCCCTTCTTCACTCACTCGTTCACATCCTTATGAACACCCTCTTTCCCAACCAGCACCCTTCCTCCTTCACTCACTCCATGCTGACTCTTCTCACCTTCCTGTGTTTGTTTCAGCGATGCCATGGTTCGGCATGGACATCGGCGGGACACTGACGAAGCTGGTGTACTTTGAGCCACGAGACATCGCAGCCAGCGAGGAGCAAGAGGAAGTGGAGACACTGCGGACTATCCGCCGCTATTTGACGGGGAATGTCGCATACGGCAAGACAGGGATCAGAGACGTCCATCTTGAAATGCCCAACCAAGTGATAGGAAACAGACGTGGATCCCTGCACTTTATACGTTTCCCCACCTCAGAAATGTACGCTTTTATTGATCTAGCAAAATCCAAGAACTTTTCCAGTTTATCTAGTGCAATCTGTGCCACCGGAGGAGGAGCTTACAAGTTCGAGGAGGACTTTTATAAGGTGAGCTGGGCTGATGAGTGAGTGGGTGAGTTGGGTTTAACGCCGCTTTTAACATTATTCCAGTTATATCACGGCATGTCAGCTTAATGTGGGAGGAAAGCCCGAAGTTATGCAGGTCTCAGACGTTTACCACTTCGGTGAAACCCACGAGCACGGGTATGGTGCTGACAAACCAAAATAGAAATATAATTGGGGCGAACAGGGATTCGAAACCACAATCATAGGTTTCTGGCGTGCCCAAGGGACTCAACTCTGCACAGCGAATCGCGGCACCTTAGACGACTGGGCCACCCATGCCCCCTGCTGGGCTGATGAAGCTGTAGACACAGAAGATGGAGAAATCAGATATGGGATACAGATATGGGATAATGCTCCTATAGATAGCCTTCCATTTAACAATAACCCTTTGCATATAGGGGTACCAGCATTACATCAGTGGTTGTTATTGACAGCTGAGAGTTTGCGCCTGTATTTGTGGCAAGGGCATATTTATGTAGGTACCGTATACTTATTAGAATATTATTTTGGTGAAAAAAACAGAGTTGAAAGATAGATACGTGGTTTATGCTGACAGCCTGAAATGTTTATGTACGACAGATATATTTTTCTAGAATTTAATTGCCCATAACTACAGGTGCATATAACACAGGAGTGTGTATTGTACGCGAATAAGTAAGTATTGTGAACATTGATCAATCGGAAGGGGTGCTAATTGGGATTGTTCACTAGCCAATATATAAGCAAATACCGCCATGGGCGCTTATTAGAGCGGGGCGCTTATTACGTCAAATACGGTATATCTATGGTGTAGGGTATGCTAGATCTATGACCAGAACATATCAGTTTGATAATATTAATTCATACCTGTATTTTCTCCCACAGATGGTGAGTCTTCGCCTGCACAAATATGACGAGCTTGAGTGCCTCCTAAAGGGCATCCACTACATCGACCGCTTCAACCCCTCCTTCGAGTGCTACTACTGGACCGACCCAGGCAACTCCCAGCTCTGTCAGAAGGTCCCTTTCGACTTCAGGAATCCGTATCCCTACCTCGTTGTCAATATTGGATCAGGGGTCAGCATCTTGGCTGTCAAGTCCCCTTCTGAGTACAGGAGAGTGTCAGGTACCAGGTGAGTGTGTCTACAAGTCAGGGATCAGGTACTTGGCTGTCCAGTCCCCTTCCTAGTTCTGGAGAGTGTCAGGTATATCACCCCTACCTGGTGAGTGTGTCTACAAGTCAGGGATATCATCAGGTACCAGGTGAGTGTCAGGTACCAGGTGTGTGTGTGTGTCTACAAGTCAGGGATCAGGTACTTGGCTGTCCAGTCCCCTTCTTAGTTCTGGAGAGAGTCAGGTACCAGGTGTGTGTGTCTACAAGTCAGGGATCAGGTACTTGGCGGTCCAGTCCCCTTCTGAGTACAGGAGAGTGTCAGGCACCAGGTGTGTATGTCTACAAGTCAGGGATCAGGTACTTGGCTGTCAAGTCCCCTTCTGAGTACAGGGGAGTGTCAGGTACCAGGTGTGTGTGTCTACAAGTCAGGGATCAGGTACTTGGCGGTCCAGTCCCCTTCTGAGTACAGGACAGTGTCAGGTACCAGGTGTGTGTGTCTACAAGTCAGGGATCAGGTACTTGGCTGTCCAGTCCCCTTCTTAGTTCTGGAGAGAGTCAGGTACCAGGTGCGTGTGTCTACAAGTCAGGGATCAGGTACTTGGCTGTCCAGTCCCCTTCTTAGTTCTGGAGAGAGTCAGGTACCAGGTGTGTATGTCTACAAGTCAGGGATGAGGTACTTGGCGGTCCAGTCCCCTTCTGAGTACAGGAGAGTGTCAGGTACCAGGTGTGTGTGTCTACAAGTCAGGGATCAGGTACTTGGCTGTCCAGTCTCCTTCTTAGTTCAGGAGAGTGTCAGGTACCAGGTGTGTGTGTCTACAAGTCAGCGATCAGGTACTTGGCTGTCAAGTCCCCTTCTGAGTACAGGAGAGTGTCAGGTACCAGGTGCGTGTGTCTACAAGTCAGGGATCAGGTACTTGGCTGTCCAGTCTCCTTCTTAGTTCAGGAGAGTGTCAGGTACCAGGTGCGTGTGTCTACAAGTCAGGGATCAGGTACTTGGCTGTCCAGTCTCCTTCTTAGTTCAGGAGAGTGTCAGGTACCAGGTGAGTGTGTCTACAAGTCAGGGATCAGGTACTTCGCTGTCCAGTCCCTTTCTGAGTACAGGGGAGT
This sequence comes from Haliotis cracherodii, assembly GCF_022045235.1. Taxonomy (NCBI): domain Eukaryota; kingdom Metazoa; phylum Mollusca; class Gastropoda; order Lepetellida; family Haliotidae; genus Haliotis; species Haliotis cracherodii. The sequence goes on from NW_027266343.1 coordinate 6,384,349, forward strand.
GTCAGGTACCAGGTGTGTGTGTCTACAAGTCAGGGATCAGGTACTTGGCTGTCCAGTCTCCTTCTGAGTACAGGAGAGTGTCAGGTACCAGGTGTGTGTGTCTACAAGTCAGGGATCAGGTACTTGGCTGTCAAGTCCCCTTCTTAGTTCAGGACAGTGTCAGGTACCAGGTGAGTGTGTTTACGAGTCAGGGATAAGGTACTTGGCTGTCCAGTCTCCTTCTTAGTTCAGGAGAGTGTCAGGTCCCTTTCGACTACAGGAATCTGTATCCCTACCTCGTTGTGAATATCAGATCAGGAGTCAGCATCTTGGCTGTCAAGTCCCCTTCTGAGTACAGGACAGTGTCAGGTACCAGGTGAGTGTTTCTACAAGTCAGGGATCAGGTACTTGGCTGTCCAGTCTCCTTCTTAGTTCTGGAGAGTGTCAGGTACCAGGTGCGTGTGTCTACAAGTCAGGGATCAGGTACTTGGCGGTCCAGTCTCCTTCTTAGTTCAGGAGAGTGTCAGGTACCAGGTGAGTGTGTCTACAAGTCAGGGATCAGGTACTTCGCTGTCAAGTCCCTTTCTGAGTACAGGAGAGTGTCAGGTACCAGGTGTGTGTGTCTACAAGTCAGGGATCAGGTACTTGGCTGTCAAGTCCCCTTCTTAGTTCAGGAGAGTGTCAGGTACCAGGTGTGTGTGTCTACAAGTCAGGGATCAGGTACTTGGCTGTCCAGTCTCCTTCTTAGTTCAGGACAGTGTCAGGTACCAGGTGAGTGTGTCTACGAGTCAGGGATCAGGTTCTTGGCTGTCCAGTCTCCTTCTTAGTTCAGGAGAGTGTCAGGTCCCTTTCAACTACAGGAATCTGTATCCCTACCTCGTTGTGAATATCAGATCAGGAGTCAGCATCTTGGCTGTCAAGTCCCCTTCTGAGTACAGGAGAGTGTCAGGCACCAGGTGTGTATGTCTACAAGTCAGGGATCAGGTACTTGGCTGTCCAGTCCCCTTCTGAGTACAGGAGAGTGTCAGGCACCAGGTGTGTATGTCTACAAGTCAGGGATCAGGTACATGGCTGTCAAGTCCCCTTCTGAGTACAGGAGAGTGTCAGGCACCAGGTGTGTATGTCTACAAGTCAGGGATCAGGTACATGGCTGTCAAGTCCCCTTCTGAGTACAGGAGAGTGTCAGGCACCAGGTGTGTATGTCTACAAGTCAGGGATCAGGTACATGGCTGTCAAGTCCCCTTCTGAGTACAGGAGAGTGTCAGGTACCAGGTGAGTGTGTCTACAAGTCAGGGATCAGGTACATGGCTGTCAAGTCCCCTTCTGAGTACAGGAGAGTGTCAGGCACCAGGTGTGTATGTCTACAAGTCAGGGATCAGGTACTTGGCTGTCCAGTCCCCTTCTGAGTACAGGAGAGTGTCAGGTACCAGGATACTTATTTCTGTGCTGCTTGTTTGTGTAGATATTTTAAAGAGATGTCAACATCAATTATTACATTACCTGCTGTTCAGCCTGTCGACCTTCTCTTTTAGTCTGGGAGGTGGAACATTCCTGGGTTTGTGTTGTCTGCTGACAAACTGTGAGACGTTTGAGGACGCCATCCAGCTGGCATCTGAGGGAGACGCCACAAAGGTGGACAAACTGGTGCGGGACATCTACGGCGGCGACTATGACAAGTTCAACCTGAAGGGGGAAACTGTAGCCAGCAGGTACAGCACTGGTAGATAGGGGCCAGCATTGGTAGATAGGTAGATAGGGGACAGCACTGGCAGATTGTGGACAGTGTTGGTGGAAAGGGGACAGCAATAGTAGATAGGGGACAACACTGGTAGATAGGGGACAACACTGGTAGATAGGGGACAACACTGGTAGATAGGGGCCAGTGTTGGTAGATAGGGGCCAGCGTTGGTAGATAGGGGACAACACTGGTAGATAGGGGACAACACTGGTAGATAGGGGCCAGCGTTGGTAGATAGGGGACAACACTGGTAGATAGGGGCCAGCGTTGGTAGATAGGGGACAACACTGGTAGATAGGGGCCAGCGTTGGTAGATAGGGGCCAGTGTTGGTGGAAAGGGGACAGCAATAGTAGATAGGGGACAACACTGGTAGATAGGGGCCAGTGTTGGTAGATAAGGGACAGCACTGGTAGATAGGGTACCATGTTGGTAGATAGGGGCCAGTGTTGGTAGATAGGGGCCAGTGTTGGTAGATAGGGAACAGCACTGGTAGATAGGGGACAGCACTGGTAGATAGGGGACAGCACTGGTAAATAGGGGCCAGTGTTGGTAGATAGGGGCCAGCACTGGTAGATAGTAGACAACACTGGTAGATAGGGGCCAGCATTGGTAGATAGGTAGATAGGGGACAGCACTGGCAGATTGTGGACAGTGTTGGTGGAAAGGGGACAGCAATAGTAGATAGGGGACAGCACTGGTAGAGAGGGTACCATGTTGGTAGATAGGGGCCAGTGTTAGTAGATAGGGAACAACACTGGTAGATAGGGACCATTGTTGGTAGATAGAGGCCAGCACTGGTAGATAGTAGACAACACTGGTAGATAGGGGCCAGTGTTAGTAGATAGGGGACAGCACTGGTAGATAGGGACCATTGTTGGTAGATAGAGGCCAGCACTGGTAGATAATAGACAACACTGGTAGATAGGGGACAGTGTTGGTAGATAGGGGACAGCACTGGTAGATAGGGGACAACACTGGTAGATATGGGCCAGTGTTGGTAGATTGTAGACAATACTGGTAGATAGTGAACAGCACTGGTAGATAGGGGACAGCACTGGTAGATGGGGGCCAGTACTGGTAGGTAGGGGACAGTGTTGGTAAAAAGGGGACAGCAATGGTAGATGGGGACAGTGTTGGTAGATAAGAGCCAGTGTTGGTAGATCGGGGATAGTGTTGGTAGATAGGGGACATTGTTGGTAGATAAGGGACAACACTGGTAGATAGGGGCCAGCGTTGGTAGATAGGTAGATAGGGGCCAGCACTGGTAGATAGTAGACAACACTGGTAGATAGGGGCCAGCATTGGTAGATAGGTAGATAGGGGACAGCACTGGCAGATTGTGGACAGTGTTGGTGGAAAGGGGACAGCAATAGTAGATAGGGGACAACACTGGTAGATAGGGGCCAGCATTGGTAGATAGGGGCCAGTGTTGGTAGATAAGGGACAGCACTGGTAGAGAGGGTACCATGTTGGTAAATAGGGGCCAGTGTTGGTGGATAGGGGACAGCACTGGTAGATATGGGCCAGTGTTGGTAGATAGGGGCCAGTGTTGGTAGATAGGGGCCAGCACTGGTAGATATGGGCCAGTGTTGGTAGATAGGGGCCAGCACTGGTAGATAGTAGACAACACTGGTAGATAGCGGACAGTGTTGGTAGATAGGGGACAGCACTGGTAGATAGGGGACAACACTAGTAGATAGGGGCCAGTGTTGGTGGATAGTAGACAATACTGGTAGATAGGGGACAGCACTGGTAGATGGGGGCCAGTACTGGTAGGTAGGGGACAGTGTTGGTACAAAAGGGGACAGCAATGGTAGATGGGGACAGTGTTGGTAGATAAGAGCCAGTGTTGGTAGATCGGGGATAGTGTTGGTAGATAGGGGGCACTGTTGGTAGATAAGGGACAACACTGGTAGATAGGGGACAGTGTTGGTCGATAGGGGCCAGCACTGGTAGATAGGGGACAGTGTTGGTCGATAGGGGACAGCACTGGTAGATAGGGGCCAGTGTTGGTAGATAGGGCCCAGTGTTGGTTGATAGGGGCCAGTGTTGGTAGATAGGGCCCAGTGTTGGTTGATAGGGGCCAGTGTTGGTAGATAGGGGCCAGTGTTGGTTGATAGGGGCCAGTGTTGGTAGATAGGGGCCAGTGTTGGTAGATCGGGGACAGTGCTGGTAGATAGGGGCCACTGTTGGTAGATAGGGGACAGTGTTGGTAGATAGCGGACAGTGTTGGTAAATAGGGGCCAGTGCTGGTAGATCGGGGACAGTGTTGGTAAATAGGGGCCAGTGTTGGTAGATGGGGGCCAGTGTTGGTAGATAGGGGCCAAAATTGGTAGATAGGGGACAGTCTTAGTAGATAGGTCTGATCGTTTGATATCAACCATTGTCACCCTTACTTCACTGTATTCCAGCTTTGGCCAGATGATGAGCAAGGACAGGAGGGAGACGGCTTCAAGGGCTGATCTGGCCAAGGCTACGCTGGTTACCATCACCAACAACATTGGCTCCATAGCACGCATGTGTGCTGTCACCGAGGTCAGTCAGTAGCCCATATGCATCTTCCCGAAGCAAGAGAGTTAACTGACTTTAAAAGTCCAGTTTCCACCCTTGCCGAACTAGGCTGGAATTACTGGGCTCGATCGTAGCGCCACCAGTGGCTATGACCATTTATGTCTCCTCTAAGCCTCTCCTATGGACCAGTGAGATTCCACCTCTCGTTTCACTTGCGTTTGCTTCACCCAATATGGTGGCGCCCAGTCAGGACGATCTGATCGATAATCAAGATCTATATTGTGATAAAACGGGTCTTACATCGCGAAATGCATCAAATCACATGAGCACCTTGATTAAAAACATGAAATGATTTGAAACATAACTGTTGACAAGAGATGGCGGTGCACATGCTTTGCAAATCCTGCAATCGACCGAAATCTGCACGACAGTTTACGAACTGGATTTCGATATTGGTGCGCGATTTTGATTGGACTATGCATAAACTCGTTAGTCCAGCCAAAATGTAACTCCATAATATGTGTCTAGTTCGGCAAGGGTGGAAACTGGACTTTAATAGTCAGTTAACTCTCAAGCAGAAGAGACCAATGAGTTGGCTGGGAATTATGTTAGTTGCATAGTCTCACTACCCTGAGATGCTTGCCCCGGGACTGAAACTCCTTTGTTTAGTCAATGGCAGAATAGGATCCTAGGCAATGCTTGGCATGACAACTCAGAGTTGGCTAATGAGGATTGGGTATATTATCTGTGAGCAGTTCCAGTGTGGTGTTGCCTCCCTTAGGAATGCCAGAATCCCAGATCTACCCTGCTGATGGGTATCACCGCCAATCACTAGTTTGCCGACCAGTGAAGATCCCATGGCAAGTTCAACTTATCTTTGATGGGGAAGGTTCAGCCTTGTCCAGATCCTCCCCTACTTTAGACTCCCTCCACTGGATTTCAGATTAACTCAAAATAAGATGGGGATGGTTTAACCAAGGCTAGATCTTCCCTGCACTTGATTTCGCCGGGGAAAACTGGCCAGGGGATGTTTCAGCCTGTTACACAGGGTTAGAATTGGTCTCCAGCAACCCTGCATGTAAGCGCCAACCAACAGGATCAGATGGTCAGACTTGATTACTTGGCATCCCAATTGCGTAGATCGATGCTTATAATGTCAATCACTGGATTGTCTGGTCCAGACTCGATTATTTACAGACCACCGTCATATTGCTGGAATATTGCTGAGTGCGGCGATAAACAACACCCAAACTGGTGTACCTGGTCTGAACTGTCGAAATAGTACTGGAATATTATTGATTGCAAAAGAAAATTTCAGTGTGTTACTCGCTTTAGGTTTAGAAAATGCCTACGTCGTTGTAGCAAATACATTATCTTTCAGAAAATCGAGCGTGTGGTGTTTGTGGGGAACTTCCTGCGAGTGAACACGATCTCGATGAAGCTGCTGGCCTATGCGATGGACTTCTGGTCGAGGGGGTCGCTCAAGGCTCTCTTCCTGGAGCATGAGGTCAGTAGCAGCAAGAGGTAGACAGTTCTGTGTAGATGGCAGTCTGTGTATGTTCCCAGACCTGGTGTATTCCTATCTGATGGTGTTCTGTCTAATGGCGTTTCATGGCTATTTCCAGGGATTATAGATACCTGTGTGTTGATGTTCTATTTGCCCACATTCTGTGTAGGTTTTCAGGGCTGGCAGATACCTGTCTCTTGGTGTTCGATTTGATGGTGTTCTGTGTTTCAAGGGCTTTAAGATGCATGTCTCTTTGTGTGCGATGCTGTTCTGTGTTTTCAGGGTTTGAGAGATACCTGTCTGATGGGGTTTTATCTTATGATATTCTGTGTTTTCAGGGCTACTTCGGAGCTATGGGCTGCCTGATGGGGTTCTGTCTAATGGGATTCTATCTGATGGTGTTCTATCTGATGGTGTTCTATCTGATGGTGTTCTATCTGATGATGTTCTATGTTTTCAGGGCTTGAGAGATATCTGTCTGATGGGGTTCTGTCTGATGATGTTCTATCTGATGATATTTTGTGTTTCCAGGACTGGAGAGATACCTGTCTGATGATGTTCTATCTGATGATGTTCTATCTAATGGGGTTCTGTCTGATGGGGTCCTATCTGATGGTGTTCTATCTGATAGTGTTCTATCTGATGATGTTCTATGTTTACAGGGCTTGAGAGATATCTGTCTGATTGGGTTCTATCTGATGGTGTTCTATCTGATGATGTTCTATCTGATGATATTCTGTGTTTCCAGGACTGGAGAGATACCTGTCTGATGGTGTTCTATCTGATGGTGTTCTATCTGATGATTTTCTTTCTGATGATGTTCTATCTGATGGTGTTCTGTGTTTTCAGGGCTACTTCGGAGCCATGGGCTGCTTGATGGAGTACTTGAACCTGGGCCACCCCTGCAACACCTGAGACAGGAGTTGTCGCAAACCAGCAACATCTACACTGTTACTGCCAACGTCATGTCATGGGATAGCTGTTAATATACTGTGTGATAATTAGTTGATATACTGTACAGCTGTGGGATAACAAACTGATGTACTGTGCTAGCTGTGGGATAACTAGTTGACATACTGTACAGCTGTGGGATAACTAACTGATATACTATACCCGCTGTGGGATAACAAACTGATGTACTGTACTAGCTGTGGGATAACTAGTTGACATACTGTACAGCTGTGGGATAGCAAACTGATATACTGTACTAGCTGTGGGATAACTAACTGACATACTGTACCCGCTGTGGGATAACTAACTGACATACTGTACTAGCTGTGGGATAACTAGTTGATATACTGTACAGCTGTGGGATAACTAACTGACATACTGTACAGCTGTGGGATAACTAACTGACATACTGTACAGCTGTGGGATAACAAACTGACATACTGTACAGCTATGGGATAACTAACTGACATACAGTACAGCTGTTGGATAACTAACTGACATACTGTACAGCTGTGGGATAACTAACTGACATACTGTACAGCTGTGGAATAACTAACTGACATACTGTGCAGCTCTTGGATAATTAACTGACATACTGTACAGCTGTGGATAACTATGAGATATACTGTACAGCTGTAGGATAACGAGCTGACATACTGTACAGCTGTAGGATAACTTGTTGACATACTGTACATCTGTGGGATAACTAGTTGACATACTGTACAGCTGTGGGATAACTGACATACTGTACAGCTGTGGGATAACTAGTTGATATACTGTACAGCTGTGGGATAACAAACTGACATACTGTACAGCTGTGGGATAACAAACTGACATACTGTACAGCTGTGGGATAACTAACTGATATACTGTACAGCTTTGGGATAACAAACTGATATACTTTACTAGCTGTGGGATAACTAGTTGACATACTGTACTAGCTGTGGGATAACTAGTTAATATACTGTACTAGCTGTGGGATAACTAGTTGACATACTGTACAGCTGTGGGATAACTAGATGACATACTGACCATGAAGGTTGATTTTACTTTACTGTGCAACACAAACACATCTGTTGACATGGAAACAAACCTTGTCTGTTACCTTGGTGATTACTGATAGCTTGTTACTGATAATTATATGAGAGGAATCAAAAATGAAAATGTTGTCAGTGTTACTTGTATTGCAATTATATACACATGAGCATCCGCCAATAACTGTTGGAAGTGAATCTTCTCAACCAGCATCCTCATCTGACAATGGTAGTTCCCAGGTAGTCTTGAGGGGCCAGATCTTGTTGATGATGTGTACAATATTAAGGAATATATAAGAGATATATTTTTTTATACGAAAGGTGCTTTTGCTTCCTGCAGCCGTGTATATTATTGTGGGTATATGTACAATCACAAATGTGGCTGACATCCATGTTGATGTTGATGGAAACAATGACGGTACGAATGTTTAACTGTAGTGTCAAATGTCTACACCTCCCAGCAGGATAATGTTGATCTCTGGGTGAGAGAAGACTCCGCTGTCACATGGGATAGTGACATCGTTGTCACACGGGATAGTGACATCGTTGTCACACGAAATAGTGACATCGTTGTCGCATGGAATAGTGACATCGTTGTCACACGGAATAGTGACATCGTTGTCACACGGAATAGTGACATCGTTGTCACATGGAATAGTGACATCGTTGTCACACGGAATAGTGACATCATTGTCACACGGAATAGTGACCTCATTGTCGCGTGGGAAAGTGACATAGTTTTTACACCGGAGAGTGTCTGTCATAGCAATTTTGTTAGATTAAAATGCAATCGCAAGTTAGAAATCATTGAAATCTTCCGTACGATTTTATGTATATTTTGTCCTTTGTTAATACTGAATACTAATGAATGAGACATTGTCGACAAGTATTTGTAACTTAGTACCGATATTATGTTGTTTCATACATCAAATGTTTTGTTTATTTACTCACTGGACACATGGTCTTCCGGATGAAGTCTAAGAAATAAATGTGGTTCATTTACCCGAACAAACCAAAATAAGGTGACAACTGGAACCTTGTTGCCATAGTAACCACTGCCCATGAAGGACCCGAGAACACCCATGAAATATGGTAACACTGCTAACTCTAACTCCAGATGATTTTAGCAGCCATTCACATGGGATATTGATGATTTTCTTTGGGCATTCAATATATTTATACCCTCTGTCCATTGTATTGTGTTTTGTATAACGAGGTGTAGTTTTCTTTAAGATTAATTTATGTTTTGCTGTTTCAGGTAGCATATAACATATGTTTGTGTGCTGACCCATGTGAGTCGAATGTCACATAACTTCGAGACAGTGATACTTGTTTAAGTTACAATAAGCGATATGTTGTACATCTGTGGATTATTCACTGCAATCCATGTGCGTACAATGTCTGCAATACCTACCAGCCAAGACCTGTGAAGATCCGGGGTAGAATAGTTCTTCAACAAGCCATGCTTTCCCTAAAAGGCGACTATGCTTGTTGTAAGTAAGCGACTAACGGGATCGGGTCGTCAGGCTCGCTGACTTGGTTGATGCATGTCATCGTATCCCAATTGCATGGACATTGCTCATTATGTCAATCACTGGATTGTCTGGTCCAGACTCGATTATTTAGACTGCTGTCATATAGCTGGAATATTGCTGAGTGCAGCGTTTACAACAGACAATCAAATTGGGTGTTCTTTAACTTCTTTTGAGCAGTATAATTGTACGATTATGCACACTGACTACCCAGGCATTAGAATATCATGCATTGTAAAGGAGACAAACAGTATCATGTTAAGTTGTCCTAAATTTATTGTTAATGAGTTATCCCAGTGTCGCATTTTTGCGATGATATAGCATCCATGTGACCATTTAGAGAAATGAATGTATTGTAATATTGTGGGACAAGCACAAATCATCAAATCAGATCGTTTTACTCCCATATGATATCTCTCTGCATGTAGATCAAATGGCAGCCATAAATGACCCCTTCAGGAGAACCCAGAGCAAACTGTTACTGCCCATTCTCAATTGATGATTCATTGATTTTTTAGCCAATCGGATGTCAACTTTCTTAACAATTCAGCTTCTTTTCTTCACAATTCAGAACTTTGGCTTGCACTCTCATTTGGGTGTCAATGGCATTGCACTCAGAAACAGGACGTATAAAAGATAAACAGTGATATAATGATAATAATTAATAATAATTTACGTTCGGAACTGGTCATTTTTAGATGTATTTTCGAGATGTTAGATATGCTGGTCTGCATGCTTAGCTCACTCCTACCGAGACTCTTGAAGCCTTGGTTGTCTGATTAGAAAGTTCACGTGACGTGATTCCCTGTGCAGGTGACCTCAGATCATCTTGCAGAGAAGAATCGTATGGACGTAAAGATCGGATTTGAAGACTGGGATCAAGCTTCACAATGTGTCACTCCAATATGATATGGTTGTGTATGAAATCCATGTTACATAGCGGGAGAGATGATGGTCTTTGTGAAGGATGTCCCTGCCTGCATGGAGGACACATGAGTGGGTGGGGCAGGTTATTGTTATCTTCCCAAGGCAAGGGAGTTCACTGATTCTAAAAGTACGGTTTCCACCCTTGCTGAACTAGACTGGAATTTCTAGGCTTGATCGTAGCGCCACTATGTCCCTCATTAACCAATCAGATTCTACCTCTCATATCACTTGCACTTGCTCACAACCTGCAGTCGACCAAAGTCTGCACTTTGAAATCCATGATGTTTACGAACCGGATGTCGATTTTGTTACATGATTTTGATTGGATTATGCATATAGCCAACTCCATAATTCCAGCCTAGTTCGGCAAGGGTGGAAAGTGGACTTTTACAGTCAGTTAACTCCCTTGCCTCGGGAAGATGGTCATTGTCATCTGTATGAGTATCAAACCTGTGCGTGGGCAATGTCCGTAAACACATAATATGCAGCAGTACATTTTTTAGCACTGTGCCTCAACATCATGACAGCAGTGCAGCAGCGTCAATGCATCGCACAACAGCATCGAACCATCATCGCAACATCACAGCAACATCGCACAAACAGAAGCGGGGCATTGGTGCAACAGCAACTCTCTAATTGACACCGTGTACCTCATAGTTTTACTCGCTGTTGGAGGACAAAGAACATATTTTTGTTAAGTGTGTTATTGAGAACATTACGAGAAAGTCAGAATCACTCGTAAAATCTTCACCATTATCACATAATGTGTGAATTAATTTCATGATTCACAGTCCTCAACATTATTTTAGGAGATTCTTGTACGTTAAGCTTGTTTTCATTTACTGCCCACATTATTATTATTATTATTATTATTATTATTATTATTATTAAGGCTGTTTAACACTGTTAAGACTCTTCAAGAAGTGCTAGTTAGTGAGAGGTTCTCCCAAATTTATTGTTATATTTCCTGATGGCAAATATTTCCAGTTTTTGGAAAATCTCATATTGACTACGGAACCATTTGAGAATATCAAATTATTATTTAAATAACATATGCCATGGCCTATGAAATGAAGGCCCATGAAACCAATGGGATGACGTCCTGAGGGCTTTATGTTGCACATTCAGCATCAGGGTATGCTACTGTTTGATGTGACTGTAACGTGTGGCTTGTAACGTGTGACTTGTATCAGTCAGTTTGACCTGTACATGATTAGGTTAGTAACTTATCTGATTGTTTTGTGATAAATAGCTACTGATATTTAATGTGTACAGATTTGGAATGTACATATAAGTTTATGATTAAGTTTGTTTGAAAAGGATGTACAAAGTTACGGTAGATGTGTGAAGAAACCTCTTACAATCAATTCTAAATCGTTCAATTCTTAATACCATATTCGACGTAATAAGCACCCAGGGCGCTTTTAAAATTAGAAATACGGGCTGTTATTAGAATATTATTTTGTCCAAAAAAAACAGAGTTGAAGGATAAATTTGGTGGTTTATGTTGACAGCCTGAAATGTTTATATACTTGAGATATATTTTTCCAGAATTTAATTGCCCATGATTAAGGGTGCATATAAGACACAAATGCGTATTATACGCGAATAAATAAGTATTGTGTACATTGATCAATCGGAAAGGGTGCTAGTTTGGATTGTTCACGAGCCAATATATTAGCAAATATCGCCGTGGGCGCTTATTAGAGCAGGGCGCTTATTACGTCGAATACAGTAGTTGACCTATATTTTTCACTGTTTGTAAAGTAACGGTCTTTAGAATCATGAGTGAGATGAATACAAGATGTGTGATGAAACCTGTTCCAAGCTAGGTTGGAGGAAGGGAGTCATCTTATGTTTCAGTTTTTAAAGCTTGGTAGCCATGGTAATTGCAGATGCCATCAACACATTCACTCCCGCCAGCATTGAGGAAAGGTGCATGGCCAGGCAGTGAGAGGTGCACCATTCATCAAAGGTGCCACTTATGGGTCCAAATCCAAGATAAGCTCCCATGTTTCTAGGTTTGCCAGAGCCATACCCATGGGATTCACCATCATGGTAAACATCAGAGACCTGGATCACAGGCTTCCCTCACACAACAAGCTACCGTCAACATTTCACTAGACATTACCTCACTGTCCGTTTTCTGCTTCTGTATGTAGAAGATAATGCTGAGATTGTTGGGAGAGGGTGTTGACATTCTGCATTTGAATATTGAACAGATTTTTTAAAATTGAATTCATTTACTTGCAGTTCTGAGACCTCTGGAAAGTTAAAATCTTGCAGCTCTGGGCATTTTTAAGCACATTTGCATTCATCAGACAGGGTACCTACTTGTAAACGCTAATTGAACTTGGGACATTGGTACCTGCTTGTAGACGCTCATTGAACTTTGGACATCGGTACCTACTTGTAGACCCTCATTTACTCTGGGACAAGTACCTCCTTGTAGACTTTTATTGAATTTGGGACATAAGTACCTGCATGTAAACCCCATTTACTCTTGGACATAGGTACCTACTTGTAGACCCTCATTGAACTTGGAACATAGGTACCTATTTGTAGATACTCATTGAACTTGGGACATAGGTACCTGCATGTAAACCCCATTTACTCTTGGACACAGGTACCTACTTCTAGACCCTCATTGAACTTGGAACATAGGTACCTATTTGTAGATACTCACTGAACTTGGGACCTGCTTGTAAACCCCATTTACTCTTGGACACAGGTACCCACTTCTAGACCCTCATTGAACTTGGGATATAGGTACCTGCTTGTAGACCCTCATTGAACTTGGGATATAGGTACCTGCTTGTAGACCCTCATTGAACTTGGGACATAGGTACCTGCTTGTAGACCCTCATCGAACTTGGGACATCGGTACCTTGTTCTAGACCCTCATTGAACTTGGGATATAGGTACCTGCTTGTAAACTCTCATTGAACTTGGGACATAGGTACCTGCTTGTAAACCCTCATTGAACTTGGGACATAGGTACCTGCTTGTAGACCCTCATCGAACTTGGGACATCGGTACCTTGTTCTAGACCCTCATTGAACTTGGGATATAGGTACCTGCTTGTAAACTCTCATTGAACTTGGGACATAGGTACCTGCTTGTAAACCCTCATTGAACTTGGGATATAGGACCTGTTTGCAAACTCTCACTGGACTTGACACAGGTCCCTGCTGGTAAACCCTCATTTAATCTTGGAAAAGAGGGAAAATGTGTTCTTTTACAGAAGGGGAATCGGCCAGTGCACTGTGTACCTGCTTGTAAACGGCCATAGGACCTTGGGATACTGGACACCTTCTAAAAACTTAGTTGGCCCTGAACTAGGATAGGGACCACCTTTCTATAATATTTGTATTCAATTCAGAATTTACACTTAGTCTAACCTATTAACTGTTATTATTTTGATGTTTTAGTTGTATCTAATTGACATGTTGGGTAGAAATGTGTATTTTCACAAATTACACAATTGCATCTTATCCACTTGCGTTATTTGGTATATTCTTTACCAAGCATTTGGTTTACCACCCCTGTGTATACACAGGTTTTTATTTTGTGTTGTTTTACTGATGAAGATATTATGACATGCCATGGCTGCTGAAAACTTGTCCTGATATAAATTGAGTGGATGGAGTAAACGTATTCCGTATAGAGTCCTGTGTCATGTTGTCATTGAGCTTCCATATGTTTTTTTTGTTTATTTGTTTGTTGTTGAATGCCTCACTCAGCAATATTCCGGCTATATGATGGCGGTCTTTAAATAATCGAGCCTTAACCAGACAATCCAGTGATTGACATCATGAGCATCGATCCACGCAATTGGGATACGATGACATGCATCAATCAAGTCAGCGAGCCTGACCACCCGATCACGATTGTCGCCTCATACGGCAAGCATAGTTGCCTTTTACGACAAGCATGGGTTGCTGAAGACCTATTCTACCACGGATCTTCACGGGTCGCTTCCCCATGTATAAATGGAGATGCTTTAAGGCTCTGTCTGATTTGACGGTTGCTGCTGTCACACTTTGTTTTTGAAGTTGCACGTCACTTGACTTGAGTGAGTTGGGTTTAACGTCGCTTTTAACGGTATTACAGTTATATCGCAGTGTGACAGCTTAATGTGGGAGGAAAGCCCGAAGTGATACAGGTCTTAGGCATTAACCACTTCGGTGAAACCCACAAGCACGGGTATAGTGCTGACAAACCTTGAAACATAATCGGGGCGAACTGGGATTCGAAGCCACAATCATAGGTTTCTGGTATGCCCAAGGGACGCAACTCTGCACAGCGAATCGCGGCGCCTTAGACGACTGGACAACCCGTGACCCCAACGTCACATCTCTGAGTCCATATCATGTATACCTCCGGTATAGGCCTGAGAAATATTTCTGACACATTGATACATATACCTGTTATTCTAATTTGGAACTAAGTGCTTTAAATGAGAGGTATCTTAAAATTCTATCAATTTACATCAAATTTCAAAACACAGTAGCTTTATCTCCTAAATATTCAAAGGTTTAAGAGTTCTGCTCCCGAAACAGACGGCTGGACAGACAGGCGGGCACATGGACATGCTGATCGACAAAAAGCGCTCAGTTCCAAATTAAAATAAGAGTTTATCTACTCTGCAGTGGGAATATAACAAATTTCAAAACACAAAAGGCTTATCTCCTAAATTTGTTTGTTCGTTGTTTAACACCGCACTCAGCCATATTCAAGCTGTATGACGGCGATCTGTAAATAATCGAGTCTGGACCAGACAATCCAGTGATTGACATGAGCATCGATCCACACAATTGGGATACGATGACATGCATCAATCAAGTCAGTGAGCCTGACGACCTGATCCCGTTAGTCGCCTCTTACGACAAGCAAAGTCATGTTTTATGGCAAGCATGGGTTGCTGAAGACCTATTCTACTCCAGATCTTCATGGGTCTTATCTCCTAAACTGAGGATTTGATAATGGTATAACAATGCAACCATGGTGTGACTCGTATGTAATCATTGTATGAGGTAATATAACTTATGATAGGTACCGCCTCCGTGGTCTAGTGGATAGAGTGTCTGCCTTGAGAGCAGAATGTTGTGGGTTTGATCTCTGGCTGCATCATACCTTAAGAATTAAAAGATGGTATTTGTTGTTACCCTGCCTGGCGCTCGGCGTTAATGGGCTGAGAAAAAGACTGGTCGGCTCGGAGTCACCATACTGTGTGTGAGTGGGGTTGTCATGTTAAACGTGCATGATATCTCAGTTGGCTATAAACACAACACACACACACACACACACACACACACACACACACACACACACACATGCATACTACATTAAACCCTATTTCACCTCCCCCGACCAGGCTGTAACCATGGTATGACGTAATACAGCTCATGATAATTATGTAACCATGTTACGACTTAATACAACTCATGATAATTATGTAACCATGGTACGACATAATACAACTCATGATAATTATGTAACCATGGTACGACATAATACAACTCATGATAATTATGTAACCATGGTACGACATAATACAACTCATGATAATTATGTAACCATGGTACGACATAATACAACTCATGATAATTATGTAACCATGGTATGATGTAATACAACTCATGATAATTATGTAACCATGGTATGACGTTATACAACTCATGATAATTATGTTACCATTGTATGACGTAATACAACTCATGATAATTATTTAACCATGGTATGACGTAATACAACTCATGATGATTATGTAACCATGGTATGACGTAATACAACTCATGATAATTATGTAAACATGGTAGGACGTACTACAACTCATGATAATTATGTAAACATGGTAGGACGTAATACAACTCATGATAATTATGTAAACATGGTAGGACGTAATACAACTCATGATAATTATGTAACCATGGTAGGACATAATACAACTCATGATATTTATGTCATGATATTGGATGTCACTTTGATGTTTGGGGACCGTAGTGCGATACAAGTTTTATACTTTTACCACTTTACGACTATGGAGCACTGAATCATCACCAGGGCCTATCTGAATTGGCACCCACGAGAATCGGATTCTGGCACGCCAAAGGGACACAACTCAGCGAGGTGAAAAGTTGCAACTTAGAGACGACAAGTGCCCCAATATAAGATGTTTTTATTACATTAGTCGTACTAATGGACAAGTGTGTGGTTCTCACAAACCCAGGATAATACACGGGGCGTATCTGGGTTCGAACCCACGAATAGCGAATGTTGATAACTCAGGTATAAAGCCATATGGGCCCCGTTTCACAAAGCGATCGTAGCTCTAAGACGATCGTAACTCCCATACTTTAACATAGACTTATGACTGTCGTAGGGCTACGATCGCTTTGTTTGATCTATAAGTTCCTTTGAATCCTGTCTTCATGGGGGGATGCGGGACAGCTCAGTTGCGTCTTCTTTTTCCTCGTCACGGTAGACAATCTCCTATCTTTGAGTGAGTGAGTGAGTATGGTTTAACGCCGCTTTTAGCAATATTCCAGCAATATCATGGCGGGGGACACCAGAAATGGGCTTCACACATTGTACCCATGTCGGGAATCGAACCCGGGTCTTCGGCGTGACGAGCGAACGCTTTAACCACTAGGCTACCCGACCGCCCTCATATCTTTGACATATTGCAAATGTGTGATAATATTATATCAGAAGTTAATTTGTATGTAGTCTGTCCACTTAACAAAAACAACAAAATGTCACTCTGGACACAATCTTGTTAATTCACTGCTTGGATATTGTGCGTAGCGCCACGCGGATATGAATCCTACGATACCTTCATTCAAAGTTTGATTAGCACTTTTTCATGTAAGGGACCGACCGCCCTTTTATGTTAATGCAGCTGTATGACTTTTGATTCAAAAAAACACGAGAAAACTCTTCGTTATAGGATTTTGTTCCACGCCCGTGTGAACAAGCGCTACGGGGCGAAACGAGCCCTGAGTGCGGAGGGAGTTCTGTGAGGCTACAGTGACACACCGCGATGCAACCTCTTGACGACTGATTTCCTTTGCCACCGACTGGCGAACGTTGAGCCCGTGCAACTACTTCTGCCCATATCTGGTGAGTGAGTGATTATGATTTTACGCCGCTTTTATTAATAATTAATAATTAATTTTATTTTTAACAGATAAGCTGAAATGTTTGCAACTGGTTGAGACCGATTGGTGACTAGTCAGCGAATCTTCGGGGACTGGACGGTGACTAGTTGTCGATCGATCACCGATCAAAACATAATGCGTATAAAAAGGGTACGTTCTGAATCAAATCCTTTCTTTGCAAGTTGTCAAGATATTAAAAGCAGAACAGTTGCAGTTGCTCCGCCTGCAAAGAATAAATCAAAATGCTGCAGTCGCTGCCATGATGGTGTACAGAAGAATGAGAAGGACAAGGCGAAGGCAGTATTGGATGAGACCTTGGATAGCAAGAATGCCACAGATAGGAGACTATGAGAATCCGATGGCAGAGTTGGAGAGAGAAAGTCGTGGGGATTTCGATGGGCTACCATCGGGCATCTCTGTCTCCTCCTCCACATCAGTTATCCGCCTCTTCTGTTGTTGAGATGTTGTTGGCTCTGGCTCAATTGTAGCAGACATGTGCACCACAGCAGTTGTCTCCATTGTATTGTATTGTATCTGCAATTTCTGGTTCTTTTGTGTTCCTGCCTTGCTGTAATGCACAGATGGTGACATGTTGCAAACCCAACGGCGAATGATCGACGCACGCTTGGAAACAAATTTGCAACCGATCGACAACCATGCAGTCACCGATGAAGCGCCGTTCGATCGCCGCTTCATCACTGATCAATCACCGATAGGTCGCCACTAGGTTGCAAAGCGTCAACACCATTGTGTAGACGAAACCGATTGCCGCACAGTGGAAACCAATCTGCGATTAACATAACACCACTTGGGGGCCTCTATGAGGTAGAAATTCCACCCGAAACCTTGACTGTACCGCCGCCATAACGATTACGCTGTCTGACGTTGACGTCAGCAAATCTCTCTTCAGACCGTCTGTAGAAGCAAACTCCGCCATCGTTCTATAGTAAAGTAAACCTGGACTCAGCGTCGATGAGTACCCACTCCCAGTGACGTCGTGCCCAGGGACTGTGACGTCGGCAGCAGACGCTGCGTGCTGCCCTGTCACGTTAGAGAAGCAGTGGTCGAACTGCTTGCCGCCGAGATCGAATATTGTGGGCTCGCAAACGATTCTGTACGGTCTGGTCCGATACCTGAATACCAGTTGCATGTCGCAGTTCATCTCTCAGGTGTCGGTGTGACGGTGCGTTGAGGTAATGCCATGGGTACGATATACCGGTCATCGCGCTGTGATATTGATCTTGGCCTACCAGAGCGAGAATGATTCTGAATGGAACTGGTTGCTTGGAATCGCTGCCATAACCTACCAATCACTCTTTGGCTACAACCAATTCTCTGGGCAGCAGCCACACAATGGCTCTTGCTCTATCAACATTGCTTAACTGACCTCTGACCATGATGGAATTTCAAGTGAGAATAATACGATCATGGTAGCGATTTGGATGCCCCAATTGTTCACGGAGGTCACAGATGATTGTAGTGCATTGACAAAACAAACGCACTATGATCGGGCAACAATGCGTTCGGGCGATGCATACAGTTTTGTTGACCCTTGTTTTTCAGTTTGAATTGGTGATTTGTCAAAAGATTCTCACAGTCGTTGTGGTTGCAAACCATCAAAAGGCACCAATTCACCACTAGACCTATCTATGTGCCAAGTTTGATTAAGGTATATCTCATGTTTTTTGTGTTCTGCTCTGGAAAACAAGGACTACCGCCATTTTGAAACTAAGTCAAAGTCGTTGCCAGGGAAAGTCGAAAAATATTTTTTTCAAAAATCCCAAACTATCAAAAGGCACCAGTTGACTACTAGACCTATCTATTTGCCAAAATTGATTAAGGTGTATCTCATGGTTTTTGTGTTCTGCTCTGGAAAACAAGGACTACCGCCATTTTCAGTCTGAGTCAAAGTCGTTGGCAGGGAAACTCGAAAAACGTTTTCTATCTCTCATGTTTTTTGTGTTCTGCGCCGGAAAGAAATGTGACGGACGGACGGACGGAAGGACGTCACCCATTCCCCTTCCACTTCGAGGCGGGGGATAATAATTTGAGAAATGAACGTGCAACAGTACCCAGATCAATGGAACTTGAGTTTGAAGTGAACCTTTGCCTGGACTTACAGCATCATTACCTACAGAGATAGGGGTATTAACGGAACGACTTTCTGTTCATTCACACCCAAACCGTTGGACAGTAGCATGCTAAGATTAACGCTACAACAGAAAGAACACGCTGTTGGTATGACACATCAAGGAGCAACGCATGGTCACGTTGCAAGGAGTTTTGGTTGTAGCCGAATGACACCTGGCGGAAGAGAGACAGGCCTAGCAGTGGCCGGACTCCTGTCATCACCATACCGGAAACGATACGTGCGCATGCTCCATCTGAGGAATCGTATTATGGCCTCAGACTAGGCCTGGGACGAGTCCAAATTTACTAACCCGGGTACCCAATCCCCTATTACCCGACCCTACCCGGGTACCCACTGTAGGTATAAAGAGATATAAAATGTCCGATTTGGATTTTTTTCACCACCGACAAAAACGTATTTAGATACAAGTTTTAAACGATCTGGCCATGTATACACTGAAGTTGACTTACGTTTTGTCTTTATTCCACCATATGAAAAGTCAGAAGGAATGGGTGCATATTCAGAAGGACATGCTAGCATTAGTGACTTGTCGTGTAACCATAGAGTTCAAGATAATTTTTGTCATTAAACTATATATCACATGACTAACCACGGGTCCGGGTAGTCCTATGGGTACCCGGGTCCTACCCGGGTCCTACTCAGTAACCACCCGTACCGTACCCAGCCCTACCTCAGACCACAATTAATTTCCTTCGTTGCTGCCTACAGTGACATGACAGCCCACCATAATTATTATCAGTCGTAGGCTGTTCTCCTGTTGCATGCTGACCAACCTGCCACTTGTCACTTAAAACGCAAAGTTTCGGCCAGCATCCACCACCTTGCCTTCGCAGTAACCACTGTCAACAATGCTCACCGGAAGTTTCGAGCCGAAACACACACAGCGGCCTTCAACTTGGGGTCAAATCATGGGAAGCTGGAATCAATACCTTCACAGATTGGGGCTAACAAAAAATTGACAGCAAACTACAATGTCTTATCTTTCATTAAAGCTATCACAAGTCACTCCAAAAACATTGCCACAGGCTGAACAGCCAATTTAAACAGGGTACTATATTCTCCTATTTTCCTTCCGGTTCGGGGCGGTCGGGTAGCCTAGTGGTTAAAGCGTTCGCTCGTCACGCCGAAGACCCGGGTTCGATTCCCGACATGGGTACAATGTGTGAAGCCCATTTCTGGTGTCTCCCGCTGTGATATTGCTGGAATATTGCTAAAAGCGGCGTAAAACCAAACTCACTCACTCCTTCCGGTTCATGGTAAAACTTAGGGGGGATAACTGTGGTCTGAGGCCTATCATCACTGTGACGTCCCCAGCTGAGGCAGTTGTCCTGCCAGTCGCTGGGCAGTGTCCACAAGTCTGTGTCGGTACAATACCAGAGTATGCAGACCACTACGACACGTAACGCTGACAACGCAACGCTGGTAGAACAAAAACTGGCAAAGGGTCATGTTCAGAGGGGAGAGCAGATTCCAACTTTACCTCTCAGTTATTTTTATCATATGATTAGTTTTCAATTTAAAATATCGTAAGTTAGCGATATTATTAAAAACAACTACAATGAACTGTCCTTGCGCATAGCCAACACTCAAAATGATAAAAAGAGGCAGAACGAGCTGTAGGTATAGTGAGATGGAGGCACAGCGACCTGTTGGTATAGTGAGATAGAGACACATCGACCTGTTGGTATAGTGATATAGAGGCACAGCGACCTGTTGGTATAGTGAGATAGAGGCACAGCGACCTGTTGGTATAGTGAGATAGAGGCACAGCGACCTGTTAGTATAGTGAGATAGAGGCACAGCGAACTGGTAGTATAGTGAGATAGAGGCACAGCGAACTGGTAGTATAGTGAGATAGAGGCACAGCGAACTGGTAGTATAGTGAGATAGAGGCACAGCGACCTAAGCTACTCGTGAGGAGGATATCTTAAAATATTATTATTATAAGTTTTAATTGTATTAAGTTTTGTGTCGCAAGTAAAATGGAGTTTGGACCTCCCCATTATCAAGTCAGGCATGGGATTAACTGAGTGAAGTCGAATCACCCCATCTCATACCACAATTACTGTAGTCCAACTGACTGTAGACGAAACGAACTGCAGTCTAAAGAGTGAATGAGTTGGGTTTAACGCCGCTTTTAACATAATTCCAGTTTATCACGGCGTGTCAGCTTAATGTGGGAGGAAAGCCCGAAGTGATGCAGGTCTCAGACGTTTACCACTTCGGTGAAACCCACGAGCACGGGTATGGTGCTGATAAATCTTGAAACATAATCGGGGCGAACCAGGATTCGAATCAACAATCATAGGTTTCATCTTCGTAAATGTCGCATTCTGGTCCATGTGTTACGTGTTTACTGGGGACGGTGGTATAGCCTAGTGGTTAAAGCGTTTATTCGTCTCGCCCCAAACCAAGGTTCGATTCCGAAAATGGGTACAATGAGAAAAACCCATTTCTCGTGTACCCCGCCATGCTATTGCTGGAATATTGCTAAAAATCGCATAAAACCACACCCACTCACTCAATTACATGTTTATTGTCTAGGCCAATATCAAATAAGTCATTTTTAGTCATACATCTTATGTAATATTTATAACACTTCAGTTGTCATAGCGACCGATTTGAGAATTACCCTGTAGCCATGTCATACCTATGCCTTGAATCACTTCATTGCCGTTAATTATAAGATGCTAAACCCAATTGTCCATCCTGTACAGTGACTGTCTGCCATCCTGAACGAGGCGTTCAAATATGGCACTGATGAATTACTGTTCTTAAATATTTATGACTTAATGCATGTCAGATGACCTTGGCTATAAAAGCCTTGGTCCACAAATGAAAGACAGACCCTCAAAACAACACATCCAACTTTAAAGCCATAGGCAAATACTTACTCCAAACAGATCTAATCAATCCCATTTAAAAATAAAAAACAAAACCTCCAAATAAGCAAATAAGCTCACCAAAAAAAACCCAACTAAACTCAATCTCAAACCACGCCTCCCTTCGGCTCTCCACCCCCTGGCAAACATTCCAAATCTCCAAATTTCAAAATTCCTATATAAGCAATCCCTAAAAGTCCCAAATCGGATTGCAAATTATTTACGCCCCTTTCGGCTAATACACTAAATGGCCTGGCCGGCCCGTTTGCGACATACGCTGTTATTCGATAAGCGCACGTTAATTAAAGGGGCACTGATCTAACGCAATTCCCCGGGACTGGTTGTTGCCTTTGTTATTGTTTTTTCCCAGTGAGTACCCGGATGTAGAGCAGAAATCTAGACTAGCTCGCGACCTCTGTTGCGCCATTCGTAAGCGCATTAGTCACTTTTATGGATACCGGTAGTAATAAGAGAGTATGGTCACATTGATCAACAAAATAGAAATACAGTTTTCGAGATAATAAGGAAATGTAGGCATCTTTGTGGGTAGCATCGGTAATGGTGACGAAGTTTGGATAAGTCACTTGCTTGGTAATTTTGCGATTTTCGTTTACACTATTTTGACTTGCAACACAAATGAAAATATTTCACCTGAGCATTGCTTTTTTTATAGTGTGTATATTTTTTTGCTGTCAAAATGTGTAACATATTTATTAAACGTCTTAATATTCAGTTATTTTACAAAGTGACTGAAAAACATTTCCATCTGTATCATTATGATAACGAATTCCAAACATTTTGATGCTTGATGTCATCATCAAGAGACTGAAAATGTTACGTTGAAAAGTACATTTCTATGTTGTTTGGCTTCTAATCCTACATAATAATCTGTTGTGATGTTTGTAGGCCCTTTTGATCGTCTTAATCAATCTGGACAGATTTTTTAGTCAAAATGACTGAAATATTTACACATTTTAAAAATTGCCTGAGAGAATCACATTTTACAAATTGACGGTAATCTATACACGCTTACATTGGAAATGACCTGTGAAAACAACGTCTATCGCGCATTGAAGAATTTCCCAACCAAGACGTAGAAAAACAAGAACGAATCGGTTCAAATGAAGGAAAACAAAATGCAAATACCATAATTACAACTTACCAAATTTATGTGTATAAATAGGCAGCTTCCTTATTCGAGGAATGTATCCGTGAATATCCACACAAAGGAATAATATCCCACTCGTCTGCAGCTATACAAAATAACTTATTCGATGTCACGTGTCTCTGTAACTATCAAATATTCTAAAAGATATATATCGTTTCGGGTGTCAAGTCTCAAGGGTCGGCTGAGAAAGGCCACGTGACAACTATTTTCATTACGTCGACTGTTCCTAAAAAATCCATTGAGTTTGATAACAATGAGCAACCAATCAACGTATTATCAGTTAACCCTTTAAACAAATTGTATGTTGTTTTTACATCGGCACTTCACGCCATGATATGAGTGTGTTCCCTTTGTTTTAGTAAACCTAGACATGTGAACACTCACTTTTGACATATCCACTGTGCAAGATAACAGTGATTAATCAATCAACGTATTTTCTGTTAATCCTTTGATGACTAGGAACGATCCGTTAATTTACCAAAAAAAGTAAATCAACTGATCATTCATCTCTTGCTGGGCTGCCACGTCCATATTACATAACCTCACTTCAAACCTGGATTTAGATTGAATAATTACCCCAGACACAATAAATGCCAAATGAGAACCTTTGTCAGGTAATCTAAGTGGTGCTACCACTAATTGTACCTGTAATAAATTCATTAACTGAGCATCAAGTGAATGACGACAAATACACAAGTGTAGGGTTATACGAGAAAACGTGTATGACAACAAGGTAGTAGTAATCGTATTACACAATCCGAAATCCGAAAATGCTTTCACTGCATGGATACTTTTTTTAGTATTAAACTATAACCATCTAGGGTATTTCCAAATGACGACTTCCGATGAGCTCCGCCGTTCTTTTTGTCTGTTTGTTTAGGCTGAAGAAATTATTTAACATGCGCCCTTTGTCGAATCTTTATAGATCACAGTTAACCAATCAGTGTTTATGCAAAAATGCGTAAAACAAATATTGCCTCCAAGTTTAATTAGCTGTCCTTGCAGACGGTAGCCCAGTCTCTGGTCACGCTCAGTTGCGTTGCGTATCATCCGGGTACTCACGGGGAAAAAACAATAACAAAGACAACAACCAGTCCGGGGAATGGCGTTAGATCAGTGCCCCTTTAAATCCCCAACCTGACTCAGTCAGTCATTCATGAAAGACATTTCTTTGGATCCCTGTTCACGTCGGAGTGTGGCAACGAACACACCTACCACGCAGCGAAAGCGTCCCTCGAACTACCACAAGTAAGCCTAAACCCATCTATATCTAAAAATGAGATAATTACTAAAATTCAAACTGTAAACTAAGGCATATGCTTCAAAACCCACTTTAAAAAAATATAAAAAAATACCATAAATTTAAAACATTGACAGGGCTATAACAAAATTACAAACAGGATACATCAGACTAAATTCCCAACTGAATACAAGAAGGAAACACCTAACGGGCAAGTTCACACTGCTACCAAACAGAAGACCCGTGAAGATATCCGGGGTAGAATAGGTCTTCGGCAACCCATCTTGTCATAAGAGGCGACTATGCTTGTCGTAAGAGGCGACAAACGGGATCAGGGAGTCAGGCTCGCTAACTTGGTTGATGCATGTCATTGTATCCCAATTGCGTGGATCGATGCTTATGATGTCAGTCACTGGATTGTCTGGTCCAGCCTTCATAATTTACAGACCGTCGTCATATAGCTGGAATATTGCTAAGTGTGGCGTTAACCACAAACAAACAAACCAAACGGAAACACCAGAACGTGTCCTACTACACTGCACGCACTACAAACAACACAGAGCGATGCTCCAGAACCAACCAGCCATCAACACACAGCTTACATTATAAACTCCCATAAGCCCGCTAAATAAAACACAAATCTTTGAAGCCTTCGGCATCCTATGTCGTATATAATTGCCCACACAAATAAATCACCACTAATCAAAACACCTAAAAACGTAAATTCCAAATAAAACATACGCCTCCACCCTCCCTTAGTCCAACCAAAATTCAGAATTCTATTCTTCAAAATTTATGAAATCCTACCCCCCCAGACATGCAGACAATTAGCAACGTCACATGTTTCCAATACACGTGCACCAAAAACGTGCTGTTACTATCACCATAGCAACTTTGTCACTTTGAAATTTGTCACACATCAATTTGACGTCAACACCCCTATTTTTGTGCCACAAACAACATCAAATGTAGTACATGGCAGCAAGTTTTATTACATACAAATATTTACATAAAACATTTGGCATAACGTGGGGGCTGCCTCGGTTGCCTATTAAGACCCTGGGGTCGAGGTGACCCGGGTTGACACCCTGGGGTCGTGGTGACCCGGGTTGACACCCTGGGGTCGTGGTGACCCGGGTTGACACCCTGGGGTCGAGGTGACCCGGGTTGACACCCTGGGGTCGTGGTGACCCGGGTTGACACCCTGGGGTCGTGGTGACCCGGGTAAGATGATTGAATGTCCTGGGGTCTTAGGGACCCGGACTGTGAAGCTGTGGGAGGGATATGCCGGTCCTGGGGTCCGATGACCCGGACGATCCCTATAGATAAGCTGGTCCTGGTCATGCTGACCGGGCGGTACCGAAATAGCGTAATGTTCTCTGGGGGTCACAAGCCTTCCATGCTCTGAGTATGGAGTGGCTTATGACGCCCAAACGAGGTTAGCAACCGAGAGCCCCCAAAGAATTAAGAATATAGGTGAAATAGAAACATGAATATGGTACTTAGTGACGGTGACACATAGCCTTGTGGGCTTGCACTAAGGTGGATTCGGATGTTCTGATATACTTGGCGTAACGGTCCATCGGCCCATAGTCTGTAATATACCGCAAGCCATCTACTCATCGTCTTCCTGCAGAGAACCATGCGCTGACGCCTTCAATATAGGAATATGCAAATAATTAGCAACGTCACATGTTTCCAATACATGTGCATCCAAAACGTGCTGTTACTATCACCATAGCAACTTTGTCACTTTGAAATTTGTCACACATCAATTTGACGTCAACACCCCCATATGTGTTTCCTAAACCTCCGTAAACACGTCTGTATGAGCAATTTTCAGTATTTTCAGGGAGAAAAGGTGCACCGGATCTTGACCAGTAATTAGTACCTGGCCAGGATGTCAGTCACACGTCATTGTCTTCGTGGGGGATGATTGGGGTGTTTGCGGAAGGCGTTAGCGAGTAAGAACGGGGGGGGGGGGGGGGGGGGGGGGACGAGATCTCGAGTTGGTCCGTAGAAACGTTCGTCAACATTC
Source organism: Haliotis cracherodii (assembly GCF_022045235.1). Taxonomy (NCBI): domain Eukaryota; kingdom Metazoa; phylum Mollusca; class Gastropoda; order Lepetellida; family Haliotidae; genus Haliotis; species Haliotis cracherodii. Next base: position 6,411,172 of record NW_027266343.1, read on the forward strand.
GTGCTTATCCGTTTTCTGCTCAGTGATGTTTGTTTGTGGGGTTTTTTTTATTGACACCGCACTCAGCAATATTCAAGCTAAATGACGGCGATCTGTTGATAATCGAGTCTGGACCAGAAAATCCAGTGATTGACACCTTGAGCATCGATCCACGTAATTGGGATACGATGACGTGCATCAACCAAGTCAGCGAGCCTGACCACCCTATCTCGATAGTCGCCTCTTAACGACAATCATTGTCGCCTTTTACGGCAAGTTTGGGTTGCTGAAGATCATAGGTCCATTTCTTAACAGAAATACTGCTGGAATATTGCTAAAAGCGGCGTAAAAGCATATTCACTCACTCAGTTGTAGATGGTGGAGGATATGATAACATGTATTTTCTGAACCATGAACTCAGAACGTAACCTCATTAAGCCTGTAATACAAAAAAAAACCTGTCTAGGCTTACTTGGTGCATCGGGCGGGCACGGGTGGCCCAGTCGTCCAAGGCGTCGCGATTCGCTGTGCAGAGTTGCGTCCCTTGGGCATGGCAGAAATCTATGATTGTGGGTTCGAATCCCGGTTCGGCCCCGATTATGTTTCTAGGTTTGTCTGCACCATACCCGTGTTCGTGGGTTTCACCTTAGTGGTAAACGTCTGAGACCTGCATAACTTCGGGCTTTCCACCTACATTAAGCTGACACGCCGTGATATAACTGGAAAAATGTTAAAAGTGGCGTTAAACGTGAGGTGAGGGACGTGGTGAATCGTTGTGCCAGTCAACGTCAACCACGGCAAAACACTTCAGGATTTGTTTGAGGTGCTAGAGCAGGAGTGGCAGATCATCCCCTGGGCTGTTATCCGGACTCAATTCTATGTGCAATATAAGATAGCAAAGAAGGACGAGATTCTTTTTTATTTTTTGAAATAGAATAGACACAAGTTACAGTATCTCCCCGCCTATATACTAGTATGTATTCTACTTACCGTAAGCTTTCTTAAGGATTTTACTATATCTTTTCACGTATTAAAATAATGAACACATTTTCCAATATCAATCTGTACTAAAAATAACATGTTTTCAGTTGACTATAATTTAAATAGAAAATAAAGAATGATGCATTCGTCACATAACGTTAAGATTTAAATTACAAGGCATGGTTTGTTTTACGTATTTGAGAGATTGCTGTCAATATGACACTTCACCTCAGTGTGTCAAAGGTATGTATAAAAGCAAGAGCGATCCATAAAAAATCATTGGAGGCAATTCATCATGCACTCAAACTCATACCGGAACTTCCGGAAGCAAAGGCAGTCGTCCTATCAGACTCGCTAAGTGCACTTCAAGCCATCAGCGGCAGAAACTCAAACACAGTCAACAATATTCTATACGAATATACAAAACTATCGGACCAAGGGCAACAGGTGGAGCTGTGTTGGATCCCCTCTCACATAGATATTCATGGAAATGAAAAAGCAAACTCACCGGCGAAGCTAGCTCTAGACAAAGCGGATATACAGCCTATTCCCTTTAGTAAACTAAAGATAAAAATCAAAATCAAAGCCTCCATAGCAGAAAGATGGCAAGCCCAATGGGACGCAAGTAAAATCGGCAGATGGCTATGCAAAATTCAACCCAAGGTCCAACAAAAGCCAAACTCATACTCAAATGAAAGGAAAATTGAAATTGCTATCTCACGCCTCAGACTCGGTCACAAAACGCACTATGACAAGGTTTGTTCATCTTGCAATCAGAATGAAAGCATTGCTCACGGGTTACTAAAATGTCAAGACCACGCCCCAGCCCACAGTAGAATTGCAGTTAGATCCGCTATCTGTCATAGATCTCCTAAAGCCAAGAGATGCAATAGCGAAAGCCAAACTAACTCTATTTCTGAGAGATGGACAGCTACTCGAACGTATATAAACAGAGCGGCCAAGGATAAAAATGAAATCATATCAATATACGAAAATAGACATCATATCAATACAAAAACAGAAATTATGTGAACACCAAACTCACAATAGACGTGTGTACCCTATTCACACACAGGAGTCCCAAAGAGGGACAGGTCAGCCGAAATTGCTTAGGCAGAAGGCGACCTCTTCAACACTTAATGCAACAACAACAACTAAAAAATCATGCATGTGCCTGGTGCGTACGCAATCGGCTATTTTTGGTAATGGTCACAACACCTCCCAAGCAAGCACAGAGCATTGCCTGTTAGCCAGCCAAGGAGAACTCCACCATCGGTAATTATCACGTTATCCTTTCGTCCTTATTCACATACTCTTAAAATCATTCTCATCGAATTAATCACAAAACCCCTAAATCCTTAAAAACAACAACACACCCTTTCATCTCATACTCTTTAAAATAACAACCAACCTCCACCAACCGTTAACCCGAAAAAACGCACACTTGACACTTCTACTCCACCACCATCACCACATCCACCCCGGCTTGCCTTCCTCACCACCTTCGCCCTGGTCTTTTTTCCGCTGGTTCAGCAACCACACTTACACACGAACTCTCAGCAGACAAAATAGGACTATGGTTTAAACGAGAAAAAATACACTACAACAACATCAAAAAAGCTAACAAAGGTTACCAAATAATATTCCCAAACCAAGAATCCTTCAACGCAGCCAACAAAATAGTACAAATTTTCCACATTGCCGTAACTAAACAAATTCCAAATTGGCAGCAATTCAACCGAGGGGTAATAAGAGTTAATCCTAGAGAATCAAGAACTTTACACCCAAGAAGCCAATACCAACCAAGACTTAAACCCCCAACCTCAAATCAAAAACTGTCCCCACCTCAATCGTTATCATAAACTTTAAAAAACCCGCTAAATTTCCTGAAGCCCCTAAAATAAATTAAATTACTTTCTCAGCCCCTAAACAAACAAAAACTTCAAGCGTAAAAGTCCCCAACTAACTAGCATCAAAAACCTAACTAATCTCACCTTACTTCTAGCCTACATGCATAAACAAAATTAACCAAATGCTAGCATTGAATCATTTCACAAAGTAGCACACAAACTAAAATTAACAACTCTCCCTTTCGACCTCTTCAACCACCAACTAAAGGAAGTTACCAATTAAAATAAAACTAAATTAAAAACTACCAACCACCCATCCCCCAAAATGGAAGGACTAAACATCTTTCAATGGAATGCCAACGGACTTGCCTCCCACGGCCAAGAACTAAAAGCAAAATTTAAATTAGACAAAGGTCCACATATTGCCTGCATACAAGAAACTAAATTCTCTGCCTGAACTAAATTTACCCTACCAAATTATAACTCAGTTAGAACCGACTGAGCAAAACAAACCCAGGTAGAGCCGGAGGCGGCCTAATCAATTACATCAGGGAAGACATAAATTACGATGAAATCAAAATAAACACACCAAACTTAGAAGCAAATGGCATCCAAATTACAATCAAAAACAAATATACAATAAATATAATAAATATAAACCACTGGGCAGAAAAACAGGTTAAATCAGAGGATCTAGACACACTCATCTAAATAGGAAATAAATCAACAATCTTCCTAGGAGACTTCAATGCCCACCTGGAGCATTGCAGACAAATAAGATAAACATGGCAAACTAATCTCAGAATGGATAGAAGAAAACGATTTAATACTTCTAAATAACAACCAAGCCACTAGATACGACAAAATCCACCACAAAATGTCGGCTATCAACCTAACTATATGCACCCCAGATCTAGCCGAAAGCATTCAATGGGATGTACACGGAGTACCACTAGGCAGTGACCACTTCCCCATAAATATAACTGTAGGAGACTCAAACATCCCAACACCAACTCAAAACCAGGAACCAAAATTTCACTTTTACAAAGCTAACTGGGACAAATTTCAGGAAATCCAGGCTAATCTAGAGGATATAGAAAGTAACGACACCGAAACATATTGCAAAAACCTATATAAAACAGACTATATAATTAACGCAGCCAAAAGCTCCATCCCCTTTTCCACAACTAAAATAGGCAATCCTACGGTTCCGGTTCCGTGGTGGAACGAAGAAATAGAACAAAATAGACGTAAACGCAAAACCGCATTTAATAAACCCAAACGTGACTTCAAACATGTAAAAATATCACACGAGCTAAACCACCAAGTACGAAGCCTAGTCAAAACAGCTAAAACAAGAAATTGGAAAAAATTCTGCGAAGAAATTAATCACCACACGGACGCTAGAACGGTCTGGCGCAAAATCCACGCCATTAGGGGCATTAAATGTCATAAAAAAAACTCCCAACATAAACAATTCAACCAACCCCTCTCAAAAAGCAAATAACCTAGCAAACCACTTTTCAGTAGTAACAGGAACTTCAACCTAAAATTCCAGGAACAACTAAAATCAGAAACCAAATTTACCAAAGAATCAAAAGATAATAACCTAGAAATAATTCTCCCATACACGTCCTCAAAAATAGGGAAAAGGGCACAGCCTCAGGCTTAGACCTCACTTCCTACCAGATAATTAAACAACTAACCCCCTACTACAAACTCTTCTAAAACTCTATAACCTCATATATCTAAACGGACAGGTCCCATCACCTTGGAAACAAGCTCTGGTCATACCAATCCAAACAAACCAGCTGACCAGGCTAACTCATACAGACCAATTTCCCTAACTTCTAACTTATGAAAAGTAATGGAATGAATGGCAAAATACAGGCTACAAAACTATTTAGAACAAAACAACATAAACAATCCAGACCAAAGCGGTTTCACTCCTGGCCGCTCAACCCTTGATAACCTCGCAGGATTAGAGCAGGACATTAAAACAGGCCAACTCAGCAAACAATATACTACAGGCAATTTTCTAGACTTCTCCAAAGCATTCGACATGGTTTGGCACAACGGGCTAATACAAAAACTACAAAAAAATAGGACTTAAAGGTCAAATCATAAACTACATTCAAAATTTCCTTACAAACCGCAAAATCACCGTGGGCCTAGACCAAACGCTATCGGACCAATGTCCCCTAGAAAATGGCACTCCCCAGGGCAGCATCCTAAGCCCCACACTCTTCAATATCATGATCAACGACCTTTTCGAGGGATTAACTACGTAGGGAACAACTAACCCTAAACTTCTGGGCCGCGTCTCAATCAAACCCTCTAATCCAAAACATAATAAACAACAATATTAGCGCCAGAAACCAAGCCCTAGCCCCTAAACATACACTACTTACTCCAATATCCCAAAGAATAATCAATTACCTAAATGAACACAAAATAAGTAATCACAAACACAACAGTAAACAATCAAATATCTTCACCCCAAAACTTAAAATACCTAAGATAGACACAACACTAGCCAATACACTAAATAAACAGACTGACCCTAACATCGCTAAAACCACCACACTAGCATACATACACGAAAATTGGCCAAATTGGTGTCACATATACACAGACGGATCCTTAGATCCGATCTCCACAGGTTTCGGAGTCCACATCGCACAACCAACTAAAATCACCCAATCCTACCGACTCCCAAACAACCAATCCATATTCACGGCCGAACTAATGGGCATGGCCTCAGCCCTACACAATCAGCAATCTAAAACAAACCCAAAAAATCCTTATTCTAACCGACTCCCTCAGTGGACTGCAAGCCCTCCAAAATAAAAACACAAAAAACGCCCCAAACTAATAAACCAAATACTCAAAAGCTCAAACGACTTAACTATAGCAGGCAAACAAATAGAATTCATTTGGATCCCCGCCCACGTAGGAATCTTTGGCAATCATAACGCCGATAAAGCAGCCAAATTATCCCTTAAACTCCCAGAAATAAGCTTAAACCTATCTATCACAAAATAAGAAATTAAAATTGTCTCTAAACAAAAAATCACCAAAAAATGGCAAAATAAAACTGACGTCCAAAAGAAACTTTACCAACTGAAAATATAAATTTCAGACAAAGTATAATTTTTTTTTCGATGAAGTTTATCTAAAACACATAACCTAACTACAACAATAGTGTATGCAGAAAATGTTAATCGTCTGTTACATGTTTGCGAGATAACACGCGAAAAAGTGAAAAACACGTGCACAACGGACAACTGCAAATGCACGTGCGGGTCAGGGTATAAAACGATTGCAACGGCAAGTCAGACATCCACAGTGATAAAAAAAAACACACAAAAGAAATGCCACGACTCACAGTCGAATAACGTGAACGAGCCTTGGGTATGGTACAGATGGGAGCCACCCACGCCCATATTGCACGAACCTTCGGTTGCTCCCGTGTTGCCGTTACCAACTTGATGCAACGTTACAGACAGACAGGGCGGACCGCTGACATGCCAAGAACAGGCAGACCCAGGGTGACCACGCCCCATGATGACCGGCACTTGCGTACCTTGCACCTCCGAAATCGCTTCCTGACAGTGACATCATCGGCGACAAATGCCTTAGGTCACATGGTTAGTCGACAGACAGTGGCCAGGAGACTTAGGGCTCATTGAATCAGGGCTTTTAGACTATACAGAGGACAGCTATTGACAGCGCAACATCGTCGTCTGCGATTGAGATGGGCCCGGACTGTACGACGTTGGCAACGACGTGACTGGCAGAGGGTTGTCTTCACTGACGAAAGTCGATTCTGTATGTTTAGGGCTGATGGAAGACAACGTGTTTACCGCCAAAGGGGTGAACGAACGCCGGCGTGTTGCGTGCAGGAGGTCGTACCATATGGCGGAGGGAGTGTCATGGTGTGGGGAGGGATCTGTGGGCAGGAGAGGACACCGCTGGTCATCGTTGACGGAAACTTGACAGCTCAGCGTTACATGGATAACATTCTTCGTCCAGTTGTCCGACCCTTTCTCCAACAGCAGCCACGTGGTGTCATTTATCAGCATGACAACGATAGAGCCCATACAGTCAGAATTGTCACTAACTTCCTCGCAGCCAACAACGTCAACGGCCTGCTCACCCGACATGTCACCCGACATGTCCCCCATTGAACACCTCTAGGACTTGATGGATCGTCGTGTTCGACAACGACCACACTCTCCAGCCAACCGGCAAGAACTGATCTTGGCCCTCCAAGACGAATGGCGTCAAATCCCACGTGACCTCATCAGACGACTGACTTTTTCTGTGCGTCGAAGAGGTTTTGCGTGTATTGAGGCATTTGATGGTCAAACACGCCACTAATGACTTGTTATTGAACGTGAGCGATTGTTTATGTACTCTGCCTATTGTCCATGATTCTGAAAGCTCGAGTTTTGTACCACACCCAACTTTTGGGGGCTCTGACGTAATTCTCGGTCGCGGTATGATTGTCATTTTCAGTGTTGATTATGTTGAAATATTGATCTTCTCAATACACTTTACTTCATGCATGTATGTTTTGTTGTTTTTGAGCAAGAGTGATTTCAAACTGTTGTAAAGTTTCTTTTGGACGTCAGTTTATATACCTAAACTCAAATAGCCAAATCAGAAAAGTTTTAAAAAAAACCCTAACTAAACAAAAAACACCCATCCAAAAAAATCGATAGAATAATCACTAAACTACAAACAGGCCACACCAAACTAAATAACCACCTTAAAATACATGCAACAGGAACCTGCCCACACTGCAAACAACAAGAAACAACAGAACAGGCACTCATTCACTGCACACACTACCAAACACACCGAACAACACTACAGACCACCCTAAATCTTAATACTGCACTTACTCTAGCATCAATCCTAAATCCACAAAATAAATTAGAAAAATTCAAAGCCTTAGGCATTTACTTAATTAAAACAGGACTAATTAGTCACATTTAAACCCCAAATAAACTACAAGTAAAAACTTCCAGATTTACCAAAACTGTTATACTCCCAGGAGTGTTCTGCGTGGAGCGGCTGATACAATTGAAGATAACTCAAAAGGTAGGTCAACTTAAAGTGAATTTGTGCTTAATGTTTTAATGTCTACAGCTCTCAAGGGGTGCAGGCTAAAACGGAACCTCAGCAAAACGTCACCGATTTCTCGGGCGAAAACGGCTACTCTGTTTTTAATATATAATTATGATATTAACTATATAAAACAACAGTGTATGACATGAAATAAATATGATATAGTGTAATTCCTAAAATATCACATTTAACAAAATAAACGTAAATGTAGGTGTTGGTTAATGGTTCAGCACATTTAAGCAGCGCCATACTTACAGATTATAGTTGAGGTTTTCAGACATGGTTATTCTATTAATTTCATAGAAATTGACGTGAAATAGTGTTATTTTATCAAAGCATTCAAAAACATTTTGTTTTCATTGAATGGGAATTCATTACTATAAGATAGCGATTGATCAACCCCACGTTATTTTATCGAAATAAAGAGAGAGAGAGAGAGAGAGAGAGAGAGAGAATGTGTTTATTTAAGTGTCACGTGCACATTATATGATAAAATACAAAATGTACATTCATAGAATGATAAAAAGCACCCGGCCAAATGGCCTATGAGACACTATAATCTAAAATATCACAGAACAATAAGTTAAGAAAGCACAAATGACAAACAGTCCCTACATTCAATATATAATTAAAACATGAATTATACCCAAACCTGCATGAGAACAATCATACAGGTCTATCAACAACATAGATTCTCGCACAGACATGCATTCCGCCGAACGCATACACACATGTACATACTTACTTACACACATTACAGAAATTACGTTAACTACGTAAATCATAAAAGAGCATTCCTTCTTCTGACCATGAGATGAATCTTAGAAGCAAGTAGGAGTTGGCAATTAGGATTTTGCATTAAAAACACATATTTTTCTGTTGGGTTTTTATGCATAAATTCATCGTCTACATTCAGGGCATACTTGAAGACGTCGTACATTATGTCTGAGTACAGTGGGCAGGTGATGGTGAAATGGGCTTCATCCTCGATCTCTAGGGGGCAGAGAGGACAGATTCTGTCATGAAGTGGAATAGGCGGCTTAGAATATCTGCCTGTCTCTACACACAGAGGCAGACTGCAGGCTCTGAGTCGTAAGAAGGACTTGCGGTGGTGTCTAGACATTGTATTGGTTACATAAGCTTCTGGGTACAGGTCTTTCTTTAACATGCGATAAGTCCTAAGTTTATTTCCGTTTGTTAAATTTCCTTTATCGTCCCATATGTCAGTAAACCACTTCTGTTAATCCTGAATGTTCAGCTGCTTGCAAATAAGTAGTACAGTGGATTTAAAAGTAACGGTTAAGTCTTGCTCAAGTCCCAAGGCTTTACTCAGCTTCTGCACTCGGTGTTCCCAGGATCTCCTCCGGTTGAGTGACCACTTATGTATCTTGTGTGGTAGTCCGGATTCGTGCATAAGTCCCACTCTCATCCACAATCTGAAGACCTCAAGACGTTGTTTGGTTACACAAGAGGTCCAACCCATATCTCCTCTCGTAGCGATGTTCGAAGTTTTACGACTGGCTCCAAGGAAGAAGCGACACGCTCTGTTTTGGATTGTGTTAAGGCATTTGTGTTCATAGAGTCCCCAAATACCTGCCCCATACGTTAGAATAGGCTGGATCAAAGAATTATAGAGGGCAGTAAATACTTCATAGGCCATTCCACCTGCATCACAAAACTTGGTGAAAAGTGCACTCAGAGCTCTGCCTGCTGATTTTGCCAACTGGTTGACCGCTGTCTTGAAGTCCAAATGTTCATGGAACCAGAGGCCGAGGTATTTGTAGGACTGCGTGTACTTCAATGTAATATCACCACATTTAAACGTTACTTTGGAGCATTCTCGCTTGCCTGGTCTGAAGTGAACGATTTGAGACTTCTCACCATTAAGCTCCAATCCCCACTTAAAACACCATTCACGAACTTTGTCGAGCATCATTTGTAAATATTCTTCTGTCGGTACAAGTAACACTATGTCGTCTGCATAGAGAAGAATACTTATATTCTCATCCTTGACATCAACACCACAGTTCAAGTTCTTAATACTACGAGCAAGGTCATCAATATAAATGGCAAAAAGGGTTGGTGAGAGAAGGCATCCTTGCTTAACACCATTGGGTACTTTAAACCATGGAGTTAAAGAGTCATTTATAACATAAATATGTCTATATAACAACGCTTTGATTAATTACTGTTATTCTTGTCTGACTGACTGATATGGGAGATTTAACGTGCGCTTTCCGACTGTAGCGTATTTCGCGCACGGGCCTGGCCGGGCGAAAAGGGTGAAAGTGGTGTGTGCAACCCATGAGGGGGCTTTTAGGGGTTGCTTATATTGAATTTTTGGATTTTTTAAATTTGGAATAAATGCCGATGTGGGTGGAGGAGGGAACTAAGGGAGCCGGGTGAGGTGGGTGTTTGTATGTTTATTGGATTTTGGATTGGTAGATTAATGAGTTTTTAGAAGGGCTTAATTAGATCTGTTTTGATTAGGAATACGCCTAGGGCCTTGAAGTTTTCTAGTTTATTTTGAGGGTTTAGTATTTCATCTAGAGTAGGAACCTTATTTAGATTGAGGGTGGTATGTAGTGTGGTTCTGTGTGTTTGGTAGTGGGTGCAGTGGATGAGTGGGTGTTCTGTGGTTTCGGGTTGTTTGCAGCGGGGGCAGTTTCCTGTGGTGTGTCTTTCAAGTTGTTTTAGGTGGTTATTTAGGTTCGTGTGTCCTGTTTGGAGTTTTGTAATTAATCTGTCAATTGTTTTAGAGGGGTGTAGGATTTTAGGTTTGGCTAGTGGTTTTCTGAGTACTTTTTTGATTTGACTTTTTGAGTTTTGATATTGATTATGCCATTTTTTGGTATATTTTTGTTTGTTTACACTTTTAATTTCTTATTTTAAGATGGGTAGGTTTAGGCTTATTTCTGGTATTTTGAGAGATAATTTAGCTGCTTTATCGGCGCTTTCATTGCCGTAAATTCCTGCGTGGGCGGAGATCCACAAAAAGGTTATTTGTTTGCCTGCTTTTGTTAGGTCGTTGGAGCTTTTAAGTATTTGGTTTATTAATTTAGGTCGGCTTTTTGGTATTTTTGTTTTGGAGGGCTTGTAGTCCACTAAGGGAGTCGGTGAGAATTAGGATTTTATTGTTGTTTTTAGATTGTTGGTTATGCAGGGCTGAGGCCATGCCCGTAAGATCGACCGTGAATATAGATTGGTTGTTAGGGAGTCGGTAAGATTGTGTGGATTTAACTGGTTGTGTGGTATGGACTCCGAAGCCTGTGTGGTTGGAGATCGGGTCTGAAGATCCGTCTGTGTATATGTGACACCAATTTGGCCATATGTATGTATGCAAGTGTGGTGGTTTTAGCTATGTTTGGGTCGGTTTGTTTATTTATTTGGTTAGCTAGTGTTGTGTTTATATTGGGTATTTTGAGTTTAGGGGTGAAGATATTTGATTTTTTGCAGTTTTGTTTAAGATTTTGAGTTTGGTTTTCATTGAGGTAGTTAGTTATTCTTTGGGATATTGGGGTGAGTAAGGGGTGTTTGCGAGCTAGAGCTTGGATTCTGGGGCTTATGTTTTGGTTAATTAAAGGGGCACTGATCTAACGCAATTCCCCGGACTAGTTGTTGCCTTTGTTATTGTTTTTTTCCCCGTGAGTACCCGGATGATACGCAACGCAACTGAGCGTGACCAGAGACTGGGCTACCGTCTGCAAGGACAGTTAAATAAACTTGGAGGCTGTTTTACGCATTTTTGCATAAACACTGATTGGTTAACTGTGATCTATAAAGATTTCGACAAAGGGCGCATGTTAATTCATTTCTTCAGCCTAAACAAACAGACAAAAAGAACGGCGGAGCTCATCGGATGTCGTCATTTGGAAATACCCCAGATGGTTATAGTATAACACTTAAAAAAGTATCCATGCAGTGAAAGCATTTTCGGATTGCGTCGATAATACGATTACTACTCCCTTGTTGTCATCCACGTTTTCTGTTATAACCCTACACTTGTGTGTATTTGTCGTCATTCACTTGATGCTCAGTTAATGAATTTATTACAGGTATAATTAGTGGTAGCACCGCTCAGAATACCTGACTAAGGTTCCCATTTGGCATTTATTGTGTCTGGGGTAATTATTCAATCTAAATCCAGGTTTGAAGTGAGGTGAAATGTGTGTTATGTAATATGCACGTGGCAGCCCAGCAAGAGATGAATGATCAGTTGATTTACTTTTTTGTAAATCAACGTATCGTTCCTAGTCATCAAAGGATTAACAGAAAATACATTGATTGATTAATCACCGTTATCTTGCACAGTACGTGTTTGCCACGGGTTATGATATCCCGAAACGATATATATATTTTTAAATATTTGATTGTTACAGAGACACGTGGCATCGAATAAGTTTCTTTGTACAGCTGCAGACGTGTGGGATATTGTTTCTTTGTGTGGGTATTCACGGATAAATTCCTCGAACAAGGAAGCTGCCTAAAATTATACACATATATTTGATAGGTTGTAATTATGATATTTGCATTTTGTTTTCCTTCATTTGCTGTAGCATTTGACAGATTCATTTCTGTTTCTTTACATCTTGGTTGGGAAATTCTTCGATGCGCGATAGACGTTGTTTTCACAAGTCTTTTCCTTTGTAAGCGTGTATATATTACAGTCAATTTGTAAAATGTGATTCTCTAAGGCAATTTATAGTAATAGTCAGTTCAGACAGTCTGTTGTGTCAGACATTTTTGGTGTCTGTGAAACATTTCTAAGAGGGCAAGATAGTTTGGAGATAAAAGATTATACATGGATTGGAAATAATCGCCGCAACCAGAATAAGCGTGCCAAACGAGGGTCTGGAGGATGCGGTGCTTTTTTTAAGGATAGATTATTAGAACAATTTTGTGTTGACATTTTAGATAGGGAATCCAATGATGTCATTTGGTTTAGGTTAACTTCAAAATGTGATTTTAACTTTAAAATTATTGTGTGTGTCTGTTATCTCTCTCCTGTTAGTTCTAGCCGTGTGAATGATGGAGAAAGATTCTTTGAAACATTATTAGAAAAAAATTATATGTATCAAAATGAAGGAATCATCTGCTTGTGTGGAGACTTCAATGCGAGAATGGGAAAGGAACAGGATTTCATTGAGGGTGTGGACTGTATACCGAGAAAGAGTGACTATTGATAGTGGTGAGAATTCTTATGGGGCGTTGTTTTTGGATATTTTGACTGAAAGCAATTTGTGTGTATTGAACGGGCGTAAGGGTGACCAGGATTTCACGTATGTAAAGACTGGTGCTGCCCATGTTGTAGCTGCCCATGAACAATTGTCGTATGTTCAGTGTTTTGATGATATTCGTATGTCATCCTTGATTAAACCCACAAACGTCCCCGACGTTGTCCCAGATCATTCTGTTTTAACTTGGCAAATATCACTGCCGTCCACTGTCAGTCCGGTTAACACCCCCTCCCCCCCCCCCCCCTTACATGGTTGAGATGTAAATCGCCTGTTCGAAAAAAAGACTTGAAAAAATCATTTGTAGCAGCGCGAAAATCTCTTGACTGAACACTACGGAAACTTAAGCGCTCTTACCGGGCTACCGAACAACAGCGACTACTTGATAAGTACAACAGTAAAAATTCAAGGGATTTCTGGAGAACTATTGGGAAGATTGGAGTGGCAAACGACAGGGACACCAGCATTCCATGGGAAGTTCATTCCGGAGATAGCATATCTACAGACAAGCATGTTGTGTTAAATACGTGGAAGGTCAACTACAGCGAGCTGTTTGTAGCCGACACAAACTTAAGTTTGATGAATGACATTTCAAGAACATTTCTGAAGAACTGTTTCATGATAACGTAGTCATCGATGCTGTCTTCGACAAATCCAGTTTGAACGCTCCGATTTCATCTGTAGAAGTCGAGAATGCAGTGTCAAGAACAAAATTCGGAAAATCCACTGGTTGTGACTCCATACCAGCCGAAGCTCTTAAAAATGGAAGTTGCATCGAGATTCTTCTGAAGCTATTCAGGTACTGTTTTGAAAATAGAACCTGTCCTGACCTGTGGAAGCGTAGTATAATTCAGCCGTTGAAGTTACCGAATAACGATCCCAGGGATCCGTTAGGCTACCGAGGTATTTCGCTTTTGTCGGTACCATGCAAGATCTACGCTGATATACTTAACAATCGACTTTCCAGTTGGTTAGAAGAAAATAACGTCTTGGCAGAGGAACAGAATGGCTTCCGTAAAAAGAGAGGTACTCAAGAGCATTTATTAACGCTGTATTCAACCTTGCATAACAGAAAACTGTCGAAACAATCCACATTCGTCTGTTTTATAGATGCGACAAAGTGAACAGAGACTGCCTATGGTACAAACTCCGTAAACTAGGAATAGACGGAAAATTCTATGAAGCTGTTACGTCCATGTATGAAAACACTACAGGTCAAGTCCGCATCAATGGATATTTAACAGACCTGTTTAATGTTAACACCGGGGTGAGACAAGGGTGTGTCCTGTCACCTACGCTCTTTGCAGTTTTTATTAACGACCTGGCCAGTGAAATTAACTCTCTTCAGTGTGGCGTCAGTGTTGGCGACTCGATGCTAAGTATACTCCTCTACGCAGACGATATTGCTTTGATTGCTCCAAACGAAGCCAGTTTACAACGTATGATGGACGTCGTCGCAAGGTAGTGCTGTAAGTGGCGTCTGCTGATAAACATCGACAAGACGAAGGTGTTTCACTTCCGACCATCAGGTGTGGAAAAGTGGAGCGCGTCGTTTGTTATTGGCACGGAAAAGATCAGCTTTGCCCACGCTTATAAATATTTGGGATTATGGTTTCAAGAACTCTTGGATCTAAATTATTGTGCTAAGGAACTTGCGAAGTCGGCTAATAGAGCTTTGGGAGTTCTCATTTGTAAATTCAAAGCGGTAGGAGGCATGGCGTATGATGTCTTCAACACATTGTACAGTAATTTGGTGCAACCAATTTTATCTTACGGCTCTGCGATCTGGGGTTTAAGAGAATTTAGATGCATTAATAATGTTTTACACCGCGCCTGAAGATTTTTCTTGGGCGTCGGAAATAAAACTCCCAACCTAGCTGTTCGTGGCGAGATGGGCTGGCTTTCGTCGATAACTCTTCAAAACTTAGAAACATTACGACTGTGGAAGAAAATAATATCTCTTGAATCTGATCGAAAGATTAATGTGATAGTGGACTGGTCTAAACGCTTCCGGAAATCATGGGTAAATTCTGCTGTGTCTTTGTTGAAAAGGTTTGATTCAAGTAATCTGGACATGTATAATATTGCTGAAAATGATTTCAAAGTTCTTAAGGACCGTATCATTGCCGCCGACGCTGACTCTTGGTGGATGGATCTATGGAATGACAGGGGATTAGCCAATGGGAACAAACTGCGGACCTACAGGCTATTCAAGGCATCCGCACACGTCGAGTCTTATGTCCGGAATATTCTGAACAGACAACAGCGTAGTGTTCTTGCAAAATTGAGATGTGCGACTTTACCTTTAGAAATTGAGCTCGGCAGATTCCGGCGACCGATTACCCCACTTAGTGACCGTATATGTCAGTTCTGTGATGAACATCAAGTTGAAGACGAGACCCATTTCCTGATCAACTGTACCCTCTTCTCGGATATCCGCTACGACCTATGGAGGAAAGCCTGCACTGCCAATTCACAGTTTCTGAGTTTCCACCCTTATGATCAACTTCGCTTCCTTATGCAGTGTGTCAGCTTGTGTAAACCTCTGGCCGCAACAGTGATGTCAATGTTTCTCCGGCGACAACGTGCCGGGCAGTGATGTATATAATGTGTATGTTTTTGTGAGTGATAGATGAGTATGTGGGTAGTGTTTGTATGTGATGTATGCGCACGTGATATTGAGTGGATGTGGTGAACTGCATGTGTGATTGAAAATGAAATGTGTGTAATATTTATGTGTGTGTGTGCATGCGTGCGTGCGTGCGTGCGTGTGTGTGTGTGTGTGTGTGTGTGTGTGTACTTTCGATTATGTTCGTGTATTATTCTTGCCAATTTATTTAATGGATAATTTAATGAGTTTAAGTGCCTCATAGATCCTTCATGGGTCGGCTGATGTTTTTATATATCATACGTATGTATACGTGTAATGTTTTTTACTGTTTTTAAACACCAGGTGGCACTATAATAAAATAATTTTCTTCTTCTTCTTCTTCTTCTTCTTTGTAAAATGTGTAAATATTTCAGTCATTTTGACTGAAAAATCGGTCCATTTCTTTAACAGATTGACTAAAAATGATTAAGACGATCAAAAGGGCCTATAAACATTACAATAGAGTATTATGTAGGATTAGAAGCCAAACAATATATAAATGTACTTTTCATCGTAACATTTTCAGTCTCTTGGTGATGATATTAAACATAAAAATGTTTGGAATTCGTTATCATATTAATAATACAGATGGACATATTTTTCAGTCAGTTTGTAAAATAATTGAATATATACCCACAAATATACCTACATTTCCTTATTATTTCCAAAACTGTATTTCATTTTATTGATAGATGACACTATACGGCCTTACACTATCAATAAAAATGACAAATGCGCTTACGAATTGCGCAGCACAGGTCGCGAACTAGTCTAGGTTTCTGCTATATCATCCGGGTACTCACGGGAAAAAACAATAACAAAGGCAACAACCAGTCGGAATTGCTTTAGATCAGTGCCCCTTAATTTCACGATTTACAGTATTTGCTGAAACAGTTAGCAATATGTAAATGTAATATAAGTAAGACCATCCCCAACCTTATCAAGAAGAAATAAATAAAAACAAAACCATAATACCGAACAGACGATGTATTACGAGTGGACTGTATAGATTTATATATTAGTAATATACAAAGTTGCAACTAATTTTTCCTTTCTTTTTTTAAAAATATTTTAAATGTACCATTATGTAATTAGTGTCTCGTAGGCCAACTGGCCGGGTGCTGTTTTTTAATGAAATGTTTATATGTCCATATATTTAGTACGGCTGCATGTGACACTTTAATAAAATAATTTTCTTCTTCTTCTTCTTCTTCTATATCACGCCTTGGTGAATTCGCTAGATGGGGTCGCGTTTACGTAATTTATATTGTTTGATAGGGGCAGTGAAACTTGATAATACGGGATTTAAAACACCACACTTTTAAACTTGGGCTTGTGTGAAATCAAGGACTACTTTACGCTCTTGGTGAAATACTTTTGCAGTGCTTTTAATAGTACAAACCGAGTTTATTGTGCCACAATCCTGAATATGGTTAAAAGTTACATTTACTTGTAAGTAAAGTTGTAACAGAAATCTCGTAATATTTGCATTATATAATTAAAGCATTGTCTGGCAAAATTGCTCTCTGAAGGTGTAAAGGTCATTTAAAGACTCATTGATATTAAGATTGCTATCCGCTGGCATATTAAAATTACCTATCAACACTGTATTTTTATTAAAACCCTTACCAAGGATCTAGTATAACTATAATGTATACAAAAAGGAAATAAGTAATGAAGGCGGTGGCATTTGACTGAATGCGTTCAGAACGTCACGGTTTTATTGCCTCATTAATTATCCTCTAGACTCAGTTTCGACGCGAATATGACTGCACGATTGTTGATGATGGTTGAGTAAACCAACAATTTCTTGCTCAACATCAACGAAAACAATACTAGTTGTGAAATATGTTACTGATGAAACGTTTTTACGGATACAGCAGTCACTTATGAGGCTTTTTATTCTGGCTAGGATCATAAAGTTTGCAATACAACCAAACATGTATTAAACGTTGTACCGAACTGATATAAGCTAAACAAACATGTATATGCAAATGAAATGGTATTGGCTAACATCAATGTGAGTCATTGACATGTTCAATAGTCTATATTTTGTTTTCAGGGTGTACTCTATCTTGTGCAATGGCAGGGGTACTCAATAGAGGACTGCACCTGGAAACCTGAACATCATCTGCCGAGTCAGTTGATTCAGTCTTTCCACCAACCAGATGCCTGTCCACAGCTGATATCTGCATTTTTTCAAGATGTAGAGAGAAGATTCCAGGCACGCCTGAAAACCCGGGAAGTCAGGTTTTCTGTACCGTGACCTTTGGACGTGTCTAGGTCTGTGTACCATTCTGATGGCGAGGTGCATCTCCAGCAAGCTGATGTTACCAAACATTTTCTATCCGACCACTGGTGGTATCATGCCAACGTCCCCGGAGAGGGAACGTGTGTGGACGTCCCTGTGAGGGCCTGGCCACGTGTGAGGATGACTTCCACCTGGGTGGTCCGTGATGGTGAAGACCCCCGTCGAGACAGTACAGTTTGCTGTGCTCACTCGAGCTTGTGATGCAGCCTTCATTTCAAAGTAATAACGAACTCAAAACAACTCATGGCTTTTTGTATATAGTGTATATAGTTTTTCCAGAGTGTATATAACCATAAATTGTTTGTTCAAAATGTCTGACAACATTATGTATGCACAGAACTTGAAATTCAAGGACTCTTTATCATTATTCCACTGAGGTCAGTCCGTTTCTGAATAATAAACATTTAGAACGGGCTGACAAAATTGCTATATCTTTGTTTGTTACTCATAAATTTCTGAAACAGCTCCATACTGCAAAATGTCGCTATGGTAATCTGCCATACATAGCCATTGTAAATACTCAACTAAAGTACATGCAGTTATGTCAGACAGACAGGATGGAAACACATTGGACGTGTGTGTGGCTCAGTGCCCTCCACATTGAAAAGTAAATATAAATCTGGCAGAAGAAGGGAACTTTTATGGGTAAAACACACTGTTTTTCTTTATTTTCAAGTGAGCTACAGTGTGTTCAAGGGGATGGTAACGCTACAGTTACTGAGTTTTTAGGCGTAGAGTAGAGCAGGAATCACACTGCCAAGAAGTTTGGCACACGCTCTCTGGTCAAGGGCCTACACCTCTACACGCAGCTAAGTCTGATAAAACTCTGTCGTTTCTTCAGAAAATCCGGTTTAACACCTCCAACAACCACCAGCGGTTCAAAAAACAGTTTAGTCAGTTTACCGCTGTCATCTCCAAAACATTATTCCAACTTGCCAGAATCTGAAAAGCTAAAGCTGCGCTCCCTTGACAATGTTTTGGATCGTTTGGGCGTAAAAACTCAGCATATCACGAAATTTCCCAAATCCACAGAGAATTACCAAGAACTCACACAGTGGTAGGGGCACGTAATGAGATGTCGTCTTCTGTAGTCATTCAACGTGTTCCATTGTGCCAGGAGCAATGCTTAGCTTTAAGAATGAGCTCAGGAAGAAGATAGCGCAGCATATCAAAGATAATCCTGACGTAGATAAGGTGTGTGTTAATATTGGAGGGGATGGCACCAAAGTTAGTAGGATTTCTAATTTTATCATCTTTACATTCCACATTGTCGAGACTGGCAAGACACTATCATCTTTAAATTTAAATACCCTTGCCATTGTACAATGTAAAGAAGATTACCATAGTTTAAAATCCTGTCTTTATCCCATGTTTAATGACATCAATGATATTGTAACTGTGGTTTATATCCCAGTGGGTTGCAGAGAGATTGGCATTGACATTCTTTTTCCGTCAGACATGAAAATGATTTCAACAATGTTAGGCCTCGGTGGCGCTACTGGCAATTATGCTTGTCCCTGGTGCAAAGTGCATAGGAATGATAGACACGACGTGACTAAGACCTGGGATTACTATGACACAGGGGAACTCAGACGTACAGTAGAGGACATTACACAATGTGCAGACAAATGTCGGTGCTTGTATTATTATTTTATGCATAAGTATATCGTCTCTTGTGGCAGTTTTTAACAACAGGTAATATCGCAAAATACACTTCAAATGATTACATTCCGATTATACATCAATATATGATGAGGATAATAAAGTATTACATACCAAATTATACATTCATGAACGTAATACAAAACAAACAGAAATGTAAAATATTTACACGAAATGTATCTACACGTGGGTTCGAACGTTGAATGTACAACACGAGAGTCGTGCTATAAATAAACACTAACCAACCCTTGCTAATTTACCTCAATTAGTGAGTGAGTGAGTGAGTTATCGCTGATGACGTCAAGATACTATTTTACAACGCTTTATTTGGTTTATATCGCATTGGAGGAGTTAGGTCCCATGTAGTTTTGGGTATGTCCAGCTATATCATTACGGGGTACACGAGAAATGGGTTTTTCTCAATGCACTCATTTGGGGAATCGAACCTGGGTTTGGGGCGAGACGAATAAACGCTTTAACCACTAGGCGATATCACCGTCCCCAGTAAACACGTAACACATGAACCAGAAATGCGATGTTTACGAAGGTACAGCCTTATTTAGACTGCAGGAGGCACGGGTGGCCCTGTCGTCTAAGGCGCCGCGATTCGCTGTGCAGAGTTGCGTCCCTTGGGCAACGCCAGAAACCTATGATTGTGGGTTCGAATCCTGGTTCGCCCCGAATATGTTTCTAGGTTTGTCAGCTCCATACCCGTGCTCGGGGGTTTCGACGAAGTGGTAAACGTCTGAGACCTGCATCAACTGGAAAAATGTTAAAAGTGGCGTTAAACGTGAGGTGAGGGACGCGCTGGATCGTTGTGCCAGTCAACGTCAACCACCGCCACAAACACTTTAGGAACTGTTTGAGGCGCTAGAGCAGGAGTGGCAGAATATCCCCTGGGCTGTTATCCGGACTTTGAACGCGTCTATGGGCAGTCGCTGCCACGAGGTGATAGCAGCTCGAGGAGGCTGTAATTGTTAATGACTTTCCACCTACCCCGGACGTCTTTGCACCTGTTTTTGTTGCAAATTGTACAGCAATGATTTACCTACACATTCCACTATTTATAATATTTATGAAATCCAGTTGCAATCCTGATGTATAGTTTCTTTTTTTCAGAGTATATATAAGTTTTGACACAACAATATTTACAGCATTTATCACCATGACAACATCGCCAACTCGAATCTATATTGTATGTGTGAATGTGGGTGACATACATTGATGCCGACAGTTACTTCGTGAGAAGTTCGGACTCTCAATCAACTACGGATTTCATAAAAATAGCATTAGCGGTCGTGGGGGCATCCACTTTCATCGTTTCGTATTCAGTGCTATCTAAACAAAGTTATGCACCAGTGATTAGAGGGTTAATAAGTTGACCCCTGCCTAAACATAGTGGACAGGTCTGTGTAGGGTAAGAACAAGAATAATAATAGAGAGTTGAATATATATTTTTTTATACAAAGTCAAAATACAACATATCATAATATAGCCAACAAGCCATGTTCCTAAAATCTAACATTTTAGCAAACTATTTCTGAAGGAAAAATTGTTCTATACTGCAGCAGCCATCTTCCCGCAGCAAGGGAGTTAAATGACTGTAACAGTCCAGTTTCCACCCTTGCTGAACTAAGCTGGACTTTTGAGTTCGATCGTAGCACCACCAGTGGCTATTGCGAGTTATGGCCCTTCTATGTCCCTCCTATTGACCAATCAGATTCCACGTCTGATATCACTTGCACTGGCTTCAAACAAAATGGCGGCGCACAGTGAGGACGATCTGGTCGATAAACAAGATCTATATTGCAATAAAATGGGCCTTACTTCGCGAAGTGCATCAAATCACATGGGCACCTTGATAAAAAATATGAAAAGATTTGGAAAATATCTGTTGACGTTAAGTTGACGGTACACATGTTTTGCAAATCCCGCCATCTACCGAATCTGAACGGCAGTTAACGAACCGGGTGTTCATTTCGTGACGCGATTTTTATTGGACTATGCACAGACTCGCAATTCCAGCTAAAATATCATTTAAAAATTCCAGCCTAGTTCGGCAAGGATCTAAACTGGTCTTTTATAGTCAGTTAACTCCCTTGTCTCGGGAACATGATTGTGTAGCAGCAGAGAGCAAGCACTATATAATATATTTTTTTCTGAAAAGAATAACACCTGTATGAGGGTCCTGATGGGCGAGTCCCATAATTATAAGCAGTAAGCAGTAAAATTTAGGGTACTTTTTCATTAAGCAGTAATTTTTCTTCTTTTCCAATGAAATCGTCGCGTGGCTTCTCTGTTTATATACGTTCGAGTAGCTGTCCATCTCTCAAAAATAGAGTTAGTTTGGCCTTCGCTATTGCATCTCTTGGCTTTAGGAGATCTATGACAGATAGCGGATCTCACTGCAATTCTTGTTTTAACCTAGCCCGGGCTGGGGCATGATCTTGACCTACTAGTAACACGTGATCAATGGTTTCAGCCTGATTGCAAGATGTACAAACCTTGTCATGATCATATTGTTTTTGTGTGACCGAGTCTGAGGCATGAGATAGCAATTTCAATTTTCCTTGCATTTGAGTATGGGTTTCGCTTTGTTGGACCTTGGGTTGAATTGTGTATAGCCATCTGCCGATCTTAATTGCGGTCCCATTGGGCTTGTCATCTTTCTGCTATGGAGGCTTTGATTTTGCTTTTTATCTCTAGTTTACTAAAGGGAATAGGCTGTATATCCGCTTTGTCTAGAGCTAGCTTCGCCAGTGAGTCTGCTTTTTCATTTCCATGAATATCTATGTGAGAGGGGATCCAACACAGCTCCACCTGTTGCCCTTGGTCCGATAGTTTTGCATATTCGTATAGAATATTGTTGACTGTGTTTGGCCTGGAGTTTGAGTTTCTGCCACTGATGGCCTGAAGTGCACTTAGCGAGTCTGATAGGACGACTGCCTTTGCTTCCGGAAGTTCCGGTATGAGTTTGAAGGCATGATGAACTGCCTCCAATTCAGCCGTGAATACTCACAAAAGTTGTCCCGCGAGCCGGATATTGCATATTGTGAATAAAACACTGATATACCTTAAGTTAGAGTAAGTTACTAAAACACATCTGATAATTAGCTGACTCAGCGGTGTGTTGTTTTGTTTACTCAAAGGGAAGAAGTTAGTTAATCCTTAGCTTTGAACTTATAAATGTAAATGAATACTCCTTCTGTAGTTATAAGTAATCCACGTGTGCGGCATGATCGGTGGTTTATTCATTTCATACTAAAATAACCGACAGACATATGGGAGACTATTCAGGAGATGGGGTAGCGAATCTTCTCAATAATAGTTGTTTTAGTAAAAGAATGCTTCCCCTTGTTTAATACAAGAATACACTACGAAACATTAACCCCCGGATCCATTCCCACGGATCTCAAATTACCAGCCCTTGCTTCCCATTAGTCAATCTGATTTGCAACCCTACTAATGAGTGAGTATGGTTTTACGCCGCCTTTAGCAATATTCCAGCAATATCACGGCGGGGGACACCAGAAATGGGCTTCACACATTGTACCCATGTCGGGAATCGAACCCGGGTTTTCGGCGTGACGAGCGAACGCTTTAACCACTAGGCTACCCAACCGCCCCCTCCAGCCCTACTAAGTCGGTGTTATCAATATATCAATTTCAAACCAGAATGGCGATAGCAACAACATGGCGCTCAGTCCAATTGATGACGATAGAATCTCTGAGAAATTAGAAATTGAAAAATGCCTGACCATCAAAAGAAAGTCCTGAGAAAATCTTTTTTGTGGAAAGGACTCCTTCATGTCCAGTAAGACTGGCGGTGACAAGTCCTCACTTCCTCATTTTTATCATCTTTACGTTTGACTGGTCGGTAAAAAGTTTATGAAAATAAAGGGCGGGTAGTTTAAGATCGCGAGAACCACGGGAATGGATCCAGGGTTTATCGAGTAGTGGCCAGACCCACAAACTGCCGACATACCCCTTCCCATTGTAGAACAAAGCAAACTTAGGTTTTTCTTATGTTTTTGTTTCCAACACTCTAGAAAATGGTGGCTGTGGTCAAATGTTTTGGTGTCAAAATGCACGTTCCTGTTGTAAAAATAGTGAAAGTCAAATAAAGTCCCCCATAGGTGGTACAGGCATAGTGTCCTTATTTTTTTATCATTAATGTGACAGTTTACCCATAGTAGACTTGAATTATTATTATTATTTTAATTATAGCCTCTCACAAATTGAGTTATTATTAAAAATAACAGTTCAGCTGCAGTTGTCGGCCTTTATCGGACGTCATTCAGCCGTCTTTGTATCTCGTCCCACAGGTGCTCAATGGGATTTAAATCGGGACTAAGGGCAGGCCACTGCATGGTTCTGATGCCATTCTGCTGGAGGAAGTCTCTTGTTGCTCTCGCAGTGTGGGCACGGGCGTTATCATGCTGAAACTCGTGATTGCGGCGACGTGCAAAATGAGGTATGGTGTGTGGTTTCAAGACATGATCAATGTAGCGAGCAACTGTGACACCATTGCCTCTCCCTGGACCGATGTTCTGGAAGACCAGAGGACCGACCCTCTGTGCAAGACCAATACCACCCCACACCATGATGCTCGGACCACCCCACGAGTCCCTCTCAACAACACAAGCATCCGAATAAGGTTCCCCACGGCGTCGCCAGACTCTCCCTCTCTCTGCCATCTGCTGTTGAGATACAGTAACGGCTCTCGTCTGAGAAGAGGACTTCTCAACTGCTGGTGGCGCCAATGCTGGTGCTGTGTTGCCCACTGAAGACGGTCCCGGCGATGACGTGGTGTCAGAATGGGTCCTCGGTGTGGCCTGTGACAGTGGAGGTGTCTGCTCGTCAATCGTCGACCCACGGTTTCCGCACTAATGTGTCGCTGGTTTGTCGACATGGTCTGTCGAGGAGTTTCCGCAACAGTAACAAAGCGATCTTGAAGATGCTGTCGCACAATCTGATGATCCTTACGCCGGATGGAACCCTTGGTCTTCCACTACGTGGTCGGTCATCTGTAGTGTTGGTGGTCTAGTACCGTTGCTGGAGCCTTTATATGGTCCTTAAGTGGACTTGAAATGCATTGGCTACTTGTCGGACGCTTTGTCAAGCTTGCAATCGTCCAAGGGCTTCGTCTCGTTGATTTCCTTTCAATCTTGGCATCTGGTATCAATTCAATAACGAATGAATGTTTTCCGATTTGGGTGGATTTTTATAGGGCAAGAAATGGGGGAACGCATGTTCATTTCAATTTCACTCACGTGCATCGAGTTGCCATGGCCGTTGCCGTGATGCGTTTGGGCGATCGGTTTTATTGTCATCTTCTTTGGGGTTTTTTTATCATCAAATTTCATTTTTCCAGACAAGGTAATGTTAAATTTTAGAGACTTTGACAAAAATTACCCAGCTATTTAATAGACAACTTTTCATGCTATGTTACTTGCGGTTCAGTATATATACTCCGAAATGTTCCTCATAATAAGGGGAAGGTCGGGTAGCCTAGTGGTTAAAGCGTTCGCTCGCCACGCCGAAGACCCGGGTTCGATTCCCGACATGGGTACAATGTGTGAAGCCCATTTCTGGTGTCCCCCACCGTGATATTGCTGGAATATTGCTAAAAGCGGCGTAAAACCATACTCACTCCTCATAATAAAGAAGTGGACATCCATAAGTTATCTTCTTTACGTGTATCACTTCTAAATGCCATTCAAAGACTACAAAACGGTATCTAAACCTCATAATCTGACATATAAATATACTATTGCTCTCAATACCCAAGGAGTGTACTAAATGATTATATTTGTAATTACACACATGACTCTTCATATGAGGACGTCACTTAAACCACAAAACGCGTACAGTTCGGTATAACTAGACTGTCAATTGTACTCAGAAGTAACCACAAATGAATATGATTGAGATATAACCGAGAAATATATTGACTCATGGCAAAAAAAATATTAGTGTGGCTATGTAGCCATGCTGCGTTCCAAACATCCTGTCGGTTTTTATTTTCCACAAAAAGCAGTAAATGCACCATGATGTCACTGAACTTTCTGTCTGGTCCATTACTTGATTCTCTGGTTTCTTTAAAGACAGCCGTCGCATGAATACACAATGCCATTTACACTTGTCAGAGGGGTACTCAAAGTACGTGATCTAGACTACCAGTTGTCGGACTTTCATTTTTGTGGAAGCCTCGGTGGCTGAGTGGGTTAGATCGCTGACTTTGTGTGCTGGCGATTAGGTGCTTCACTCTGGCAAGTGTTGGTTCGAATCCCGGACGGGACTCAACTCCATAAAGTACTAGAATCTGTACTTTACTAAGAAAGTGTTATCCCAAATATAACATGTGTTACAACCGTCGCATGGCAACATACAAACTGTCCACGCACATTGTGTGAGTGTCAGAGAGGTGGCAGGTGTTACAGGTAGGGCAAAACATGAGGACCTTTTCACTGACCTATTCATGTACTTTTCACGGCTATTTTGCTGCCACACCCAAATGAATCAGAATCTGATGGAACTTAACGATGTCAACTTCTTTATTATGAGGAACATTTCGGAGTATATATACTGAACCGCAAAAGAAACGTCACCCCAAGTAACATTGCATGAAAAGTTGTCATTAAAATATCTGGGTAATTTTTGTCAAAGTTTCTAAAATTTAACATTACCTGGTCCGGAAAAATGAAATTTGATGATAAAAAACCCCAAAGTAGATGGCTTTCCCCCATTTCCTGCCCTGTCCTCTCCCAAACAGTTCAAGACCCGTGAAGATTCCGGGGTAGAGTAGGTCTTCAGCAACCCATGCTTGCCGTAAAAGGTGACTATGCTTGTCGATGGGATCGGGTGGTCAGGCTCGCTGACTTGGTTGATGCATGTCATCGATCCCAATTGCGTGGATCGATGCCCATGATATTAATCTCTGGATTGTCTGGTCCAGACTCGATTATTTACAGACCGCCGTCATATAGCTGGAATATTGCTGAGTGCAGCGTTAAACAACAAACCAACCAACCAACCAAACAGTTCAAATCCAATCTTCAGTAAGGTCTTCATCGAACCATCCTTTCTCATGAACACGGACTTCGACTCCTTTGGGAAAAGGTTCATTCTTTGGTAGAGTCTTCCTCTTGAAAATGAATTCTGTATTGGCGGACAATCGAGACTGGTTGTTCTCTAGTGTTGACGTTTTATAACTTTTAATGTTTGTTGTTGTTCTGTTATCTGCTGCAATATTGAATTGAATATTGTCTATAAGGTGTTACCACATTTAAGGACTGTAATAATGTGTTATGGTATTAAATAGGTTTTAAACATACTTAGGTACAAACAGGCTTTGGATTTATGTCGCTCAAAGGAACAGAATCTTTGTGTGTTTTAACTCAACACGTTAATGACATGTAACACATGTCAGGGGCTCAATATTCCCAAATGTCGACAAGCTTTGAACATAGCATGTTCACGAAGCGTGGAATACAGTAATTGGTGACATTCATTAGGTACCCCCTTCTGCTCGCGAGTCATCACGAGGTACGTTTACATATATCTACTGTCGTAACAATCGTTATATCAAGAGTCTAGAAGAGTCACAAGAGAGTGTCAACTTTGTCGTGTGTCCAATCGAAACACATTTAGATATTAAATACTTTATTATATGCATATTTAATCACTTTGTTTTGATAAATTCAGCCACAAACAAGAGTCGAGCAAGGATTGTAGAAATATACATAATTGAACGGACATGTTTAAGCTCTTGCTTGGTGTTGATGTTGTCGTAGTGTAAGCATCTCAGAGCAAGATACACCAAGTACCAAAACCGTTTAAACGGTTTAGATGGTTAGAGAGAGGGGTGGGTGGGTCGATGTAGTGTCCCAATCTCTAATATGAAGACAGAGATAATGATAAGGATAAGATCTTGTTAAAATTATTTGAACTCACATTCTTGTGAAACTTAACGACATACTGCGTTGGACCCAAGCTTCAATAGCGTAAATGGACATTGCTGAGGTAATCGAGCCTGGGTATTCTCTGTCATTTATTTGTAAGTTAATCGTGAAAGGTAGATGCTGGTAATTGTGATCTAGACGAACATTGTGAAACGTGATATTCTTATGCAATGTCAGGTTATAAATTCAAAGAAGACAGCTGTCTTGACATTGCTGACACGTATTGAAATGTTGAAGAAGTTGTCAGTTTGGATGGAGCCCCCTTGCCATGCCTCTAAATTCTGCTAGAGCTGGGTTAAAAGAATGATAGCGTTGTCATAGTAAATGTTAAAATATGTTGGTATTTATTTGTTGCATCCTCAACAGGATTGGGGGTGGGATCACATTTACTAAATTTTCATACATTATATTATACCTACATTAATTGTACACATTGTACCCATGTCGGGAATCGAACCCTGGTCTTCGGCGTGACGAGCGAACGCTTTAACCACTAGGCTACCCGACCTTCCCCTTATTATGAGGAACATTTCGGAGTATATATACTGAACCGCAAGTCACATTGCATGAAAAGTTGTCTATTAAAAAGCTGGGTAATTTTTGTCAAAGTCTCTAAAATTTAACATTACCTTGTCTGGAAAAATGAAATTTGATGATAAAAAAACCCCAAAGCAGATGATCATGAAACCGATCGCCCAAACGCATCACGGCAACGGCCATGGTAACTCGATGCACGTGAGTTCCGTGCAACTCCAAAAAGTACTAGAATCTGTACTTTACTAAGAAAGTGTTATCCCAAATATAACATGTGTTACAACCGTCGCATGGCAACATACAAACTGTTCACGCACATTGTGTGAGTGTCAGAGAGGTGGCAGGTGTTACAGGTAGAGCAAAACATGAGGACCATTTCACTGACCTATTCATGTACTTTTCACGGCTATTTTGCTGCCACACCCAAATGAATCAGAATCTGATGGAACTTAACGATGTCAACTTCTTTATTATGAGGAACATTTCGGAGTATATATACTGAACCGCAAAAGAAACGTCATCCCAAGGAACATTGCATGAAAAGTTGTCATTAAAATATCTGGGTAATTTTTGTCAAAGTTTCTAAAATTTAACATTACCTGGTCCGGAAAAATGAAATTTGATGATAAAAAACCCCAAAGTAGATGGCTTTCCCCCATTTCCTGCCCTGTCCTCTCCCAAACAGTTCAAGACCCGTGAAGATTCCGGGGTAGAATAGGTCTTCAGCAACCCATGCTTGCCGTAAAAGGTGACTATGCTTGTCGATGGGATCGGGTGGTCAGGCTCGCTGACTTGGTTGATGCATGTCATCGATCCCAATTGCGTGGATCGATGCCCATGATATTAATCACTGGATTGTCTGGTCCAGACTCGATTATTTACAGACCGCCGTCATATAGCTGGAATATTGCTGAGTGCAGCGTTAAACAACAAACCAACCAACCAACCAAACAGTTCAAATCCAATCTTCAGTAAGGTCTTCATCGAACCATCCTTTCTCATGAACACGGACTTCGACTCCTTTGGGAAAAGGTTCATTCTTTGGTAGAGTCTTCCTCTTGAAAATGAATTCTGTATTGGCGGACAATCGAGACTGGTTGTTCTCTAGTGTTGACATTTTATAACTTTTAATGTTTGTTGTTGTTCTGTTATCTGCTGCAATATTGAATTGAATATTGTCTATAAGGTGTTACCACATTTAAGGACTGTAATAATGTGTTGTGGTATTAAATAGGTTTTAAACATACTTAGCTATAAACAGGCTTTGGATTTATGTCGCTCAAAGGAACAGAATCTTTGTGTGTTTTAACTCAACACGTTAACAACATGTTGCACATGTCAGGGGTTCAATATTCCCAAATGTCGACAAGCTTTGAACATAGCATGTTCACGAAGCGTGGAATACAGTAATTGGTGTCATTCATTAGATACCCCCTTCCGCTCGCGAGTCATCACGAGGTACGTTTACATATATCTACTGTCGTAACAATCGTTATATCAAGAGTCTAGAAGAGTCACAAGAGAAATGTCAACTTTGTCCGGTGTCCAATCGAAACACATTTAGATATTAAATACTTTATTATATGCATATTTAATAACTTTGTTTTGATAGATACAGCCACAAACAAGAGTCGAGCAAGGATTGTAGAAATAGAGAATCTCACCCGAGTGTCTTTTGATATCAAATATATCAACACGAGTTGATAAAAGTGGAAAAATCCGAGGCTTGCCGAGGATTTTTGCCACTTTTATCAACGAGTGTTGATATATTTGATATCAAAAGACACGAGGGTGAGATTTTATTTATCATCCAACATCATTCTTTAAACTTTTTCAATTTGTAGACAGTAATTAGCAGTGTCTTCAGAATAAAAGTAATGCAAACAGCTTCAGTAGCAGAGCCATTAGTGATGTCATTTGATTGTGACGTCATGGTAACCAGTGATGTCACAATGGTCTGCAAAGCATTGTGATGTAATTTCATTGCAGCGATATCTACAGTGTAGATATCGCTTGATCTCATCCAAGCGATATCTCCTGTGGGAGCCAGTTTTGGATGATAAATGTAATAATTGAACCGACATGTTTAAGCTCTTGCTTGGTGTTGATGTTGTCGTAGTGTAAGCATCTCAGAGCAAGATACACCAAGTACCAAAACCGTTTAAACGGTTTAGAGGGTTAGAGAGAGGGGTGGGTGGGTCGATGTAGCGTCCAAACTCTAATATGAAGACAGAGATAATGATAAGGATAAGATCTTATGAAAATTATTTGAACTCACATTCTTGTGAAACTTAACGACATACTGCGTTGGACCCAAGCTTCAATAGCGTAAATGGACATTGCTGAGGTAATCGAGCCTGGGTTTTCTCTGTCATTTATTTGTAAGTTAATCGTGAAAGGTAGATGCTGGTAATTGTGATCTAGAAGAACATTGTGAAACGTGATATTCTTATGCAATGTCAGGTTATAAATTCAAAGAAGACAGCTGTCTTGACATTGCTGACACGTATTGAAATGTTGAAGAAGTTGTCAGTTTGGATGGAGCCCCCTTGCCATGCCTCTAAATTCTGCTAGAGCACCACCACCACCCCCACCACCACCCCCACCACCACCAACCCCCACCCCCCACCACCCCAGCCCCCGCTGTACTTTCTTTTGAACACCCAAGGATGACCCAGGCTAAGTCCAGGCCCCCAACACTTACAAGGAAGCTATGTACAATGTTTCCACCCATAGAAGATACTTTCAAGCAACACATGCTTAGAGCTATGCTTAGCCGACAATATGGCTGCAGATATATCACTCTTCTCATCTGCAGTGACAGATCACATGTCATATTAACCTGAAGGTTTGAGTGACAGTGGCATTGGTGGCAGAGACTAAATGTATCTGTATTGAAGTTACTGACAATATTGAAGCAGCTTCATAAAAGTGCTTCACATTGACACTTCAAAGTCAGTCAATATGATCACCCAAAATAGTACTTAACATAGGCGATAATCATCTTAAATATGACAATAACACGATAGATGGAGTTCCTGGCTGAAACTTAAATTTTGCCTTTATATTTCTCACACATTCTGAAGTGACGACGAAATATTGTCATTTTCCTGGATTGGCGGCCATCTTGGAGGCCATTTTGTCCGCCATATTGGAAAAATCAAATTTCTCAAGCTCATATTTGTAAGGTACTTAAACGATTGATGTGTTCAAATAAAACAAATTGGGTTAAAAGAATGATAGCGTTGTCATAGTAAATGTTAAAATATGTTGGTATTAATTTGTTGCATCCTCAACAGGATTGGGGGTGGGATCACATTTACTAAATTTTCATACATTATATTATACCTACATTAATTGTGGATTTTTTGGTAAGTTCCTGAAGCATTCAAGCATATTTTGAGATATCATTAGACATGATTTTCAGTATAGAAGTTACATTATCTTTAGTTTTGTAATAAATTGAAAATGACAATTGAGTGATATATTCCTGTTTTTGACACATTTTGGTCCATAACTCGACTTAAACAATTGATTATTTGTTCTTTTGTAGGTTTCCTAAGTCAGGACACTGATTTTGTTTATAAAATGGGCATTGCAATATGCAAGCAAACTGACTTGTTTAGAGCCATTTATTTGATTTACTTAATTGTGACACAAAAATGTGTATTTTACCACAGGGCCACGTAAAGCCATACTATACTGACTGTACTGATTACATTAAAAAAAGAACTTTTTTTAATGTAATCAGTACAGTCAGTATAGTATGGCTATACGTGGCCCTGTGTATTTTACCACCAAAAAACATGTCTGCTACCAAAAGAAATCACCACAACCAACGTTTTCGAATAAATCACATCTTGTGGAGACAAATTTGGCTGTGCTTTGTTCTACTGTGTGGAGGGGTTACTCCTTTAACAGGCCTCTTTTTAAGGGTTGACCGCTACTCTATCAGTGGAGGTGTACCGAAATGTGAGCCCAGGGGATATAGAAGATGAGGAAATTCTGCAAAAGAAAAAGGACAACTATTGGGGAGGATCTTGCAGTTTTGGACTTGGACGTACCAGATCAAAATAAGATCGCAGATCAATTTGAAATACAAGGATTTTAAACCTAGAAGGTTATATACACTCTTAAAAAAATAAGAAAAGCATAGAGAGAGAGAGAGAGAGAGAGAGAGAGAGAGAGAGAGAGAGAGAGAGAGAGAGAGAGAGAGAGAGAGAGAGAGAGAGAGAGAGATTCTTTATCTCCTCCAGATGTCATTTCGAAGATTACAATGAAAATATATTCAATTACACGCAGTTAACACAATAAAAAAGGCATAACATATTTACAATTACACACAGCTTATCAAATTCAGATACCTAAATGAAGACAGATATTCACTAGAAAATATATATCAAAAGATGCCTTAGCTTGTACAGATACGAGGCGAATTGAAGTATAATAGTTTCCCAGGTGTGTTGATCCAGATTGTGGGTAAATTTTGTTTCAGCCCCAAAAAAGACTGACAACATATATGTTTCGTCTTGCATTTCAAAATCAACAATTTTTGAATGTCAAGTACGTCAAAATGAGAGAAGAGAAAAATGCATTTCTTTCTGATATCAGCTCTTCACAATGTAAAATAACGTGGCTGTCATAGTCGAAAGCATGCCTATTACAGAGCATGCACTCCTTCGAAACTTTACTGCGTGATCAGACTTTCACACAGAGATGTAAAGCAAGAAAATGTTGATGGCCTGATATTCGACAAACGGTGCGTCAAACGTCAGCCATTGTTGATTTGCAATGTCTTAAACGAGGAAAACAGTAAAGCAAAATGCACGAGCAAGATATGGCATTCGTAACTCGTGGTAGTGGTTTAAAAAGGCATGTTTAAGCCAATATTTTGTCATTCAATTGTCAATATTTTTCAAGAAAGAGAATATATGGATGTCAATTTCTTATTATGTCCCTCATAATGAAGGAGTTGACATCCATGTTTTCTCTTACTTATGTGTATCACTTCAAAATGCCTTTCAAAGACCTAACATTTTTTAAGTTCGGAAATGCCGAGACTCTGCCGGGGAGGAGGAGGGGGAGGGGGAATTCCACAAGATAGAATTCGTACACTTATCCAGTCAGTGCCGAGGAGATGCAGAGCCGTGATTGCTGCCCGGGGCGGTCACACGAGATACTGAGTTCAGCGCGACCTTGTGGCCTTATGTGACATGACAATAGACACTGCCTTTGTACAACGACAACATGTGACTATCA
The DNA here is from genome assembly GCF_022045235.1 of Haliotis cracherodii. Classification (NCBI taxonomy): domain Eukaryota; kingdom Metazoa; phylum Mollusca; class Gastropoda; order Lepetellida; family Haliotidae; genus Haliotis; species Haliotis cracherodii. The sequence goes on from NW_027266343.1 coordinate 6,444,732, forward strand.
AGTTCCAAAATTTCATATTTGTATCTTTGATATTAAATTAAATATATCGACTCTATTAGGTACCACAAATTTACGAAAAATCTACCTGTGCTTTTCTTTTTTTGAAGAGTGTACATCATATAGATTCGACAAAATTTTGTTGGAATGAGTTTATCGACATCTTTCGTAGTGTGTTGACAATTGTTTGGAATGATAGTACGACTGTTGACAATTGTTTGGGATGGTAGTACGACTGTTGACAATAGTTTAGGATGGTGTTACGACTGTTGACAATAGTTTAGGATGGTGGCACGACTGTTGACATTTTGGGGGGATGGTGTTACGACTGTTGACAATTGTTTAGGATGGTGTTACGACAGTTGACAATTGTTTAGGATAGTGTTACGACTGTTGACAATTGTTTGGAATGATGGTACGAATGTTGACAATTGTTTGGGGTGGTGGTACGAATGTTGACAATAGTTTAGGATGGTGGCACGACTGTTGACTTTTTTTCTGGGGGGGTGGGGGGGGGGGTGGTGGTGTTACGACTGTTGACAATTGTTTAGGATGGTGTTAAGACTGTTGACAATTGTTTAGGATGGTGTTACGACTGTTGAAAATTGTTTGGAATGATGGTACGAATGTTGACAATTGTTTGGGATGGTGGTACGACTGTTGACAATTGTTTGGAATGATGGTACGAATGTTGACAATTGTTTGGGGTGGTGGTACGACTGTTGACAATAGTTTAGGATGGTGGCACGACTGTTGACATTTTTGGGGATGGTGTTACGACTGTTGACATTTTGGGGGGATGGTGTTACGACTGTTGACAATTGTTTAGGATGGTGGCACGACTGTTGACATTTTTGGCGGATGGTGTTACGACTGCTGACAATAGTTTAGGATGGTGTTACGACTGTTGACAATTGTTTAGGCTGGTGGTACGACTGTTGACAATTGTTTAGGATGGTGGTACGACTGTTGACAATTTTTGGGGAGGGTTGTACGACTGTTGATAATTGTATAGGAGGGTGGTACGACTGTTGACAGTTGTGTTGGATGGTGGTACGACTGTTGACAATTGTACAGGAGGGTGGTACGACTGGCCGACATATGCGCTTGTACTTCTTGTCACCTGGCTAAGTCATACTGCCAAACCGTGATGTAGAGCCCTGAATCACTATGGCAACATACCCTACCTGAATCTTTCACTATGACACCAACCTGGATTTCTTTATTAATATAACATATCCTTCCTTAGTTCTTCAGTATGAGGGGGCACGGGTGGCCCAGTCGTCTAAGGCGCCGCGATTCGCTGTGCAGAGTTGCTTCCCTTGGGCACGCCAGAAACCTACATTGTATGATTGGTGGTTCGAATCCCGGCTCGCCCCGATTATGTTTCTAGGTTTGTCAGCACCATACCCGTGCTCGTGGGTTTCACCGAAGTGGTGAACGTCTGAGACCTGAATCACTTCGGGCTTTCCTCCCAACATTAAGCTGACACGCCGTGATGTAACTGGAATACTGTTAAAAGCGGCGTTAAACCCAACTCACTCACTCACTTTTTAGTATGACAACATATCCTACTTAAATCCTTCACTAAGCTTGCTTGTAACGCCCGAAATTTTGGAACAATATGTAACCACCTCCACCACTCCATCTCACTTAAAACCTTTTCCTCTATCTCCGTATGCGTATTTCACGCTTTTGGACATGGTAAAGCCATCTGGATTTGTTTCACACTCCTACCCAGAGTTCACTGCCACCTGCCTAGTTCTTCTGTCACAGGCCAGAGATGTGACGATACGTGACATGTTATTAATAAATGCGACAAAACCCTTTCCATAGTCAAGTGAGTGAGTGAGTTAATATTTAAAGTCACATCGGCAATATTTCAGCCATATCGTGACTATCCACAGTCAACAGAAATGTCTGCTAAAAGCACAGTCGATTGTACGATTCCGACTATATCATAACCATGAGCTTATGAATCACTATGAAACAGCGATGACACCGGGCGTTCGCGTATCCTGCCCCACCGGTGGCACCAGTCACAAACTCATGCAAAGGCAAGTAAATTGTTTACCAGAAAAAAAAACGGGAACATATGGTAAAAGTCAAAATAGGAAATGCATTGGAAATAATTTTTATCACTGATGCTTCCAATTTGGAAATGTCCTCCACAGTCCATTCAACACATTTCATCTTTTGTATTTTCAAACGGCTTCACAGTTAGATAAACATGTGTCATGAAAAAGATAACTTCCATTGAGCAAATATGCTAAAACGTAACAAACTATTTACTTTTGCGCATTTATTCTTTGTTAACATTGGTTATACGGTGCCACGTGCAGACATCGACTCACTACGGAGAGCTAGCAACACTGTCACTGCGATGTTACAGTTTAAAGATATTATTATTGTCACACACCGAATACTCAGAATAAGCGCGATGTTTACAAACAAGAAAAAAGTCCGGTCACGTGATATGCAAATTAGCTTGTGGCATCACTGCGCGGAGGATGTGTACTTTTATTACAGACTCATCGCCAAAAGAAACGCGAAACATAGAAACATATAGAGAAGTATGTACGTTAAGAAGAGATGTTTCCAATGTGGACCACTTAATGACAAAACTAACAATCAGTCGAATGTTACCAAAAGTGTCTTCATTCTTATCGCGATATGCTGCACAACTTCACACGCTAATCCTGCACGAGACAAATGGTGCATCTCGAGTCATGGATCTATGACGTCACATGTGATGCGTTGGTGAACGTCGGTTCACACAACATACCAGTATGTTCGTTTGTGCATCAAACCAATCCAATATCTCTTGAATATAAATAATTATTCTTCATATGTTAACCAATAAATATGGCATTCGCGTGTCCTTGTAGGTGAGTATATATTTAGTGATGAAATACTGGATTTATCTGCACAAATAAAATACATATTTTGCTCGTGTTATGTAACACCAGAGACCATTTACTCTACTGTCTCTGGTAACACTTTACACTGGAATTACGTTCTTTTTGCTTCTTTGACAACATTTGTATTCAGTAAAAGATCCCGAAGATCAGTTAGGAAATACATTATAAATAGAATATTTGTCCTTTCTTGTCAAATGACATGTTTATGTCATCTCGTGACCTGAAACCGATCACGCCCTTTTTCAATAAGGAGCTTGAATTGCCGAGATTATAGAGGTCGGACAGAGGGCGGAAAAATATTTGTCGCCATGGCGGGGTATATTTTTACAGCTATGTAGTTACATTGTACATTGAAAGTAAAACGTTATTGACCAATAAGATACCTACATTTAATGTGCGACAAAACACGCTGCATGGTCTGAAGGACAAACGACGTCGTGTTCAACACTGACACCATCGAGAGGATGACAAGGTGATAGGAATCCATTATATTGTCGTACACGCGTTAAACCCTAACAATAGAGCTCGTGATAAAGAGCGATAATACAGACGCCAGGTGTGAAGCTAACACTAATTATCATCTCCGCAATTTGCCTTGACAACCGAGTAACACGTGTGTAGTTATGAAACACTGAGTGTCGTCAAACCCAACACCTCCTTAACGATGATCGAACTGATCTCATGAAGTTATTATAAGCGAAGCGACACCTCTGTGGTCTAATGGACATAGTGTCTGCCCGGAGAGCGGAAGGTCGCAGGTTCGATCACCAGACCCGTCACACCATGGTATTTGTTGTCACCCTGCCTGTTGTCGGCATTTAGGGGATGAAACAAGGTCTGGCCTGGTCGGAGTCACAATACTGTGTCTGAGTGGGGTATCCATGTTAAACTGCGGTATGGAGTTTTCTTTGGCGAACTCTATCAAAATCGGCATTAGTCCGGACTAGTACAAGCAAACAGACCGACAGACTGACTGCACCACCATGTTTATGTAGTTTAAACCATAAACCATTTAAACCATTAAACATAAACCATTTGTGAAACTTTGTCATCAGAGAAGAGAGAAGCGAATGTTACTCCACCACTTGTGTCAACCTTAATAAACTCAAAAAGGAAACTGCCCCTTGAATATCCGGGTTAGAATTGATTTTCAACAACCCATAGGTGGGAACGGTCGTATCCCAGTTGCGTAAATCGACGCACCAATCACTGGATTTTCTGGTCCATACATGTTTATTTACAGACCCCCGCCATATAGCTTGAATATTGCAGAGTGCAGCGTTAAACAACAAACAAACAAACAAACAAAAAGAAAGAAAACTGACATATTGTTAATCATCATATTGCCCTTAAATCCCGTAATTCAAAGTACATTCATTGGATATATGAAATCAGCAAATTATTTGTTTTAATTTTAGAGGAGAGAATGTATTTTGTGATAAAATATTTCACAGACTATATGTTAGTCTAGGGGGATGCGCACCGGCCACTAAAGATGATGAAGACGGAATGGAAGTGATTGTTATTAAATATACGCTCTGAGGTCTGTAAGAGTGAGTGAATGTGGTTTTACGCCGCTTTTAGCAATATTCCAGCAATATCACGGCGGGGGACACCAGAAATGGGCTTCACACATTGTACCCATGTCGGGAATCGAACTCCACCACTTGTGTCAACCTTAGTAAACTCAAACAGGAAACTGCCCCTTGAATATCCGGGTTAGAATTGATTTTCAACAACCCAAAGGTGGGAACGGTCGTATCCCAGTTGCATAGATCGATGCCCAATCACTGGATTTTCTGGTCCATACAAGTTTATTTACAGACCCCCGTCATATAGCTTGAATATTGCAGAGTGCAGCGTTAAACAACAAACAAACAAACAAAAAGAAAACTGATATATTGTTAATCATCATATTGCCCTTAAATCCCGTAATTCAAAGTACATTCAATGAATGAACTGTTTTTATTTTCTCTTAAATTAAACATTAAATTCAAAATTTCACATGTTTTCATGCCCTAATAAAGATGCACACCAGATCGAACTGAATGACAATTATTGTCAGGTGACTATGGAATATCTATATTTCATTAAAACCTAACTTGATTTATACAAAAGAAATCTAACCAGCTATAATCCATATATGAAATCAGCAAATTATTTGTTTTAATTTTAGAGGAGAGAAATGTATTTTGTGATAAAATATTTCACAGACTATATGTTAGTCTAAGAGGATGCGCACCGGCCACTAAAGATGATGAAGACGGAATGGAAGTGATTGTTATTAAATATACGCTCTGAGGTCTGTAAGAGTGAGTGAATGTGGTTTTACGCCGCTTTTAGCAATATTCCAGCAATATCACGGCGGGGGACACCAGAAATGGGCTTCACACATTGTACCCATGTCGGGTATCGAACTCCACCACTTGTGTCAACCTTAGTAAACTCAAACAGGAAACTGCCCCTTGAATATCCGGGTTAGAATTGATTTTCAACAACCCAAAGGTGGGAACGGTCGTATCCCAGTTGCGTAGATCGATGCCCAATCACTGGATTTTCTGGTCCATACATGTTTATTTACAGACCCCCGTCATATAACTTGAATATTGCAGAGTGCAGCGTTAAACAACAAACAAACAAACAAACAAACAAAAAGAAAACTGACATATTGTTAATTATCATATTGGCCTTAAATCCCGTAATTCAAAGTACATTCAATGAATAAACTGTTTTTAATTTCTCTTAAATTAAACATTAAATTCAAAATTTCACATGTTTTCATGCCCTAGTAGAGATTCACACCAGATCGAACTGAATGACAATTATTGTCAGGTGTCAACCTTCTCTTGATGACGGTGACCACGGGGGGTGGGATGGTGGCAATGGTTTTCACTGTTTAATTATTAAAAACTCAAAGGTGAAGGATACACTCCTTTTCTGCTCGACATATGGGAGGGGCGGGATACCTCTTGGAGTTAAACTGTGAACGTATGACACACTGGTGTGACATATAGCGTTCTGACGGTTTGATATATAGCATATCACACAACATTCACAGCACAGCTGGGCGGATATTTTGATGTTTACGCGAACAGTCGCAGTTGTCTGTATCGTCGTCTCTGATTGGCTGACGGTCGCGACCGATCACATATTTCTGTCACCTTTCGTAAAGGGCGTATCACTTGTGGGAGCAATACTTGCAGAGCGGACTAGATCTATCATTCCTCGACAGTGGTCTGTTTATAAACATGGAGGTACGTGGAATAACATTTGTTTATTTTTTTTATCTTATTCTCTTAAGTACTCTTTGACGATATTGTTTCATGTTGTATTGACGAGGGGTTTTGTTGAAGGAGATTGCAGATTAGGTGGTTAAGATTAGCTGTGTACTATATGGTGCAGTCACTGGGATGTGTGGCAACCGTTGGGTATATGCACAGTGCACATGGCACTGTCAAAGGATGCTTTGCAGTCACTGGGTGGGTACATGTACATTTTTTTGTTATTTTGTTATCAAGCGAAGAGTAACTTTCGTGCTCAAAAGAAAATTATTGTTTTTTCGAACCTTTTTCATCTAATGACCCATGACTCCATGAGTTCAGCTGATATGACTTTGGAAAAGCGACTGACTATTCAGGATTGCCAAAGAGTTTGGGACAGCTCAGAAACGTCTCCAAACAGAGAAAGGTAAAAGTCCGCAAGTGATATCAGCTATTAAGACTTATCAAAAGTCTCTGCTAGTACCGTCTCAATATTCACTCAAATTTTCAACCTCATGAACATAATAGACATTGTGTTTACATAGTTTAGCGGTGTTGAATTAAAATAGTGAGTGAGTGGGTTGAGTTTAACGCCGCTATTAACAGTAATCCAGCTATATCGCGGCGTGTCAGTGATGCAAGTCTTAGATGTTTACCACTTCAGCGAAACCCATGAGCACGGGTATGGTGCTGACAAACCTTGAAACATAATCTTGGCGAACTGGGATTCAAACCCATAACCATATGTTTCTGTCGTGCCCAAGGGACGCAAGTCTACACAGCGAAATGCGGCGCCAAAGACGACTTGACCACCCTTGCCCCCTGTCAAATACAATAAGGCCTTCTGAAAAAATAAACGACAAAAAACATTTGTACGATTCCGACTATATCAGAAGCATGTGTTTGTGAAACACTCTCAAATAGTGAGGTGTTCGCGAAAAGGTGAGCGTATCCTGCCCCTCCGGTGGTACCTGCAAAGGCAAGTCAATTGTTCGCCTGAAACCACACAGGAACTCAAGGTACAAGTCCAAATATAGAATTACATCGGACATAATTTTGGTCACTTTGAAAATGTTTTCAACATTGCTTCCATTAAGCTTTTTGAAAGCTTTGGAAAGGCATTGATACCTCAACCTGATCCAAAGAAAGAAATTTCATGTTTCCTGTCACAAATCGATCATAAAAACATTTTTCAAGCTAAATTTGACTTTGCATTGACATTTTGACGTAACCCAATGTGACATGATTCGTCATTTTGTTTTCATTAAACACAATTGTGAATTCAGGAAACCCAATAAACTTCAAATTATAATTTTATCTTTCACATATTTCAGCTTTAATCTAGCCAAGGTAACATTCCATGTATTTCTCCAGTCCCGACAGTGCCTACGTAGACGTACACGGCGACTGGGGCGGTGGGAATGCCTAGTGGTAACCTCGTTCGCCAGTCACACCGAAGGCCCGGGTTTGATTCCGAATTAGCAGCAGAGTAAAAATATATTTTTTTTAAATGGAGGTAATGTAAATCGATTTTATTGGAAGGTTATGTTGTATGTCACTGAAAACTTTACCACACGTCATGAATAGGGAAATGCGTAAGAATATGTGAGAACTTGTGAGAATATATTTATAATGATGTGAAAATGAATGTAAAACAACCATCCAAGACAAGCAGCAAAAATCACTTTTTGGGCGTTGGGAAAAAAATTGATGTCTGTTGACATGCTGCTTTTGTATGGGGTTGCTAACAAAATGAAAAAAATCACTGACGCCGTTGTTTTTGCTGCCAACAAGACGTATAGGACGGATTTGAGTCCTTGTGGTAAGAGATTTAGAACACGTTACTGCCACACATTTTGTGCTTATAATCAATTCAAACAAATATATTTGTCCACAGCTTCCTCTAGACTTGAGCGTCAGAAAAAGTTCCGTGTGCGATGATGTCACTTCCGGCGACGACAATGACGTGGTGACCAGCGATTCTCCGCCTCCTTTTAATGACGCCTCTGGCTTGATAGCGGACACCGCCGTCAGTCCTTGTGTCAACCGGCACGAGGGGGAAGTGGGCGTGTCTCTCCTAGATGCCCATATATGGGAGGCATTCAGCCTCAATGGTACAGAAATGATCATCAATAGGAATGGAAGGTACAGATTTCACATGTGATAATACTGTATATCAATATCAATATTTTATCAATATCATATAGTGGGAAGGTTTCTCGGCAGGATAAAAGTGGTATCAAATGGTATACTGCATCTTCACATGTTTTGTCCTGTAATCGACGGAAAGGGGGTCATGAAAACATGTTACCTAAATAGGGGAAGGTCAACAGAATGTTACAGTCCTTAGGACAAACTCTCACACACCCTGTCCCAACCCCGCACCCCACCCCCACCAAACACGCCTACACCCCCACAACACATATCCGTGGGTTGGAATCCCAATTCGTCCTGATAATGGTTCCAGGTTGTCAGCACCATGCCCATTCACCAAAACTGTAAAGACCCGCATCACTCTGGCTTCCCTTGATCAAACTGACACGCTTGACATAACGGGAATAATGTTCAAAGCACCATGAAACCAAATTCATTCACTCACCCTTTACATAAGTTCTGTTATTAAGGTATGATCTACGCATATGCCACAAACATAAAATATTAACATTCATGGGATATGTTTAGACGAATGTTCCCGCACGTGACAGTGTCTACTTCCGGTTTAACCCCATCCGGGCTCTACAACGTCTGGCTTGAAATCCTGCCTGCAGACGGAAGAAGGTTTAAGTATATTCAGGGTGAGTGGCTTCCCGTCAGCCCTGCCGACCCAAGTTCTGGATCCACTCCCTACCTCCATCTGGACTCGCCGAACACAGGAGCGTTCTGGATGCAGAAGAAAATTTCCTTTGCACGCCTCAAACTCACGAACAATCGAGATTCTGCGGAGGGAAACGTGAGTATGCGCTTCATGAGCTGACAATAAAATATACAGATGTACAGTTGTAAAGTCCTGCTTTAATGGCCCAGTTCGAGGATAGTCTCTTTCTGATTACCTACAATCCTTCCATCCTGGATAACATACACAGCATCCGTGGTCTAGTGGAAAGAGCGTTTTCACCAAAAAGTGAATTGTTCACCGGATACCTTGATAACATTTTTTGTAGGTATATGAATATACATAAATGGTCTTGAAGGATACACTGATAAGTTATTATAGCATCTCCTAGAACAAATCATGCCTTACTTCTCTTCATATACCAGATGCAAAAATATTAGAATTGACTGAGTTAGTGAGGGACCAATTAATGGCTGACCCCTCAGAGCCCAAAAAACAGGAAGTTGGCTATGTATGACATGAGTATATTAATATGAGTATATTAATATATGTATATTAATATGAGTATATTAATATCATTAATAATTAACTACTTGAGTCATATCAAAAATAGTTTTGTACATAAACGCAACGGGTTTTGAATGGTTTGATGAAATGGCTTTTGAAATTACCTGTGCAAAGATCGCTTCAACGTATATATACTATATCATCAAATAAGGTTTGTTTTCAATGTTCTTATTGTACACGCATGCGCAGGTTATGCTGCAGTCAATGCACAAATACATGGTCCGGATTCTTATCAGCGAGACGGGGAAGGACGTCAACGCCACAGTGCCTAAGACGTTCACGTTCCCGGAGACAACGTTTATGGCCGTCACGGCATACCAGAACAACCACATCACCAAGCTGAAGATCCACAACAATCCTTTCGCGAAAGCCTTCAGGGACAAGCATATTGGGAGGTATGTCATGTTGTTTTATGTGTTCTTCTATATACTCACGGCCTTTTGATAATGGAAGACAATCATAGATCACATGCTCCTGGGGTTACATACTCTGACCACAAGCCTTTATTTTCATGGTTCTTGTGCGTGAAGAAATATCAGTATCTTTATTTAGTCATGTTTAACTTTTTACAACCAGAATCAGACACGTCCGAATCCTATGGCAGTGGAAGGGGGGTCGGTGGGGTAGCCTAGTGGTTAAAGCGTTCCCTCCTCACGCCGAAGACCCGGTTTCGATTTCCCACATGGGCACAATGTGTGAAGCCTGTTTTTGGTGTCCCACGGCTTCATAATATTGGCATATTGCTAAAAGCGGTGTAAATCCATACTCACTCACCCTCTGTGGGTTCGATTCCCGGATTCACTCTAATTATGATTTCTGATTGTCAGCACAATTCCCATGGGTTTCACAAAATTGGTAAACGTCGACCTGGTCTCTATGGACCGAGTTCACTTTGTTATGGCCCAAAGTTGAAAGTTAGTCTAGCTTAGAACTTTTTGTCCAGGCCTCGTACTTGGCACTGATGTTGATATTCTTTATTTTCTTCAGAAACTACCAGAAACGATCTAGGGGCGCTGCGTGGTCTCTTCCTGACGGTAGGTGCAAAACACCAATCTGTTGATAAACATGTGCAACGTTTCACGGGTGTCAATGAGTATTTGAAACCCTAGCATTTGTTTTTACATTTGAAACTTCCGATTTAGCTTTCGACGGCGGTTCCAAATTTGTATTAAACTGCTGGGCAAAAGAAAGTATACATCCATGTTTGGAGATTATGGAAAAATATGATTCAGGGATTGTGAGACAGACCAATCATAATAATGTTCTATCTCTAATTGAAGCAAGTCTAGATTTTCCTCAGTTTCCCAATCTACAATCCCACTGGGACCAGTCTAGCTATGGACCCTGACGCAAGGTCTCATATTTATGGTGTGTATATATCTCCAGGGTACCAGGACACGTCCCAGCCGAACAGGAAGCGCAAACGTGATTCAAAGGAGGATGCGGCTGCTCTCATCAAGGACCACACAGGCCTAAAAGACGGGTTCAACAGTGTGGGCCAAGCAATGTCAAGGTCGAATCCGGTGGTGATGGATCGAGTACCTCCCTATGGGTGTGATATTTTCCGTGAGTAGCCCTCTTTCCTGTAAGGAACATACACTGAATGTAACCCCTTTCAGTATGAAACGTTGGTCCCAATCCCGTGGTGTTAAGAAAATATCTGTTATTGGTCCCTAGCAACCTTTGCTATAATTGTCGCACGATGGGAGTTATTGGTTGGGTGGTCAGCAAGCTGATTTGGTTGATTGCGTGTCATCGCATCCCGATAACTAGGGACATGCCAGAGAAAATGCCTGGGACGGGGGAACCTTCTGTAGAGCAGACCAGAGACAGGAGGATTTTCTGTAGAGCATGCCAGAGACAGGGGGACTTTCTGTAGAGCATGCCAGAGACAGAAGGACTTTCTGTAGAGCATGCCAGGGACAGAGGGACTTTCTGTAGAGCATGCCAGAGACAGAGGGACTTTCTGTAGAGCATGCCAGAGACAGAGGGACTTTCTTTAGAGCATGCCAGAGACAGGGGGACTTTCTGTAAGGCATGCCAGAGACAGGGGGACTTTCTGTAGAGCATGCCAGAGACAGAGGGACTTTCTGTAGAGCAGACCAGAGACAGAGGGACTTTCTATAGAGCATGCCAGAGACAGGGGGACTTTCTATAGAACATCACTGGGTCGTAGGTGCTTTTATAAAGAATATACCTGGCACAAACGGATATTCTAGAAAATATCCCTTCTTAGAGGTTATGATGAAGGTCCCGTTACAACAATAAGGTGACGTCAGAAGAAGTTTAGAAGTTAGACTAAAAACAAATATTGGTCGATGTTTCCCTCGATTAATATTGGTTTAATGGCCCCTATTAATGACAGTCGTATCATTTGATTCATTGATTCAGGATGTTGCCCTGAGGGGGATGCTGAGTAACGGAGTAAATCGAAAAAGTAAACAATATATATTGTCGATGGTTAATATATACGACAGGTGGGCGCCAATGTTATATCTTCAGGTCTTTTGTTTTTTCAGCGTCTGCACGGGGAACTGGTTTCATGTGTAATGCCATCCAGAATGCCGGGTTATCTCCCCTGTATCGACCCTTTCACCACCAAACCACTCCGGCGGTCGGCGGACTCTGTCCCCTGCCCCCCTTCATGTACCCCGCCCGTTACTTCCTCAGCCCAGAGGTATCTCTCGCTCATCCCCACCCAAGCAACTACCCACTACCAATCCCCGCCAACTCGAGTCACGCGCCATGCTACAGCCTCCCAAACTATCATGGGGACTTGTCCTAGGATAGAGGATGGAGGATTACGTCACAGGTGGAACGTAGAGGGAATGAACATCTCTGGGAAGAAGATGTGTTGAGCGATTTTTCTTGGTGTGGCGTCAAGCGGAATTGCGTGCGTGGAGTGGCATGGGGGGGGGGGGGGGGGGGGTGGGGGTGGGGGGGGGTGTTTTGAAGACATTGTCTGATTCCTCAGTTGGAGAAAAACCGTGACAGACTCTAACGGAAGACGACGACACAAACAACTAAACAGTCACCTTGTCCATACGATGGGCGTGAGAAACAAGCGTGTCTAACTATTATAGGCATTGTTTGTGACAGATCCCTACTATTAACGTTATCAGGCGGAGGTGAGAAGAGAGACGCGATGACAGCATTGTGATCGCCACGATGTTAACTATTGTCTTAGTGCTAACAAAATCGTCGTTATATGTTTCGTGTTAAAATATTTTACTATTGTATCATTGTGTGTTCCATTACAAATAAACAATATGATAAACGTTTCAACTTATTGTTTGTAGTAGGGATAATCAGTTTTGAATTAAACTTGTAAATAGATGGATTGTCACGCCGAGGACCATGGCTCGGTTGCACAAAGAGATTTTAGCACTAAAGTGATCGTAAATTCCATACAGCTAAGGCTGTTTTGTACAACGGCACCCACGGCCACGATTCACAAAGCGGAATTGGCAGTACGGCTGTCGTAACTTATTTGAGAGTATGGACGAAGCGCAATAATCGTTTTGTGAAACCGGGCCCTGGGTGATTCGGATCCCTACCTCAAGAGTGAGCGAGCTGATTTTAAACGCATTCAGGATATTATACGTTTTCAATGTCTGCTCAGTTATTGCACGGCATGTTTGCTAAACGTAAGAGGAACACCCGAGGTTATGTAAATATTTACAGCGGGTACGGGGCACACAAATCAATTACAAAAAAACAGCAGATATGGAATCAAAATAGTGAGAGAGTAACGTTTTACGCCGCTCTTGGCAACATTCCAGCAATATCACGACGGGGGACGCCGGAAATGGCCTTCACACATTGTACCCATGTGGGGAATCGAACCCGGGCCTTCGGAGTGACAAGATAACGCCTTAACCAATAGGCTATCCCACCGCCCACAAAACGACTAAGGGGCGCAACTCTGCGCGGTGAATTGCCGACTGGGACACCTGAGTCCACTTCTCCCACAGGAAGCTGCATCACACTGTATAATACCATAAGTCCCGATGTGTTTTAAATAACATCTGGAATATTATATGACATGGGGGGAAATACACGTGAATTATTACGCAACGAGTTGACAAATCTTTTAGATAGGCGTGTTTGCACTTCGACGGAACCCAGTTGGCAAAATGGCCACGAGAGGCATTCGTCACCACGCGCATGTGTCCGTAACCAACAACAAGGCTCTTCTCCCTCCATTCGTGACCAACTCGTGTTATTCCGGGACAAGCCGAATAGCGACTCGTGCCCCTCTCTTGGCCATTTTTTCGAACCGGGTTCCGTCTTAGCGCAAACGCGCATACCTTAAACAATTGTCAACTCGTTGCGTAATGGTTCACATATATTTCCCCATATATTGTATAATTTTTTAATTTTAAGTTTACACGATATACGGCTTTTCCATTGGACGAGAGGTCGGTCACATGATCGCGAAATTGACGTTCATAAGTGTATGAACGACACAATTTGACGTTCATACGTTTTTCACGAGACCGTGTTCTTGAAATGAACACGGTCGCTACGGCCCATTCTAATGAACATCTATGAATTTACCTTTGTGTCTGTTTGACGCATCTTTATTCACCTTTCAATGATCGGCCAGCTGATCAATGATGACTAACACATGTAACGCCACAGATTCATTAACAGCTTCGGAAATCTCCCCCCCCCCCCCCCCCCCCCCCCCCCCGTCACGTTTATCGTGTCGGCCGTTTTGACTTCTTGTACTTGATGTAAATGTATTACGACACGCTGTCATTGCGACTGACTTACTGAGGTAGTTCTTTACAGACCTTTCTCATCTAATGAGGATATGATTTGAACACATGTGCTGCGTAAGATGTTTCTGAAGAGCAAGTTGTGCATCCATACGCCCTTGTCACCTCTCTTTTTGAAGAACTATTTTACTCCGCGATATAGCTGGTTGTTGTATGGCTGTCAGTGTAAACATGAAGTCACACGTACTAAATAGAATTGTGTTTAGATCTTGGCCTACATCCTTGGAGGTAAGAAATTGTGATAAAAAAATAATAAGAATTGACTTTCACTTTGTGTGAGTTCATTGGAGTATGAACCGCAAGCCCGACGTTCATACAGTTTGGCCCTCACTCTATGAAGGTTCATACTCCAATGAACTCACACAAAGTGAAGGGCAATTCTTAAATTTATTTCAGATGCAATTTAAAGCATATCGGGATATGCGGAATTATACAGTGTGATTAAACACATTTAATTGTGTCTTGGGTATATTTTAGATGCAAGATATATGTAAAAACAAAAAATTATTTCTGAGGGATTCTTTGACGAAGAACTTGAAATAATACGCGCATTCTGATTGCTTTTTCGTATTTTCGCACATAAAATTCATCGATAGGGGGACATCTTGCAGGTTACGGAAAGGAGTTAGTGGTGCGGAATGTTCTCCCGCTTGAAGGCCTCCATGTGCCGAAACGGCACAAGTTCATCAGAAAGCGCGTCAGGATATGGGTACTTCGATCAGTAAAACCCAGCTTTTGTTTACAAAATGTGGAAAGATGTAGATTGTCGGCTCCACAATGCAATGTATACGGAGAACAAAATTGTGTTATATTAATTGTTGTTATAACTTGCAGGGCCATGTCAGTGTGTGTGTGTGTGTGTGTGTGTGTGTGTGTGTGTGTGTGTGTGTGTGTGTGTGTGTGTTGTGTTGCGGACAATTTAGTCTAAATGTATTGGCTATTTATGTCATTTATATGTGTGTGTGTGTGTGCGTGCGTGCGTGCGTACGTGCGTGCGTGCGTGCGTGTCTGTGTGTGTGTGTGTGTGTGTGTGTGTGTGTTGCGGACATTTTAGTCTAAATGTATTGGCTAATTATGTTATATCTAGAGCATAGTTTGTTCTCCGCTTCATGTTTTACATTAGTTGGTGAGATTGTAAGTCTTCCTATTTCTTAACACCTTAAATTTGAACGAGATTTGAATATTCGTACATAATGGAGACATCACCGGGCAAATAAGTAATTGATATTTAAAGCAACGATCCACGCGGTCGAGGTACGATGGCACCAGTCCACCAACTTATTACCACCCATACATTAAGTCGCCTGTTTCAACAAGTTTAACCCTATTTGGGAATTGCCATGGGTTTTGAATATTAACATGGCCTCACTATCTTGCTGGTATAATGTTCAGAAACAATTTCACACATCTCTTAGATAGGTTGGTACGGCAGTCCTTCATAATTTTATTGTAATAATTCGTATAAAATGTGTGTATCTTTTTGTTAATGATGTCCATGAAAGGACGGATTCAGTCATAAAATAAATGAGTTTTATAAATGTCGTTTCAAGCATTGAAAAGACAATGTTCATTTGCCAAGCTCAAGTGATTTTGTCTGAGAAATTCGTTGTTGAAATTGCTTAGATACGAAAAAAACCTTCATTTGTCTTGTCAGTTTTCTTCATCTAATTTTAATATCTTATTTAAAACAAAATATAATAATTTGCAAATAATAGATGAACAGCGGAGAAAGAGTTGAATGGCTTTACTATATACTTTTGTACAAAAGAATAAAATAGCATTTATATCAGAGAGGTTCAAAACTTTTACAACAGGAATAAGCTGCGCTGCTGTAACGCCTACATCATGAGCATCGATCCACGCAATTGGGATACGATGACATGCATCAACCAAGTCAGCGAGCCTGACCACCCGATCCCGTTAGTCGCCTCTTACGACAAGCGTGATCAGGCCCGCTGACTTGGTTGATGCATGTCACCGTATCCCATTTGCGTGGATCAATTTTACTGTAAGACGTGGGTAGGATAAGAGTTATCGTTCTTGTTTAAAGTAGTTCTCGTGTTCATACGCCAATACACGGAAACCTTCGAGAGGGACACGAGTCTACATTCGGCTTGTCCCGGAATAACAGGAGTTGGCCACAAATGAGGAAGCTGTTGTGTTAAATATTATTCAAATCAGTGTTAAACGGACTTTCCAACTGTTTGTGCTGACACGATCCTCCGCATGTGTCATCTTGTTCACAGAGAACACGCACTGAGTCATGAGTGATTGAGTGAGTTGGGTGTAACGCCGCTTTTAACATTATTCCAGTCATATCGAGGCGTGTGAGCTTCATGTGGGAGGAAAGCCCGAAGTGATGCAGGTCTCAGACGTTTACCACCTCGGTGAAACCCACGAGCACGGGTATGGTGCTGACAAACCTAGAAACATAATTGGGGCGAACCGGGATTCGAACCCACAATCATAGGTTTCTGGCATGCCCAAGGGACGCAACTCTGCACAGCGAATCGCGGCGCCTTAGACGACTGGGCCACCTGTGCCACCCACTGAGGCATGAAGAGTCATGATTTTATAAGGTGTTAATATAGCTGAGCAATAAATAGATCGTGTTTTGTTCATCGACAGCAGGTGTATCTTGACGCGTTAATTACATCATGCCAGCAACAGCGATAAGTTCGCGTTACACTCCGTTAGATTACTTACTTACAGTGGACCCGTGGAGATCCGGGGTGGAATAGGTCTTTGCTCTATCTGTGTTGTTGGTTTGGCTTGTTTGTTCTTTAACGCCGCTCTCAGCAATATTCCAACTTTATGACGGTGGTGGTGTCGTCACTCCAGAGCGACATTTGAATTTTTAGGACTGAACGCGAGAGCGACATGCGGTAATGCTTTGAAGTTTTAATCTATTTACGTAAAGGATTAGTATGTTTTAACATAGGATAAGCAGTTCACCATGACCACATCTCAGTAATTAATTATGATTTAGTAATCATACTAATCATTGTGGCACGTTCAATGAGTGTCAAGCGAATACATCTGTAAATAATCGAGTCTGGACCAGATAATCCAGTGATTGATCTAATGATCATCGATCCACGCGATTGAGATACGATGACATGCATCAACCAAGTCAGCGAGCCTAACCACCCGATCCCGTTAGTCGCCTTGTACGGCAAGCACTGGTAGCTGCATTCGTGACCAACTCGTGTTATTCCGGGACAAGCCGAATACAGGTTACGGAAAGGGGCGAGTGGTGACGAATGGGGTTGCTGAAGACCTATTCTACCCCGGATCTTGACGGGCAAACTCCTGACATGCTGACAGGTCTGGGAATGAGACAAATATAAGGTCAATAAGTGTAAACGACATACTGATTATCCATGTTGAAGCCTTTTCAAATTATCGATATGTATGTCAGTGTAACTGAGTAAGTTGTCATTAAAGTCTCCCAAGGCAACTATACTGAACCGCAAAAGAAACGTCACCCCAAGTAACATTGCATGAAAAGTTGTCATTAAAATATCTGGCCATTTTTTGTCAAAGTTTCTAAAATTTAACATTACCTTGTCTGGAAAAATGAAATTTGATGATAAAAAAACAAAGCAGATGATTATAAAACCGATCGAATAAAGGCATCACGGGAACGGCCATGCTAACCCGTGTGCACGTGAGTTCCGTGCAAATTGAAATGCACATGCGTTCCCCCATTTCTTGCCCTATAAAAATCCACCCAGATCCGATAACATTCATTCGTTATTGAATTGCTACCACAAGCCAAGATTGACAATAAATCAGCGATCAGCACCCTTGGACGATTGCAAGCTTGACAAACCGTCCGGCAAGTAGCCAATGCATTTCAAGTCCACGTAAGGACCATATACAGGCTCCAGCAAAGGTACCAGAACCATGCAGTGGCCTGTCCTCAGTCCCGATTTAAATCCCATTTAGCACCCGGGGTACGAGATTCAAAACGGCTGAATGACGTCCGACCAAGGCCGACAACTGCAGCTGAACTGCGTCAGGCGTTCCTCAGAAAGTGGGCTCCAGTGCCCATGGCCTTCATCAACCGCCTCATCCATTCCATGACGCCGTGATATAACTGGAATACTGTTAAAAGCGGCGTTAAACCCAACTCACTCACTCCATGTATCTACGTTGCACGGCAGTCATCAATGCACATGGCGGACACACGAGATACTGACTTGTGATGCCATTTTCTCAGAGACTAGTGTTGTGTTTCACTTTAAGAACATTTGACACTTTATTTTCAACCTTGATGATCAGTTTTGCAAAGTGTCATCTTCATAATATGTCTCAAAGTATGTTTACAGTGTTTGGACAAATAAGGTTTCTCATATATCTATCCATGGTGACATTCTTTTGCGGTTCAGTCTACTTTAGTATCATCATCAACAGCTAGAGAGACCGACTGGTCAATCAGGTCCCAATAATGTAGGTCGAAGCGATTCGCTGACCGATTTGCGTCCCTTGGGCAAGCCAGAAAGCTATGATTGTGGGTTCGAATCCCGGTTCGCCCCGATTATGTTTCTAGGTTTGTCAGCACCATACCCGTGCTCGTGGGTTTCACCGAAGTGATAAACGTCTGAGACCTGCATCACTTCGGGCTTTCCTGCAACAATAAGCTGACACTCCGTGATATAACTGGAATATGGTTAAAGGCGGCGTTAAATCCAACTCATTCACTCACTATTAAACGAACCGATTAACAATTTTTGGTTACGTCATGTAACTTGAACCCAAACCGCTTCAAGTCCTGGCAGTTCTAAGTCAGTCTTGCGCAATAAGTGTAAAATATCCCTGACATAAACTGTAACTCCAGGTCCTCTGGTGGGGCGTTCCTTGCGTAGAGGCCGAGGATAACCAGGCAGTGAAATGTCCTCGTCCCCAAACCCACCATGCAGCCAGCTTTCAGAAACACATACCATATCACGATCGGAAAGTTCAGCATCGATTAAATCGATTTTATCTTGTGAGTTACATTTATTGATATGAACATAACTCTACAATATAATAACAACAGGAACTCCCACTGGCTATCTCTGATTCCAATAGTACAGCATAACAAAGTAAGGATATACGTACAGCCATCCAATCCACATTTAGCATTACTGAGTACCTTCAGATGACATGCCTCAATCCTTTGATGTTATTGTGCTATATCCCATGAATTTTTTTGTCACTTTTTATATTTATATCTTCGTTGTCATTGTTGGCAAACTGACTAAGTCCAAACATCTGCTTCCTCAGTTCAAATAACATATGACTAAGTACGCGAGAATAGACATCGCAATGTAGGTATAACACAATTTCAGACAAACAATATACAATATAATAACAACAGGTGACATGCCTCAATCCTTTGACGTAATTGTGCCATATGCAATGAGAATTTTTGTCATCTCTGATATTTATGTGTTCGTTCGTCATTGTAGGCAAACTGACTCAGTCCATACATCTGCTTTCTCAGTTTGCGAATAACAGCTCCAATATAAGACTGATATATATATGTATATATATATATATCTATGCCTTAGTTTCAAAGACTTGATATTTGTATATTTGATATTCGCAAATAAAAAAACAGTCAACGCCAATGAATAACCGGTTTCGTCAAAACGTCAAAATATCTGGCAGGTCTAGATTGAAATGAAGAAAGTCTCAAAACGTCATCCAGGTGTTATAGACCTCACCCGGGTGCTCAGCTCAGCTCAGCTCCAATATAAGACTAATATATATATATATATGCCTTAGTTTCAAAGACTTGATATTTGTATATTTGATATTCGCAAATAAAAAAAACAGTCAACGCCAATGAATAACCGGTTTCGATTATCCTCCGAAATAGATTCGCTTGGGCGGAAAGGCAAATAGTAGACTTAGACTGTCATTCAGACCCTAAAACAAATTTATCCAACACAGCCCATGCAAGTCTATAATATCTGGCAGGTCTAGATTGAAATGAAGAAAGTCTCTTGTCTGCTTTTTATAAAGATAACAACTATTTTCTGTAAAATACGTTCATTTCAGAGACTAGATGTTAGTCTAGGACGTCAACAGAGACCTAATTTAGATATTGGGTGGGCGAGACGACAATAGAGATCTTATCCAGGATGTGTGACATTATTGACTTCATCCATATGAAGGCAGAGAGTTACAATAGGGAAGCCCCGAAGGTGTTGAGCAGGTAGGAGCCTGAAAAGGATCATCTGGTGTTGAGTGAGTGAGTGAGTGGGTGAATATGGTTTTACGCCGCTTTTAGCAATATTCCAGCATTATTCCAATATTCTGGGGACACCAGAAATGGGCTTCACACATTGTACCCAAGTCGGGAATCGAACCCTGGTCTTCGGCGTGACGAGCTAACGCTATAACCACTAGGCTACCCGACCGCCCCCTTTAGTGTTGAGTAGGTAGGAGGTGATGAGATTGCCTCCCAAAACAACAATATGCCATAATCACTACACTCAGTTATAACATCAAAGGCCCGTGAAGATCCGGGGTGGAATAGGTCTTCAGCAACCCATGCTTGCCGTAACAGGAGACCATGCTTGTCATAAGAGGCGACTAACGGGATCGGGTGGTCAGGCTCGCTGACTTGGTCGATACATGTCATAGTATCCCAATTTACCTGAATTTACGATTTACGCAATTGGGATACGATGACAGGCATCAACCAAGTCAGCGAGCCTGACCACTCGATCCCGTTAGTCGCCTCTTACAAGCATAGTCGCCTTTTTCCCCGGATCTTCGCGGGTCGATTTGACATGTATGGCTTGTTATATGTTAATACAAAAATCTTTTGACTCATTCAAACATCATTCTATTCCAATTATTGTATTGTTTTTGTAATTGTATGTTTGAAGACTAGTCCACTTCGGGATGAAGGGAACAGGCAGGGGATTAGCTGCCCAATGGACCATTAACATTTATGTCTTGTCTCAGGGAAACAGTTTTCTCAGGCAATCAAGGACAAATATTGGACGAATGTCGCATATCCTGGGTTACGGGTGTAATAAGACACCTCAAACTTGCTGTCCAATGTGCATTCGTCGAAATGACTTACAAGATTTGGTTTGATTGGTCAAAAAATAAAACCGATTGAATCGATCGAATTTCAAATGATCCAAAACTAAACATTCTGTCTCTCCCAGTTATTTCACATCAAGATCTCTGGTTCTTAAAATTCGCATCCGCGTACGCACACGACCAGCAAACCAGTGATTAATAGCATGAGAACCAACGCATGACGTCAGGCCCAAATAACACCGACCGAGACACTGGCTAGTGGATAGAGCGTCTGTCCGGAGAGTGGAAGGTCAGTTGTTCGAATTCAACAAGGACTAGTCGGCTTGAAGTCAGTATAATATGTTAAACTGCGGCATGGTATCTCAGTGAGCTAGAACTATAAAACTGGCTTAAGCCGGGACTAGCACAAGCAGCTACGCACACAGGCACACAGGCACACACGCACACACGCACGACGCACGCACGCATGCACGCACACACACAGGCACACAAGCAAACCAATGATTAATAGCATGAGCAACAATAGAGGGTCCGCGGAGAACGGAAGATCGGTGATTCGATCATTGGATGCGTCATACCGAAATACGAAAACAGGGTACTCGTTGTACCGTGCCTGGCGCTCGGAATTTAGGGGCTAAAGGGGCTAAACG
This sequence comes from Haliotis cracherodii, assembly GCF_022045235.1. Lineage (NCBI taxonomy): Eukaryota > Metazoa > Mollusca > Gastropoda > Lepetellida > Haliotidae > Haliotis > Haliotis cracherodii. The sequence goes on from NW_027266343.1 coordinate 6,466,794, forward strand.
ACCGTACACTGTGTCTGAGTGTTAAACTGTGACATGGTATCTCAGTGTATCATGAACTCGACGTTAAACATCAATTTTCATGTTTCGATGTGAAGCGCACATAAAATCTCTACAAAAACAGACTCACAGTATGTTGCCATCTATCTTCCAGAGGCTGGAAAGTTAACTGGCTGGAAAAGTCCAGTTTCCATCCTTGCCGACCGAGGCTGGAATTCCTGGGCTCGACCGTATCGCCACCAGAGGCTATTACGTGTTATGTCCCTTCTGTGCCTCTCTTATGGACCAATCAGATTCCACCTCTCGTATCACTTGAATTTGCTTCAAACAAAATGGCGGAGCCCAGTCAAGTCGAGTCAAGATCTATATTGTGATAAAACGGGTCTTAAATCGTGAAGTGCATCAAATCACGTGAGCATCTTAATTGGTTAAAACATGCAAAGATTTAGCAAATACAGTCCTGTTGACAACGAGTTGGCGGTGCACATGCTTTGCAAATCCTGCAATCGACCGAAATCTGCATGCCAGTTGTCGATTTCGTTGCACGATTTTGATTGGACTATGCATAGACTCGTGAGTCCAGCCAAAATGTAACTCCATAATACCAGCCTAATTCGGCAAGGGTAGAAACTGGACTTTTATAGTCAGTTAACTCTCTTGCCTCGGGACCATCAAAATCCTGTTTCCATCCTTGCCGAACAAGGCTGGAACCCAGGGTGTGACATTTTGCCTGGACTAACGAGTCTATGCTACGAACTTGACATCCAGTTCGTAAACAACATGGACTTGGTTTGAATTTTTCGATCGACAACAGGATTTGCAACAACTGGACATCAACATATATTTGGCAAATCTTTTCGTATTTTTAATCAAGGTGCTCAAAAGATTTGATGCACTTCGCGAGGTAAGACCCGTTTTATTACAATATAGATCGTGATTATCGATTAGATCGTCTTCACTGGGCGCCGCCATTTTGTTTGAAGCAAATGCAAGTGAGATGAGAGGTAAAATCTGATTGGTCAGTAGGAGGGATATAGAAGGGACATAACTCGTAATAGCCACTGCTGTCGCTACGATCGAGGAGATCACCTGCTGCAACCAGAATAAAAACAAAATATATACTTTGTATTCGCTTGGCAGATTTCCACCCCCTTAGGCATGACAGACATCTATGTTCAGGGCTTCAAATTCCGGTTCGCCCTGATTTTGTTTCAGGGTTGTCAGCTCCATACCCGTGCTCGTGAGATTTCACAAAGGTGGTAAACGTCTGACCTACATTTGCTCCCATTGCAAGATGGCACATTGTGATATTACTATGACATTTTTCAAAGTGACGTTAAACCAATATCCCTCACACGCTTAAATTAAAAAGTAGCAGTTTGAAAGCAACTATGTCACTTTATTTCGAAGACAAAATTCACAATCATTGAACCGGTATGACTGATTTATTTGGTTGTAATATTGCCTATTACATTTTAAGACAGGGTTTTTATTTTCTGACGGTATCTCACTCATAGTTCTGTATGAACACAAGGGACCAATTGCTTTTCATCATTAAAAGGGGTACTGATCTAAAGCAATTCCCGAGGACTGGTGGTTGCCTTTGTTATTGTTTTCCCCTGTGAGTACCTGGATGATTCGCAACGCAACTGAGCGTGACAAGAGACTGGGCTACTGTCTGTAAGGACAGCTGAATAAACTTGGAGGCAATAATTGTTTTACTCATTTTTTAACACTGATCGGTTAACCGTGATCTATAAAGATTTCGACAAAGGGCACATGTTAATTAATTTCTTCAGCCTAAACAAACAGATAAAAAGAAGCTCATTGGATGTCGTCATTTGGAAATAGTTATATGATTGTTATTGTTTAATAATATAAGAGTATCCATGCAGAGAAAGCATTTTCGGATTGCGTCGATAATACGATTACTACTCCCTTGTTGCCATCCACGTTTTCTCGTATAACCCAACACTTTGTTAGTCGTCATTCACTTGATGCTCCGTTAATGAATTTATTACAGGTATGATTAGTGGTAGCACCGCTCAGAATACCTGACAAAGGTTCCCATTTGGCATTTATTGTGTCTGGGGTAATTATTCAATCTAAATCCAGGTTTGAAATGAGGTGAAATGTGTGTTATGTAATATTGTGGCAGTTCATTGCAAATCCAGATTACCATTTCCCACTATTAAAAGAAGTAAAATGCATTCTTCAAAATAAAGGCTTTAATTACATTTGGTTGTCTCAAACCTTTATTAGTGCCGCATGGTTGAAACAAAATGTGAAACATGTTCTCATTGATCATTTTCTCCAAAGATGGCGAGAATCAAAGGAAAATTCATCTAAAGGTTACTATTATAACATGTTTAAAGAGTTACCATCCCTAGAACATTATTTACTAGAACTACCAATCACCTTACGCATCTCTCTTGCTCGTTTTGGAACAGCAAATCATAGATTACCCATTGAAACAGGAAAATGGTATAATATTGTGAGAGAGGAAAGAAAATGTACATTGTGTAAAAATTTGATATGTGATGAAATGCACTTTTTATTAGAATGTCCAAAACTCTCAGAAAACAAGTTTTTTCCTCAATACTACTGTATGTATCGTTCTGCCGTAAAATTATCTCATTTGATGTCCATTACTTATAAGCCAATTCTATTAAAACTGGCGAGTTATATGAGATCATGTATGGAAATGTTCCACTGACATGTTTTCTCCTATTGTATCTAATTCCTGTATCCAATTACATCTCTGTATCACTGCCGTGATTTACGAGAATAAACATCATCCATTTACAGCAAGAGATGAATGATCAGTTGATTTACTTTTTTGTTAATAAACGGATCGTTCCTAGTCATCAAAGGATTAACAGAAAATACTCTGATTGATTAATCACTGTTATCTTGCACAGCGGATATGTCAAAAGTGAGTGTTTACACGTCTAGGTATACTAAAACAAAGGAAATACACTCATATCATGACGTGAAGTGCCGATGTAAAAACAACATACTTTGTTCAAAGGGTTAACCGATAATATATTGATTGATTGCTCATTGTTATCTAACTCCATGGATTTTTTTACGAACAGTGGACGTTATGAAAATAGTTGTCACGTGGGCTTTCTCAGCCGACCTTTGAGACATGACACATATGTGAAACACCTGAAACAATCTAAGTGATCAGTTGAGAAACGAACACCGGACCTACTAAATAATGCCAGGGAGCGTCCCGGAAAATGATACTAAATAATAAAGTGTATTCTATATAATTGTGTTCTTGTATTAATCATACTGGCGTACGTGTTTGCCACGTGCAGCGGCCAGAAACTTCCGGTTTCCGGTACTTTCATTTTCTGGCCGCTGCACGTGGCAAACACGTACGCCAGTTGATATTCTCACGATCTTACCAAACTGTGAAAGACATGTTTTATTGATTTTTAAACTCCCGGACGTTTCCGGACGTCTGATGAAACACCCCTGACGTTTCCGGACGCCCCCGGATATTCCCGGGCGTTCTCGGACGTTAAATAGCAGGACCCACGAACAGGGGTTATAATATCCCGAAACGATATATATTTTTTTAAATATTTGATTGTTACAGAGACACGTGACATCGTATAAGTGTTTTTGTACAGCTGCAGACGTGTGGGATATTGTTCCTTTGTGTGGATATTCACGGATACATTCCTCGAACAAGGAAGCTGCCTAAAATTACACACATAAATTTGATAGGTTGTAATTATGATATTTGCATTTTCTTTTCCTTCATTTGCTGTAGCATTAGACAGATTCATTCCTGTTCATCTACGTCTTGGTTTGGGAAATTCGTCGATGCGCGTTGTTTTCACGAGCCTTTTCCTTTGCATATTACAGGCAGTTTATAAAATGTGTGATTATTTCAGTCATTTTGACTGAAAAATCTGTCCATTTCTTTAACAGATTGACCAAAATTGATTAAGAGGATAAAGAGGGCACAGGCACACAAGCAAACCAATGATTAATAGCATGACCAACAATAGAGGGTCCGCGCGGAGAACGGAATATCGGTGGTTCGATCATTGGATGCGTCATACCGAAAGACGTTAAAACAAGGTACTCGTTGTACCGTGCCCGGCGCTCGGAATTTAGGGGCTATAGGGACTAAACGACCGGTTGGCCGGAGTCAGTTCACTGAGTGTTAAACTGTGACATGGTATCTCAGTGTATCATGAACTCGACGTTAAAAATCAATTTTCATGTTTCGATGTGAAGCGCACATAAAATCTCTACAAAAACAGACTCACAGTATGTTGCCATCTATCTTCCCGAGGCTGGAAAGTTAACTGACTGCAAAAGTCCAGTTTCCACCCTTGCCGACCGAGGCTGGAATTTCTGGGCTCGACCGTATAGCCACCAGAGGCTATTACGATTTATGTCCCTTCGAATTCTATGCCTCTCCTATGGACCAATCAGATTCCTACTCTCACTTGAATTTTCTTGAAACAGAATGGCGGAACCCAGTCAAGTCGAGTCAAGATCTATATTGTGATAAAACCAACTAATTACAACAAATACGACAAAACCAGGTTCATAATCATAAGATTTCTGTGAGTGAGTGAGTGAGTGAGTGAGTGAGTGTGCGAGTGAGTGAGTGAGTGAGTGTGCGAGTGAGTGAGTGAGTGAGTGAGCGAGCGAGCGAGCGAGCGGTCTCAATCCACTTTTAAGAGCCTAATTCGAAAGGGCTACTCTTTATGGCTATATATAATTTATATATATTTGGGGATTCTACACATGATCTACTGATTTGACGGAATATTCTCTGCAAATTTCAGGTTTTAGTGACCCGTGAAGGTCCGGGGTAGAATAGGTCCACGCTTGCCGTAAAGGCACCTATGCTTGCCGTAAGAGGCGACACAGGCAAAACGACAGCGATTCAACCTCTTGGAGACTGATTTCCTTTGCGACCGACTGGCGATCGCTGAGACCGGTGCAACTACTTCTGCCCATATTTGGAATTGGGGTATGATCGCCGATCAATCAGCGATGGGTTTTGCAACTTGTCAGTGATTGATCGGCAACTGTTCACCGCAGATACGCCGAGATGTTTGCAACTGGTTGAGACTGATCGGTGACTAGTCTTTGCCACACAGTGGAAACCAATCTGCGATTAAACTAACAACACTTGGGGACCTCTAGGAGAGCAATGAAGCCTCCGAGCGACCAAATCGGTCGCAGCCAGTGTTTTGTGCATGTTCAAAAGAATGCGACCGAATGGGTTTTGCAAAATCTCTGAAACCTTGCAGCGAACTCAGTGAAACCTTTCAGAGACCCCTGAAACCTCATTGCGATTGTCAAATATTTGGTCGCCAGGAGGTTGCATCGCGGTCGCATTGTCTGTGTGGCTGAGGCTTAAGGTGATCGGGTGGTCAGGCTCGTCACGTGGTTGATGCATGTCATCGTATCCCAATTGCGTGGATCGATGCTCATGATGACAATCACAGTCTAGTCCAGACTCGATTATTTGCAGACTGCCGTCATATAGCTGGTATATTGCTGAGTGCGGCGTTAAACAACAAACAAACAAATCAGGTTTCAATATTACAGAGCGTATACTGTGAATCTTCTCAACATTGATAAAAAAAACCAGCATCAGTCCAAAAGTGCCATTAAATACGAAATACCGTTGACAGGTATATGAATTGATTACTTAAAATGAGTGTTCGCGAGAAGGACACGCACAACATGCGTGTGGTGAATCATTTGACGGTTGAAATTGAAAATCTTTGAAAATTAACCCCTACCTTTTATGTCGGTGCTTATAAATATGTTCTTTTATCAGACTATAGGGGCGGTCGAGTAGCCTAGTGGTTAAAGCGTTCGCTCGTCACGCCGATTACCCGGGTTCGATTCCCGACATGGGTACAATATGTGAAGCCCATTTCAGGTGTCCCCCGCCGTGATATTGCTGGAATATTGCTAAAGCGGCGTAAGAACACACTCACTCACTCACTCTTAGAAAATAGTAGCACCACCCTTCCCTCAATGCTGACGTTATTACATATACTTATTTTTGAAAAGCAGAGCTGATGAAAAATTAGTGTATTGACACATCGACCTTTGTTTGGAACAGAAGAAGTTTATTCCTCATCAAATGCCAAGAGTACAATATTTAAGAAAAAACTTTTTGCACATGGACAGGCGACAAATATTGCTCCATCTCCAAACAATATTTATGGTACATTATATAGGCAGATGTCTTTTAAAATATACAGCATTATTTTCATTCAGCTTAAATGATATTCGAAATTACATTACCAGTAGAAAAGCGGATGCATGCGAAAGTCAAGGCCGTAGATGGATCAAATATTAAAACATGCAAAATAATGAATAAACATGCATAATATATGTTATTCCGAATCGTAGATACTTGCTACATGTCAAATTTAATAATGATACAGGCTGAAATGGCAACGTAACAGCCCAAAATGACATTATTAACATGTTTTAGGTGTCATTCAAGCAAGTTTCAGTTCCTTTGGCCTTGTAGACTAACATCTAGTCTCTGAAATGAACATATCTTACCGACAAAAACAGTTGTTAAATTATCTTCATAAAAAGACTTTCTTCATTTTCAGACACAGCAGTAAATTTGTCAAACATTATTGACTTGCATAGGCTCTATTGGATATATTTGACAGACTATAAGCCTTGCAGTTTCAGAGGAAATGGCGAACATGCAAACTTACCGACAGGCGGGTAGACGGACAGACGGCGGACAACACGACATAATTACTCGTTATGCTGATCTCGTAATATGATCTTAATGATCTGTCCCCAAGATCAACGACCCCGACCCTCTCTGCAGCCCCTCTGACCACCATCCGGCCTCCCTGTCACGCACGATATTCATCACTTGTTCTAGGCCTTGATGTGTGTGATTATGAATTGACCAGGCTTCCCTACTGTAATCAGCGGAACCACACATGCAAGATTAAATGGAAATATTCCTTATACTTAAACTGCAAATGAAATGAAAAGTAGAAAACAAATTTCATGCTCGCTTAAATACCATAATACAATTCAGATTTAATTTGAAATTTTAATGTTAGGTTTTGAATTATTACAGATTTATTAAGAAAAGACGAGTAGACATATTTGTGTTAATCTTTTTATTTCTCTTTTGTTGGAATTGAAACTACGTTGTCTGTTAGAGCCATCTGTTGGGCATCTGCTGTCCCATGTCACTAATGGCAATAGAATGCTCATTATGTAATATAAACATTTGTATATATAATTTTATTGCTTTTAAATTCGGTTTCGCCGAAAGTTCTCTGTATGTATGTAGATGTTCGCCAAGATTATTGCACTTATATAGCGCGCGTGCGTGCGTGCGTGCGTTTGTGTGTGTGTGTGTGTCTGCTTGTACTATTCCGGACTAGCTAGCCCACTGAGATACCTTGCCGCAGTTTAACATGAATACCCCACTCAGACACAGTGTGCTGACTCCGAGCCGACCGGTCCATGTTTTAGCCCCTTTATGCCGAGCTCCAGACAGGGTAACAACAGGTACCATCTTTTAACGTCTTTTGGTATGACACGGCCTGGGATCGAACCCCGGACCTTCCGCTCTGCGAACGAACGCTCTACCACTAGACCACGGAGGTGGTTGCCAACGGGTGGGATGGTAGAGCAATAGCATTGAAAATTTGTTGATTAAAAAAATATTTGGCAGGAAAAAGTGGCACCCTGTTTCTACTGGCCTGATTATCAAAATAAATATTGATTCCTTTAAAGAACTGAAAGTGCGCAAAGTAAAGTGCGACGGTCCCTTCAATTAACCAGAAGGAATTTTTGTGAAACAATGTTGTGTCTCCTGCCGGGGTCACTCGATAGCTTCTCTTTGAAATGGGGGGCACGGGTGGCCCAGTCGTCTAAGGCGCCGCGATTCGCTGTGCAGAGTTGCGTCCCTTGGGCACGCCAGAAACCTATGACTGTGGATTCGAATCCCGGTTCGCCCCTATTATGTTTCTAGGTTTGTCAGCACCATACCCGTGCTCTTGGGTTTCACCGAAGTGGTAAACGTCTGAAACCTGCATTACTTCGGGCTTTCCTCCCACATTAAGCTGACACGCCGTGATGTAGCTGGAATACTGTTAAAAAGCGGCGTTAAACCAAACTCACTCACCCTCTTTGAAATACCTGGAAATAAATCTTGAAAGAGTTGATTTTCATGATCAGCAAATACTTATCGCATAGTCCTAGCATGGCCTAGCTATTGGGTCTAAAGTGTCATGCTGCGTTCGACAGGTTTCACCTATGCCATATTAGGCTCAAGCTATTCTTAATAATGACCTGAGCCTCATAAAAGCTAATCAAGAGATAATGTGTCATTCCTCTCAAATTTTACGACATATGCCAGCTCTTTAATTCACATTTACGACATCTGTACGGCAGCTTACGGAATCCCGTATGGAATGGCCGCCGTCGCTCAGCAACAAAACGCACGTGCACAACTAACTAAGATGCCATTAAATGCCTGTCAAAATCTCGATTCTGTATCGCCAAGAGAGCAATAGCTTGGAGCATCGACTAGTCGCGGGGATCTGTTTATGTGTGGACGGGAATACGATATATTTACCACCTCACAATCACGGCTAATTATAGGCTTCACCTGATGATGAGAACGACCCCTTGACCCGGAAGACGATTGAACGCATGCGTTGACTGTAAGTGCAGTGTTGACATATGGCCGTCTCGCTGCAGCGTGAGCGCTTGAGGGTGTAGCTTATCCCGCGTCTCGTGTCGACCAGGCTTGCACTGATAAGGCGCCGATAGCCTTATGGCCACTTCAGGATCAGAGTAGTAAAGATTAAGCAGGGCTGATTTTATTCTTAGATAAGATAATGTGACGGATTTGCAGTGTAAAACGTGTGTCGTAGAATCCCTGGGACGGCAAAGACATCATCCTTCTCCATCACAAGAAGTATTATTGCGTGCAGCATGGGACATTCCAATATCAGGAATCAGTGTATGTGACTTAGATTATCACCCAGTCTCTGAAATAAACATATCTTACAGAAACAAACACTTGTGAAATTATCTTAATAAAAAATATAATAAAAAGGAGCCCAGAGACTCTTCATTTTCAGACTAACACCTAGTCTCTGAAATGAACATATCTTACAGAAACAAACATTTGTTAAATTATCTTAATAAAAAATATAATAAAAAGGAGCCCAGAAACTCTTCATTTCTGATACTGCAGTAATCTGGACTTGCCTACTATTAAAGTCTTGCATGGGCTGCATTAGATGTATTTGTTTGACGTTCTGTATGACAGACTCCCTGTGACTGCAAATGCTCGCAAGTTCTTAATATAAAAGCAAGACCTTATCCCAATAAAGAATAGGTGTGAAGTTGTGTTCGTAGTCTGTCTTACAGACCCTGATACAATTATATATCAAATACAGCCCATGCAAGTCTATAATGTTTGGCAAGTCTGGATTACTGCAGTATCAGTATCTGAAAATGAAGAAAGTCACTGGGCTCGCTTTTATTATATTTTTATTAAGATAACTGAACAACTGTTTGTTTTCTGTACGATGTGTTCATTTCAGAGACTAGATGTTAGTCTAAGGGAAGCCCTGCAGCTAACCTGACGGGCAAAATTATTATCTGGATTTGACCAAAACATTACAAAGGTTGTCAAAAGCTTTACGAGGCTGAAACGGCTAATGATAAGGACATGCGTGCAGAGATAAACAAGAACATTTCTGTTTATGAAACAGCATTACTTTCTACTGTGATAATAACCTCTTAGAAAATGTCCCGTTCACAGAATCGGAAAACCTTCAGCTCCAATATAAAGAATGTGTGCATTCAACAAGAATCCCTGTGGCATAAAACATTCATTCATTCGTTCGTTCGTTCGTTCGTTCGTTCGTTCGTTCATTCATTCATTCGTTCATCCAATCATTCATCCAATCATTCATTCATTCATTCATTCATCCATCCATCCATCCATCCATCCATCCACCCACCCATTCATTCATTCATTCATTCATTCATTCATTCATTGTGGACAATAATGAGATCATTGCACATGTATATCGCGTGTATCAGCATATATTTACCCCTATCTCTTGCGCGAGGAATACAAACTGCTGATGTCTCTCATGTCCTGAAATAAGTATGGCAAATATCCTTGTATAATTATTAACACTACTCCCAAAATGGACACGTTCATTGTGCTCCAACTAAAATTGATCACCGTGATCTCGCAATAATCAATAATCATCGGCTTGATCCAAATGGATCATTAACCTTCTTAAGGTGTGGAAATGCAGTATTCTGGCAAATTCTGCATGTGACTCGTAACTATAGAAAATCGTACATGTGAAAACTGTTATGTTCACGTTATTGTAGACAAAGTTAATTTTCTTATCAATTGTAATCGTTATTCGGACTAAAGAATACAGCTTTTGAACCGTGCCTCGTCTATTAACCAAATTGTCACATCTTTATCTCATTGAGACCAGACCGTAATCAATATGCAGGGTGATTATTCATCAACCTCTGTAGCCGCACTTATCAACAACTTCTTCAAACGTAAATTTTAAGACTCACTTCTATTGCCTTTTAAAATCTTATGGTTTTTTTTCTAATTGAATACTATTTTATATAACGCATATCAAATAGCATGGTACGTTATATTACCGTGGGAGTTAATTTATAATGGATCGTAACGGCGCATGCTTACAAACCTATTAAATATATCATACGGAAAAGTTCCTAGTTATTTGTTCAACCTATATGACATAAATTAGGATTGATCGATGGTGATTTTCTTTAGCGAGATCGGTAAACAAAGTATCTGCCTATAGTTACTCAAGGGCGGGCAACTCTATTTTATCGCGGTATGTCTAGTTTGTGGTGTGATACGTGTGGACTATGTGCTTTGCATCACTTCCTGTTATGAATTATGCATAATCATATGCATACGACCTAGGTTGGGTCAACGGACATCGTTCAAACAAATGGGTTCTTTTCTAACCAATTTCGAATAGGGGTAGGGATAATTCTACATCAATATACAATTCAGAAACTATTACAAAAAGTTCATATGGTTACTTACGAGTATTCCGCAACGAATCCAGTTTTCGATAAAGCGATAAAATATCGTGCTTAGATTTACACTAGTAAACGGCCGACAGGGTGTGTGGGTTTTACCGCTGTACGATAAAGCCCGCGATAATATGGAGTCAGACTATATACAGTGAGTGAGTGTGGTTTTACGCCGCTTTTAGCAATATTCCAGCAATATCACCGGGGGACACCAGAAATGGGCTTCACACATTGTACCCATGTCGGGAATCGAACCCGGGTCTTCGGCGTGACGAGCGAACGCTTTAACAACTAGGCTACCCGACCGCTCCCAGACCATATACAGGTAACATATGTCCTGTAGTATTTTAGCACTAATAGTGCTTTTAGTATTTTTACCCTAATACGGTTATTAGTTTCTAGTAGGCTCTAATCAGCCGAGCGTTGTATTCTATTATATTGTGATGTGATATGCTGTCTGTTTTTCGTTCAAACACCGCTGGACACATGAATAATGTTTTTTTCTTAAACTTATCCGCTTTAGAAAAAGTTCTCAAACCGACCCGCTTTGTTCTCGTACATAAAAAAGTCAACGCCAGAGAAAACCCAGTCTCGATTATCCGCCGAAACAAATTCCATTGGGTGCTAAAGGAAAATAGTAGACCCCGAAACAAATATATCCCAAACAGCCCATACATGTCTAAAGTATTTGTCAAGTCTACATTACTGCAGTTTCGGAGGAAAGTCACTTAATTGGCTCCTGTTTATTATATTTCATTATGATAATTTAACAATTGTTTTCCCCGTAAACTTTTGCTCATTTTAGCGACTAGATGTTAGTACAGCCAAATATCGGCGAACATTATATGAATGAATGAGATAATATCAAAATCAGTGATGACATCAGGTGTTTGCGAAAAACCGACCAGCAGTGGTAACAGACATAAATAAAGATGACATGATTTATCAAGTGCTTGATTAACAATATGATAGTTCAACAAATACAATTATACAATACAAAATACAATGGAAAGGTATTGCGATAATGGTTCACCTTGTCTACATCCTCTGTCTCGACTCATATTCGGATATATATCCCGAATTCATAGTTTCACAACGATTCTGGTACAGAAAGAGTTTATACAAAGTATCTAATAGTGGCTCCAAAAATAAATATGTCCAATGTTTTATAAGTGAATTGTCATTCAGTTGAAATGGAAGACCGTTACAATTTGACTGTTTTCACCAATGCACCGATTTCTTACTACTCTTCCTCGAAGCGTTGTTTGATCAGGGTTACAGTAGCCAAGGCCTCGGTAAAGTCTAAAAAATATGGTAGACATTTTCAAATCTGACGCATCAGTGACAAAAACGATGTCTGGTGCAATTCCCCATTTTAACTTGTCCCGAGTTTTACAGGTAAAGATGTGACTTGCATTTGCGTGTGTTTGTGACGGGTGCCACAGATTGGGTAGACCACGCTTACTTTTTCGGGAACACCTGGTGTCCTCACTAACTGATGGATTGACATAATCGGTATCGTACAATGGACTCTACTTTTAGCCGAGATTTCTCCTGGTTATGAAAAGTCTTTCCCGCTTGATTATTAAGAAAACAATATTATTTTGGTGAAAAACAACAGAGTTGAAAGATCGTAAATTTCGTGGTTTATGCCGACAGCCTGAAACGTTTACATACGACAGATATTATTTTTCCAGAAATTAATTGCCCATAATTAAGGGTGCATATAACAAACGCATTATGCACGAATGAATAAGTCCTGTGTACATTTATCAATCGGAAGGGTGCTTATTGGGATTGTTCACTAGCCAATATATTAGCAAATATCGCCGTGGGCGCTTATTAGAGCGGGGCGCTTATTACGTCGAATACGGTATGTCTCGCATCTTCAAAATAATATAGCATTTAACTAAGCATGTAACCAATGCAGTCTTTCAACCGATCAAGTGTCAGAAAGCAGTCACAATTAATTGTATAAAGTACTTGCCCTCAAAATCAATTATTGCTTTCTTTATAATTTACATTATTAGTTAGGATCCTGGATCACATGGATCACAATCAAATTCTCCAAACTGATGCTTCAATATCTAGGATAGGAGCAATGTCTTGGAACATGATCCTGATGTAAGACGAACCAGCATCAGAACACATTGCAGTCGGACTATTTCCTCTGGAACACACCGTATCCATTGACTAGAGGTTTTTACGAATCAATTATCACTAATTTCATTTCGAAAGGCTGGTGTAGCAATAAGTTTTTATGAATCAATCATCAAAAATTCAATTTCTAAACACTGTTGTTTCTGAGAGAAGACATCAAACTTCCATCGCTGCAACAAGAGATGTGTCGATCCCGGAGTGTAATATACGGCTATCGTAGTACATACCGCGGGCTTGTCTCGCAACTTCAGCCGTATACCTGCGATAGATCGCTATCAACACGTTAACCTGAAACAAATCTTTTGTTATGATATTTCAGGTTTCCGTCAAATAACATATTTGCATTGTCCTATTCCCCGTGCAGGAGTTACCTGCCATTAATTGGGCGGATCGGGTACTCCGACAACAGATAAATATTTTGCTGCCTTGTTCCCGCCACAATTGGCTCGTAATTTGTTGACGGGTCTTAAATTACACATGTTTTCAGGTAGGCTGCTAGCTTGCCTGCCCCCTGCCGTGCTCCCTGTCAAGCATGACACCCGACCCTTGTTTGTGAAAGCACGGCCCCCGGCTAGCGCGTGCGGCCGGCCCGAGCAGACGACAGGGCGTCCATTTTGAATTTCTGATTCCTTAATCGATGAGGCGGGTTTCTGAGAGGACGTGAGACTGAGCTTAGTGCCAGTGGCGTGCAGGGGACTGGTAACGCTTATGGAAATACTGAGTCTCAGAAACATCAGGATGTTGCAATGCTGCTCGTCATGCATTTATCCATTCAAGTTCTTGTCTTCTAAGAAGCATGACACTCGTTATACTGAAGGAAATACATTAATTCAAACACACCAAGATATGCTATTCGTATACTTTATCAAAACATTTTCCTTCTTTGCAGTTTCTTCTTAAAAATAATTAATCTATATGCACACATAAATATGTATTAGAAATAAGAAGAACCATATTTTACTAAGTACATTTATCATGGCATGATAACAAAACGCCCTGAATATTTAGACTAACAAATAGTCCCTGAAACATGGTTATGTGTAAGGTTTAATAACTATGATTCTGTAAGGGAGCACCTGTTTATCAAGGAATCCTCAAGTTTCTTATGATTAGAGACGATGACAACCCGGGCTGTCTAGAACTTCACTATGTTTGTCGTAAACAGTGAAGTGCCTATGTGGAATAACTGTTGAATCTTATGCTTGCCGTGAACACTGAAAAATTGTCTTTTTGTTTTATTTTTCGTGCATCCCTATTCACAGTAAAATGGACTGATCCACATGCTTACTTTGTCTAATAGCAAAGTCAATCATCCCTGACTACACCTGGGTTGTCTAATAGCTGCTGTTTACCAGTTTTTAAAAAAAATATTACGAAGCAGGTTGATACCTTTTTATACAGCATGGTTATACAGAGTCCGTCACTCTACATGTTCCCGAGAGTATTGCTTGTACTTGTAGCCTCTTGATCGTCTTCAGTGCTGATAGAGTTGAGAAGGAGATGAGGAGTAGAATGGAATGGGGGTGGCTGTTTTATTAAATATCGCTACGATCCCGAGACAAAATGCCCATCTCAACAACACAAGCTATAACAACTTCCTGGAAAAGATCCTTCAAATATGCAGCTGCCTCATTGGGGAATGATCTACCACTGGAAATATAACAAACCCCAAACTTATAATCTATTATTATTATTATTATTATTTATAAAAATGCAGCAAAGAGGGTTTGGGGTTTTGGTGATCATTGCACAGTCAGGCTAGTAAGGCTCATCATCAGCTCAGGGCCCTTGCCCCCTCTACACGCAGCCCAGACAGTGAATGGGACTTCTCCCAGGAAGCGCTGCCTAGTCAAACCCACCCAGAACTTTTCGGAAAATGTGAAGGAATACTGTACTATACTGACTGTACTGATTACATTAAAAAAAGATTTTTTTAATGTAATCAGTACAGTCAGTATAGTATGGCTATACGTGGCCCTGTGGCCCAACACTACTGCCTTCTGCATTACCCAGATTGTCAGAACGGCTGTATTCCTGGTAGCAAACCCGGGTACTCTCCCAATGTCAGTAAACTGATTGGGAGGTGCCAAACCTAAGGCACAGAGAACAATAGGGAGTCTGACAACTTGGTACTTGGGATGCAAGCTTGACATTTCGAAAGCGAGTACCACATATTTGCTATGTTTTTCCTGATTCTTGTCAATCACACTGGTGTCAAAAGGGACAGAAAAATCAATAATATAAATGATATCAATGGATTTATCAAAAAGGAAAAAATCAGGTTTGATTGCCTGGATACGTCTGAGGCAGTATACGGGCTATCCCAAAGAATTTTGTATTGATCATTTTCCATGACGCCTTCTACATATTCCGGGTCGTACCATGGATGGACCTCTGTGTCAAAACCACAAGCAAGGCGAAGACGGTAATAAAATCATCGAGCCACTCCATCATGCCGCTTAAGATACTGTGTTTGTGCCAAAGCTGGGCATCCACTGACAATGTGTTGGACAGTCCCATTAAATTCATTACATAACCTACATTTCATATTTACATTTTTATGCAAACTCAAACATTGACGGTTTCGAGTGGGAAGTGACTGGTCCTGAGCAGCAAACAGAAAGCCTTCTGTTTAACTTTTCAGGCCAGCCAACCTCATCCAAGCGAAGGACTATGTAGATTTGCTGAACTTTTTAACACACTGCACATAAACTCGATGCAGTGGTCGTTCAGATAGCCTCTCCTTGAAAAACTGAGTCTGTGCCGATTTGATATGGCACTTCGTTTGGTTGACACTCATTTCTGTACCACCCAGCAGTACAAGTCAACACTGACAATGAGATTATGTCCCACACCCTTGGCTCGTTTAAGAAAACTGTGGAATGCCCTGTTTTCATCATGAGTCTTGCCATGCTTCACAAGTGAATCATCAGACAAATAAATGTGTGCAAATGTGCACAAAACAATTCTATCATGAAGAGCCCCAACGTTAATCAAACCACGCTCTCCCATAATGATTGGTAAATATAAGCGATTGAGGGAAGAGCGAGGGTG
Organism: Haliotis cracherodii; assembly: GCF_022045235.1. Taxonomy (NCBI): domain Eukaryota; kingdom Metazoa; phylum Mollusca; class Gastropoda; order Lepetellida; family Haliotidae; genus Haliotis; species Haliotis cracherodii. The sequence goes on from NW_027266343.1 coordinate 6,483,117, forward strand.
GTGGGATCTATTGTCTGCCATGATTCTTCGTGTGAGGGTGTCAGTACCCTGAATTTCTTGTTTCGTCCAATCAACAACACCAAAAGAATATGAAAGGACGGGTACAGCATACGTATTTGTGGCTTTAATTTTATTGCGAGCGTTCAGCTGTGTACTCTGCCCGAAGTTTGTCCTTCTTCTTCTTCTTCTTCTTCTTCTGATTATGATGATGATGATGATGATGATTATTGTTGTTGTTGTTGTTGTTGTTGTTGTTGTTGTTGTTATTATTATTATTATTATTATTATTATTATTATTATTATTATTATTATCTGAGACAACTCCCATCAGGACTATATATGTAATGATGTAAAGAGCCGTGCCCCAAAACCCATACACCAATGTTTGATGATAGCTGGACTGAAACAAACTGGACATATTTGTTCGATGGTGATATTTGATAAGGATACCATACTGTTTGGGACATTAAGTTTGCAGTGTTTCGGCGACTGTTTTCGGCGCTAGCATAGTAACGTTTCGATAACGTATGTTAAATTTTGATCAAATCAAATTGTGAAGTGTAAAGCTTCTTTTGCCCGAGAGATTATTTCATACATGTAAGTTCATGATTAATGCAAAAGCATAATGATAAAATGTGGCTTTGTATATATCGATTTGATAATGTGTCATCTGCATGGGGACATAAACTATTCGGTTGATTTGGCAACTTCGAAATTGTCGGCAAAAAGTGTTTGATCTCCGAGCGAAGATTGTTCTTGTTTAACGCCAAACTCAGCAATATTCCAGCTCTATAACGACGGTCTGTAAATAACCGACTTTGGGCTAGTCAATCCCGTGAAGTGGCTTTCGGCCAGCTGGACAGAAATGCGATCTTCGCTGATGTCATGCTGCAAAGATTAAGAATTTAATCGACCACTCACATGTAACATAGTATCTTGCTTTTGTCTACACTCTCCTATATTTCACCCTGTTCGTTCGATAGTTTATTGTTTGTGATTCGAAATATGCGAATTTTGAGGGGAATCGGAATATTTCAACATTATAAATGTAATTTGAATAATTTGTAGTAAATTTCATGTTTAAAGTTTGAATTTCAAGTCGGTATGGCCATGTGGTTTTGTATGGACCAGGGCCCACTTGCACAAAACGATCTTAGCGCTAAGACTATTGTAGGCCTATGTTAAAGTATGGGAGTTAAGATCATCTTAGCGCTAAGATCGCTATGTGCAAGTGGGCCCTGGTCTTTCCAGGGATGCATTTAAGAAATAATGACTTATGTACAGAAAAACCTAGGTACATTAAAATCCTCTAAAATATGCAACATTTATACATTTAAAATATTGTTTCCAAAATATGTTAGATTATTAAAGGTTAATATTTGTATATTGTTGTGATAAGCTGAAGTCTGGTGAGGTCTGGAGGTCAACACTTTTCAATATAAATTGTCCCCTGTAAATCATTACTTGCGTATATGACTTAATAATAAACCATAATTACGAAATTATAACTCTTGATATAATTTTGATTTCTATCAGGCACCGTCCCTGAACACAATGACACATACAAGCTGTAAATAAATTAATGTGTTGAGGATATTTTTTTTATAAATGATGAGGCGCATGTATAATTGATGTACTGTCATTTAGTTAACACTAGTTGTATAAAAATGCATTTTCGCAACATTTTGTGACATGACAAATTAATGTATTTGACTGTGTTCGAAATAAGCCTCTGTTCACCAGTCAGCGAATGGGAAACTGGACGGTTGAGATGCGTATTTAACTGTTAATTTTCCTACTCCTCATAGGTCACGAAGACCGTTTCAGCTGATATTTGTTGGTTAATTAGATACCGGAAAAAGCCATGGCGTTGTAAACAGATGAAGCTGTAATGCTTTATGTACAGGTGGGCGTCGCAAGTGCTGCCTCGGAATGAACTGAACAAGCATATAATTATTATGGTCCACTGTCACATTGAAAAATGAAATTATCTGAGTGTATCATTAAGTTTCATGTATTTCCGTTTCGTTGTATTGTATAGTGTTTCATAGTACAAGATCGCCGCGGCTCAGCTTTACAATACAGTAAACTACGGTTATAACGAACACGCTTATAACGAACTGACGGATAGAACGAACTAACTTTTTAGTCCCGACTATTTGCTGTAGTTATGCTGTATGTATGCTTATAACGAATTACGGTTATAACGAACTAAAATTAGTAGTCCCTTTGAGTTCGTTATAACCGTAGTTTACTGTATACGGATAAAAGTCAACAAAGCGATCTTATTGCTACGAATGTCGTTAGTCATGGTTAAGTGTTTGATGTAAGAATGTCTCAGCGTTGAGATCGATATGTGTGACAGGACCCTGGGATTTTTTGTTGTGGATTCATCTGAGACACCCATAGGTTGTGTGCCAAAAGAACAACGATTCTATCCGTTAGGCGCTACAGTCGCGTTTAAACAAAAATTGAGTCCATGTCAATTTTCATTAAATAAGAAGAAAAGGACAAATGTTGCAAGTGATTGCACCAAGCTCAAAGGGGAAATCAGTGATGACACCAGGTGTTCACGGTATGATTCCTGTCCCCACAGGCACACAACTTGCATAAACAGTTACTCAGAATAGTAATACTCCAATAAACGTTAAGGACCGACGTTTGAGTGTGGGGTGGATTTTGTATGAAGATTAAATGTTTTCCAGCTACATCTGCAAAACCAGATTTACTTTTATCATCATTATCATCATCATCATCATCATCATTATTATTATTATTATTATTATTATTATTATTAGGGAGAGGGTGGGGCTGAAGGGGAGAGAGAGAGAAAAAAAATATCAATTTTTGCACATACAAATATAAAAGCATCTATGATTAAAAAAGACATATCATGTACAATGGCCGCCCTGAAAGTGCTATGAATACCAAAGAGTTATATCCACAAAAAAACACTTGAGTCAATTAAGCAAATTAAACTACTTCAGCACCAACCTTATTCTACTGATCTGGCTCCGTCCGACGTTCATCTGTTCACAAACCTGAAGAAAACCCTCCAAAACCGTTGACAAAAGTGTTGAATAATTTAATGTCATTTGGTCAAGTCTTTTAAATTGAGGCTCCGAACTTATCACTCAACTCTCGTCTGTCTAATCGTTCAACGACACAACGCAAATTTCATGGATACGTACAAACAAATGTACCATTCTACTGTCGCCATATTCCGATTGGGGACTACAATATAATGTATCCCTTGACATGAATAAAAGCATTTGTTTTTTAAACATTCAGATTCGGTTCAATGTCTCGTTTGAGATTATTTTCAGAGTAGAAAAGAACATTTATTTCGAGGACACTACAGTTTTTCAGAGCATGACATGGACGCCGGATATTTTCCTGTTGACACGAGAACGCGTCAGTTGTCATTTTGAAACACTGAAAACCTCATTTTTGCATTGTAACTAAACAGAAAACACACCACTTTTATTGAACTAGCTATAACTGAACAAGTTAACTGAAATGGGATTTCCAAACTCCATAATACTAGCGACAAAAAATTAATACAATTAAAACTTGAAATAAAGTCGATTAATCTATGATATCCGGCTCAGGAAAAGCTTAATAGTAACTATGGGGAAATATCCTTTGACTAAACAACAAGAAGCTACTCATTTCTCCTGAGTTGTCTCACTAGTCTTATGTTAGTATAAAAACATTAGACCACTGATCATGTTGAATACCGGGCTTACTACTAACAACCAAACGATTATTTATTTACACCTACAGGGATCCATGGCCAAGGATTAACTAACTTCTTGCCTTTGAGTAAACAATAAAAACAACAACTGCTGAGTCAGCTAATTATCAGATATGTTTTAGTAACTTACTATTTAAACTGAAGGTAAGTGTTTTATTCAGAATATGCGTTTAGTTAAACTTGAATTGCTTGAATGGCATTTATTAGAAGTTGAAGGATGACAAAGCAGACAAAAGTTATGGACAACAACTTCTTTATAACATTGTAATAGCGACGTTTCGACATTATAGCTCCAAAACCGTTGTCAACTTGGTTCAACTGTACAGAAACCCGAGTGTTAGGTTTCAGAAATAAATGTTTATCAGCTTCTTTGAAAGGCATTTATCAGCTGCTGCAGTACAGAACACTTATAAGTGTTATTTTCAGAAATAAATATATAATATATTGTATTTGTTTACCTGCTGGGGTAGCACAGAACAATTTTTTCTCAGAAAATATTTCTGAAATGTTAGATATAAAGAATATAAAGATAGAAGATAAAGAATATTGCTTGTTTACTGTATTATATATTACATCTGGTCTTTGTTTATCATACACATATTCAACCCTCTCTTATTCTTCTTTACTTATCCTACACGGGCAGGTCTACGATGTTTCTGGAGGGGTACGTCGCCATTCTTCTTGTAGGGCCTGGATCAGTTCTTGTCGGTTGGCTGGACGTTTGGTCGCTGTTGTCTGTGCTGGGGAGCGTGCAGGCCACGGTAACACGTTGACGTTGTTGGCTGCAAGGACGTTCTGTACGATTCGGGCTGTGTGGAGTCCGGCGTTGTCATGCCGATAAAGGACACCACGTTGCAGCTGTTGTAGAAGTGGCAGGAAAATCGGACTAAGAATGTATCTATGTCATATTTCCGTTAACGATGACCAGTGGTGTTCTCTCCGGCCACAAATTCCTCCCCACACCGTAACACCCCCTCAATCATACGGCACGACCTTCACAAAGGAGCATACCGCCGTCCGTTCTCCCCTTCGGCCGTAAAGTTGCCGTCTTCGATCAGCTCTGAACAGACAGAACTAGACTAACGCTTAGTCTCTGAAAATATGTACGTTTAATGGAAACAAATAACTATATTTAAATTGAAAAGGACACCCCAGTGAGATTCAGGCTCAGATTTATTCAGAGCTTTTGCATTACAGAAGGGGGCTGGTAGTCACGTCACTACCAACTACGTAAGCGCGGTCCCCTCTCAATATCTGACGACGATGTTGCGCTATCAATAAATGTCCCATGTAAAGTATTTAATCCCGTTTTCCTTGATCCCTGAGTCGCATGGCCCCTGTAATTCTACTAAACCATGTGCCCCCAGGCATTCGTCACTGATGACACCACTCTCAGGATTCGATACCGGAGACACAAGTACCGTTCTTCATTGGGCGTAGTCACCCTGGGTCTGCCTGTTCTTGGCCTATCTGATGTCTGCCCAGTCTGTCTGTAACGTTGCATCAGGTTAGTTACGTCAATGCGGAAGCAACCAAAAGTTATTTTTATCATACACAGCAATAAACAATATTTATCATACTCAGGGCTCACTCGCTTTGTTCGGATGTCAGTCGTGGCATTTCTGTGGTGTGTTTTGTATCAGTGTGAGTGTCTGACATGAAGTCCCGTATAATTGATATGCCTTTATTGCACATGTAGTTTCGGCTGTTCAAGCGGCACGTGTTTTTCAGGAATTTTCTACACACAAAAAACGTAACGTGCCGTGGATGTGCATCATTTTCTGCACAATGAGCATTGTCGTGATTGGAGGATGTGTTTGGCATTGATTTAGTTTGAACTTGTGTTTTGAAACTTTCAAAATATCATTCCTGATGTTGGTAAAGTTTCTTTTGGACGTCAGTTTATAGTTATCTGTATACCTTTTAACGCTTCATAGTATAGATTCATCCAAAATAGCAAATGAAAATGGTTATACAATTTGAACTGTGGGTATCATAACAAATTAAATCTCAATCAAAAGTATTACGCTTGGTGATCTGCTTATGGCTTGTGATATAGTCTTAAACACATGCTCATGATATAGTCGGAATCGTACAATCAACTCTTTTGAATATGAATAGGATTTCTTATGAATATGAAAAGGTTTGGCCTTTTATAGTTATACTAACTTGGGCTCCTTTTCACTGTGTTTTGAATACAAATCTGTAATTTTCCGTTCAATTTAAATTTTGTGAAACATGGAAAACAAAAAAATATGTTATTGAATCAGTATACCAATGTACACACGAGAGAATTAGCTTTATTCCTTTTCTCTTAGGTTTTGCATTTGTTATCCCTAGAAAATGAACCCTCATGCTACCGGTCAGAAATTGTGTGCAGTAACCTCCACTATATATCAGAAAAGGTGGGTATAGATATATATGTAGGTCTTCGTCATCCTCACCTGTAAATAAATCCGACTGGACACGAGTGAACATTTGCAGGTTGAGGAACTGCATAAAGACGAATATTTCAATCATTTGTCCCATGCACACTCATGTACATTTTGATCTTGAAACATTGGCTTCTTTTAAACCTATTAATAAAAGTTGTTTTTTATGTGACTAATGACTCATGAAAATATTTGTCCAATGCACACTCATGTATATTTTAATCTTGACACATTGGCTTCTTTTAAACCTATTAATAAAAGTTGTTTTTATATGACTCATGAAAATATTTGTCCAATGCACACTCATGTACATTTTAATCTTGACACATTGGCTTCTTTTAAACATATCAATAAAAGTTGTTTTTTATGTAACTTATGACTCATGAAAATATTTGTCCAATGCACACTCATGTATATTTTAATCTTGACACATTGGCTTCTTTTAAACCTATTAATAAAAGTTGTTTTTTATGTGACTTGTGACTCATCAAAATATTTGTGTTCTTGTTGTAAAAACCTCCCCAGCTTATGTTTTCTCGCCGTCGTGTGATACACACACAGTATTGTGTCTCGATTCACACACATTATTTGGTGTGATAATTCTAAAACTAGCCTGTTGGCATTTCCGTTTGAGCTTGAAGAATTCATTTTTTCACTATGGCTATAATTAGTTTCTCATAATTCTACATGATTGAATTGTGTATATCTATACTATGTTTAACAATATATAACATTGCTGTGAATAAGGTAAAACTTTAAGTGCCTGTTAGACTAACATCTGGTCTCTGAAATGAACATATTTTACAGTTGTTAAATTATGGTTATAAAATATAATAAAAAACGAGCCCAGAGACTTTCTTCATTTTCAGATACCTGATACTGCAATAATCTAGACTTGCCAAACATAATAGACTTGCAACGGCTGTGTTAGATATAATTGTTTCAGGGTCTGTATGACACACTAAGTGTCTGTCTGTAAGTGAGAACCTGCAGACCAGTGGGAATGTGTTTCGGCCCCGATGCTCAAGCTCCATAAAATGTGACAACTGCATGTGTCTACAAAAACTGCTCGGCAAAAGAAAGTATATACTCAAAAGCTGGATTTGACCATACAATTAGAAACGTTATCAAAACAGTCACTTAAGGCCCAAAAAACTATGATGCCTGTACTCTTATCACATACATCACCATCTCTAGTTTGCTTCACTTTCAGCAACCATCAAACATGGATGTATACTTCCTTTTGCTTGGCCGTTTTGAGCTGGATTAGCATGTGTTTGTAGTGCGAAAAATAGAGGATAAATAGAGAATGTTTGTATTTACTTGTGAAATAACATCTCACCGTGATGTCATCCTTGATATTTTTTATCTGGTCGAGAAAAGACAAACATCCTCTTTTTTGCCAATAATTCTTTTTCTCACAAGAAAATTTGTTATTTATTTTTGTCTCACCCATTTGTACATACAAATAAAAAAAACATCTATACTTAAAAAAAACATATCACGTACAATGGCCGCCCTAATGGTGGCTTAAGATGAAACAAACAAAAAATGGTTATTTGATGGTGATGTATTTGATACGGGTATCATAGTTGTGCAGTTTTGCGGCGACTGTTTTCAGCCTAAAACGTTTCGATAACTTTTGTAATTTTATAGTCAAATCCATTTTTCAAGTGTAGAATTTCCTTTGCCCGATAATATGTTCTCAAACCATTTTATCTGGACGTACTTAATTTATTCTATTTGCTATTAACTAATGAGTTTATTTCTTCTTTTCTGAATCAGCGTGTGATAAAAAAACATATACATGGCACTACTTTTACTGTTCTCCAAAAACTGTCCTAAATAACGCCAAACATGTATACATCCACGTATAAGTGAGAACAGTCGGGCTATTTTCGGTGAATACGTCAAAACACACAATGGTTTTCTCAAAAAAGAGGGGCCGATCATTTTCTAATACACTACATATGTATTATCAGGACACCAAGCACGGCCAGCGAACCCTTTTTTAACTATATTTGTTTTAACATGTGGCAAAATTATTTCGTCCATGTATTTGCAAGAGCAATTATTTTTCTTCTTAAATCACAGTCACCCAACTATTCACGCCATCCTAGAATATCCCACGGACGATTCCTAATAAGCAGTTCAATTGCGTCCTACACATTCTGCGTGCAGTATTATATGCGACAACACAACATAATTTGATGAATCTAATTTTATTTCAATGTGGTTTTTTTATATCTATAAAATTCCTATAACGCATTTTCGAGACGAACTAATTTGATGTTCTGCTGGTAAATAACACGGATTATCTGAATGTTTGCATTAAATAGCATAAACAAATATAAACTAAACATAACGACAATTGTAAATATAATGCATCACTCACTGTAAACTTACACAATGTAAGGTAGTGTTAACATATATGTAGTACACGGTAGTACACAGAATGCACGGCAGTGTTAACTAACATACACTATACACGCCAGTACTTTCATACACAATGCACATTAGTGTAAAACATATACCATATATATTATTGTTACTTACTGTGTACATCCAGATATGCTAATCAGGAAGTATTGTAGCACTTTTCAAAGCTGGTTCACGCGACAAGCTTACCACACTAGAAACCACCATATCTAAATGTAGAAGCAAATAGTCATTGACTATTTACTCATACGTGAAACCGGGATTAAAATCACTGACATTTCCTCACAGCGAATAAACGTCCGTGAGAAGTGGAAATATTGATATGTAAAATGATTGCTTATTCTAGAGTTTCATATCCACATCAACGATTGACAAACGAAATAGCGCATCCCCGTCTGTTTCGGCCCCTTCTAAGGCTTAAACAGACAACATAATACACTCTTGATTTTTGAAACACAAACAAACGCATATCCGCGGCCGTTGGTATGTACGACTGTATTCCAATGGTTTGAACAAATTCTAACTATAGTTTTCAGGGTGGTAATAAAACGGACTAAACTTGACACATGTAGTGTAAATGAACGATGGTAATTCCATGTTAATAATTTGCACACACATTCGTACACACACCACCACAAAGTAACCGTTGTCCGACACATCGACAGAGAGAAAGGTTTTGTTGCCGTTATCGTCTGGAATATTTCACTCCGCTGTCAGGGCAACCCGGAGAGGATATGACAGACAGTAAGTACGCAGATGACTTGAATAGCTCCACTTCAATCTCACCCCTTTTAAAATTCAGATTTTTCATTTAAAAAAATAAAGAAGAACATGTTTGAAAGTAGTTGCTGTTGTCTGGTTTCGGCTTGTCACCTCACGTTGACAATGACGATCAAGCTTGCCGTTGACACCAATAGTTGGTCGGAATATATTTAATCCAGATTTGATTAGAAACAGTGCAGTTTGGATAAACAAGGTTTCACGGTATAAACGTCATACTTCACTTCCAGCCACTGCAAATAACAAACAGTCACAGTTGTATTCGAGCTTGATCTATCACAAGTCACTGAATGGTCCAAATATTGTCAAAACAGACGCAGCTGTGTCATGCGTGTCCATTTGCACAACGCACATACGTACGTGTTTGGCTTCTATTACAATTTGAATGCACGTGTAAATTTGAGAAGCTGTTTCAATCAAGCACATTTGCCCTGTAAATGTTTCACGCACAAAATGCACGTACATGCAGTGCAGATAAGTGGACTGTATTCATCCGGTGTTAGTGTGCACACGCATATGTCTGTTGAGATTGCCTGACTGGGAGAAGCGCAAGAGGCATAGCTTGCATTGGTAGGGTTTTTCTCCGCTGTGTATCCGGAGGTGTTTAGTCAGGGTGGAGCTGTCCGAAAATGCCTTCTTACATAGGCGACACCGATAGGGGCGTTCTCCGGAGTGGGTTCGCATGTGGGTGGTCACAGACGAGCTCTGTGAGAAGCGACGATCACAGATGGGACATCGGAATGGTTTCTCGCCACTATGCGTTCTGATGTGCGCTGTGAGGTTTGCGGCCTGAGAGAAAGACTTATTACATGTTGTACACTTGTATGGCTTTTCCCCCGAGTGTGTTCTCAGGTGGGTTTTCAGGGTGCTAGGTCTTGCATACGTCTTGCCGCAGATCCTGCACATGTTAGTCTTCAGGGAGTTGGGATCCATCCCCGGGGGTGGAGGGGGAGTCTTGTCTGGGAGGAACTTGGACCGTTTCAGATGACCCATGGTGCAAAACCTTGCGGCGTCTTTGAAACTTTCGGAATGCTTGTAATAGATACCACCCCTGCCGTCTGCCATGGGCCTGAAGTCTGACGTGAAGCTGTAAGTTGGGGGGTAGGGTTGGGCGTTGTAACCCCCATACTGGGGTTGTAGGCTCTGGGGGTGGGGGTGGCCTGGGTGGTACTGCCCCAGGGTGGGGCTCTGCGGCTGTGGGGGCCACTGTTGAGGGGGCACTGGGCTGTACTGGGTGTTACCAAGGCCCGGCGGCATGCCGACGTTCATACTCATGGAAACGTTCACGCTCATCGACGGGAAGTGGACGTTGGTTTGAGGCGTCGGCTGACCGGAAGTACTGGGTCCGGGATCCGGGTACTGACTGGCGTACTGTGACGGAGGCGGGGCCGGGTAGGAGTTATGGAACATTGGTCCCTGGTGGCTGACGGGGTATCCAAGACCCTGGTGGTTCTGGTGGGTCAGTGGTCCTGGGTTCATCATTTGGCCGTGTCCGAGGTGTGTCATGGACGGTGGTGGCGAGAGCGGCGACAGCTGACCACTGAACTGAGGATGGACGACCGCGTGTTTCAACGACAGCAAAGCATCTGCGATGTCGTGGGGTGCTTTCTCCTTAAACACCGTCAGGTCTCTGAAAGTAAATCCAAGTTCAAAACACTTGATATTTAGAATTAAAATTTACGTTGTTTATTCAAACTCGTACGCAGTAAAGTGTGAAATCCGTACCGTATGAATACACCATGTCCGAGTCTGACCGGGGCGAGGCAAATTGGCCGAAATGAGCCCGAGCTAATCAGGCGTGGTCAGCTCAGCTGCTACAACGCGGTAGGGGAAGGAGGAGGTCAATTTTTAGCAGACGAGAATTAGAGGCAGCAGACGACAGTCATTAAATCTCGGAGTGACACCTCAACAACATGCTATACGATACACTGGTACACATGCGGTGTTTGAAGAATATACATTGAGTAAGGAAATCACATGCCATACCCACAACCTGACAACAACCCACCAACACGGCACAAGCGCTAAACCGCTCAACAAACTCGCCATGCTAGAACCCTGCCCGAACGTAAGCACGAGTAATGCCCCACAGTTTTGAAGCATTCTCCCCGAGGGAAAGTGACTTAAAGAATTTGACTAAACATTGTGATTTGTGAATGAAGTGCTTGCTACATACATCCAGCTTACAATAGGGAACCACTTAAAGCACTCGCGGGAAGTGTCGAGTCCCTGTGTAAACACTGGCTGAGAACTCCGCACACCTCTGTTGGTAAACATTGTCGACAAAAGACGGGACATAATCAACGATTACTGTTATACTTCCCTTCCTAAATGCTACTGTTGCCCACTGCTGTTAATAGCAACTTAGTTGCTTACGTTTATTGTATAAACATGGCAGGATCCGCCATAAACAGTAGTATCACAAGTTTAGACTAACGCTGAGATTGTTGTTTTGTCAAATGTTAGCTCCCGTCGAGGAATCGGTTTCTATGCTGCTTGTATATGTTATGTTTTATGCTCTGTCTAATGTAACATTCTGCATTTGCATCTGTCTACTGTATTATTTTGCATCTTTCATCTGTCTGCTGTAATAATGGACATCTTGCATCTGTATAATGTAATAGTATGCATCTTGCGCGTGTACAATGTAATCTGGCATATGTTTTATTAAATAATTCATCTGGCATCCGTGTAACTATCAATATCAATTTTATGACATATATTAATTATGAATTAGGTATGCTATAATAACACGTATATGTGTATAAAATTGTAACATGTGTATAGAATAGAATAACAACGTGTAACATCATAAACTGTGTATGATGGTAAACATGCGACCAACAATATGGCACGTGTGTAACATTTTAACCTGTGTATAGCTTATGTATTATGAAATGATAACGTATAAATATTAATATTATAACATATGTATAACATCGTATTATAAAAATGAATTATGCCATTACAATATGTATCATTCAACACTGTATCCGTATAACACACACATATAAATTTTATAACATATAATAATAAAGTATTATGACATCACAATATTATTTTTTCACACTCTGTCCGTATAACAAGTATATTATTAATAATAAACATATTAGATAGAGGAACACTAGCTATATATCCCCTTGATTTTTGGCAATACGCAATAGAAGGATTGTTTCGATAAAGATGGAAGGATTTTATCTATGAGAGGACAGTAAGATCTCTTTTGAAACAAACGTATTCTCGTCTCTCCTATTTCAAAATCGCAAACTAGATTTGAACATTGAGTCGTGTTCAACCCGTCTGTGATAAAACACGGCTATGGTTGGAGCAATGTTCTTGTCATTTTGGCGGGCACAGGAGCCTTCAACGCGCTAAATATGCATTTGAGCCTTTCACACTTGAAATGTACTTCATAAAAATACAAAAATGACGTTTTTCTCAGATAATGTATGAGGAGAATGGAGCTACTGCTTGTTTTATGGCGAGTGAAATTAATGTGCTAAATACAATATCAAAAATAATACAATATATGGACAGGACAACCAATATGGAGTGTCAGCATTATTTCATTGCTTTATGATTATTACTTAATAAAGCCTGCTCTATTACGTATACATATAATTGTTTGCTTGTGCAAAATACACATTCTATGGCCATTTTCGCATTTTAAGAAGAAAATGCAACACAATATTAGACGGTGTCTTCTATAGTTTGAGAGCAGTATCCGGATAGATTTCTTTGTTAAACAATCATCAATTATATATTCTTCTGGTTTATCCTTTCGGGAAAATAATGTGGACGTTTTCACGAGATCAGATAAGATAATGTACAGAATTGTATCCTTGGATACATCATTCAAACGAACCAACAATATTTTATAAGGTCAATAGGAAGTGGGCACATGTGATTAGCTCAAAATACTTCAATCATAGGCTATAAGTTATAAGGTGGATATTTACCCAATATTCATTGCCTCTATGTTATAAAGAATATCTGAACCTATACCGTGGATACTGTATTTGAACATATACCAGGGGAGTATATGTATTGCGCCGAGCATGAAGACAAGATGCCGTCACGCATATTCTCGCGTAGTATAATATAGTGTTATAAAACTAGCACGAGTGTTAAAAATAAAAATAAATATATTCAAAACTATTTCAGAGACTGATAATTGTTCTGCGCGAAGAACATATTAATTTGTTTTATAAAACAACGGATGTAAAATAAGTCATTTCTTTAAACAAAAATAAGGAACGACTATTCTAAACCCTACAAAAATATATACCACATTTAAAATAGATAAAATAAATACTTCGGGTTTTTTAATTTCTTTAGACAATGACGTCGCAAGGTCACCATCTCGCTACCTACGTTATAACAAGAAACTACCTTTTTATTCTAAATAAAATATAACATAAATATCTATCTCTTATACAGTAATACTTATCTGGACTTTCGACATTAGTTTAGGATGTGTGCAGTGAATTAATTACTCCTGTTTCGATTGATGCGCGAAGTGCTGAGATCCTGGTAAATATCATTGTTTTTTGTTGTTTGTTTGTTTGTTTGTTGTTGTTGTTGTTTGGGGGGGGGGGGGGGGTCGGGTGTGTGTGTGTGTGGGGGGGGGGGGGGGGGGGGGCATAATTATTTTTTAACATATCCACATGTACCAACTTCGAAAGAATTATTGTTCTCTTTTTATAGAGGTTCTGTGAACCTGGTTGGTATTCTAAGACTGTATACTGAAGATCAAATTATCAACAATCAGTGCGTCTCCCGGGATTATATTTATATATATGCTTGACACACAAGGTAGGGAATTAACTAGATAAACTTAAAGCACAATTTAAAAGTAGCCATGAAATTGAAATTCGAAAACAGCGTATACATTTGTAAAACTGATTCAGGTTGTCTTTTACAATGACGCGCTACAAGCAGCGCACCCACGCGTCCGGATGATGTTTCAAAAATAAAAGTATCATTTCACACTTTTCCATTGTAGAGGATATTTTCTGCATTAAACTATGACGCAGTAAATTGAAAATATAACTCACAAATGATATGTTATGTATATCAAACAGTAAAACACTTGCGATCATTTAATCATCGACGGTACAGAATGTTGGCAACGGACAACCGACACTTTAGACATTCACAGGACTATTTCAAAAAATAAAATCTAAATAATTCAAATGTAAGATCTTCTGTAGCGATGTGCACATTGCAATTAAAAACATTGTTCAAGAATTTCAGAGTACTAAGTTTAAAGACTACTGGTTTTCCCGAAGTCTTTCCATGTGTGAAGGAGATTTATAGTTTTGTAACCAAACAAGTTTAATAAACCTACTATATGCATCATCTTTGGTTTTATTAGTTTATAATATAATATATAATTTTATACCCATATTCACATTTCACACAGATAACATATACTTCATTGCAAAAACATTTTTATATTGATTGAAACTATTCATAAATAGTAATGCTTCTCTTAAACTTTGATCATATTTCTGAAAAGGACGAGGTATCGATGAGGTATTGATGAGGTATCGATAATGTATCGATAAGTGTACCTACTTGTAGCCAGGTGGACAGGGCGAAAATGAAAACACATTGGGAAACTGGTCGAACTCAAACGATGGCATGGACAGGGTGTTCATATTCAACTCCGTGAATGATCGGGGGGACTCGGGGGATACCGAGTGCCTGCTCGGACTAGATCGCCAAACATCGGAATAGTTAGAGGTGGTCACATATGCCGGTTCCATTGAAATTCTGAAAAGAATATATTCAACAACTGAAAGTACATCAATATGAAAATATTTTAAATCTTACTGATACTGCTAAGAGTTCAAATATTACTAAACAGTAAAATTTTTAAATATGTAAAACAGTATCATTTCACTATTTTAATCCTCTCTATATTGAGACACTCCTGTTAGTACAGATATTTTTGTGTGGAATGTTGAATATAATTTGTAAATATTTTGTGAGTTGCCCGAAGAATTAAGAATAAGCATTCAATTTTTAAAATCACTAAATTAAGGACGTTAAACGGCTGATATCACCGAAGAAGTGTACGAAAGGATTTGTGAACTGTTGAAATAATTTAATCAAACTGTTTCTAAATTCAGCCACGCATATTCGATGGTTAGCGAACTTAAATTTGTCAAATATCAGTACATGTGTCTTTAAATATGTTTGGCATTTGAATTGCAAGCTATCAGTGTATAACCGTTTAACACTTTTTGTAGCCGATTTTTGGAACTAGATTTATGAAAGAAATACGAACTTTACAAACACAAGTGAAACGGTGGCCTTACCTTGGTGTGGTGTGCTGACCGGCCAAAGTAACGTCTTGCAAATGAGTCCATCTTTTAATTGAGTGTGGTGTTTAAATAAGACGGCCAGTCATCAATACCTGGTACACATCGAAAATTGAGACGACAGTGATTTAAAAGCTATCGCCGTCCGCCGCAGGGTTATAGCGCGCATGTGCAGATCTAAGGTTTCGCCATCTTTTTATTTGTGCCTCCTCAATCTGCAGCGAGGGAAGCTTGTGGGTTCTCTGGAGGCTTTCATTACCAGCTTATTGGCTAATGAGATTGGAGAAGCCACAAACGACACTTCTGATTGGTTGATGGGGCGAATCCAAGAAAAAGCGAGGAAATCACTTTGAAACTGAACACAAGCCATCTTGGCAGCGTGTCGTCTGAGAAGCCATATATGGAATACGGTGCTGAATTTACAACCCCACGAAATGAGTCGATGACTTTCAACATCACAGAGCTGTCACAGCGCCTGGCTTTTTGTAGATGATACGGTTTCTTATGCTTCTCAAGACAAATTACACACTTTGACGAACTCGTGACGACGTCCACACGTGCGCGCACGTGTTGCGCGCGAAGGGCGATGTTGTTCACAACACATGCTAGGAAGTAAACATGTGGACAGACACTCTATTACCACCATTGAAGGCATTCAAGAGGATTATTACTCTTCAGGGTGGCCTATCACAGGAATCAGATACACGGGTACACGGGGGATGGGGACGTGGCGGTGACACTGGGGTCGGGGACACACGGGCGGTACCCGTGACGGGGGAGGGCGGCAGGTAAATCTACCTCCTCTGCATGCTTTATCAGGCTACCATCAACATATCAACATTGTCGGGCTATTTTGGCGATTAATGAACCTTTCACCTAAAGAGTCTTTGGCTATTTCACACATTTTAATTTGTGTTAATCCAGCAATTCACAGATTGAACACCCAAACATATCCTATCAGGTTTAAATCACAGTATTGGCGATTTACAGGGGTTTAAGTCATTTTGTTGTGATTCGACTATGATGAAATTTAGGATAAGACTCGATTTATTAACTTACTAATGTCTTTTAAAATCCGGCCCGCGTTTCACATATGTTGAGATTTTAACGTCTTTGACGGTCTGGCAGAAAGATAACTTGAGGATGAGAAATATTTAAATATTTAGGGATTTAATATAAGGGGTAGGAGGGGAGAGGGCGGATAGAGATAAGATATTTGTTTTACAGAATGGTGGAACCGATGTTTTTTTAGGATCACTAGCATATCCAAAGTGCAAATTATTATTATTATTATTATTATTATTATTATTATTATTATTATTATTATTATTATTATTATTATTTGGGGGTGGGGGATGGGGTTAAAGCTTGAGGACAATCGTTTTCTGAAACAAATTATTTTCAAACAACAATCCCTGCCCCGTCACCTCTACAAGCTTGTTGGACCCAATTTCATAAATATGGAATATAAATATTGCTAATAGTAAGAGAGGAATCTGTAATTTGATATTAACAAAGCGGTTTTGGAAGTCTACAATTCTACAATTGCATTTTGACGAAGTGAATGTTGAAGTCAACTACTTACACACTGTTGTTAATAATGATGCAAACAACTATTTCTATGTTTTGAAACAGAAAAAAATTCCCTTTCCGGAGGTCATCTTAGAATGAGTAGCCAACACCCACTACAAAAAGACAACCAAAATATTGAATGAAAGTTTATGGGCCTATTCCCATTCTCTTTATTGTGGTATACACACATCATATTTATATAAATATGGGCCTATTACACAAAATGAATGATTTAATTTAACGTAAAAAAACGAATACATATCTCAAACCTTAAACCTGTTTCTCCTCTGATACGAAAAATATATATTAGTGGATGGCGGTTAATGTTCTTATTCTTACGAGAGATTGTGAGGATTTTTGTGGACTTAAACCTCACATATTCACAGATACGTCCCTTGATGCGTATGGTGATAATCGGTTAACTCAATCGAGAATCGAAAACCTCTTTTTGAGTAATTATACATGAAAAATCGCATGATTGTATTACGTGTACCAAGTTGGGTTTTTTATATGCTTCCGAAGATCATAAGGCCAAAATCAGCAATTTGGAATCAGACAGGTCACCATCGGCAGTGGCATCGGATATGTTCCCAGAAAACTACTGTACCATTTATGTGCTATACCTACAAGTTTTATTCAATTTTGTTCCAAACAGTGGTCTTGTATCTCCCATTTAGAACAATATTTTATATTTGTATTTATAAAACGAATGTCCCTAATAATTATAGGGATATTTTTCTTGCCACTGTCATGGGGGTTATTTTAGAAAATGACGACGCATTTGGCTTTAAATGAATGACAGTATAAAAGCAGCTGGTTTCAGAAAAGAATATTTTACTAAAACAATTTTTATTTTATTTTAAGAAACCCTGCCAAACACACCAAAATATCGTGAGGGTTCATGGTTAATCTATTTGCATTTGACCAATGAACCTGTAACTGACATTAAGTCATCCATTGATCGATAGCTCTGTAGTGTCTGTTGTTGCGCTTCGGGCCAAGCATTTCCATTTTCTTTCTATCATATTGGTGAGGAAGGTGGTGGGATGGGGATGGAAATATGACAGAAATATGACCGTAATCTTATTTCAGAGGTTAAGAGCTTCACTGTTTTCAAAAACATCTTTACATCGGTAATAGGATGGTTACATGTGGGGAAAACTTGGTTGCAATCATCTTTACATCGGTAATAGGATGGTTACATGTGGGGAAAACTTGGTTGCAATTATCTTTACATTGGTGTTTGTCGTTGCAGTCATTTTTGGTGCTGATTATAACAACGATTCGAGTCTTCTTGTTTTTTCTTGCCCAAATGCTTGACATACTGTAATACAAAAGTGCTGCCAGTGTACATATTGAGTGATCAGTATTGTTTTAAAATTGGCGGTAACATTTTGAATTTAACCTTTAGTATGAATGTGTGTATGCTGTGAAATGAAAATGATACTAGTATTACCTTTAAAGAAGTCATCTAAGATGAGTACCTAACCCCCGCCAACTACGAATAGACAAGTAAAATGGTTAAATGAATGCATTTGTGCAAAACAAAAGAAATAGGGATGTTCTTTGGTAATACAGGCAGATAAATACAATGGATGTCTCAAGATTAAACGAGTTTCCGATGAATTCGAATGGTTTACACAATCAATGAAAAATCTCACGAGTTCGCTCTCCCATCACGTTCCGTCACTGTCTCGTGTAGGTTTACAGTACATCGTATCAGAGACCATATAATAGATACAATGGTTGGATTTTTCAATATGTCAGAACATATATTGCATGTTTATATTTAGTAAAATATTACCTTATGCTATCTATGTACATACGAATTATATGGTCTCAGATCGCATGTACATAGATAGCACAAGGTAATATTTTACTAAATATAAACATGCAATATATGTTCTGACATATTTAAAAATCCAACCGTTCTTCATGTCTTCAAGCGTTCTTCTCATACACAAAGCAGTTCGTCAGCTTAGCGATACTCCAGCGAACCATCTCGCCAGAAGGATATATTATGAATATCGATATATTTTATTTTACATTACATATGATCAACAAAGCCTTTATAAGCTAGATGTTGTTCTTTGTGAAACTTTCTGCTAAAAATGTCAATGTAAAAAATCCTGACTAAAATATGAATACCACTTTTAGTGTGTCCATATTACACAGACAAAACTAAACAAACGAATAATTCTAAAAATCCGGCTTTTGAACAGCCCTCTATATCTGATTAATCTGGTCTAACTGCATCTGGCTTACAATCAGTATTTGTGTTGAAACTGTCAAAGCTAGAATTTGTACTTCATCTTAACTTAATTTTGGGTGAAAAGTCAACAGCTGGATGTAAAATAAATATTAAAAAGGTCCAGTGTCCTTTTGTTCGATTTAGATAACACACTGACATCAACAATTAAACAGTCCTCATTGCTGGAGATATTAATTTAAAATCGAGATGATGAATGTTTCTGAAATATATAAACTAAGACATATTTTCAAGTGACCAGAACTTATGTGGACAATTGCTGTATGTCTCGTGATGTCATATACTTCAAGGAAAACATAGCATTGCTCATGTAGATATAACGATAACTGAATACTAATAATAATTACGATATAATATGGACTAATTGGTTTTAAAGTTTGACAGTCTTTTAACTGAACTAACAAGCATTTGTCTAAAAAGATATCACAGTGTAAGTCACACCTCACATTGTCCCTTTCACACTGCCGTACCCTCGAATGGAGCAGTGAAAGGCGACATAGGTACTGTGCACCTCACTGGACCCATTAAGATCCGGTTTATAATAGATCTTCAGTAACCCATGCTGTCGTAACGTGACTCTGCTTGTCGTAAAAGGCGACCAACGGGATCGGAGGGTCAGGCTCGCTGACTTGGTTGATGCATGTCATGGTATCCCAGAAGCCTAGATCGATGCTCATGATGTTACACATTGGATTACGGCGTTAAACAAACAAACAAACACACAAATCTGTTGAGCATAACAATGAACCGATATTTCATCATAACTTATCAAAAAGACAATTAAGAATTTACTGATTTAAGAGTTCATTGGAGTTTGAACCTTCATAGAGTGAGGTCCAAACTTAATGAACGTCGGAGATTGGATTTCCGAAGTTCTTGCTGAACCTGTGGTCATCATTGGTCAGTTGGCCGATCACTGAAAGGTGATTATAAGGATCAGACACATAGATACTGAGGTAAATTAATTGATTACTGTAGACTGTCACTCTTAGTGTAGGCAGGGATCGAGACGAAAGTTTGTATGTTCATTTCATCGTTTTGTTCTTTAGGATGGGTCGCAGCAAACATTCAGTCGAACTCTGTGACTAAAGTATACTTAAACGCAGAATGATCAGAAACAACGCTTCTGTATTTAGTCATGCAAGGGTATTCCCTGAGGGTTTCCCAGGAATGAGAAAGAAGTCAGTCAGTGTTTACGCCATTTCAAGAATACAGTTTCGTATCAACGTCAAATTTAACATTATTGCAAAGCTGTTCAGGAGAGAAGCTTCTAGTAAGGTGCTTCTCTGTGATAGATGCTGACAAAACGACCGTGACAGAGCGCCGAGAACAGGAGCGTGACAGACTGCCGAGAACAAGAGCGTGAGAGATCGCCGAGAACGGGAGCGTGACAGATTACCGAGAACAGGAGCGCGAAAGACCGCCGAGAACAGGAGCGCGAAAGACCGCCGAGAACAGGGGTGTGACAGACCGCCAAGAACAGGGGCGTGACGGACCGCCGAGAACAGGGATGTGACAGACCGCCGAGAACAGTGGTGTGACAGACCGCCGAGAATAGGAGCATGACAGACCGCCAGGAACAGGAGTGTGACAGATAGCCGAGAACAGGAGCGTGACAGACCGCCGAGAACAAGAGCGTGACAGACCGCCGAGAACAGGGGTGAGACAGACCGCCGAGAATAGGAGTGTGACAGACCGCCGAGAACAAGAGCGTGACAGATAGCCGAGAACAGGAGCGTGACAGACCCCCGAGAACAAGAGCGTGACAGATAGCCGAGAACAGGAGCGTGACAGACCGCCGAGAACAGGAGCATGACAGATAGCCGAGAACAAGAGCGTGACAGACCGCCGAGAACAGGGGTGAGACAGACCGCCGAGAATAGGAGTGTGACAGACCGCCGAGAACAAGAGCGTGACAGATAGCCGAGAACAGGAGCTTGACAGACCCCCGAGAACAAGAGCGTGACAGATAGCCGAGAACAGGAGCGTGAAAGACCGCCGAGAACAAGAGCGTGACAGATAGCCGAGAACAGGAGTGTGACAGACCGCCCAGAACAGGAGCGTGACAGATAGCCGAGAACAAGAGCGTGACAGACCGCCGAGAACAGGGGTGAGACAGACCGCCGAGAATAGGAGTGTGACAGACCGCCGAGAACTAGAGCGTGACAGATAGCCGAGAACAGGAGCGTGAAAGACCGCCGAGAACAAGAGCGTGACAGATAGCCGAGAACAAGAGCGTGACAGACCGCCGAGAACAAGAGCGTGACAGACCGCCGGGAACAGTAGTGTGACAGACCGCCGAGAACAGGAGTGTGACAGACCGCCGAGAACAGGAGTGTGACAGACCGCCGAGAACAGGAGCGTGACAGACCGCCGAGAACAGGAGTGAGACAGACCGCCGAGAACAGGGGTTAGAGAGACCGCCGAGAACAAGAGTGTGACAGATCTCCGAGAACAAGAGTGTGACAGACCGCCGAGAACAGGAGCGTGACAGATAGCCGCGAACAAGAGCGTGACAGACCGCCGAGAACAAGAGCGGGACAGACCGCCGAGAACAGGAGTGTGACAGATAGCCGAGAACAGGAGTGTGACAGACCGCCGAGAACAAGAGCGTGCGAGCTCTGACAAAAGTGCATGACAATCCGTGATATACCGTCATCAAGATACATTGTGAACAGACAGAGATAAACAGATCGTTAAGTTAACTTAAAGCGATAGAAAAGGTAGGAAGAGCATCAGAATGTAACATTACCCTTTGTCAATAACCAATCTTTATGAAGCCTAAACAAATGTTGTCACCCTCCTCGACGACATACGACCTGCCTGTGCAATACTTTGGGTTCACTCATAAAGAATTAGTTGATAACCAATTTGATTGTTAATTCGTTTTAGACATTTCTCATGTTATGTCTTTCGTAACATAAAGCAGGAGAAACATGTCCCACGGCAAGGTGAAGTCACGCGAGATTTCATCCCCGCCTGTCATCTCTCTCGATCAATATCTGTGCGAATGTGTGTACATACTCTCTAACGATAGCTACATAGTAACAGTAGCTCATTGTTGAATGCTGCATGGGAAGTTAAACATATTGAGGCATATGTTACAGTGTACACAATATTCTAAAGGCAGCGATATGTTGACGAGGTAACTCCTTCTTGGAGACAAGATAGTGACATAGAAAGGCTTTGTTAAAGGCTGTTGGGGTATACAAGCATGTAAAGTCAGCTCGGTGGTGGTATAGTCAGGCATACAGTATTGTCGAAGACAAAATGGTGTGTACATTTCTGTCATGGCGCAACGAGATAGTGACACGGTAAGGCATTGTTGAAGACGAGATGGTGACATAGTCAGGCATTGTTAAAGGCGAGATGGTGACTTAGTCAGGCATTGTTAAAGGCGAGATGGTGACTTAGTCAGGCATTGTTGAAGACGAGATGGTGACATAGTCAGGCATTGTTAAAGGCGAGATGGTGACATAGTCAGGCATTGTTAAAGGCGAGATGGTGACATAGTCAGGCATTGTTAAAGGCGAGATGGTGACATAGTCAGGCATTGTTAAAGGCGATATGGTGATATAGTCAGGCATTGTTAAAGGCGAGATGGTGACATAGTCAGGCATTGTTAAAGGCGAGATGGTGACATAGTCAGGCATTGTTAAAGGCGAGATGGTGACATAGTCAGGCACTGTTAAAGGCGAGATGGTGACATAGTCAGGCATTGTTAAAGGCGATATGGTGACATAGTCAGGCATTGTTAAAGGCGAGATGGTGACATAGTCAGGCATTGTTAAAGGCGAGATGGTGACATAGTCAGGCATTGTTAAAGGCGAGATGGTGACATAGTCAGGCATTGTTAAAGGCGAGATGGTGACATAGTCAGGCATTGTTAAAGGCGAGATGGTGACATAGTCAGGCATTGTTGAAGGCGAGATGGTGACATAGTCAGGCATTGTTAAAGGCGAGATGGTGACATAGTCAGGCATTGTTAAAGGCGAGATGGTGACATAGTCAGGCATTGTTAAAGGCGAGATGGTGACATAGTCAGGCATTGTTAAAGGCGAGATGGTGACATAGTCAGGCATTGTTAAAGGCGAGATGGTGACATAGTCAGGCATTGTTAAAGGCGAGATGGTGACATAGTCAGGCATTGTTAAAGGCGATATGGTGACATAGTCAGGCATTGTTAAAGGCGAGATGGTGACATAGTCAGGCATTGTTAAAGGCGAGATGGTGACATAGTCAGGCATTGTTAAAGGCGAGATGGTGACATAGTCAGGCATTGTTAAAGGCGAGATGGTGACATAGTCAGGCATTGTTAAAGGCGAGATGGTGACATAGTCAGGCACTGTTAAAGGCGAGATGGTGACATAGTCAGGCATTGTTAAAGGCGAGATGGTGACATAGTCAGGCATTGTTAAAGGCGAGATGGTGACATAGTCAGGCATTGTTAAAGGCGAGATGGTGACATAGTCAGGCATTGTTGAAGGCGAGATGGTGACATAGTCAGGCATTGTTAAAGGCGAGATGGTGACATAGTCAGGCATTGTTAAAGGCGAGATGGTGACATAGTCAGGCACTGTTAAAGGCGAGATGGTGACATAGTCAGGCATTGTTAAAGGCGATATGGTGACATAGTCAGGCATTGTGAAAGGCGAGATGGTGACATAGTCAGGCATTGTTGTAGGCGAGATGGTGACATAGTCAGGCATTGTTAAAGGCGAGATGGTGACACTGTAAGGCATTATCGAAGACGAGATGGTGACACTTTAAGGCATTGTTGTAGGCGAGATTTTACGGTTATCAGAAAACATCGGCCATGCCATTCTCAATGGGATAGTTTAGTTGAAACATATTATATTCACAAAAGCGTGAAAAGGATTGCGCACTAGATATGACAACTTAGGAAAACCTTCTCCAAATCACATTTACAAACAATATTGTTACATTAATAAAAAAGGAAGTAAAAAACAGAGGGATTGCATAAAATAAGAAGACATATTTACAATAACGACTTAATCAAATCTTTTACTGCCTTGAATACATGTTCATTTCTTTTATTGTTACCTGTGCGTTGCCATGTAATAACAAATCAAATCAACAAGCATTGTCATTAACAATTTGTTCAAATTCCTGTATTCTATATACATTGTACATAATATATTTACATGCCCAATAAATATTGACACAGATTTGCATAAAACTGTCCACAATGACACTTTGGATAATTGCTTAAACAACAATTGAATGCAACGTTATTCAATACACAAACCAAACACTTCAATTTCGTGTGATTATTTTTTGTTAAATTCCACGTCTATATGAGTAGAATGATGAATGTTGTATATTTCATTTTTAAAGTTATCTTGAATTCCGGCACTGGGTTGCCGTATTTTTAAACTGTAATGACAAGAACATTGGGAAATAACATGACGTTAAACTGTAATGACAGGAACATTGGGAAATAACATGACGTTAAACTGTAATGACAGGAACATTGGGAAGTAACATGACGTTAAACTGTAATGACAGGAACATTGGGAAATAACATGACGTTAAACAGTAATGACAAGAACATTGGGAAATAAAATGACGTTAACCTGTAATGGAAGGAACATTGGAAAATAACATGACGTTTAACAGTTATGACAGGAACATTGGGAAATAACATGACGTTAAACTGTAATGACAGGAACATTGGGAAATAACATGACGTTAAACTGTAATGACAGGAACATTGGGAAATAACATGACGTTAAACTGTAATGACAGGAACATTGGGAAATAACATGACGTTATAACAACCAATGTGGATGTGTTATATAATATTTTTAAAATACGAAAAATGTAAGGCACGTGTAATTTGCAGCAAAACGGCCACCAAAATATTATTCCACAACCGGATAAAAAGCGTTCAGTTATAAACTCCGTCGTGTGGCATGAGTTCTGCCATGTGGAACTAGATCTTGCCCTTAACATGACGGATTGGCAAATGATTAATCGTAGCCCCCACAGATATAACGTGTCCTCATAGATTAATACAAACGAGTTACTGTACAAAATGGGATATAAAGAATCATTTCTTTGTAATTTTTATAAACAAACCTTAATGCACATGTTCTTTGCTTGTGAAATTATAAAACATGTCTGGAACAACCTTAAAAAAATGGACCAAAGACAAAACAGGACTCAAACCAAAATTTCCAATATTGAAAATTTTATTAGGATATCAAGAAAAACGAAATGATGTTTCAAATCATATATTAACTGTAACAAAGCAAAACATTAAAATCAAACATTTCCGACTCCCTACCAAATTTCCAACACATTAAACAACAAATAACCAACTCATATAAAATCGACAGAAATATATAATTTTCACAATGTAAATACACAGTTCACAAAATGTTGGTCACTCAGTCACCATCTGTTCGACTTTACCCACGAACCTACATAATCCAACAAAGATCCTGACAGAAAAAGCTTTGTTTGTTATTATTAATACATATGCTTTGTAACTTGTATGTATTTAAGATTCGTGTAAACTATATACTGTAAACTTATTGTTTCTGTAATAAAAAAAAGAGTTCCATGTGGCTTTAGGCAACAATCAGACTCTTTTTTTGTGCGAATTGTTTGAGTGTTAGGGTAATACCGGTAGGACAGGACATGCTACCGCATGGGATGATGCTCATAATATCAACCACTGGTTTGTCTGTCCCAGATGCAATTCTTAAAGAACGTCGTGACATAGCTGGAATAGTGCCGACTGGGGTCGAACAACAAATATAAAGGAAGAGAATTTATGGAGATTTTCTCTTAATTATGAGAAACACAACGTTTCGGAGTATATGCTTAGTCCTTCATCAGGTGAATGAATGCTATGAGTCAGAGAGCATATATATGTACCTGTAAGAACAACGAAAGTAATAACATAAAAAAGGTAGAAACTTAACAAGAAAACCAACAGATAATTGGCGCTGATAAATAAGATAATAAAAGGTGGAAACTTAACTTCTAAATGCCTTTAAAAAATCTCTTCCTTATGTGTATCACTTCTAAATGCCTTTCAAAGACTTGAACAAACATAAAATATATTTTAAAAATATCGCTTTGAAGGAATTA
The DNA here is from genome assembly GCF_022045235.1 of Haliotis cracherodii. NCBI lineage: Eukaryota > Metazoa > Mollusca > Gastropoda > Lepetellida > Haliotidae > Haliotis > Haliotis cracherodii. The sequence goes on from NW_027266343.1 coordinate 6,509,817, forward strand.
CTGTGGCCGTCACAAGGTAGGTCACGTGATAAATGCAACAATATCGCCCTTTGACATTTTGTGAATACACATGTCACTAAACTGGAAAACACATTCATAAATACTACTTTTAGTTCATTGATGTCATGAGGGGCGTGTATTTTCTCGGTGTTTCGGCTGGTCTTCCTCTTCGGGTAGGAGCAATGGCCACGAGCAACTGGTCTAGATCTCGCTTTCACACTTGAGTTGTACTAGGGCAAGAGACAGTATTGTATCGTGACTAGATCAGAAGTCAAACCGTCATAACAGGCCAATTATTGTCTCTTGAGCCAAACACCAGCGCCTCAGCCCGTCCGGTCGGAAGACGATGAATGAGTAAACGCCAAACAAGAACACAGCCCCGGGTAGAGAGAAGCCTGACACTATCGTCACCATGTACCTCCACCCCCAGGCGCCTATCTCTCCTCCCCACTCCCCGGGGGGTGAGCGCGAGTCACGTGTCCCCTCGACTTCCCTCTCCTGCCCCTATCTCTTATGTGGCTCTCATTAGCACTGGCGGTGTGAGGAGCTACTGAGACGTGGTGTGTGGAGGAGCGATGACGATCGCTGATTGGCGCTGCCGAGAGGAGAGACTTTTCGACAGGGGAGGTAATTAATGAAATCGCTTTGTTCCGACGGTGTGTCGTCATTTCAGTGATGGTGTCCCCGCGATACTTGACTTAATTGATATTTTCTGTGTACTTGTACATGGTGTTCCTGATGGACTTATTTACACAGATAATTAATCAGCCTTGTTTATTGTAGAGATTGAGATTAAATAAAACTTGACGGAGTTGAATATTATAAATCATCTCTTTTTAAAATTGATTTTGGAAGGTTTTGTTTTGATATTCTTAAGTAAAGCGCGTACCGACGCTCAGAGTTGACATCCAACAAAAGCCCAATTTTGTTATGTTTGTTTGTTTGTTTGTTGTTTAACGCCGCACTCAGCAACATTCCAGCTATATGACGGCGGTCTGTAAAGTAATCGAGTCTGGACCAGACAATCCAGTGATTGCATCATGAGCATCGATCTACGCAATTGGGATCGATGACATTTATCAACCAAGTCAGCGAGCCTGACCACCTGATCCCGTTAGTCGCCTATTACGACGAGCATAGTCGCCTTTTACGGCAAGTATGGGTTGCTGAAGACCTATTCTATCCCGGAATCTTCACATGTCAATTTTGTTATGAGGAGAAACGATTCCCTTTAGGTACTTGTCTCTTTGACCTGAGTGCGACGTAAAAGAACAAACAAACAAGCTACATTATCAGACCTATTAGTTGATATACGTCTAAGATCTGCATCACTTTAGCCTTTTCTCCCCTATTGAGCTGACACGCTATGATATAACTAGAGTACTGTTAAAATTGAAACTGAACCCACTCACTCATTCTTATACTCAAGGGAAAAGGGATTGTGATTATATGAATTCATTTTTTAAAGAAATTATTAACTGTAACAGTGGTATTCAATAAAGTGACGAACCGTACAAAGTAGAACCGCCTTTATTCGGAAGGTAAGACAAATGTACAGAAACAAAAACTGCAAATTCGACTGAATTTCAGTTGAAAATATAAAATGTGGTTGAATTTCAATCAGAAACCAATGCAACGTTGGGGTAAATTATCGGGTCCATCTACCTCAATGTTAAATGAAATATACTTCAAAGCTTAAAAATAGGGGGATCTTTGGGGGTTTTTTTACAAATTTTAAAACCATAAATAAATATACGGTCACCATTACTTTTGCAGTTGAGTATAGTCGGTTGAGTATACACGTGACCGTCCAGAGTTGCTCCCCTTATTAGTCTTGCAAGAAACACATGGGTTCGGATCCCGGTTTAAACTGTTTATGTAAACCTGCAATAAATAATTGCTTCAGGGTTGTGTGAATTTTCTGTGTAGGTAGACTTCCAGACACGTGGTTTCGTGATAACACGTCAAAATATGAATCTGTCATCAGATGCCACCTGTCGACCACAACCTCGAGATCAACATCAAATCTAACTCTTAATGTTCCTATATTCAGTAGCAACCCATGCTTGTCGTAAGAGGCGACGAACAGGATAGGGTGGTCAGGCTCGTTGACTTGGCTGATGCATGTCACCGATCCCAATTGCGTGGATCGATGTTCATGATATAAATCACTGGATTGTCTGGTCAAGACCCGATTAATTACAGACCGCCGTCATATAGCTGGACTATTGCTGAGTGCTGCGTTAAACAACAAACAAACAAACAATCAAACAGCATGTCATCTTATCCCGATTGCCTAGATCGATGGTCTTCATATCGATCACTAAATTGTTTGGTCCAGATTCGATAATTTACTGACCGCCGTCATGTAGCTGGAATAGCGCAGCGTTCAACAACAAACAAACAAACAAACAAACAAACAGTAGTCAGTAAGTGAGTGATTATGTTTTACGCCGCTGATATCAATATTCTAAGAATATCTCCCGGAATAACAAATGGTTATATTGACGTATGATCTAAATATACTTATTCACATTCAATTATATCTGGAATGTGAAGTTTCTGACGGGCAAAAGAAAGCATACACTTAAAAATTGGATTTGAGCAAAACCATACAAAAAAATTCAAAATTTTAATTAGCTGGAAACAGTCGCCGCAGCCTGCACACTGAAGGACCAAAACACAACTCTGACACCAGTATCATATACTTTACAATTGAATAACCATTTCTTGTTTGTTTCATATTTAGCCAACATCCAACACAGGTGATAAATTTGTTTGACAGTATGGCCTATGATTGATTTTGGATCGTGGTGTACATTTTACATATATTTTCAATTGTTTGAATTGATAAAATAATTTTCTCCGGTCATTCTTCAGTGACATCACACAAACGCCAACCTACCCGCCCGCCCGCCACGTGGTCGTTATCATGTGTGCTCTTCATACCAATCCAATTAAAGTCCGTCTTCCTCATCATGGAGACAAGCATGTAAACACCGGAAGACCGGTTTCAGAAAGGCTTGAAGGGGGATTTTAATTACAGCAGAGATTTAATAAGTGCAAACAACCGTCAAACATTTTCTTCACCTAAACAAAAGATCCCCATGAAACAAAACAAGCAATTAGAAGAGTCACTTCTATTCACCGCGGAACTGACGTCTTCCCCGACCCACTTCCTGCTGCGCAGCCGCCACACTAGGACCCCCTGCAGCGCCCACCAGCATCACCGCTACAGTTTGCACGTGCATTGATACTTCGGCACGTGCGTAACGTGAAGGTCGAGGAAAATATACCAATTGTCGCCACTTGAGAATTTCCTTCCCATCACTCAGTCGGCAAACATCTTTGTAGATAGTGTTGGTCCCCCAGGCAGTGAGAAGGGCGTGTCACGCGACAGGTACCCCGTGTTGGGGGCTCTCGCCCATTACGAGCTCAAGTCGCTGCCATTATCAACCTTCGTTGAGAACATGTCTCATGCTCGCAGTTTAAGAAGTCGTCCTGTGCTAAGAAAATATTGTTCCTTAATAAGACATACTTGCTGTTCATATGCGACCTTGTATCTGAAAATGCCATCTTACAAAAGTTTGTGAATGTCAGCATGTGTACGAAACAACATCACAGATAGCTGAGCGAAGGTGTGAGTAAGTGATGTTTAACGACGCTATGAACAGGTGAGGTGAAATGGGGTTTAACGTCGTGTGTGTGTGTGTGTGTGTGTGTGTGTGTGTGTGTGTGTGCGCGCGCATGGGTACCTGTGCTACCCATCTGATATATAAAATGCCGGAGTTTAACATGGGTATCTCACTCAGGCACAGTATACTGAATCCGAGCCGCGACCTTGTATCCACACCGAGCATCAGGCTGGGTAACAATACGTACCATCTTTCAAGGTCTTTCGGTGCAGACGCTGTATCTACTAAGCCATGGAGGCGATCCGGGGTGTCAGTTTAAAGATCGAGCCATACTTGAAGAGAAGACTTGCTCTGATATCAGTGTAAACATGCCTGTCTGCGCTTTGCAATATACCACATCCTTACAGCAAAAATAACTATGTTTTGTTTGATGGTTTGTTTGTTGCGTAACGACGAACGCAGCATTATTCCAGCAATACCCTGGAGGTCTGTAAATAATCAAGTTTGCATCAGACAATCCAGTGATTGATATCATGAGCATCGATCCATGCAATTGGGATACGATGACATGCATCAACCATGTCCGCGAGCCTGACCACCCCGTAACGTTAGTCGCCTCTTATGACAAGCATAGTCGCCTTTTACGGCAAGCATGGGTTTCTGAAGACTTATTCTACCCCGGATCTTCACGGGACGGGTGTTATGTAAATGATTACCTATGTGTGTATCAAGATTATATGGCTTCATTTTATCGCTGTGGAATAGTGTCTGTTGCTTTTAATGCTTATAATTGTTGGTCCTCATTGTATTACCTGCTTGTGAAATACTTCAATAAAATATGTTGTGCTGTAACAATGCAACGTTGTAATGTGTTTGGTTGAGAAACTATGATCGTCGACAATGTAATGAGTTGTGTTCAGAAACGACGTCAATAAAATATGTTGCGATGTGGCAATGAGGCAATTTAATGTTTGTTTGCCAGCTAATCTGCCAGTTAAATTGGGATACGATGACATGCATCAAAACGTCAGCGATCCTGACCACCCGATCCCGTTAGTCGCCTCCTACGACAAGCATAGTCGTCTTTTACGGCAAACATGGGATGCTGAAGACTTATTCTACCCCAATCTTCACGGGTCAGAAATATGTATTTACGTCAATGAATGAAGTATTTTACATTACTCGTTACGACGCTATATTCGCTTACATAATTCTTTCGTTCACATAATATGTATGACAATAAGAAGAATCCTATCTACAAACCGCTTCTTGGAGTTCTGCAAGAGACACGTAGGAAGGGTATAATATGTCTTCAACAACTCATGCTTACCATAAAAAGCGACTTTGCTTGTCGTAAAAGGCGACTAACGGGATCGGGTGGTCAGGCTAGCTGACTCGGTTGTTGCGTGGATCGAAGCTTATGTCAATCGCTGGATTGTCTGCACTAGACTCGATTATTTACAGACCGGAATATTGCAGAGTGCGGCGTTAAAAAAACAAAGGTTTGGAAGAACTCAAGGGGATGTTTTAAGAACGCTAGATTATACACACAACGCGAGGTTTATCATCTACCAAGGGATGGAAAGACTGTTACGTTGATCACAGAGACACTTGACAACATAGGCGATCGATGAGTTGTACCATTCTTCATCACATTAGGTTGCTTGGGAGCACCAGTATGAAGTTGTCAATCTTTCAGAAGTGTTGACAGCGCACTGTGCAGGAGACTGTCCACAGGGAAGATGTGTTCAAGACTTGGTAGGTCCAGTTCAAAGTCTCACGCTTGTTGAATGATCGTATTTTAATAGTTTGTCTGGATTCCGTTGGTATCTGCTATGGTGTAGGTCTGTGTTTAAGGACTGTCTGGACACAAACGTGAAAAGTATTGCAATATGTTGACGAAGCTGTTGTCAAATGCTCTTGAAGTTATGTCCAATTTGCTTGGAAGCTCGTATTTTGCCCACATGAAATCTTGGTAAAGTTGTGTGGAAGAATTGCCTCTTCAATAAGGAAGTCTTGTGGAAGTCTGTTTAGACCGTGTGACTGTCACAGTAAGTTGGTATTAGAGCCGTGTGACTGTCACAGTAAGTTGGGATTAGAGCCGCGTGACTGTCACAGTAAGTTGGGATTAGAGCCGTGTGACTGTCACAGTAAGTTGGGATTAGAGCCGTGTTACAGTTTGTTAGAGTCTTGGCTTGTTACGCCCCTTAATGTAAAAATTACTCTTAATGTAAAAATATTTTACATTAAGGGTTGCGTGTTCACCCTTGTTACAACTCTTAATGTACAAAATACTCTAAATGTAATTTTTTTTTACATTAAGGGTTGAAGTGATAGATAATATTTTTTTACATTAGGTTTTATCACTATGAAATAATACTTATCGAACTTTCATGAAACATCGCAGATTTAATTGATCGTTACTTTGTCTAGATGTGCAAAGGACTATTCATTTTTAGATTCCTCTCTACAACGACCACCTGGTTGTTATATTCAGGCTTCATAAAAGGGTTTATGACCCCCGACCCTTTTAACCGATTTATATCAAACTTACGGTTTTACAAAGGTTATTCTTCGATACTCCGCAAGGTACCCTCGTTACTAGCCTAATACCGTAACGACGGAAAGGACGACTCAGCCCAAGCAGATCAGACCAAGTTGTTGATGATGGTGGGTTGTTAGAATGCTCCATGAACAGTTTTAAGCATAAGATAATAGGCATTTTGTTGCAGTTTTACGGATATGACAGTTAAGTATACACCAGAATCATTACATTGCTATTACAAACGACAGGAATTCCAATACAATGATGTTTGGTTAAAACAAACCCGTAGGCTTCCCAAGTACCATGCCGAGTCAAATATAGCCACTTAAGGTTTATATTTTTTTCGGATATGAAGTCTATACCTTTTCTATATCAGTTTAGCATATCCTGTAGTAAGACCATTGTTGATTGAAAATAGCGAAAAGGAAATAGGCATACGGCCTGAAGAGTATTTCATGTCAGTAAGGAACCGACCATTCGATCTTCTGGGGGAGCTGACATAAGCTCACCACGGATCTTCGTACCGGGTGAGCTGTAAATGCTCTCTTTCAACATATTTTATGAATAAATAGTATTGGATTGTGAATAGATTTAGATGACGGATAGACGGATGACGCGCGCCGTACAAAGACGGATGGCAATATGTCACATAAGCCTTTCGGATAAAAATTAAGCCAACTAGAACTGTCCTATGGGGGATTAATGAAGGCATGTCGTACAGTGTCCGTAGCTAGACCTACGTACATATCTGAAGATGTCGATGTAGTAGTTTAGAAGTTGTCCAGACAAATTGAAATGACGAAGTAATAAAAGGCAATAACTCCGCCCAAATGAAAAAAAAATTGCAATGTGCCCAACAACATGCTGAAGTGGCCGCGTGTACAAAGTTTAATTGAAATCAGTCAATTTGTTTGGAAGGAATTGTTCGGAAAGTTATTTTCTGCGGACAGACAGACAGACGGGCTGACACATTGATTCCATTTTACCCCCTAACTTCGTTGCGTGGGCACAATGAACTAATAATCTAATGAAATGATATTCACGAGGGTTTTCAAAAGGAATTCACAAATAGATATTTACACAATTAGATGTTTGAGACCTGTCAATTACAAAATGGCGACTGTGAGACCTTCTTGGATTTCTAGATGAGGTTATATTACCTTATGTTGTGCTGACCTAGTTTATTAGTATGGTAATAGTCTTAAATAGGGTTAACTATCTAAATTTCGACCAATCAGAGGACTCCATTCCGTTGGTATTGTAATAAAATCTGTGTGCAAAAATATATCTCAATATCCCTTTTAATGTCAAAAAGTCATACTGTATAGTGTCCCTAGATACACCTTTGTACCAAGATTGAACAAAATCGTCAGTTATGACCCATAAAGGACACCTGTAAATAACGACCAGGTTGTCGTTGTTGAGAGGTTGTTGGAATGTGAAAGGTGCAGTGCACTTACACAAGTTCCATGGCTCTACTTTTTGTTGTTCCAGAGAAACCGCGCACAGTTGAAGGAAGAATATATTCTATTACGAATAATTAATCTTCACTTTATTGAGTACTTGTAGGCCACGAGCTTTTTTTGCACAAACGAAATACAATTTAGGTGCAAACAGTATCAAATAAAACGCATTTTCTTTTTAAAAAGCAGTTTTAAGATAATTGCATATTATCAAAGTTGGAGTATTTGTGTTCTTACAGCATTGGCGTAAAACAAGTACTTTTCTGTATTCATATTGATAATAGGGTCTTGCGATCACAGTAATGTATTAAACTTCAGAATATTTGGAAAGATGTAAAAAAATGCCATAGATGGCTATAACATAGAAAAATGAACAAAACGTGATATTCGTTTTCCATATGGTTTAGGTTACAAACTTTACGCTGACGTAACATATTTAAAAGTAACAGACATCATCAAATCCTGATCTGAAAATAACAGTTTTAAGTTTCGTTACCAAATTTAAGTGGCCTTGTTCATCGTACAACCGCAACATATTGTAACATTTTTAGGAGAAACGAGATTCCTGCATATTATATAGAGACAGCCAATATTTGACACATTTCAAAACAGCGTGTCCCTGAACCCCCAAATTTCAGCCTCGTATAAAAATATTGGTGTTACCTTTGTATCAAAACATTTAAAGTAAAAGTGAGGCGAGTATGGTTTCAAGGAATGTATACTAATTAACAGGACACCTTTCTTGCCTGATTTGCAATATTATTTAAGCATTCAACTTCAGTCATCTATTGCTAAAATACAAGCCAAGATAACCGTGTCTAGTAACTGTTTCACGCCTATTTCCATCATAATACCATTTTTTCATAACGTTATAAACCTCCCCCATTTTTGAAAAACAACTATTTTGGTTTTCGATAGATTGAATGGCATTTCCCATTTACAACAGTCATCATGCAAGATATTCAACTTCATTTGTACGTTGTTGACAGTATTGCCAAACACAATAAGGTCTTCCGCAAACAGAAGTAGATAAATATAAATAAATTCCGGATGTAACTTAATACCAAAACGACAATTTTGTTCCATTTCAGTAATAAATTCGTTTATATAAAAAACCTGAAGCAAAAAGGGACAAAGCTACACCCTTGCCTCACACCCATGAAGCAACAAATATACCAGATACTGTTGTTTGAACGAGCACAAGCCTTTACATTACTGTACATGGATTGTAACATTTTACCCATTTTAGCGCTCAAACCATGTTTGTACATGGCTTCCATAGATGTCGTCAAGGCCAGCTGATTTATTATGTTTCTTGGCGCTGATGCTTTCAAAAGGTTCGGACCTGGTGATTGGGTCTTCTTATACGCCAATTGTCAGTTCTTGCACATAACCTTGACCTGTCACTATGTCCTCCATCCCACCACGATTATCCTGAATACCCATTGGTTCAGAATTCAGCGACGAGAAATGTTTTGAGTCTACCGCTTTTTGGCATTTTCTAGGTCACTCCTTTTACATTGTGCAAACTGGTTCTTCTTGATTCCACACAGTTATAAGGTATAAGTTATCTTTAGGTTTTTTTTGTGAACGCATTCAAATAATGACACCGTTCATGTTTTTTACGGAGACATTCATCATCATCATCATCGGGGATTATGTCACTGGATGCTAAACCATAATCTATCACACTACACCCTAAATGCCCAATAAGGGGTACAGTTGGCCCTGTTTGTCTAAGGCGCCGCGATTCGTTGTGCAGAGTTGCGTCCCTTGGGCACGCCAGAAATCTATGATTGTGGGTTCGAATCCCGGTTCGTCCCGATTATGTTTCTAGGTTTGTTAGCACCATACCCGTGCTCGTGGGTTTCACCGAAGTGGTAAACGTCTGAGACCTGCATCACTTCGGGCTTTCCTCCCACAATTAGCTGACACGCCGTCATATAACTGGGATACTGTTAAAAGTGGCGTTAAACCCAACTCACTCACTCACTTAATAAATGCCAAATAAATGCACAGTCACCGATTTGACAGTTTGTTCCAAATATTCCATTCACAATATTTTTGTTCAGAATTGAACACATTTCCAAAGTTATTTAGTAATTTATCACATGGATATATTTCCATCTCAAATTGTGTAAAAAAATCTACTAAGTAATTCTTACTTTCAACATGATGAATAACATCCTTCTCCACATAGTTCCGCGTCATACCGGCTGTACTGTTCATGTACAATTGACCCGTGAAAGGTCTTCAACAACCCATTCTTGCCGTAAAAGGCGACTATGTGTGTCGTAAGAGGCAACTAACGGGATCAGGTGGTCAGACACGCTGACTTGGATGATGCATGTCATCATATCCCAAATGCGTGGATCGATGCTCATGATGTCGATCACTGGATTGTCGGGTCAGGACTCAATTATTTACACACCGCCGTCATATAGCTGTAATATTGCTGAGTGCGGCGTTAAACAACAAACAAACAAATCCGACTACAATGATAGAAACAGCTGGGTACTCTTCCAGTGTACTCAATAAAAAATACAGCAAAATCTCTACCCATTTTGTCTATCGTTGTTATAATACCAGGTCGATCTCTCCGGCTGGATATATGTAAGCACACATAATGTAGCTCTACTGAAACCAAACATACTTTTATCCAACAGAATAGCAACAGCATGTTCTCTGTATCGAACATCAATAACATATCTTACCAGTGATTATTTTATCAAAAGAATTCCTCCCGAATACAACCCGAACATGAACCTTCTTGTGGCTGGTAAACCAAAAAGTTTATATTCTCGAAGAATGTCACTAAAGTAATTTTCTGTTGACTATGTTTCATATAAAGCAACAATGTCATGTTCAGGTACAAAAGAAACAAAGCCAATGTCGGACAGTTTGTTGGTTAAATCTTCTATATTCCTTGCAATGTAATATATGCTTTTGCATAACTTCCGACCTTGACGGCAGCACACGCACCTGATCTACAGTTGACGATGTTCCACTTGAGTTGCGATCTGCGACTGGAGCCGACAACTGATGCTCATCACCTTCCAGAGTAGTAGCTGGCATGTCCTCAATAACGAGCCTGTCATTCTTATAATAGCCCCTCCTGTTCTCAGATCTGAGCAAAGTGAGTTTCTCACGCTGTCGCTTATGACGAATAATTGCAAGAAACCGAGCAAAAACAATAGAAAACGGGAAAATAGCAAAAGGTATCCTATATTTCCAATCAAACCTTGTTTATAAGAATATTTTACATTAAGGGGAGATATGTACGATATTTATCCTTAATGTAAAAAAAATATTCTTTACATTAAGGGTTGCGGGTTGTTACTCTTACATGTATTTTTTTACATTAAGAGTTAACACGTAACCCTTAATGTAAAAATGTTTACATGAAGAGTATTTTTTACATTAAGGGTTGTAACCTTGGTTACAGTCGTGTTACAGTCACGGGGAGGTTTGAAACATTGCATCTTGCTGAATCGACGTTCAAATATAGTGAAGCAACACTGTAACACTGTATCCAAGTGAAGCAAAACTGTAACATCCTATATAGTTGAAACCTATACACACTTGATCCCGTTAAAAGCAACACTGTAACATTATATATAGTCGAAGCCTTGCTCAGACTGTCCGAATATATTTCTGTGTTTCACATCTACCGCCCGTCGCTGTTGAAATTTATTTCCTGATGTCATAAAAAATATTCCTACCATTGCACAATCATAGAAAACCCAGGTCACCTTGATCTTTCTTCAGCTATATTTTTTTTCAAATTCCGAAGTTAAGCGACAAGATCTACATCATAAATTAATTTAAAGACTATTACCATGTTGTCTCACCATGAAGATCCGGGGTAGAACAGGTCTTCAGCAACCCATGCTTGCCGTAAAAGACGACTAACGGGATCAGATTGTCAGGCTCGCTGACTTGGTTGATGCATGTCATCGTATCCCAATTGTGTGGATCGATTCTCATGATGTCAGTCACTGGATTGTCTGGTCCAGACTCGATTATTTACAGCCAGCCGTCATATAGCTGAAATATTGCAGAGTGCGGCGTTAAACAACAAATAAAAAACAAACAAACATCTTTCAATTTCATAAATTAGTTACAGAATTAGTGAAAAACTGTATTATATATGGGTTTTTTTTCACCCACCTCCTCTGTTGATGGTTAAGGTTGGAGATTAAATATACGTAAAAACTACGGATGGCGTGAGACACTTGGACTTCTTGTTATAGAAACCCCTTTAGAAGTTCTCTGATCTCAGAGTCCAGGAAGAGCCGGTGTACAAGTACGTGAACCAGACTAGAATGGCAGCCTCTCGACTGACACACCTGGCGATTGTGTACAGATGTCTGTGTCTTACTGCTTACATCTGCCGTGTGACAGGTGGGAGCATTGTCTTAATGTCTGTATATTCTAGATAAAAATATGTACGTTTTATTTAACATAATTAAATACAGATATACGCATGTCGTAATACATTTACATTAAATACAGGACGTCAAAATGGCCGACACGATCAACATGACAGGGAGAGATTTCCGAAGTTGTTAATGAACCTGTGGCGATTACAAATGTTCGTCAGCATTTAGCATTTGGTCGACCATTAAAATGTGATCATATAGATGTGTCAAATAGATACAAAGGTAATTTAATAGATTGCTGTAGACACGGATCGAGTCGATAGTTCGGGTGTTTAATTTCTTCGTTTTGTTCACTAGGATGGGTCGTAGCGAGAATATTCGTGCACAGGCATCGCCTGGACCGCCTCCGTGGTCTTGTAGTAGGGCGTCCGCCCGGAGAGCCCAAAAGACGTTAAAAGATGGTACTTGTTGTTACCCTGTCTGGCGCTCGGCATTAAGGGGCTAAAACAAGGGCTGGTCGGCTCGGAGTCAGTATACTGTGTCTGAGTGGGGTATTCATGTTAAACTGCGGCATGGTATCTCAGTGAGCCATCACTATAAATCGGCATCAGTCCGGACTAGCACAAGCAGCAACGAACACACACACACACACACACACACACACACACACACACACACACACACATGCACGTGGCTATATAAGTGAAATAATCTAGGACGCGACGTTAAACCCAATTTCACCTCACCCAAGATATAATAAAAGTCTCAGTTATTATTATTATTTATTAGTTCTAGGGAATTACCAGGGTTTTCTCCAGGAACTCAGAAGTGGTCCCACAGTACTTACGTATGTACGTACGCCAAAATATCTTGTTTACGCTTATGAACGTCTGTTTGTTAAAAATGCAAAAGGCTGTAAAGTTCTGAGCCTAGCTACGAACAAATTATAGTCCACCCGTAACAGAGAGTGAGTGAGTGAGTGAGTATGGTTTTACGCCGCTTTTAGCAATATTCCAGAAATATCACGGCGGGGGACACCAGAAATGGGCTTCACACATTTTACCCATGTCGGGAATCGAACCCGGGTCTTCGGCGTGACGAGCTAATGCTTTAACCACTAGGCTACCCGACCGCCCCCCACCCGTAACAGTTTGCATCTATTACGTACACTGATTTCCAAGCTTTATCAGCTCCATGTTAACCAAATACGCAACCAGGACACATATTCCTTCACGCGTCACTAAGATAAAATACACGATAAGATGATGATGATCAACGACTCGCCACACGTCACATGGCCGATACAGTAGGCATCTCTCATGAGAAATTCTTCAACACGCTAGGTTCCAAAACTCTCCAGGTTCATCATCTCTAATGAGAATTTACGTCGTTTTAAGGTAGACTCAGCTGTTTTTAGGCGAATTGTAAACATTTGATGAGTCTTATGTTCACCACTATCAGCCAGAGACTCAACACCAGTCAAAGCAGTGGAAACATCTGACGTCTCCTCTGAAGAGGGCAAAGTCTGTTTCATCAGCTTGCAAGGTGATGTCTTCGGTTTTCTTAGATTCCAAAAGGAATTCTATTGGTGGACTACCTCCCAAAGGTCGGGCCATGAATAGCCAATTTTATACTCATGTTTGTTAATGTCAAGGCTGAACGTCGTGGAAAACACACTGAAGGTATGTTGTTCCACTAGGACAATGTACTCGTGTAAAAAGTCTGTTGTTGCAATGTCTGCAATGCATGACGTTTTGTTTGTTTGTTGTTTAACGCCTCAGTCAGCATTATTCCAGCTATATGAATACATACAGAAGCGTTCTTTCTGATCATTTAGACCCTTTAATCTTAAACTCTGCGTTTCAGTATACATTGAGCAACGTCAGAGAGTTTGACTGCATGATCGTTTATGAATATCCTCGCACATTCAAACTATCGAAGTATCGACTCGATCCGTGTCTAGGCTGACAGTGACAGTCTACAACAGTCTATGAATTTACCTTTGTGTCTAATTGACACATCTTTAGTCACCTTTCAATGATCGACCAGTAGATTAAAACTATCCGCCATAGGTTCATTAACAACTTCCGAAATCTCTCCCGTCACGTTCACCGTGTCGGCCATTTTGGCGTCTTGTACGTGATGTAAATTTATTACGACGCGCTGGCATTGTGTCTGATTTACTGAAGTAGTTCTTAACAGACATTTCTCATCTAATGAGGATATTATTTGAAAACATTTGTTGTAAAGAAACTACAAAAGTTGTTCCTGTAGAGCATGTTGAGCATACATACGTTCATGTCACCTCTTGTTTGGAGGAACTATTTTTTTCCGCGATTTTCACCTTAGTGTAAATACTTTGCTAAAGATTTGATAACATCTTCATTGTTGGAGTTCAACATATTTATAATTAATTGATTGTCTTTGTGTGTGATTATTAGACAGAAAATTTGACCTAAGAGTCTCATTTCTTTCACACACAAAAAAACATGAAGTTCCTTCATTCTCCTGGTTGCTTCAGGTGGTACAAATATAATTAAGAGAATCAATAACCTTGGTTCTAAGACATTTATTGACATGGAAGTTATAGAGAGAGATTCTAAATGTACAAAGAGCACTCAATTGACAAGGTCAACAGAAAGCTGATTAGTTAAGGATGTCCTCTGAGGGATGACTCCACGCCCTTCTATACTAGCCTTGCAGCGTCTTGTCTTGGGTGAACCATTACAAATATGCTTTGTTTATGGAGGATGTGGGGAGAACAAAACAGGATCTTCTGGCACAGTAACATCTCCTGGCTACCCAAACAACTACAATGACAACCTTGACTGCGACTACAACATCGACGCCGGTACGACACTGATCCGCCTCGTCTTTGTGGACTTCGTCATAGAGACGTGCTGCGATTATGTATCGGTAAGCACACAGACAAGAATGAGGCGGGGCGTTGGCATGGGAACAGACGTGCGTAGTGGCATTAATGCATTGTGTGTTGGTAGATAAAGCACTGATGTATTATGTGTTGGTAGATAAAACACTGATTTTTTCTGTGTGGGTAGGTATAGCATATTTGCATAGTGTGTGGTGAGATAAAGCAATAATAAATAGTGTGGGGATAGATAAATCCTTGACGTACTGTCTGTGGGTAGATAAAAAATTGAATAGAATAGATAAAAAATTGAATAGAATAGGTCTTCGGCAACACATGCTTGCCGTAAATGGCTCATGATGTCAATCACTGGATTGTCTGGTCCAAACTCGATTACTTACAGACCACCGTCATATAGCTGGAAAATTGCTGATAGCGGCGTTAAACAACAAACCAGCCCTCTAAAAAGAGGAAACGATGCATTTATTTTACAAAGCATCCAGCTCAACCTTTGGCATATGTTTTGTTTCAAGGTTTTTCTTATATTACTTTTTAAAAACCAGCTCAGGGATGACCTCACGTTTTAGAATTAGTTATATTTTAGCAATTGTTTTTTGTGACAAAGGTGTATGATGCCTCCGGCAATCTTCTGGGTGAACTGACAGGCGACAAGGATTGGTATACTATCGAGCCTTCTCGGTACTACCGCCTCCATTTCCACACAGACGTGAATGAGGTAGCAAGGGGATTCAATGCCACATGGACAGGTGAGGTTCTCTACACTGATCTCAATCAGACTAGAAGAGGGTTCAACGACACTCCAACCTGACCTTGGTCAAATACCGATGAGACCTGTGAAGATCCGGGTTAGAATAGGTCTTTAGGAAAGCCATGCTTGCCGTAAGAGGCGACTATGCTTCTCGAAATAGACGACTAAGGTGGTCAGACTCGCTGGCTCCAGGCTGGTCAAGACTAGATTATTTAGACCGCCGTCATATAGCTGGAATATTGTTGATCGCGGCGTTAAACAAGAAACGAACAAACACAATTATGAAACGGTATATATATATATACATATATATATATATATATATATATATATATATATATATATATATATACCAACCCAACTGTATATAGCCCATCATTCAGAAAATTAATTCCTCAGGGAAGATCCATCGTAGAATTGGTCTTCAGCAACCCATAAATGCCGTAAGAGGCGACTAACGGGGTCGGGTGGTCAGACTTGGTCGATGCATGTCATTGTATCCAAATTCCATAGATCGATGTTCATGATGTCCAGACTCCATTTTATAGCTGGAATACTGCTGAGTGCGGCGTTCGACCAAAAACAAACAAAATCAGAGAATTGATTTTCCTCCATCAGCCTGAATAAATCTGAGACGTCTCATATTCCAGCGAACGGATAACTAACAAAGGAGGGATGATGTTGTTTACCGGTAATAAAATCATATGTTTGAATTCCTCCAAAATGTCTATTCTGATTTTTCATCCCAAACTGGTTCCCACAGGAGATATCGCTTGGGTGAGATCAAGCGATATCTACACTGTAGATATCGCTGCAATGAAATTGCATCATAATGCTTTGCAGACCATTTTGACGTCATTGTTACCATGACGGCACAATCAAATACCATCACTAATGGCTCTGCTACTGAAGCTGTTACCAGTACTTTTTACACTTATTACTTATTACTGTCTACAAACTGAAAAAGTTGGAAGAATGATGCTGGATGATGAAAGAAATCTCACCCTCGTGTCTTTTGATATCAAATATAACAACAAAAGTGGGAAAAAAACTGCTCAGCAAGGCTCGGAATTTTTCCACTTTTATCAACTTGTGTTGATATATTTAATATCAAAAGACACTAAGGTGAGATTCTCCATTTCTCAAACATTACCCTTTAGAAACTTGTCACTTTCAGTTGCTGCAGCCCATTTGGCACAAGACATCGACGCCAAAATCCACGCCCCTTGCGACTACAACGTGACCAACTTCGTGCGCAAGTCGACATCTGGACTTACGCTGAGTTGCCTGGAGACGCTGACGACGAGCACTATCTACCAGTGTCTGCACATCTGCATGGCGGATTGGTTGTGTGCTGCATGGCATCACGAAGGCGAGGTGTGCTCCTTGTTTCTGAACCGCGCCGGCAACAACCTTCCGGAAGTTGTGTACATGCAGAACTGACCGTACACGACATCATCGCTTGTCCGCTTGATAGCCGCTTGATAGCCGCTTGATAGCCGCTTGATAGCCGAAAGCTAGAAGACAATGTTGTTTCTTGTTTCTGTGGCGACAAATTTACCTTATATTACAGCCCATAGGTAAAGAGTGAGTGAGTGAGTGTGTTGGGTTTAACGCCACTTTTAACAGTTTTCCAGTTACATCACGGCGTGTCAGCTTAATGTGGGAGGAAAGCCCGAAGTGATGCAGATCTAAGACGTTTACCACTTCGGTGAAACCCACGAGCGCGGGTATGGTGCTGACAAACCTAGAAACATAATCGGGGCAAACCGGGATTCGAACCTACAATCATAGGTTTCTGGCATGCCTAATGGACGCAACTCTGCAAAGCGAATCGCGGCGCCTTAGACGACTGGGCCCCCCATAGGTAAGGAGGGATATTGAGGGGTTTTCCCTTGAAAATGATGGAAAAATAGGTCTCCAGGTTGTCACACACAAAAAGGGCATTTACTCGTCATAGTGATAGTTTCGAAATTGTAAATCTTGAGGTTATTCTGTTTGGAACAAAATCCAAGAAGACGTAGGGTGTTATCTTGTTTGTTTGTTTGTTGTTTAACGCCGCACTCTGCAATATTCTAGCTGTATGACGGCAATCTGCAAATAATCGAGTCTGGACCAGACAATCCATTGATCACATTAGCATCGATCCACGCAACTGGGATACGATGACATGCATCAACCAAGCCAGCGAGCCTGACCACCTGATCCCGTTAGTCGCCTCTTACGACAAGTATTGGCGCCTTTTACGGCAAGCTGAAGGGTTGCTGAAGACCTATTCTACCCCGAATCTTCACGGGTCGGGTGTTATGTAAATGATTACCTATGTGTGTATCAAGATTATATGGCTTCATTTTATCGCTGTGGAATAGTGCCTTTTGCTTTTAATGCTTATAATTGTTGGTCCTCATTTTATTACCTGCTTGTGAAATACTTCAATAAAATATGTTGTGCTGTAACAATGCAACATTGTAATGTGTTTGGTTGAGAAACTATGATCGTCGACAATGTAATGAGTTGTGTTGAGAAACGACGTCAATAAAATATGTTGCGATGTGGCAATGAGGCAATTTAATGTTTGTTTGCCAGCTAATCTGCCAGCTATACGACGGCGGTCTGTAAATAATCGAGTCTAGATCAGACAATCCAGTGATTGATATCATGAGCATCATACATGTCATACAGGTTGAATATTTATGACAAGAATTTTTACTTTGTCAGATTGTTCACGTTACCAAAATGTTTCCTCATTTTCTAATACAGTAAACTACGGTTATAACGAACTCAAAGGGACCACTAATTTTAGATCGTACTAACCGTAGTTCGTTATAAGCATATAAACAGCATATATACACCAAATGGCCGGGACTAAAAAATAAGTTCGTTATATCCGTCAGTTCGTTATAAGCGTGTTCGTTATAAACGTAGTTTACTGTATGTCACATTTATTTTCTCTTTTCTGTCAATTTCTTGACGGATCCGTGTCGGGTCACATCCTTGTCACCAAGGTAACACCGTCCACGATTGCATCAAGTTGCAATGGATATTTTTTATAAAACTTCTAAAATGAAGATGCCAAACGTTAGATCGTCGAGGACGGGTACGTGTGAAGTTCCGGGTAGAGAATAGGTCTTCAGCAACCCATGCTTGCTGTAAGAGGCGACTACGGGATCGGGTGGTCAGGCTCGCTGACTCGGTTGATGCATGTCATCGTATCGCAGTTGCGTGGATCCATGTTCATGATGTCAATCTGTGGATTGTCTGGCCCATACTCGATTTACAGACACATAGCTGGAATATTGCTGAGTGCGGCGTTAAACAACAAACAAAGAGGATGGGTACAATTTCTTATCATTGTCTGGTAAGAAAGACGCAGTGGAGATTTTAGTTGCGCTTCATTCTTTTCGTAATTTTGTTACTGGACGATTTCGTGATATTTCCACATTGATCGGATCTACTTCTTCAATGCATTCGGAGGGGCGGTCGGGTAGCCTAGTGGTTAAAGCGTTCGTTCGTCACGCCGAAGACCCGGGTTCGATTCCCGACATGGGTACAATGTGTGAAGCCCATTTCTGGTGTCCCCCGCCGTGATATTGCTGGAATATTGCTAAAAGCGGCGTAAAACAATACTGTTTAAATGTTTGCGTTGTAGTGCATGTTGTGTTAAGTAATCTGTCGGATATCCGAGTCGAATTGGTCCCAAGTGTTCAATACCCCTCGTATGACTCGGTGGACCTTGATCATTGTTCACGTGACTTTTAGAGTTAGACTTTTGCTGACGACATTAATTCACTTCCTGGTTAAGATAGGGTCGGTGATCGAAATAGAACAAAACAAAAACTGGAAAATCTATGATGGTGGACGTGTTGTCTGTAGGTCGTAAAAACATCAAAGAGACATGGTGACTGGAATTGTTTTCGTTAATGACGATTATGATGTCTTCATGATGATGCACTTGACTGCCATTTGTCAACATGTGTACCACTGTTACAGGCGATCGTCTGGGCCAGTTACCTATGTGTTTAGAATGTAAAGATTATTAGATCTAAGCATATTTAGGAATCGTTTTAATCCTAAACGCGTAAGACTTACGGGACAGGGAACGCGAATGGTGTATGTTTAGGGTCTAAACATTTTTGTGCTGTGTAGGCAAGCCAGAGACCTATCGTGTGTTCGAATCCCAGATTTGGCCTGATTATGTTTCCAGGTTTGTCAGCACCATACGGGGGCACGGCTGTCCCAGTCGTCCAAGGCGCCGCGATTCGCTGTGCAGAGTTGCGTCCCTTGAACACGCCAGAAACCTATGATTGTGGCTTCGAATCCCGGTTCGCCCCGGCTTTCCTCCCACATTAAGCTGACACGCCGCGATATAACTGGAATACTGTAAAAAGCGGCGTTAAACCCAACTTACTCACTCACTCACTCAGTACCATACCCGTGCTCGTGGGTTTCACAAAGAAGTAAAGGTCTGAGATCTGCATCACTTCGGGATATCCTCTCACATTAAGCTGACACGAGGCAATACTGGAATACTGTTCAAAGCGGCGTTAAACCAGATCCATTCACTGAACATAGACAGCCTACCCTGGATATTAAAGCATCTTATCAGCGTTAAATCAGTTCTACACCAACGTTACTCTGTGGGGTTGTGTTATACAATCGTTACAAGTCGAAATTCTGACCTGTTGCACATAACAGTCACCTTGTTATGTTATCTATTGCACACCTCACCATTCTGGGTTATCTGCACCTTGGAAAAAACGGTGCTTTACGTTTAGCTCGAGGTACAGTAAACTACGTTTATAACGAACTCGCTTATAACAAACTGACGGATATAACGAAATGTGTTTTTGATCCGGTCCATTTGCTGTAAATTTGTTGTATATATGCTTATAACGAACTACGGTTATAACGAACTACAATTAGTGGTCCCTTTGAATTCGTTATAACCGTAGTTTACTGTATTGGTATTTACAACTTGCGATCAGATTTCTTGGGGATATTGACACAACATTGAGGACGATCATTCATTTCTCCCTCAGATTCGGTGCATTGAAAACCTTCATCGAACAATATCGATATTCAGCATTATCGATGAGTTAGTCATAGGAATCGGTCTTGTCTTGGCCTGAGAGTACTAATGAGGTAAACTTTGTAAAATAAAGAAGAATATTAACCCAGTTTGATATTTACAAGGTTCCTGTTGTAAATAATTTCTATAACGAGCAAAAGACGTCAGCGGTGAAAACGTCCAAGTTCACATGACAATAGCTTTAGATAAATACATATCTGTCTTAAAATATAGGTCAAGTTAAATAACCAGCCAATAAAATGTAAACCAGGTCAAAGGCTATTTCATATGACAACAACTTACCTGAGCCTGGTGTTGACATTGGCAGATATTAACCACATGCATGCTTGTCTTAGAGGCTTTTCTTGGATACCTTTGAATTTCTAAGAAAGACATCATGAAAATAAAAGCGACATAATCATAAATATGAAACGTCAAGGCCAGGGAATATTCAGCCTCGATTATCTGCTGAAACAGATTCCATTGGGCGTGAAGGCTAAATAGCTGTGAAAATGTAATGCATGGTCCACTGATATTCAGCGTGATTGCATCATGAACATCATTTTTGTCACTGTTGCGTAAAATTTGGAAATGTCCTCCACAATTTGAAAGCTTTACTGAGGTCTTGAATGTTGTATCCCTGATCAAGCAACTTTTGAGAAAGCGTCGTGTGACGTTCTTTGAAATCTTCAGAGAAAGGGCATGCTCGATTGTACTTGGCTTGACTGGCTTGAGCTGCCGGAATAGTGCCCAACATAAAGAGAAAGTTGAAGTCATCCCACTTATCATAAAGTCGTCTGGGGATTATTTAAGAATTGACTTTCACTTTGTGTGAGTTCATTAGTGTATGAACCTTCATAGAGTGAGGTTAGTCACTATATGGCTGAAATATTGCCGATGTGACTTTAAATATTAACTCACTCACTCACTCATAGAGTGAGGGCCAAACGGTTTTGACGCCGGAGTTTTTATATCACTATTTTGTACCTCGAGGGTTGTAGCGCTAGATAGTCATGTTTACACTGACAGCCATACAACAACCATCTGTATCGCGGAAAAAATAGTTCCCCAAAGGTGACATGAGTATGTATGTGTGTGTACAAGACGGCAAAATGGCCGACACGCTAAACGTGACGTTGGAAATTTCCAAAGTTGTTAATGAACCTATGGCGGTTACATGTGTTAGTCATCATTGATCACTCGGTCGGTCATTGAAAGGTGATTACAAAGATGTGTCAAATTGATTATGAGGTAAATTCATAGATTACTCTAGACTATATCTGTCAGTTTAGACACGGATCGAGTCGTTACTACGATATTGGATGTGCATAGCTACGTTTTGTTAACAAGGATGGGTCGGAGCCACGGCATTCGTGAACGATCATGCATCAAACTTGTGACGTTTCATAATGAATGCTGAATTCAAGATTAAAGTATCTAAATTAATCAGAAACAACGCTTTTGTAAATATGCATTCGTTCAAGGGAAATCCTAGTTTTTCCCCAGGAATGTGGAAGTAGTCCGTCAGTGTTTACGTCATTTCAAGAATACGGTCTCGTGAAAAACGTGTGAACGTCAAATTGTGTCGTTCATACACTTGTGAAAGTCAGTTTCGCGGTCACGTGACAGGCCTCTCTTCCAATGGAAAAGCCGTATATAGTATAAACTTCAAATTAAACAAAATATTGTTTTGTCACTCTCTATCTTTATGCATGTTTCTACATATGAAAGAGATGAGTCGGTTTCACGGATCTCCTTTTTTTCTAGTTCAGGTGGGTAAATCAGTGAAAGGGAATTGGCCATTTGACTGTTATTGAATGATATCATATCATCGATATAACCGTAGCATGCGTTAAACGTCTTGGCCATATTCCCATCTGTATCGCGGAAAAAATAGTTCCCCAAAGGAGAGGTGACATGAGTGTATGTACGTGTGTGTACTGTGTGTACTGAAAACCCCGAGTTTCACCATAAGCTCAGTAGCTTTATCTATGCTGAGTCAACTACCAAAGAAATGTTTGGCCCGAGACATTAAATTAAAACATCCCCTATCGCTGTTGCAACACGAATACATTACAATTTCTTATAACAAGATTTTCTTTACTTATAAGCAGTAGATTCTCTGCACTTGTACACACAACCGTCGTTATACAAAATTAACAAATATTTTTTATTGGTCTCCACAAAATCAGTTAATGCACTATCGTGTCACTAGATGTTTTTGTTCATCGAAATCTTGATTGTCTGGATTGTTTGCAGGCCGCCGTCGCATGGTAGGAGTACTGCTGTGCGGCTTCAGTCAATAAATACTTACTTTCTTTTGTAAACTATGTGAATGGTGGGTGCTTCCGGTAGGGCAGGACATGCTTACACTTTTCGCGAACACCTTGTGTCATCACTGATTTTCTGTGGTCAATCCATGTAACTTCTCATCTCTTTTGCACTTTCCGCCCAATGGAATCTGTTTCGGCGGATAATCTAGATTGGTTATTCTCTTTTCTTGACAATTTATATTTACAGAGGACGACGGATCACTGGAATACAGTCTTGATCTGTGTGTTACAGGAGATGACGAATCACTGGAATACAGTCTTGATCTGTGTGTTACAGAAGATGACGAATCAGTTGAATACAGTCTTGATCTGTGTGTTACAGAATATGCCCCATTGGAATGCCGTCTTAGTTTGTATGTTACAGAAGATGACGAATCAGTTGAATACAGTCCTGATCTGTGTTACAGGAGATGACGAACCACTTGAATACAGTCTTGATCTGTGTTACAGGAGATGACGAATCACTGAAATACAGTCTTGATCTGTGTGTTACAGAAGATGACGAACCACTGAAATACAGTCTTGATCTGTGTGTTACAGGAGATGACGAACCACTTAAATACAGTCTTGATCTGTGTGTTACAGAATATGCCCCATTGGAATGCCGTCTTAGTTTGTATGTTACAGAAGATGACGAATCAGTTGATTACAGTCCTGATCTGTGTTACAGGAGATGACGAACCATTTGAATACAGTCTTGATCTGTGTTACAGGAGATGACGAATCACTGAAATACAGTCTTGATCTGTGTGTTACAGAAGATGACGAACCACTGAAATACAGTCTTGATCGGTGTGTTACAGGAGATGACGAACCACTGAAATACAGTCTTGATCCGTGTGTTACAGGAGATGACGAATCACTGGAATACAGTCTTTATCTGTGTGTTACAGAAGATGACGAATCACTGAAATACAGTCTTGATCTGTGTGTTACAGGAGATGACGAACCACTGAAATACAGTCTTGATCCGTGTGTTACAGAAGATGACGAACCACTGAAATACAGTCTTGATCTGTGTGTTACAGGAGATGACGAATCACTGAAATACAGTCTTGATCTGTGTTACAGGAGATGACGAACCACTTGAATACAGTCTTGATCTGTGTGTTACAGGAGATGACGAACCACTGAAATACAGTCTTGATCGGTGTGTTACAGGAGATGACGAACCACTGGAATACAGTCTTGATCCGTGTGTTACAGGAGATGACGAATCACTGAAATACAGTCTTGATCTGTGTGTTACAGGAGATGACGAATCACTGGAATACAGTCTTTATCTGTGTGTTACAGAAGATGACGAACCACTGAAATACAGTCTTGATCTGTGTGTTACAGGAGATGACGAATCACTGAAATACAGTCTTGATCTGTGTTACAGGAGATGACGAACCACTTGAATACAGTCTTGATCTGTTTGTTACAGATGATGACGAATCTGTTGAATACAGTCTTGATCTGTGTTACAGGAGATGACGAACCACTTGAATACAGTCTTGATCTGTGTGTTACAGGACATGAGGAACCACTGAAATACAGTCTTGATCTGTTTGTTACAGAAGATGACGAATCAGTTGACTACAGTCCTGATCTGTGTTACAGGAGATGACGAACCACTGGAATACAGTCTTGATCTGTGTGTTCCAGGAGATGACGAATCACTGGAATACAGTCTTGATCGGTGTGTTACAGGAGATGACGAATCACTGGGATACAGTCTTGATCTGTGTGTTACAGGAGATGACGAATCACTGGGATACAGTCTTGATGATGCTTGATGTTAACGAACCACTGTTGTTCGAATCTGCTGAATTTGATCCATCGTGTTCTAGATCATCAGAACCTGTTGAATAAATTTATGACGTGCATTATGTAGGTAGCAATGAGGGTAACTGACTACTTGACACGTAGGTAACATTTAGACGCATGACTACAGGACATATACAGATTTAATAATAATAATAATAATAATAGTGTACACTAGGTGAATGCTCACAGCGCTACATAAAATAGGAAAAACTCTGCTGAATAAAAGGCCATTGATTTGGCAGTTGATGTTGATTTTAGAATTGTTGAAGGAATGTCTGAACAGGAATGTCTTGAGATGGAACTCGAAAATTGTTAGAGTTTTTGCTTCTTTCACGTGTCGTGGGAGATGGTTCCATGGAGCTGGAGCATTGTAGGCAAATGATCTCTGCTCAGACCTTTGTTTTGGACACTTGACAGGCCGTGTAGGTTTTCTTAGGACACGTGACTACAAGTTACCTGAGGACCGCAGTGTAGATGTTTTGGAACTCTTCGTGCCAAAATCCGTTTTGCTATTGGTGACCACGGGATCTGTGTTATAATATATCATTATGTGGAGTATGTCAATAGACACATATGATTTTTCTTTCGATTTCACATACAAACATATTTAGTCATATCAGATTGTATTTTAATCATTTTTTGTTTATTGAAAAGACATTTTAATCCGCATGTTGGCCACACAATGCCACCTAAATCTTTCTCTTGTGGGAACCAGTTTTTGATGAATATTATTATTTTGAAAGATAATAGTCATCACACGTAATTAAATGACTGACCAAAAGGTATGAATATGTTGAATACAAGACATGATGCAATAAGTACGCACGCACACACGCACGCACGCACGCATGCACACACAAACAGCACATCACACGCCACTCCCATAAATGATGTGATTTACCTGATCCAGTTTTTGATGACATTTCAATAAGTGTTGAGAAGTCTCCCGATGGGGTGGTCACTTCCTTTTTTCTCTTTGTGACTCTCACGTGACCTGCATGTATTGTAATGTAACCACACGTCTTTAGGTATAGTACACATAGAGTAGGGTGGGTCGTTGGTAGAAACATACGATCACGTAGTCGAATGATACGAGTGCTCTGGACAGATGTGTACCGTTACGTTTCATTGACTATTCACAATGTTGTTGTTTTTTGTTTGTTTATTTGCACGCAGCAATATTCCAGCTATATGACGGCGGTCTGTAAATAACTAGCCAGGGATTGACATCATGATCATCGATCCACGTAATTGGGATGCGATGACATGCATCAACCAAGTCAGTGAGCCTGACCACCCGATCCCTTTAGTCGCGTCTTGCGACCTGCCGAAAACCGTTTCTTACCCGGAGCGTTCACGGGACACGGTGCTTTTGGCTGCGAGATCCGGTTATATGGACACTGGTGTGTATGTAACGCCAAAAGGACCATGTTCACAACAGTGGTCTAAGTTGTGTCCTTCAGTCGTATTGATCCGGTGATCGTGATTCGATTTCCAGATTCGCCCTGGTGATGTTTGTCAGAGGCGTGGTCGCTGCTTACACCAAAAGTGGCAAATGCCTAACACCTGCATCACGCGTTGCTTTCTAACTTCAATGTGACACGTTGTAATATAATTTACTAAATAATATTGGGGGCGGTCGGGTAGCCTAGTGGTTAAAGCGTTCGCTCGTCACGCCGAAGTCCCGGGTTCGATTCCCGACATGGGTACAATGTGTGAAGCCCATTTATGGTGTCCCCCGCCGTGATATTGCTGGAATAAAACCATACTCACCCACTCACTATATAATATTCAAAGCGGCGCTAATCCAAACTCACTCACTCACTCACTCACTCACTCTTACCGATGAGCTTGGCTACACCAAGAAGGATGGCCAGTAGCACTATGGCAACAGAGACTGATGCGTAGATTGGCATCCCTTTCGATGGAGCTGATGTTCCTATAAGGACAAAAACACTTACTTATTTCACTCAAATCCAAATTTAACTCAAATCCACATAATCTCAGATGAGCTGACGCATTGGTGATATGTTTCAGTGAATGTGTATACCTTCTTGTGTATGTATAGTCCCATTGGTTGCAATTTGTTGTGTCATTGTTGTTATTGATGAAGATGTGCTCGGAGTCCTCTGAAGCCCTGTAGTTACCGATGTTGCTGCTGCTACCAGGATGATTGATGTTGTTGCTTTTTCTGATCCTGCTGATGTAGACATGGTCGTAGCTGCTGTTGATGGCATTGCTGATGTTGATGTCGGCATGGTCGTTGTCGCTGATGTTGATGTCGGCAAGGCTGTTGTTGCTGCTGATGAGGTCGGTATGGTTCTCGCTGCGGTTGATGCTGACATGGTTGTCGCTGCTGTTGATGCTGACTTGGTTGTTGTTGTTGATGTTGACAATGTTGTTGCTGCTGCTGGTCTCGGCATAGTTGTCGCTCCTGTTGTTGTTGGCATGTTTGTTGTTGCTGCTGCTGATGTTGACACGGTTGTTGTTGCTGATGTTGATGCCTGCATGGCTGATGCCGCTGCTGTTGATGTCGGAATGGATGTTGTCGCTGCTGTTGATGTCGACATAGCTGTTGTTGCTGCTGTTGATGTCGGCATGGTTGTTGAGGCTGCTGTTGATGTCGGTATGGTTGTCGCTGCTGTTGATGTTGGCATGGTCGTTGTAACTGTTGCTGGTGTCGGCAAGGCTGTTGTTGCTGCTGTTGATGTCGAATTGGTTGACGCTGCTGTTGATGTCAGCATGGCTATTGTTGCTGCTGTTGATGTCGGTATGGATGTTGCTGCAGTTGATGCTGACATGGTTGTCGCTGCTGTTGATGTTGGCATGGCTGTTGTTGCTGCTGTTGATGCTGACTTGGTTGTTGTTGATGTTGACAATGTTGTTGCTGCTGCTGGTCTCGGCATAGTTGTCGCTCCTGTTGTTGTTGCTGCTGCTGATGTTGACACGGTTGTTGTTGCTGGTTTTGATGTCGACGTGGTTCTTGTTCCTAATGTTGTTGCCGGCATGGCTGTTGTCGCTGCTGTTGATGTCGACATAACTGTTGTTGCTGCTGTCGATGTCGGCATGGTTGTTGAGGTTGCTGTTGATGTTGGTATGGTTGTCGCTGCTGTTGATGTTGGCATGGTCGTTGTCGCTGATGTTGATGTTGGCATAGCTGTTGTCGCTGATGTTGACGTCGGCATGGTTGTTGTAGCTGCTGTTGATGTCGGTATGGTTGTTGTATCTGCTGTTGATGTCGGTATGATCGTCGCTGCTGTTGATGTCGGCATGGTCGTTGTCGCTGATGTTGATGTCGACAAGGCTGATGTTGCTGCTGTTGATGTCGGTATGGTTGTCGCTGCAGTTGATGACATGGTTGACGCTGCTGTTGATGTCAGCATGGCTGTTGTCGCTGCTGTTGATGTCAGCATGGCTGTTGTTGCTGCTGTTGATGTCGGTATGGTTGTCGCTGCAGTTGATGCTGACATGGTTGTCGCTGCTGTTGATGTTGGCATGGCTGTTGTCGCTGCAGTTGATGTTGACAATGTTGTTGCTGCTGCTGGTGTCGGCATAGTTGTTGTCGCTCCAGTTGATGTCGACATGGATTTTGTTGCTGTTGTTGATGTCGACATGGTTGTCGCTGCTGTTGATGCAGACATTCTTGTTGCTGTTGTTGTTGACGTGGTTGTTGTTGCTGCTGATGTTGACATGGTTGTTGTCGCTGCTGTTGATGTCGGTATGGATGTTGCTGCAGTTGATGTTGGCATGGCTGTTGTCGCTGCTGTTGATGCTAACTTGGGTGTTGTTGTTGTTGACATGGTTGTTGTTGTTGCTGATGTTGACATGGTTGTTGTTGCTGCTGATGTCGACGTGTTTGTTGTTGCTGCAGCTGCTATCGGTATGGCTTTTGTTTTTTCTGCTGATGTAAAAATAGGAGTTGTTTTTTGCAACTGCATTTGGTTTACTTGTGCCGCGGCATAGGCGCATCCGCCCCAACGCTTATCGACGCCATACGTGACGTATACCAGTCGTTCCCGGGTCCAGCGTGCCAATACATCATTGATGTTCACAGTGTCAAGAGGTATAATCATGTATTTAGCAGCGAGGTCATTCGCCCCCTTCGAATTCTCCTGATGTCTTTCGATAATGGCCGCACCATAATTATTGTGTTTTCCCCGAACAGGCTCCGACACAACCTGTCTGCTAAACTGACCCACTGAAGGTAACAGCATTGTAAAGTAGTGGAGAGTGGTATTGGACCTTAAAGCACCGGACAGCATGACGATCAAGGGTAGCTTGTCACTCAGAATAACAAACTTTTTACCGGTCACGTCCAGGTTGAAGTACTCCCCAGCCGAAATACGAACAGTCCTGTTGTGCCCGCCGTACGCTCTGTAGGTGATATTTGTGCTTTCGTCTCCTCTTTTGCGGACAGCTACTATCCGCACAGAGCTGTAAGTGATGACTGGAAGAGGAGGCAGGATGTAAGAAAAGCCAAGATTGTGCGGAGGTGGGACTTGTGTACACCAGATATCGCGCCAGGGTGTGGAATAGCCCGAAAACAAAGCTAGAACGTCTTCCCCTCGAACTTCTGACCCCGTTATATCCTCTTCACAGGTCAGCTGAAAAGGTTCCAATGACGTAACGTTGTAAAATCTTGGAAAACCTATACTGACACTTGTTCTCAAGCTTGGAGACCCATGTTCAAAACATGAGGTTGGCCTTATGTTTCTGAATACCACAGTGACTGTTTGGGATTGGTTTGACAGAATCAGTAAATTGTACCACTTCGTGTTCTCCACGGGCGAATATGTGACGACGGTGTACACATTTTCCAGTAGATGAGATGGTAGGACCTGAAAGTTGCGTCTCCTTCTGTCCGACATACCGTTGACGATGACGGGGTTGTCTGTGGTGATGGTGGTGACTTGTAGGTTGTAGGAAAAATTACAGTTCTTATTGACCCAAAGATGGTTCTGTCTCAGGTTGAATGAGTAGGATTGCTTGGATGAGATATTTACGTGTGTGCGTCGGTCGGCAGCCAGTATGGAGAAACAGTTCCCGGGAACGGCAAACATATAGGTGTACATCGTATCTGAGGAAACAACAGAAGAAACATGTCAGTGATGCAGAGACTGCCATACCGCCGCGTATAACGTTATTTCATTGCGAGGAAAGTCTGTACTAATTCAGGGGACACCAGTAACCCAGATTTCTAAGGCGCTGCGATTCGCTGTGCAGAGTTGCGTCCCTTTGGCACGCCAGACACCTGTGATTGTGGGTTCGAATCCCGGTTCGCCTCGATTATGTTTCTAGGTTTGTTAGCACCATACCCGTGCTCTTGGGTTTCACCGAAGTGGTAAACGTCTGAGACCTGCATTACTTTGGGCTTTCCTCCCACATGAAGCTGACATGCCGCGATATAACTGGAATACTATTAAAAGCGGCGTTGAACCCAACTCACTCACTCACTCACTGAACTGATTCAGTGCGTTCACCTAGTCCTGCGTAAGAGCTCATGACTGTGACATGGTGCTGAAACACCTATGATCAAAGCCTAGGGTGAATCTGATATCGAATAAGAACGGAATATTTGAAACAAGATGCTTTCTCGTCTTGTACATACATAGAAGACATAGGACATGTAGAAGCGTCTTGTAAGACAAATATAGGTCATACACTAGCCCAGAGAGGTCATATATCTGCAAGAAGGTCATTTGCCATCAGGCAGGTCATGTGTTGGTGTCATGAGGGAGGTAATTTGTCATCAATCAGATCATTTGTCATCAATCTGGTCATGTGTCATCAATCAGGTCATGTGTCATCAATCAGGTCATTTGTCATCAATCAGGTCATTTGTCATCAATCAGGTCATTTGTCATCAATCAGGCAATGGGTTATCAGGGAAGTAATTTGTAATCGGGGAGTCATGTGTCATTAGGACATACACTCACCTGCACGCGTCCACATGTAGATTGCCATTATCGTCACAACCTCAGCATGACGCGCTAGTTTCATATTCATGCTGCAAAGAAAAAAGACAATTCTAACACATGCATCCAAGTAGGAACACAAACGCTGACTCTACCCCCAACTAGGAACACAAACACAAGGAAAAATTCCAATATATACAAAATATACAATTTTGTATAGTTGGTATATCCAAAAATATACAATTTTGTATATAAGGATAGATTTTACCACTATTTCATTGAATTTCTTCAGTTCGTTAATAGGTATTTGGGGGGTTTGAAAATATTAGTAATGTTATCGAACAGTATTATTGCACCTGGCAATAATACGTTAATACTATTTTCATTATGGCAACTATATTTGGAGTGTTATGAAATAATTTTTATTTCTTTATGTTGACAGCATTTTACATAAGAAATACAACATTTGTGCAGATTTTAGTAACAGATCAATAATATAAATAATTCCGCCGTCTTAACTAGATCGCGGTTAGAAAAAACACTGTTTGTATAACGAAAGGCTGCCGCTGTCTTTACTAGGCCGCGGTTAGAAAAGCCCTGTTTGTATAGCGAAAGGCTTCCGCTGTCTCAACTAAATTTGGGTTAGAAAAGCACTGTTTGTATAACGAGAGGCTGTCGCTGTCTAAACTAGAATAACCAATAAACGGAATAGCAAGAGAGTAGCCTTTTCGCGATTGTCACGATCATTGCAAAATAATAAATTAAAAAATCATTAATTCAAAATTGTACAAGGAAACATATATGGGAAACACTTTGTTGGGATAAATTCCTATTATATTACGTTCACGACATTAGTTCTGGGGTTTTAAAAGTAAAATTTAATATATATGTTTCTGTTATTTCATATAATGGTGATTCTAAATATAAAATATTGGTTGATATTGTTTGACAAACAGTTGTATACACCGTCCATTGTGATACTTCTACATAGGGATGTTTGTTTAGTGAATTGACATGCGTTCGTTGTAAACAAGGATCATTAGTGTGAAAGGATTACTAAGTTTGTCATCCAGTATAATGCACTTCCTCTATTAGCATAATTAGAACAGAGTTTGTAATTAGTTACATCCGGACCCCAGTTAATCCGTTAGGCAGCTACATCAGTTGAGAGAGAGAGAGCAACTGGAGAAGAGGCGAGCAACTCAATGTGATTTATGAATTCGTGGAATTTTAATAAATAAACGAACGCCTGTCGCAAAAATGCATTCGAACATTGAACACGAACAATCGCAGATATTTCTATCGTACATTTGAGGGTGAACGTGAACGAAGCCGTGCAGGATGCCTTACAGCGATTTGTCTTCAGAACACACAGTGAGCTCAGGTGAGTTTATTAACGATGATATTTTCATTCATTCATAGATATGGCATTCATGAGCGCTGACACTATATGTGATCGCAATAGAACATTTGGAAGACTAGACACATATAGATTCACTATATGACAACATCAAATCCAGTATTTGTTTAACGCAACAGGTTTAAAGCATTCAAAATTGTGCATTATCATAAAATACAATGTGTGTCGCTTCGTCTTCCATGTCAAATACATTAATGATTTTTTAAAAATATAATTTAATATTACTATGACTTTTACATTATAACCAAAATTATGGAGTCTTGCATGTCGAGCTAACAAACTATTGTACATATTATTCACATTGGAATTTCTGTTTACTGTGTTTGCGGTGGAGTCCAGACAATTCCTCAAATGGACAATTCCAAATACTACTGCGTAAAATATTAATGCCGATTTGGGGAAAATTACCAAATGGATGAAAGCAAGTAAAATTGAATTCAGCAGAGAAAACAGAAACTTTTCTATTTCACGTTAGTCTTCACAAGTGCAAAACCTAATCTTAAAATGAAAGGAATTAATATTTATGACTTTGGGAATAATATTTCAGTCAGATTCTGATATTGACGATAGAGTTAAAAAGGAAAGCCCTATGATTAATTGCCTTAGAAGTCTTAGATACCTTTCTGGTGTCCACCGCCATGAACCATACTCACTTACTCAGTTAAATAACTCCTTTTACATACATCGTTAGAAGTTATGTGCAAGCATATAATGCCCATATTTTGGATAATTGTACCAAGAACAAGAATTAATCCTAGAATGTTTACACTAAGATTCATTTCGGACGCTGAAATAATGCCGACGAGACGTTAAATTGTAACTCACTCACTCAATACGGACTATACGGACTATTTGTGGGGCGATAAGGGGTACAGGCCACGAGAAAATTTATAAAGAAACTAACACAGCCATTACACCTTTTTACAAGATGGAAAACATCTTTGCTGTTAGTGATTCATTTATAGAAATCGAACCAATACACAGGCTATATGTTGTAGAACAGAATGCTATGCCAAGTCATTCCTACCTGATACCATTAATAATTGGAATAGCCATCTGATATAGAGGATTATTAAACTTGGACAGTGTTACTTATATACAGTTAAGCCATGATACCAGATTTTGTCACATAATCTTTTATTGCCTCGGACTCAGTTGTAGTGATTTAAAGTTCCATCGGATTACAAAACAATATATTCAGAAACGATTCGCCTTTCTATTCTAAAGGTTAAGTGAGTTTATATTCAGTGGTTTATGGGAAACAGTTTGTCAGTTTAGCTATTTTGAAATCAGTCCATGTACATCCTACGTTCGGGTGGATTTGCACTAATGTAATTAATTTATATTTCAAGACACGTACTAAGTATTAAATAGTTATATAGCTTTTCTTAGTAATTGAACACCTTTCCATCGACCGCACGAGACTGTTGACCTATCGGGTTTTTTCTGTCCTAATGTATAATTACACCATCCTCAGGATACCAATAACAATGAAATGTACAAATTAACAAACATGACCAACATTATTATTTCCTGTTAATTTAGGTGTCATGCATGTAATTATGGCTATATAAACATATGTTTAATTTTTCAGTTGGTGTGAAGTCGGCCACAAATTCAAGAAACAGTTGATTCTGAAATTCTTTAATCATGTACTTTTAAGTATATTTTCCCAATATTATCCCCAAAAGGGCAATTATATTAATGTCATATTTTTTCAGTCAATGTTTAAATACCAATTACGTAATATTTATGTTACTTTGATTTTATAAGACCAATGTTGTTGTTACAGACCCAGGGACTGACTAGATTCATTCCATGTCATAAAAGTGCCGGGACATAATGTGGTGGCAATACATTCTCTAATTAACACCTGTCACAAAGGCACGGGCCATTTAGGTTTGTCCTCAGGGAATGTGTTATGCAATTTGTGTATTCACAAAATAACATTCAACAAACTATGTACTTAGTCCGGGGATGTAGGATTGATGCATTCGTACAAGGTATAAATAAACGAATTACATTTCTTTCTTAATCTTGTTCGAAATAGGCATAATGTCGGAAAGCGCAAGTTAAATCCCCAAATACTGACTTCGTTCCTAAAAAAATCACAACCCTCCTTTATAATTGTATCACTGTGTAGATTATTTTATATTTTAATGATGTAAATCACGTACCTGTCACTTTTAATGTAGAATACTTCGGTCACTCAAGCAGTTCCGCGATTCCTTTCCCAAAAGATCAAAGATTAAAAACAGTTATCAAGATTTATTTTCCATATCTTTAGAAATACTTCATCTTTACATTGAAACTGCCATCTTAATGTATTATTCTGTATTGAATGATATATGCTCCTATACCGCCGCTGGTGTCTTAAAACTGTAATCTCAAACATGTCTAATGAGTACTTCAACTCTTGATCATATACTTGGCAGTTGAATATTCTCTATAATTGAAATTAATCCTCTATTAGTTTACAGTGACGATTCTTGCAGGCTATATAATGCAGGTACGGCCTGTTATGTACCATTCAATCTTTATCTTTCTCACTTTTTTTATAAAGGCATAATGATCGATAATCTCTTGTGTTGCAGTGTGGAATGTTAATTTATTGTGACTAAGACTAATCCCTTTCTCCAGACATTAATTGATCACTCACCAACAACTGACAAGGGATTACTCCTTGTTAAGCCAGTACTAAGTGATACAGTATACTGCAGGTTAACTAGATTAATTAACTAATTAAGGGTTAAATGAGATTGTTTACTTAGAGTGTGATGTAATCTGTTTGATGTCGAATTACAAAGAGTGAGGTTAAGCATACCCAACACTACCGGTAGCACCTGGCATTCACAAATAGTGTTGTCCTAATACATCAAGCCATAATACTGACACGTTGCTTAAGGGTTATCGGAATAAATTTGAATTTCACATATTTTCCTCTTTTGCTCATGAGCATATACATGGATATACATGCATATGCATCATAAATTTGAAATTCAATTGTAAATAAAGTTGTTGTTTTTCTTCAAAAGAGTCGTAACCGAGTCCTCGGGATACGCCATCGCGACCTTCCCGTCCAGTAGAAACAGAGGTACGAGGACGCATTAAAGATAGTTCAGTAGATGTCCTCCGAGGAAAGTAACTATGACGAAGACGGCATAAAGATTTTTTACAGTACGACCAAAGAACTGCGAGTCGACGGAACTGCAGATGGCGAAGAGGCTCGCAGATGAGACATACATGAAGAAGCTGGACAGTACAGCAGCCTTCCATAAGGCAAGACGTGTCCGTTGACCACCATCCAAAAACCCATTCCCTGACATGAAGAAGGATCTGTCAGGGGTCAATACCGAGTGTGGTGTGGTGTGGCGGTGCGGTGCAGTGCGGTGCGGTGCGGTGCGGTTCCGGTGCGGTGCGGTGCGGTGCGGTGCGGTGCGGTGCGGTGCGGTGCGGTGGGGTGGGGCGGGGCGGGGCGGGGCGAGGTGGGGTGGGGTGGGGTGGGGTGGGGTGGGGTGGGGTGCGGTGCGGTGTGTAACGTAATATATGTGGGTGGGTTAGTGACTTAATTTGCGGATGTGTGTGTTCGTGGTACTTCTATTGGGGTGTGATGTGTATTTTGTCTCGTTATCCAGAATGGTTGGTTGTTTAAATATTGACACTTTAATAAACTATTTTTCTTCTTTTTGTTCATAGTCAGGATGCCGTGTATAAATTCCTAGACTGCTGACATGTGTTATCATATTTTGTCTTCAAATACCACGATGTGCCCACTGATACCGTCATTATGTTTATGGCCTGATTGTTAAGAACTATCAGTTGCGATATATTATATGATTGTTTTGTATAAAATCGGCATGCTGTTCACTTTCATTTGCACTGGATTCTTTGCGTAATAGCCAGAGTATCTCACTGTTGAATTTTTCTTTTATCACGTGCATTTGCATAAGTAAAGAAAATATCAATTTAATCTGAATACGTCAATGTGTCAATTTCTTGTCAAAAAGTACAGATATTTATATTCGACTTCTTATCATTTGTATTTGTAAGTATTTTTTTTAATTTTCTTGCGCCTGTTACATTACATTTACGGTCGTGGTTTGTTGACTTTGCTAACGATATTAGTCTGAGCTCCCAGAAATGTTTGAAACATTTGATTGCATTTTAAGCAATTACGCTGCTGTTTGGACAATATTCATACCAACAAATGTAACCATGGCAAAAGTCAAATAAACAAAGATGGCCACCTGGGTTCCAGCCACTAATGCCTACGTCCACTTTAGCCTACAGTTACTAGCCTACAAAAAAATAAAGCAGTGTGGAATAATGCCTACACAATGAAAACAACATACCCATGCTAGGAATGAACTCTACCATTATTAGATTTCTTTGAAATCAGCAAATATCTGCTGGTGTATACTATAAGAACTAATGCAATGATGCAGAAATAATAAATTATTACTGTTAGTGTTATGGCAATGTGAAATAAAAAGTGACTTCATACAATTCTGTCTTTTGTTGCCTATAGGCATTATTCCACTAAAGTGGACTTGTCCAGTTAGAGGTTGGGTACCATTGATAGCAGGTGTCGCTGAAAATCACTGGTGCACGACTTTGTTTATTGTAGACTGTAGGCATTAGTGGCTGTAGGCATTAGTGGACGAGGACGCCACCTGGGAGCAATACTGCCACAAACGTCCAGTGTCCCTTTTCCCATGTTGAAGCATATTGAGAAAAGCTTACCTTTGTACTTACTTACCTTTTGTAAAACATAAGACATTAATAAAACATATATCCCCGTGTTATGGGTTTTCGGACCCTGAATAAACATTCATAGTTTTTTCACATGAACAACTGTAAAACATCTCATTCACTTATAAAAGACAACTTTATCATAAAAAAGGTCATCATTGGAGTATTAACAGTTTCTGTGTGACGCCACACCCCCCGTTATAGTGCAAGTATTCATGATAGAAAACGTATGATGTCCGGAAACTTAAGATCCCATGATTGTGTTATGAATAATAATAAAGGCATCGGTTGTCCGGCAACACGATATTTTCGGAGTATTTTAAAAAAAAATCTTTGATCATATTTTGAAGAGGATTTTTTCCAAGACTTCTGTTTAAAAAAATGCGATTTTCCGCGTTCCGCCGAGATTTGACATTTGACAATGTATACCCTACAATTAAACGACAGCTCAGAACAAACCAAATTCAACACTTTTAAGTAATGATAAAATAGTTTTCATCCTCTGTGCAATCCACTCTGTTGGCTAACCTGCTAGAGAGCATGTTACAAATCACGTCGCGGCCTCCCCGTACAAACGAATCCAAGCTCAGTACAAATCGATTTCAACCCTTTCAATACAGAAGTCACCGCCAATGCAATCACCCTCGACAGCAAATCCTCTCTGTGCATTTGACCATACATTGTACTCCCGCTAACATTGTGGAGTACTAATTAAACATTCCAGTAATGTTACACGCCACTGTATCAGGTTTTTTTTTGTAACTTGCTAATACTATTTTACACATAGAAAACAATTATAAAACAATACATAGCAACTATCCCCCTTTACCAACATATATAAAGAAACACAGTGCTCAACTTAAAACACTTCATTTTGCACATATATAATAATTATACACGAATACATAACAATTATCTCCCTTTACCAATATATACAAGAAAACAAATTTGGATACATTATATATACAAAATTGTATATTTTTGTATATGTCATATATATACAAACTTGTATATTTTTGTATATATCATCATACCAATCTTGTATACGCTTTGGAAATATAGTCATTCCAAAGCATTTACAAGCTTGTATAGATGGTTTTTCTTTGCAGTGAAACACTCACTCCACCCCCAACTAGGAACACAACACACCCACACCCAAGTAGGAACACAAACCCTCCCCGACCCCCAACTAGAAATACACACACACACACAAAACACACAAAAACACAAAAAACACCAAAAAAAACACACAAAAAACAACACACATACAGAAAAACACACACACACACACACACCCTTACACATCGCTAAAAGTATATAAATCTTAACCCCCATTTCACCTCATATAAAGGACTTACTGTCAACTGATTCCTTGTACTCCTGTAAGCTAATGTCAAAGAATGTCATCTGCTCGTTGTCTCTCTCCACCTTAAGGGACTTCCGTCATACGCGCCTTGCACAGACAGACTAGATGGTATGTCAAATCAGTTGCAATGCTTATCAGCAATGTCAAGTACTATGACTTCATTGGTAAGCCCAATCCAACAAGTAAATCCGTCACATAAATAGCGAGTGAGTGAGTTTGTTTTTACGCCGCTTTTAGAAATACTCCAGCAATATCACGGCTGAGGACACCAGAAATTGGCTTCAAACATGGTACTCATGAGGGGAATCGAACCCGGGTCTTTGGCGTGACGAGCAAACGCTTTAACCACTCCGCCCCCACCGCCCCCTCACATAACCAAATTATAGGTCTAAACAAAAAGGGAGTCGTAGTGGATAATGGAGTGGGAGGATGGTGGGAGGATGGAGTGGGAGGATGGTGTGCGGATGGTGTGGGAGGATGGAGTGGGAGGATGGTGTTCGGATGGACTGGGAGGATGGTGTGCGGATGGAGTGGGAGGATGGTGTGCAGATGGACTGGGAGGATGGTGTGCGGATGGACTGGGAGGATGGTGTGCGGATGGAGTGGGAGGATGGTGTGCGGATGGAGCGGGAGGATGGTGTGCGGATGGACTGGGAGGATGGTGTGCGGATGGACTGGGAGGATGGTGTGCGGATGGACTGGGAGGATGAAGCGGCATAAAACCCTAGTCACACAATGTCCCGAGCCAAAGGGGTAAATATAGCATGAATTCCCAGCACGACTTCTCTGTTATCAGCACAGTACGACACCACCTCATAGAGACTTCCCGGTACACCTGACCTTAATGACGGTTTTCATGTAGCAGTGCAATAGATTACATAAGATTACATCTGAAAACATGACACGTGACCTGCGACGATTACTCAAGTTTCGACGTTGTGTACACTATTCACGTCTGTTGGTAATATGGCGATTTGTAAGGGGTAGCACACAACGTGGCGGTTGAGCACGGCGATGAGATGCATATAGACGATTTCTAATCGTCTGACCCGTAACTCGTTCTCCAGTGGCATGAAGAAAGTTTGCGCAATAGTTTGATTCGCCTGTTGAGCTCTATTTCGTTAGGCCTGGTTCTCAGGATGAATCGATCCTCTACTCTTGTCGTTGACCTGGGACACCCTGGTCGTCAGCATTTCCATGTTCCAGTTCCATGGTCTACTAATCACAGACACAGTACATTGAACGTATTGGCCGCAGCACGCTGCCAGTTTCCAGTTTCCAGCATGCCATTTTCCCCGTAGACGCCATGAGCGTTGCAGACGCCGCATCTTCAGTTCATACAAAATCAATTAATGAAATCAGGTAAATCACAACAATTTATGTGCAGTGTGTTGAGAGGGCCAGCAACCCTGCCAAGTCCTTCGCATGGATGAAGTCGGCTGGCCTGAAAAGTGAAACAGAAGGCTTTCCGTTTGCTGCTCAGAACAAGCCACTTCCCACTCGAAACCGTGAATGTGTGGTTTTGTATCAAAATGTAAATATTAAATGTAAACACTGTCTGTGGATGCCCAGCTTTGGCACAAACACAGCATCTAAAGCGACATGATGGAGTGGCCCGATCCTTTTATTACCGTCTTCGCAATGCTTGTGGTTTGGACAGGACGTCAATGATAAATAAAAAATGCAAAATTCTTTAAAAAAGGGCCCGTGCACAGCATCAGACGGATAGTGAAAGGGTGGTGAAGTGATGTGGGTAGATGTGTATGGCTTTTTAGCTGATGTGGAAGATGTGTGTGGATGTTAGGTGATGTGGAAGATGTGCATGTGTGTTAGATAATGTGGGAAGATGTGTGTGGATGTTAGGTAATGTTGGAAGATGTGCATGGATGCTAGGTGATGTTGGAAGATGTGCGTGGATGTTAGGTGATGCTGGAAGATGTGCATGGATGTTAGGTGATGTGGGAAGATGTGTGTGGATGTTAGGTGATGTTGGAAGATGTACATGGATGTTAAGTAATGTTGGAAGATGTGCGTGGATGTTAGGTAATGTTGGAAGATGTACATGGATGTTAGGTAATGTTGGAAGATGTGCGTGGATGTTAGGTAATGTTGGAAGATGTGCATGGATGTTAGGTAATGTTGGAAGATGTGCGTGGATGTTAGGTAATGTTGGAAGATGTGCGTGGATGTTAGGTAATGTTGGAAGATGTGTGTGGATGTTAGGTAATGTTGGAAGATGTGCGTGGATGTTAGGTAATGTTGGAAGATGTGCGTGGATGTTAGGTAATGTTGGAAGATGTGCGTGGATGTTAGGTGATGTTGGAAGATGTGCGTGGATGTTAGGTAATGTGGGAAGATGTGCATTGGTGTTAGGGGATGTGGGAAGATGTGCATTGGTGTTAGATAATGTGGGAAGATGTGTGTGGGCGTGAGGTGATGTGGAAGATGTGCGTGGGCGTGAGGTGATGTGGGAAGATGTGCGTGGGCGTGAGGTGATGTGGAAGATGTGTGTGGGCGTGAGGTGATGTGGAAGATGTACATGGATGTTAGATAATGTGGGAAGATGTGCGTGGGCGTGAGGTGATGTGGGAAGATGTGCGTGGGCGTGAGGTGATGTGGAAGATATGTGTGGGCGTGAGGTGATGTGGAAGATGTACATGGATGTTAGATAATGTGAGAAGATGTGCGTGGGCGTGAGGTGATGTGGAAGATGTGCGTGGGTGTGAGGTGATGTGGAAGATGTACATGGATGTTAGATAATGTGGGAAGATGTGCGTGGGCGTGAGGTGATGTGGGAAGATGTGCGTGGGCGTGAGGTGATGTGGAAGATGTACATGGATGTTAGATAATGTGGAAGATGTGTGTGGGCGTGAGGTGATGTGGAAGATGTACATGGATGTTAGATAATGTTGGAAGATGTGTGTGGGCGTGAGGTGATGTGGGAAGATGTGCGGGGGCGTGAGGTGATGTGGAAGATATGTGTGGGCGTGAGGTGATGTGGAAGATGTACATGGATGTTAGATAATGTGGGAAGATGTGCGTGGGCGTGAGGTGATGTGGGAAGATGTGCGTGGGCGTGAGGTGATGTGGAAGATGTACATGGATGTTAGATAGTGTGGGAAGATGTGTGTGGGCGTGAGGTGATGTGGGAAGATGTGCGTGGGCGTGAGGTGATGTGGAAGATGTGTGTGGGCGTGAGGTGATGTGGAAGATGTACATGGATGTTAGATAATGTGGGAAGATGTGAGTGGGCGTGAGGTGATGTGGAAGATGTGTGTGGGCGTGAGGTGATGTGGAAGATGTGCGTGGATGTTAGATAATGTGGGAAGATGTGCGTGGGCGTGAGGTGATGTGGAAGATGTGTGTGGGCGTGAGGTGATGTGGAAGATGTACATGGATGTTAGATAATGTGGGAAGATGTGCGTGGGCGTGAGGTTATGTGGAAGATGTACATGGATGTTAGATAATGTGGGAAGATGTGTGTGGGCGTGAGGTGATGTGGAAGATGTGCGTGGGCGTGAGGTGATGTGGAAGATGTGCGTGGATGTTAGATAATGTGGGAAGATGTCTGTGGGCGTGAGGTGATGTGGAAGATGTGTGTGGGCGTGAGGTGATGTGGGAAGATGTGCGTGGGTGTGAGGTGATGTGGAAGATGTGCGTGGATGTTAGATAATGTGGGAAGATGTGTGTGGGCGTGAGGTGATGTGGAAGATGTGCGTGGATGTTAGATAATGTGGGAAGATGTGTGTGGGCGTGAGGTGATGTGGAAGATGTGCGTGGATGTTAGATAATGTGGGAAGATGTGTGTGGGCGTGAGGTGATGTGGATGATGTGTGTGGGCGTGAGGTGATGTGGGAAGATGTGCGTGGGCGTGAGGTGATGTGGAAAATGTGCGTGAAAATTTTAGATAATGTGGGAAGATGTGTGTGGGCGTGAGGTGATGTGGAAGATGTGTGTGGGCTTGAGGTGATGTGGAAGATGTGCGTGGGTGTGAGGTGATGTGGAAGATGTGCGTGGATGTTAGATAATGTGGGAAGATGTGTGTGGGCGTGAGGTGATGTGGAAGATGTGTGTGGGCGTGAGGTGATGTGGGAAGATGTGCGTGGGCGTGAGGTGATGTGGAAGATGTGTGTGGGCGTGAGGTGATGTGGAAGATGTGCGTGGGTGTGAGGTGATGTGGAAGATGTACATGGATGTTAGATAATGTGGGAAGATGTGTGTGGGCGTGAGGTGATGTGGAAGATGTGCGTGGGCGTGAGATGATGTGGAAGATGTGCGTGGGTGTGTGGCGGTGTGGGAAGATGTCATCATAAAAAAAACAATCATGTCGCGGAGCCATGTAAGGCCCCTTGCTTTAGATATATTTTGTCGAAATTGACCATACAAGAATACCGACAGTCTCACTTTGGATTCGAAAGGGGACGCGGAATGAAACGTTATTGGTAGATTTCGTTTAACAAGCGTTTTAAACGTTTCACGGGAAATGGTCACCATTTGTGTCCTATACTCAACAACAAAACTTCCCGTGACACCAATATTTTAGTGCATTTTTCAAAGAAGTAAAGTTTGTTTTTCAATATTGTAGTACATGTATGGAATCAAGTCACAAAAAAGCAACTCCTACAGAAAAGCATGCATTCCATGCAAAAGTTGACTTTTATGCAAGCCCCATGCATTTCGCTATCCAAGAATGGATATAAAAACATGTGCGTTAACGGGATTCCATATGCATTGTTTACTATCGTGCTGACAACAACCACTCAGAAAAACAACAAAATTACGCAATTATTCCACATTACGAAATGCCACGCCTGTGCGAAAATGAGCGTCTGCGAGCCATTGGTATGCTTGAAGCAGGATCGAGTCAACGTGATCTTGCAAGACAATTTAACGTCCACAGATACACCATTTGGTGTTTATGGCAACGTTGGCAACCGGCGAATGCAGTCAATAATAATCGGCAAGACAACTGGATTCGAACAACACACCTACGAAATCGATTCCAGCCAGCAACAGTGACTGCAAGAAGCGTCCCTGGCCGTCGCTGCCTCAGATGTACAGGGATTGTCGCCAGAAGCCCGGACAGACTTCGAATTTTGACAGGAAACCACCGTCAAGCACGTCTAGAGTGCTGTAGACAGCGTCTACGCTGGACGGCCATGCAGTGGGGATAAGTTCTATTCACTGAATACAGCGATGGACGGACTCGAGTGTACCGACGTCGAGGTGAACGTTACGTCAATCATTGTGTCATGGAAGAAGATCGGTTCGGGGGCGGCAGCGTTATGGTATGGGGTGGGATTACAGCAAGACAGAGGACCCGTTTGACAGTGGTAGAGAGGACCCGTTTGATAGTGGTAGAGGGAAATCTCAATGAATAGCGCTACCGCGACGAGATCATGGGCCCTGTTGTTCTACCGTTTTTGCGTCGTCATGGCCATGGCATTATCTTTCAACATGACCACGCCCGGCCTCATATTGCTCGACTTGTTCAGAATTCTCTTCAACAAAACAACGTGAATGTGTTCCACAGACACTCCAGGAACTTCGAAACATGCTCCAGCAGATATAGACAGATATCCTACAGGACTTTGTGCGACGCCTGGTCCATTCCATGAAACGAAGATGTGGACACACACGCTATTGATTTGTAAATTGGCATTTTGGCATGTTCATTTTTTTCTGAAGTCAGTATGGCAAATTAAACCATTTAGACACTTACAGGGGCCTTTTATATGTTACAAACCGAAATTGTTTCAGATTTGGTAAAAAACATTACTTTGCATTAAATCTTATTCCATGTCACAGGAACTTTTGTTGTTCAGTATACATAAGTGGATGTCTTCCCTTCGCACGACTGTCATTGCCATTATGTGTTTTATCAGACTCACCGTAGGCCGAACTATTTCACTGATCGATAACTGATGTGAGTGCGCCACCTTGATTGAAATGATGGAACGTTAGATCTCGGGGTGGTAATTTGAACAGCGTCATGACGTCGGCACATTTTGAAGTAACACTGACGTATGATAAAAAGTGCACTTTTTGGCAGGATAAAATAATGTCGGCTCTTTGAACTTTTAGGGGAGCATCTAAGAAGTGACAGTAGAACACTGTTAGGTTCTTCCTGTTGAGTCTCGAAATCGACGTAACTATATGAATTCTCACAATCAAGTGTACTCTCCAATCTTTCGTGAGCGTATCTAAATTCTAATCAAATCACATTTTAAACGTGTAAGAATTCTAAATGTGTTTAGATTATGAACATGTTTGAATTTAAAAATGTTTACTTTCATTGTTTCTATCTCGTGAGATTTGAGGTCATTTCAAGTGTTAAGATTATTAACGTTTGACATAAGAACGCAAAACCTGTGTATCATTTAAGTTTAAAACACAGCCCTAAACAAGGTTATAGCTAAACATGTATATCGCGTTTTTAATATATAAACATATGTTCACAGTTCAGCTTTAGTCATATGTTGTATCTTTGGCACAGGCAGCCACCGAAATGTGTTTCCTTGGAAACCGATATTGATATTTGATATTCTACACAGCCCCCCCAGCCCCCCCCCCCCCCCCCCCCCCCCTCAGGCACCTTCGCTTGTACAAAA
The DNA here is from genome assembly GCF_022045235.1 of Haliotis cracherodii. Classification (NCBI taxonomy): domain Eukaryota; kingdom Metazoa; phylum Mollusca; class Gastropoda; order Lepetellida; family Haliotidae; genus Haliotis; species Haliotis cracherodii. The sequence goes on from NW_027266343.1 coordinate 6,554,757, forward strand.
TACATTTTCTGACATCTTTGTTTCAGCAATCACAGCTCGCTTTGTTTTCTATCAAAAGGACCTGACACACGCCACATGTCTTCTGTGCGTTGTTTGCTGGAGGGACATCGTATTACCGAGGTTCATGTTGAAAAGGCCTTCATCGTCAGACCATTCTGTTGACAGTGAGGTGCTTTCAGCCATACCCATATGAAAACACAAGGACTGTATTTATTAAACCCTCCAGAAACTGACTTGTGTGCCTTCTGTTTAAATGATCGGTCAACTGTGTATAATACTGACACGACACTGAACACGAGGTTCAAGCAGGTTCTATTATCCAATTGATTACAGCCACGGAAGACGAAATGCCCGGACGAGGCTCTTGAAGATCTGTATACACAATGGCTCTATATAACTAATGGCTATATACTTCACGGTGACGTCACCCCCGTCCTGGTGCGAGTTTCTTCCAATAGGACAAGCGACTGATGCTCTCTTTATGAAGACGTAGTGAAACATGATTTATCCGTTGGATCCTTCGGACCGCGTTTTGTGAGAACGTAAAGAAAGAGTATCAGAAGCTGTTCGTTTTGGCCTTATCCGCCACCACAGTCCGGATCGAGCAGTGCGTCTACACATGGCCAAAGGAGGAGAATACTGACCTGGTTAAATACGTGCAAGGTGGTCATTTGGCTGTCATTGATGAATGCAGGTGGGGTTGCGTATAAGAGAAACTATAGGCTTATAGAGGACAGAGTTAACAATTTACCACGATGGCCAACAATACCGATGGAGATGCAGCCTTGTTCACCCCCACAGAGATAGTTGGCATAGCAACAGTAACAGGTGTCATCGCTGTCCTTACAACGGGAGGTAATCTTCTTGTCATCCTGGCCTTTGTCACTAACAGTTCCTTGAGGAGGTTCTCCGACTATTTCATCCTGAACCTGGCCGTCGCGGACCTTTTGATTGGTTGTGTCTGCATCCCGCCCTATATTCCCTACCTGCTGACAGGAGTATGGGAACCCGGTAGGGCCTTCTGCAAGATCTGGCTCGTATTGGACTACATCGCTCCTGCGGGATCTGCCCTTAATATGTGTGTCATCAGCATCGACCGATATTTACAGGTGGCTTTTCCTCTACGATACAGAGCAAAACAGAGTAGGAATCTTTTGTTTGTGATGATTCTTCCCCCGTGGGTGGTAGCTGGGTTAGTGTACGTCCCTGCCATTGTTTTCTGGGAGATGTGGATCAACAAAGATGTTATTCCAATCAAGCAATGCATGGTGCCCTACTTCTATAACATGGAATACGCTGTGTTTGGATCCATGATGGAATTTACTATTCCCTTTGTTGTTGTTGGTACATTCAACATACTGATTGTCCTACGCCTGAGGAAACAGACCCGTTCTTTTGCCGGTAGGAACAGGATTGCACCGATTGCCCATTCCTCCGCATCCGGGTCGATGTCTACCGGAAACAATCAGCAGATGCGCGCAGCTCGTGCGCAGACAGTGTCCCGCGATCAGAAGGCGGCGCGCTCTCTGTTCATCCTAGTGCTTGTGTTTGGCGTCTGCTGGCTTCCCTTTGAAATCCTGGCTCTCGTGAAGAGTGTCTGTGGGGACTGTGTGGATCCTGTGTTGTATGAGGTTAGTTTCTGGATCCTGTGGCTCAACTCCACCGTCAACCCCGCCCTCTACCCCCTTCTCCACCGGCGCTTCAGGAGCGCTTTCATCCAGCTCCTCCGGTGCAGCAAGGTCCCGACCAGACACGAGGGAACGACACACACCGCGGCTTGACCCACAGATGGATACAATGGCTTTGCTAGATGTCAGTTTGCAGCGGGCACTGAGCCAGCATCCCAATGAAGTACGGTGTTAATAATGACATAATTAACAATAATTTAGAAAGATATATGATTAGTCAAACGAGATTTTCATGTGTGACGATTGCCTTCATACTATCTTTTTTAACATATCGCGAGTTGAAATAACATTTGTAGCACCTTTGTCTTTTGCCTTCATATCTTGTTTTTATCTCGAAACTTTTTCTCCTACCCATGTACCACCTTTGTCTCGAACCTTTTGACCACCTTTGTCTCAAACCTTTATATCACGTTTGTCTCATACATTTGTTCCAACTTTGTCTTGAACCTTTATATCACGTTTGTCTTATACATTTGGACCACCTTTGTCTCCAACCTATTTTGCAACCTCTGTCTCGTATCTTTATAGGCCATAATCTCGAACCTTTATAGCATCTTCGTTTCGAACTTTTATTGCACCTTCGTTTCGAACCTTTATATCAACTTTGTCTCATACAAGGTTGTACCACCTTTGTCTCCATCCTTTTTTAAAACCTTTTCCCCGTACCTTTATAGACCCGTGTCTCGTACCCTTGTACCACCTTTGTCTCCATCCTTTTTTCTCTTGTATCTTTATGCAACCTTTGTCTTGTATCTTTATGCAACCTTTGTCTTGTATCTTTATGCAACCTTTGCCTTGTTCCTTTATGCAACCTTTGTCTTGTATCTTTATGCAACCTTTGCCTTGTTCCTTTATGCAACCTTTGTCTTGTTCCTTTATGCAACCTTTGTCTTGTATCTTTATGCAATATTTGTCTTGTACCTTTATGCAACCTTTGTCTTGTACCTTTATGCAACCTTTGTCTTGTATCTTTATGCAACCTTTGTCTTGCACCTTTATGCAACCTTTGTCTTGTTCCTTTATGCAACCTTTGTCTTGTTCCTTTATGCAACCTTTGTCATATACATTAGTAGCACCTTTGTGTCGAACATTTACATCACTTTTGTCTCATACATTAGTACCACCTTTGTGTCGAACCTTTGTGGACCCTAATCACGAACCTTTATAGCACCTTTGTGTCGAACCTTTATATAGACTAATCAGGAACGTTTTAGCACCTTTGTGTCGAACCTTTACATCAGCTTTGTCTCATACATTAGTACCACCTTTGTGTCGAACCTTTGTGGACCCTAATCACGAACCTTTATAGCACCTTTGTGTCGAACCTTTACCTCACCCTTTTCTCATACATTTGTACCACATAAGTGTCGAACATTTTTAGACCTTTGGCTCGTATCTTTATATCACCTTCGTCTCGAACCGTTATATCACATTTATCTCGAACCGTGACATCACCTTTATCACATGTGCATACTATATTTGTACATTGATAACACGGCCTTTTCTATTTGGCTCATGCCCTTATACCACATTTGTCTCGAACTTGTGTAATGCATCTTTGTAATGAATCCTTATTCCATGTCATCTCTGTTGATTTTCTTATGGCGGTACGTTGGCCGCAGTTGATTTTAAGGTGGCACAAAACATGTTACGTTATGATTTGGGCAGCGTCCTTTAAGCACCCCAGAAACCTATGATTGTGGGTTCGAATATTGAGTTATCTACTACTAGCCCCTAGCTTCCACAGGATATATGGGGGCACGGGTGGCCCAGTCGTCTGAGGCGCCGCGATTCGCTGTGCAGAGTTGTGTCCCTTGGGCACGCCAGAAACCTATGATAGTGGGTTCGAATCCCGGTTCGCCCCGATTATGTTTCTAGGTTTGTCAGCGCCATACCCGTGCTCGTGGGCTTCATCGAAGCTTCTGGCTTTTCTTCCAAATGTAGCTGCGTTACTGCGTTAGACCCAATTGGTCTTTGTTCTGTATAAGCGCTGCAATGTCATTTTAGCCTAGTGGTGAAAGCTTTCGATCGTGACGCCGAAGACCTACCTAAATCCAATGAAGAGCTTGCAGTAGATTTGCTTAACTAATCAAGTTAATATTTTGACAGTGAGGCCTAGTTACGTGGAGTCAATGTGCTAAAACCACAGGACCAGATTCTTGTCGCACGTGCTGTAGAATTTGAGACTAATACTTTACATAAAGAACAGTCTGCATACACGTTGCTATCTCATATTATGTAGTAATAATTTCAGCTTGTCGTTACCCCTTGCGTATCTAGTTATATCTGCAGCCGCATATTGAGTTATCTACTACTAGCTCCTAGCTTCCACAGGAGATACGGGGGCACGGGTGGCTCTGATGAGCCGCGATTCGCTGTGCTGAGTTGCGTCCCTTGGGCACGCCAGAAACCTATCATTGTGGGTTCGAATCCCGGTTCGCCCCGATTATGTTTCTAAGTTTGTCAGCACCATACCCGTGCTCGTGGGTTTCACCGAAGTGGTAAACGTCTGAGACCTGCATCACTTCTGGCTTTCCTTCCACATTAAGCAGACACGCCGTGATATAACTGGAATAATGTTAAAAGCGGCGTTAAACCAAACTCACACACTGACGGAAAATACGCATGTATGCTAAGTAAGGTAGTACTAGTATGTCAAATCAAGACATGTTACTAAATATGACTGACTGTCTAATATGATGTTAACCTTTTACATGCATCATGTTTATCAGAAACAGAAAGGTAATGCATCATGTTTATCAGGAACATAAAGGTAATGCATCATGCTTATCAGGAACAGAAAAGTAATGCATCATGTTGATCAGGAACAGCAAGGTAATGCATCATGTTGATCAGCAACAGGAAGGTAATGCATCATGTTATTTTTAAGATAATGTGTCCGTACCAAGTTTATCCAGAAGACAAAGTGTATGCATCCTGTTTCCTCACAAGAAAAAGTCGATGTATCATGTTCATCAGCAAGACAAAGTGTCTGCAACACGTATATTTAACCAGACAAAGCTGATGCCTCATATTTATCCAAACAACATTGTCAAACTGATTGCATCTTGTTTACCCATACGACAAAGTGTATACATCTTGTTAACCCACAAGGCATAGTATGCATCTTGTTTTCCCACAAGAGAAAATGAACATATCTTGTTTACCCACAAGACAAGGTGTATGCATCTTGTTTATTACCATGATAACGTGAACGTATTATGTTTATCCACAAGACAAGGTATCTGTATTATGTGCATTAGCAAGATAAAGTGCATGTGTGATGTTCATCCATAAGAAAGGGACATTGGAGACAATTTTCAACTTCAGAAAGAATCATTGCAGCCATTTGGCTGATAGCCATGTGGTTAAAGTGTTTTCTCACCCCGCCTTAAAACCGGGTTCGATTCCCTACGCGGTACATTGTAAATGACATTCTTAGGTACTCGGTCGTGGAATATTGCGGAAAGAGGCGCACAATGAACTGATTCCATCACTTGATTATACAGACACAGATCAATTGTTAGTCACAATTAATGACAATTGTCAAGCAAGCTTGTTAATGATAAAATCAGAGTACGTGTTCTTATCATCTGACCTTCAGTCATTGTGTGGGGGAAAAACAGACACCATTGATTTGCTCCGAAGGACGGTGTCGGGTAATTGCAATGTTTTGTCCGCTTTGGCTGTGGTGGATGTGCTGTTCGGTATCGCCATGACAACAAAACCAACAGGGTAGAAAAAAAAAACAGTAGGATAAAACACACACATATACATTTTAATATTTTGCTAAACGCAAATGGATGCTGCTTGTGGCGTGCAGTGTGTATTGCGAACCTTGTGATAATGTTTTCTTGCTGCACTATCTCGAATACTTATTGCTACTGATCATCAGATAGACTAATTATAATAGTCATTTAAATGGTGATGCCGTGACGAGATGCACGAGGGACATCCACTTACCGTTCATATGATATTAAACATGACTACATACACACATCAATCTATATTAACACAGTGAATACGTGGACACACGCGTGCTTCTACAGAGATTAACACAGTGAATACATGAACACACACGTGCTTCTAGAGAGATCAACACAGTGAATACATGAACACGCGTGCTTCTACAGAGATCGACACAGTGAATACATGAACACGCGTGCTTCTACAGAGATCGACACAGTGAATACATGAACACGCGTGCTTCTACAGAGATCGACACAGTGAATACATGAACACGAGTGCTCCTACAGAGATCGACACAGTGAATACATGAACACACGTGCTTCTACAGAGATCAACACAGTGAATACATGAACACGCGTGCTTCTACAGAGATCGACACAGTGAATACATGAACACGAGTGCTCCTACAGAGTTCAACACAGTGAATATATGGACACACACATACTTCTACAGAGATCAACACAGTGAATACATGGACACACACGTGCTCCTACAGAGATCAACACATTAGATACATGGACACACACGTGCTTCTACGGAGATGAACACATTGAATACATAGACACACACGTGCTTCTACCGAGATCAACACATTGAATACGTGGACACACGCGTGCTTCTACGGAGATCAACACATTGAATACATAGACACACACGTGCTTCTACAGCGATCAACACAGTGAATACATGGACACACACGTTCTTCTACAGATATCAACACATTGAATACATGGACACACACGTGCTTCTACGGAGATAAACACATTGAATACATAGACACACACGTGCTTGTACGGAGATCAACACATTAAATACACGGTCACACACGTTGTTCTACAGAGGTCAACACAGGTAATATATGGACACACACGTCCATCCATTAACACACATGGGTTAAAAATAAAAGCAAAGGAAATACATTGACACACGAGCGTGTCTACTAACTAGCACAGTGAAAACATGCGCCCGGAGATCGGGGTTCGATCCCCGGCCGCGTCATACCAAAAGACGTTGAAAGATGGTACATGTTGTTACCGTGCCTGGCGCTCGGCATGGGGGCTTAAACAAGGACTGGTCGACTCGGAGTCAGCATACTTTGTCTGAGTGGGATATTCATATTAAACTGCGGCACGGTATCTCAGTGGGCTAGCATTACACTCTTCAAAAAAAGAAACGCACAGTTAGATTTTTAGTAAATTTATTGTACCTAATAAAGTCGATATACTTAATTTAATATTATAGATACAAATATGAAATTTTGGCGCTCGATAGTCACATGTTGTAGTTGTACAACAGCATTGAAAACCATTCATTGTCGTGTCACAGAAGGCCACAAGGTTGCGCTGAACTCAGTATCTCGTGTGACATCCCCAAGCAGCAATCACGGCTCTGCATCTCCTCGACACTGACTGGATAAGTGTACGAATTCTGTCCTGCGGAATTCTTCTTGTAACTTTTGGCCAACTGTGGGAGTGTCTGCGGCGTGTTCTGATGTTGACATACACGTCGATCGAGTTCATCCCAGAGGTGTTCCATTGGGTTGAGATCTGGAGATCTCGACGGCCAGGGCAAAGCGTTGATGTTGGTATTATGAAGGTAGTCTACCTTGACACGAGCTGTGTGCGGTGGAGCGTTGTCCTGTTGAAGCAGCTCCCTCTGGTGGTCAATGATTCGAAGAAGGTAAGGTTGAATAAATTTGTAGCGATTTACTGTCAAATTTCCCTGAACCACAACCAAGTCAGGTCTCGTGGTGTAGCATATGGCCCCCACACCATGACAACTGGTCTTCTGGGTCGGATTCCAGTCTCGCGAAGATGGTTCCTGACAGTCTGGTCCGATATCCTCCTCCAACCAGGGATGCGTCCTGCAGTCTCCGTAGCAGTGGCATTGCGATGATGTAGGTGGGACAGTCGAATGTAGGGATACTGTGCAGGGGTAGTAACTCTTGGTCGGATGGTTCTCGGACGGTCTGCAGTTGAATTGAACTGTGTATATCGGCCCCAAAGGCGGCAAATGATGCTGTGATGGAATCAGAAGGGCATGCAACAGAAGACTGCGATTCCCCTCTTTGGATACTTCCTATGGCGATGTTCCGATGGGCAGCGCTGAGTCTCGGCATTTTCGAACATGAAAAATGTTGACAACTGAATGACAAATTATTGGCTTATGCTTGCTTTTTAATAACCACTACCACGAGTTACGAATGCCATAACTTGCACGTGCATTTTGCTTTACTGTTTTCCTCCATAACATTTTTTAACAAGTGTGAAAACAATGCCGTTTAAGACATTGCAATCGACAATGGTTGCGTTTTGACGCACCGTTTGTCGAATATCAGGCCACCAACATTTTCCAAAAACATATATCTAATTTATATACCGGATTTCTTGTGTGGTCAGTTCAATGAACTACATACTACTGTGCGTTTCTTTTTTGTGTGTATAAAATCGGCATTAGTCCAGACTAGCACAAGCTGTGTGTCTGTGTATGTGTCTGTGTGTATGTGTGTATACATATACATTTATTAGCCATATGTAAACTGGGCTGCAAAAGAAAGTATAGGTCGAGTTCCATGATCGATAAAAAAATAACAAGAGGTTTTGTTGTCAATTATAATATAATCTAGGGAGGGGTAACAAATGATTGATCAACCACAGTTTGAATGAAATTGTGCAATCACAGGTAATATAAGCTCAAGGTAAACAATGGTGGGAGAAGAAATTTCATTTTCAAAAGTTGTCTGAAATGTCACCAAAATAATTGTCATACACACTACAAGTTCATTGTCGACACAGTTGCCTTCAATAGCGTGTATGACGTCCAGCTGCCTCAATGCATGCTGTGATACGCCGCCCCATCGATGACGTCAGTCTTCTGATGACGTGGACTGGAATCCGTTGCCACTCGCCTCTCAGGGCCTACTGCAATTCTTGTCTGTTGACGGGAGGCTGATGGTGTACTCTAATCTGTCTGTCAAGATGGTCCCACAGATATTCAATAGGATTCATATCGGGTGAGTGGGCAGACCAGGGCAAAACGTCAACGCTCTGCTGGTTTAGAAAGTTCCGAGTCAGTCTTGCAGTATGGGGCCTGGCATTGTCGTGACAATGTCCCCTGCTGTTGGTTTTGTAAGAACGGAAGCACAACTGGCTGCAACAATTGGTATCTGTACTGCACAGCGTTCAGGTTTCCCTGTATAATCACCAAATCAGTCTTCTGATATACACAAATACCGTCCCACACCTTGACACCTCCCCCACTCGACACCAATTTCTCACTTGCCAGCGTCGAACCTGCCTCGCGCATCGCAGTCTTAGGCTTCGATGTTGAGCAGTCAGTAACATTCCTCGGAAAGGACGATACGCTCGGATTCCAGCAGCACGAAGTCGTCGTAGTACTGTACGTTGGCTAATCGGATGTCACAACGCTGTTGCTGCCGTCGCCGTCGCCGTCGCCGTTACGAATCTGTTTTGCAGGTGAATGAGCCGTATCTGACCGTCTTCCAGTGGTGTTGTCACTCGGGATCGTCCGGTTCTAGGCCTGTCCTGTGTCCTCTCTGTCTGCCTGTACCGTTGAATCAGTCTGGCTACTGTCAATGGGGTACAACCAAACCTTCTGGCAATTTGGACCTGTGTTGCCCCCATTTGGGCCATACCGATGTCTCTCTCCCTCTCTGCTCCTTTGACAGTCGTGGCATTTCTTTTGTGTGCTTTCATCACGTGTGGTTATACCCTGCAGACGAACGCATTTATATAGCTAACATGCACTTGTAGTTTTTGCCATAGGCGGGAAACCTGTTTCACCATTTTTTTGTCACCGCATGAGCGCCGTCAAAGGTGGCGCGTTCGGGTGAGGTGTTTTTTTGGTACCTGTTCCTGGGCAGTCATATTCCCAATACCCACTTATACTTTCTTTTCCCGCTTATCTTATATACACACACGAACATGCACGTCGCTATATAAGTGCGATAATCTTTGACGCATCTTTCCGAGGGAAGTGAGTTAACTTAAGTCCAGTTTCCACCCCTGCCGAACTAGGCTGGTATTATGGAGTTACATTTTGGCTGGACTAACGAGTCTATGCATAGTCCAATCAAAATCGCGCACTGAAATCGAAATCCGGTTCGTAAAATGTCATGCAGATTTCGGTCGACTGCAGGATTTGCATAGCATGTCGACCGCTAACTCGTTGTCAACAGATATTTTCTAAAACTGTTCATGCTTTTAATCAAGGTGCTCACGTGATTCGATGCACTTCGCGATGTAAGACTCGTTTTATCACAATATAGATCTTGATTATCAATCAGATCGTCTTGACTGGGCGCCACCGTTTTGTTTGAAGCAAATGCAAGTGATACGAGAGGTTGAATCTGATTGGTCAATAGGAGAGGCATAGAAAGGACATAACTCGTAATAGCCACTGGTGGCGCTACGATCGAGCCAGAATTCCAGCCTAGTTCGGCAAGGCCGGAAACTGGACTTTTAAAGTCAGTTAACTCTCTTGCCTCGGGAAGATGTCTTGGACGCGACGTCAAACCTTATTTTAGCTCACCTCACCATCATTTCAATTAGGTGTTTTCACTTGAATACTGTTACCTCACAAACTCACAGTGCACATAAAGCTCATAGATTGTCTCCATTGGCCATTGATTAAAGCAGTTTTGCAAAGGATTCGCGTCAGGGCAGGTATTTGGTCGGAGTAGTCTGTACACACCGGTACACGTCCATGCCGCGGACACCTGATCTCTGTAATGCATTACTGTCGCATTTGAAACAATTGCATGTATTCAATTCAAACATTCGATATTACATCTGTTTGTTAATTTCCGCCTAGTTCCGCGTCAGCCAACACAGTGACGGAGTACAAAACTGAATCACAGTCAAGGTAGGAGATTGGAGGTAGCATTGTCGCAAACAGTCAGGGTAGGAGAGTGTATGTATCATTGTCGCAAACAGTCAAGGTAGGAGAGTGTATGTATCATTGTCGCAAACAAACAAGGTAGGAGAGTAAATGTACTATTGTCGCAAACAGTCAATTTAGGAGAGTGTATGTATCATTGTCGCAAACAGTCAAGGTAGGAGTTGGGAGGTAGCATTGTCGCAAACAGTCAGGGTAGGAGAGTGTATGTATCATTGTCGCAAACAAACAAGGTAGGAGAGTAAATGTACTATTGTCGCAAACAGTCAATTTAGGAGAGTGTATGTATCATTGTCGCAAACAGTCAAGGTACGAGTTTGGAGGTAGCATTGTCGCATACAGTCAAGGTAGGAGAGTAAATGTACTATTGTCGCAAACAGTCAAGGTAGGAGAGTGAATGTACCATTGTCGCAAACAGTCAGGGTAGGAGAGTGTATGTATCATTGTCGCAAACAGTCAAGGTAGGAGAGTGTATGTATCATTGTCGCAAACAAACAAGGTAGGAGAGTAAATGTACTATTGTCGCAAACAGTCAATTTAGGAGAGTGTATGTATCATTGTCGCAAACAGTCAAGGTACGAGTTTGGAGGTAGCATTGTCGCATACAGTCAAGGTAGGAGAGTAAATGTACTATTGTCGCAAACAGTCAAGGTAGTAGAGTGAATGTACCATTGTCGCAAACAGTCAAGGTAGGAGAGTGAATGTACCATTGTCGCAAACAGTCAGGGTAGGAGAGTGTATGTATCATTGTCGCAAACAGTCAAGGTAGGAGAGTGTATGTATCATTGTCGCAAACAAACAAGGTAGGAGAGTAAATGTACTATTGTCGCAAACAGTCAATTTAGGAGAGTGTATGTATCATTGTCGCAAACAGTCAAGGTACGAGTTTGGAGGTAGCATTGTCGCATACAGTCAAGGTAGGAGAGTAAATGTACTATTGTCGCAAACAGTCAAGGTAGGAGAGTGAATGTACCATTGTCGCAAACAGTCAAGGTAGGAGAGTGGAGATACCATTGTCGCAAACAGTCAAGGTACTAGAGTGAATGTACCATTGTCACAAACAGTCAAGGTAGAAGAGTGAATGTACCATTGTCGCAAACAGTCAAGGTAGGAGAGTGGAGATACCATTGTCGCAAACAGTCAAGGTACGAGAGTGTATGTACATGTACCATTGTCGCAAACAGTCAAGGTAGATGAACGTACGTACCATTTTAATAACCACTGTATGTAATAATACTAAGACGGCATGACGACATGACGACTTTTGCTTGTCACGACACAACTGAACCTGTTCGCACTTTGATTGACAATTACGCATCTGATGACAGCCACAAGATCGATCGTATTATCAAACACAAATATTACATCGAAAATAGTTGTGTGATATGTTTGAACTCGGAATGAGAAACTCGTTACATGTGTCAATAGCGGGATGCGGGATTTTACAAGCTGATCGCTGACCTCGACATTAGCTGTCATGGGGTACAAGACCATTGAATCAAAACCAAATACACACCCGTATCCCCATTGAGGTATCGAAACACATCATTTCTATAATCATATGTATGTGTGAAGTCAATTTCTGGTGTCCCCCGCCGTGATATTGCTGGAATATTGCTAAAAGCGGCGTAAAACCATACTCAATCACAATATAATCTTTTGTAATTGCTGCTAAAGGTAGAGTTCATTGTACAATTCCGAGTATATCATAAGCATGTGTTTGTGAATCACTACCAAATAGCAATGATATCAGGTTTTCGCGAAAATGTGAGGTATCCTGCCACACCTGTGGCACACGTCACAAACACATGCAAAGGCAAGTCAATTGTTCCTCTGAACAAACACGGGATCATACGGTACGAGTCAAATAATGCGTCAAATGTCGGGTTGTCCTTCACATGTTTGACTAAGGCCTTCAATACTGTATCCCTGATCAAACAACTTTTGAGCAAGTGTCGTATGACGCTCTTTGACTCTTTCTGGACAGAGCATGCTTGATTGTACCTCACTAATTGAGAAATATAGACACCAAAGGAAGGATCTGCTGAACTATTGCGCGACATAAAGGATCATTAAGGGATGGGTTATTTGGGGAAACTTAAGGTCCTCCCGCTTGTCATACAGTCTTGTGCAAAGTTTTCTGTCCCTCAAAATCTTTATGAATAGATCTAAATATGTAACAGACGAGGCAGTAACTCGGGGTATACATTTTGGCAGGTCGTATTGACATCTTGATGCGTATTGATCCTACAGTACCCGATAGAATTGGTCTTCAGCAACTCATGCTTGTCGGAATAGGCGACTAACAGGATCGGGTGGTCAGGCTCGCTGACTTGGTTGATGCATGTCATCGTATCCCAATTGCGTGGATAGATGCTCCTGATATCAATCACTGGATTATCTGGTCCAGACTCGATCATTTACAGACAGCCGTCATATAGCTGGAATATTGCTTATTGCCCCGTTAAACAACAAGCAAATGTATGTGTGTAAAGGGAATAATTTGCCGAAGTAACAGCATATTTGATTTTGCTTCGTGGTGAGAGCCAATTTGTCTTTGGTAGGCATTTTAGAAGTTGGAAGGACATGACCACATGCAACTATATTTGTGGACAGCCAGATGTTTTATTGCAGTCTCACCTCATATTTACATTATAAAACACATATAAAAAGTTCAGTTCACATGTATGAACCACCTATGACATTACTGGTTATCAGAGACGTTTTGTGCAATCACAGACATATTGTAATACAGGCACCTTAAGAAACAGATAAAATCCAATCATACTAAAAGCTAAAAACACAAAATATTCCGAAAAACATTTTAAAATCGTACACTGTTACCATACAATTATTTATATAGCATGTTTTTTTTCTCTTTTCTTAAATAGACTTGCAGGTTTTGGCGCATAATATCATAACACTACAAATGGAGAGAATAAAACATACTTTCTGAATATCAGTAAAGATACTCAAACGGTCTCAATAGTTTAATAATTATCGGTTTCCTCAGTAAAATTAGAACAGTGTAACAATGCGTGACATTCGTCTTTCACACAGTCAGTACACGTCAAACAAACCCTGTCAACTAAAGAATGTAAACATAAGTCTAAAATAATATACTGTTCCACAATGACAATAAATTGGAAGATTGTCACCACCAGTAGAACAAATACTATTTGGACGGTTAATGGAGTCTCTCCTGTCATTGCCAAACTCTCAAATATTGCTCGCTTGACTTACGATACTTACGGTTTTTTAAACCATTAGATGTAGGAATGAAAAGGCCGAGGCTACTCAACTTTGGGAGCACTTGGAGATTCCAGTTTCCTGTGGTATTGATTACATTCTCTTCAGCCCACATAAAACCCTATAGGTTAATCTATCAGGAATAATATTGCACATTCTGTTGTGGTGTCGAGCTACGCTCCCCACTATCGTACAATTGGCGGTGCCTAACCCATATTCCCATAAACTGAAACATTCGGGGCAGCCTTCCCAAGATGGATAAAATCTTCATTGCTCTGTTCCGACCATCAATTGCTGGCAGGGTATGAGAACTGCACATATCTGTACCATAGTCCATTGTCGACCATACCATCGAGTCGCTAGTGTATATGTGTTGTACCTCATTCGGCCAAGAACATTGAACTAGGAGATAAGCTAGTTTGTATTAATTAAAAAGACCTTGATCACAAGGTATATACCTGCCCAGCGTGTACTCTTTTGGGCTAATTAACCGTTAATGGAAATCATAATTGCTTTTAGTATTAAATTGGTACTATAGTCATCTCCTCGTTACCACACGTACTAGTTTCACTCCCGTTAATCAAATTGGCTTCATCATTATATTGTTATCGTACTACATTCAAACGTCGTTTACAAGGAAAATAGAAATTGTGATCAATGAAATGTACCATGGTTTCACAGCCCTATTGGTGTTTTTCAAGAAGGTTTGTTGTTTAACGCCGCACTCAGCAATATTCCAGCTATATGACGGCGGTCTGTCAATAATCGAGTCTGGACCAGACAATCCAGTGATTAATATCATGAGCATCAATCCACGCAATTGGGATCGATGACATGCATCAACCAAGTCAGCGAGCCTGGCCACCCGATCTCGTTAGTCGCCTTTTACGACAAGCGTAGTCGCCTTTTACGGCAAGCATGGGTTGCTCAAGACCTATTCTACCCCGGAATCTTCACGGGTCTTTACAAGTTGGAAAAAATCACTCGGGTGAGTGAGAGGCGTTATGTACGAAACTCTTTTGTGAGCCTGTGGACATGTATCTCACAGGAGGTGAGGTGAGGTGAAATAGGGTTTAACGTCGCGTCCAAGATTATTGCACTTATATAGCGTGTATGTGTGTGTTTGTGTGTGTGTGTGTGTGTGTGTGTGTGTGTGTGTGTACCTGTACTAGTCCGGATTTATGCCGATTTATAGTGCTAGCTCACTGAGATACCATGCCGCAGTTGAACATAATACCCCACTCAGACACAGTATACTGACTCCGAGCCGACCAGTCCTTGTTTTAGCCCCTTAATGCCGAGCGCCACACAGGGTAACAACGAGTACTATCTTTTAACGTCTTTTGGTATGACGCGGTCGGGGATCGAACCCCGGACCTTCGGCTCTCCGGGCGGACGCTCTAACATTAGACTACGGAGGCGGTCGATATCACCCAGGAGGAGATGTCAAACCAGTTTGAGCCTAGCGTTCATATTACTGTAACATTGTCGTGAATTTTAAGTACTCTTCAACATAGTCCCCTTGCGGTTTAATAATTATCCATGTCTCCTCAAGATCAGATCGCCTTCGTGTTCTAGTGGTAGTGCGTCCGCCCGGAGAGCGGAAGGTCCGGGGTTCGATCCCCGGCCGCGTCATACCAAAAGACGTTGAAAGTCGTTACTTACTCTGTCTTGTGCTCGGCATTAAGGGGCTAAAACAAGGACTGGTCGGCTCGGAGTCAGTATACTGTGATTATTCATTTTAAACTGCGGCATGGTATCTCAGTGAGCTAGCACTATAAATCGGCATCAGTCCGGACTAGTACAAGCAGACACACAAACACACACACGTACATGCACGTCGCTATATAAGTGCAATAATCTTGGACGTGACGTTAAACCCCATTTCACCTCACCTCACCTCACCTTCAAGGTCAGATGGGAGATCAAATTGTAGTCTTTCAACCATCCTCCACAGCTGCAAACAATCGCAAATGCTGGTCAATCTGGGCCATATATGGAGAATAAGGTGAATGAGGTTGAAGCTGTTATCCACATTCCAACACAGCATCCTCCTGCTGGAGGGAACACACGCAGCAGGGGAACACCATGCTGAGGTTTTCCTCGACGCTTCCCCCATATAGATTAATGCACTCTTTTCAATAAGTTGACATAATATTCACTTATCATAGTTGTTCCTCAAGGTAACTATCGATATTCAATATGGATTGGTTGCTTTAAAGTTATTGGTTTTGGGACATCCAAGTGTTTCCGCTCCTAGATTCCCGTTTGCTCTCGGGACCACATAGATGGATTCATGGCCCCGTTCCACAAAGCGATCTTAGTGCCACGTTGATCGTAAGCCTATTATAAAGTATGAGAGTTACGACCAACTTAGCACTCGCTTTGTGGAACGGGTGCCAGGTCTCATCACCTGTCACTAGAGTAAGATGAAAATATATCTGGTTAAAGGTGGTGGCCTCCAATTTATCCAAGAGCATTCCATGAACCCATCGGGCACAACCTTTGGACATATGTAGATGTTTACGAAGCAATGTTTCTACAAACGGTGGTCTCCTTTAACTAATGTAATGTCGTGCGACAATTGTTCGTGCCAGGTTGTTTGCAGCATTGAAGCTTTGTTTTATGGCCCTGGTGGTGCATCAATTAGAGCGGGGTCATCTCCCAAATACCCCCCCCCCCCCCCCCCCCCACCCCCCCCCCCCCCACCCCCCTATCCGGGATAGAATAGGTCTTCAGCACCACATGCTTGCCGTAAGAGGCACCTCGTGTTAGCATTATGTAGGAGGAAAGCCCGAAGTGATGCAGGTTTTAGACGTTTACCGCTTTGATGAAACCCATTAGCACGGGTCTGATGCTGGCAAACCTACATAACCCAAGGACGGATCCAGCATTTGTAAAAGGGAGGCGCACTTTTTTAACTATTCACTAAAACCTATGTACACTAACATATAGAATTTATAGATGAATGTTTTATCTACATGTGGTTTCAATATTTGGTTTGTTTGTTGTTTTACGCCGCACTCAGCAATATTCCAGCTATATGACGGCGGTCTGTAAATAATCGAGTCTGGACCAGACAACCTAGTGATTTATATTATGAGCATCGATCCGCGCAATTGACATCGATGACATGCATCAACCAAGTGAAAAGATAAATATTATTTATTATACATTTTATGAAAAATGATGTTTCGTGATTTCCTTTTTTACGCAGTTGTAAATATGTGCGCCTTGCTCGACAGAATATACACAAACCTCATATTATATAATTGGGAAGTTAGATTACGTCATCTCGATTTAAGAAAACAATACTATCTTACAAAAATACTCAAACATAGATATAAGTAGTTCCGTTCTGATTACCTTGACCTTCAAAAGCACCAATGAGCAGCCAGAAACTACAATCAATCAAACACTTTACTGACACGCCCACTCGTAACTTGTTTATGCATAATGGACGAACATAAATAAATACACGGAGAAAGGACTGATACTATCGAGATGGACGGCAAAAAATATTTATGTTCCTTTTCGTTATTTTGGCAATAATATGGGCGTTGGCCAAGTCAATACGTATTCTCTATACCAGTTCTTTATTTAAGTAACAGATGTAGACCATTGGCACATGGTCCATTATATAATACGATATACAGCTCAGTGCACTTATACACTATAACACTGCGGAGGGCTTGCAAATAATGCTATAAGTTTTTTAACATTCATTACATGGTAAATAAAGTTTGCTAAATTTCTTAAAACTGTGTCATTTGAAGTGATATGAATATTACATTTTCCTAATGATGATGGGACATAGTATTTCTGGAGTAAGTACATTTGGCAGGGATCTTGATGTACACATTACAGATTAGCAAAACATGGTACTTCATCTTAACTCATTGTTCGCTAATTACGTGTACATCTACCTGTCTGTATTCAGTTACCATGTTCTAACATTGTACAAAACGAACTTCTCGTCTATGTGACGTCATATAGAAGGAACGGCGTAATAGTGAAATGTTTTGCTTTGGACATTGCCTGATGTAACAGACGCATATGCACAAAAACTGAAGTCAATCAAGCGAATAGTTTACCTGTGACAAGTCAGTAAGTGGGTAGAGGGGCGGTCGGGTAGCCTAGTGGTTAATGCCGAAGACCCGGGTTCGATTCCCGACATGGGTACAATGTGTGAAAACCATTTCTGGTGTCCCCCGCCGTGATATTGCTGGAATATTGCTAAAAGCGGCGTAAAACCATACTCACTCACTCACTCAGAAAGTGGGTAGTGGTCAGAACAGACTTGGGGAACGTGCAGTGATAGTACGTTGAAACTGCGGTAATCTAAAATGATTATGGGAATAAGAATCTCACTTTAAACTTGCGAACAAAATACAAATTGCTATGGTTGATTTGTATTTGGAAGCCTATACGGTCCATCTGCAGCCTAATTTAAAGGTCCCACATAGGTACAATGTGTGAATCCCATTTCTGGTGTCCCCCGCCGTGATATTGCGGCGTAAAACCATTCTCAATGACTTAAATAAAGGTCTGCAAAGCAAAGAAAATATTTTTGAGTAATATTCTTCCAAATACGTTTGCCACACTAACATCATATGTGACCATTAATAACTCATGAATAAATTGAATTAAATGTATTGTAATTTCAACTACAATTTATTTAGATTTGTGCCATAGCCATCGCAGATTGTAATGCCCACTTAACACCCTTCACACAAAGGGAGCCAACCCACCAAGACACCACGTATTGGGCCTGCATGAATATTGATTACACTTAGTTAGAGTCACATGACTGGTCACATGATTACACAAAATATGACATGATAATAGTTACTGTTGTCTCTGGGTATATGTAAGTGTTAATTTGACCCATACTGGCAGGGATGTAGGAACAGTTTTTTTCGACAATAATTATTTATTATAAGTTTTACTTAGATGATTGGCTAATCCATGCCCCTTGCTATTTTGTTTTGATTGGCCTCTAATCATTGAAGGTGACGCCTCCCATTGTTGACAATTATAAAAAAATATAGATTTATGAAGCGCATCTTATCCCGATATTCCCTTTTCAAGAGCGCTCGGAAAGGGGGATGTGATGGGATCGGAACAATCGTGGGACTTGATAGATAGACGTCAAACACTCATGTTTCTATATTCTTTGACCAAAAATACCACGGGTGTAACACAGGGGAAACGCTGTCCCTCGTGATTGCCCCAGTTTCGTTCATATAAACTGAGTGTTTCCCAGGCAAGATACCTGTCACATGATACAATGTAAACATATGAATCCATGTCAGAATGATGAGATCTGATTGGTCCACGTGATCTTGATAAAATACCGTGCATCCCGCCTTGGAGGGAAATAAATGCCTCAGCGGTAGAATAAATCCCTTATACCCCGCCACGAAGAAGTCAGGCAAAAAACACCCTGCTTCGTAGCAAACAGCTGCAAGCTTTTTCTAATGTCAAAGTCACATGACATGGCACAAATTAGCCTCAGCTCAATCGAACAGCTGTTTTCTATCAATTTTGAATTTGTTTTTATTCTTATGCGATGTCATATTAAACCCTGTCGGAAAGATAAAACTGTAGCAGGATCTCTCGGGGTACATGGGCTTTTATCCGTCCCTCGTTAGCTTTTATACTACTCGCCTCCGGTCGTGGTATAAAACCTAACGCAAGACCGATAAAACCCAATGTACTGCTAGTGATCCTGATACAACTTATATTGTACCTATTCCCTGCTAGAGAGAGATTGAGCGTCGGCACTATCAGACACACCCAGTGGCTAGCACAGTTAGGGCAATTGGTGGTAGCTTTGACCACGCCCTGTAAATA
Organism: Haliotis cracherodii; assembly: GCF_022045235.1. Lineage (NCBI taxonomy): Eukaryota > Metazoa > Mollusca > Gastropoda > Lepetellida > Haliotidae > Haliotis > Haliotis cracherodii. The sequence continues at coordinate 6,574,436 of NW_027266343.1, forward strand.
AAGCACCAACAGTCAGGCAATACTCGGATGTTTCTACAGATGAGTCAGGGAAATGACATTTTAAGAGATAAAATACAGAAAAACCGTTACCTATAATTGGCACGCCTGGGTCTGCAGGGAAACTTCACTAATCGCTGTGAGTAGATCGCGGTTGTCCTTTCTTATTCCGATGGTGACCTTGCCCTTTGTTCGAAGCTGTCACTGAAATGCAAGCCAACTTGATTTCCACGTCTTCAGTATAGGGTCGTACAGTTAACCTAAACGTCTTTGGCGAGGATTCTGATTTCCCTCTTCCCTAATGGTATGGTCAGTATATAAATTCAGCTTGGAGATCAAGGAAACCGAACCATTGATTGCACAGTCGGGACCCCAGCAGTGAGAGTGACCGAGTGTTGGTCCGAGATTTAAAGCGCGGCGCTAATTGACTGAACTTTCATTACAGTTGCCCTGTGTACTAACAACAAAGCGGTTGAATTATCATAAGTTGACGAAAATCTGTAAAACAAAGTCTTGAGAATTGGTGCTGTCATGTTTGCACACATAACATCAGGAACATATGTTGTTAATGCGTATGGATAGACATGTCAACAATGCCCATATTTGGGCATATATCAATATCCATGCGCAACCAGATTTGCAACCGGTTTCAGTTTGGTCTGTAAACGAATGAAAATTGTTATGTATTTACACTTACTTTCACGTTAGTAATAAATAAAATACTACACACATTATCGTTAGATACATTTTTACGAAACTCGTGAATTTTCTATGGTGTTTCACCTCGCTTTCGCTCTGTCAGATACCACAGAAAGTCCACTCGTTTCGTAAAAATGGTATCTAACGAGAATGAGTGTAGTATTCTCTATTTCTGAACATTGGAGCAACGTGACGTCATATGGCTTCAATTGATCAATCATCATTGGGAATCGCAAATATCGGAAAAGTTACTACACACGATCATTCTACCGATATGGGTAATAGCGAAGTGCATGCACGCGTGCGTGCGTGCGTGCTTGCGGGCTTGCGTGCGTGCGTGTGTGTGTGTGTTTAGCTGCTTGTACTAGTCCGGACTGATGCCGATTGTTTTCGTGCTAGCCCACTGACATATACCATGCCGCAGTTGAACATGAACACCCCACTCAGACACTATACTGACTCCGAGCCGACCAGTCCTTGTTTTAGCCCCTTAATCCTTTCAAGGAGGACATTAACAGTTCCTGAAACAGATCAGCATATCCTGTCATACCGGATGCACTCGAAAATTAAGGTGAAGGTCCTGTTTTTCTATCATATCGAAGACGGCATCATTTTCCAAACGCGGTCGTGCTCTCTGCGAGAGGAAAACTCAATAGCAAATCAAACAGTGCGCAATAGTCGGAGTCACACTAGGACAACAGGATAATTACGCCACTGTAAGGGGTTCTTCTATCTAATTATGACTTCATATTGAATACGATTATCATATAAAGATGAAAAGGCGTAAGAAAGAAGTAATTGCGATCATATAAATGTATTTATTACTGGAAAATAGATTATGATTATTATATGTACTAATGGATTGGCATATTGATCAAAGGTCTAACCCCTCGTGTGAACAGACAAGAGTCAATCAATGTTCTATTTCATTGCATAGAGGCCACAGTCTTCCGTTCGTAATCAACGTGCAGGATTATTACTTATTAATTCACAATAGGGATAAATCGATGTTTACAGTAGTTCAGAGTGATTTATTGGACCAAAGTTCTTCACTTTTTTGCATTGAAAAGAATATTTACATCACTTTTACAATCAGTCTTGATTTGAGGGCACCAACAAAAAATAAGTTTATGAATGTTGGAATTTATGTGGAATAGTAATTTAAGATGCATCTTTATTAAGTCATCATTAAGGAACATACAATAGACCTATACTCGTTTTCGATGGCTCGAGAACGACAAAAATTGAAAAACTTTTCCTTTACAGCTTCCTTTTCTAAAGCATAAGTAACTACGCCGAGCGTGTTGTGAACTTTAGTAGTAATAAATCTTAAATATTTGAAAGGAATTTAGAAGTGATACACATAAGGAAGAGAATGTAAGGATGTCAACTTCTTTATTATGAGGAACTCAACGGTATATGCTTATTCCTTCATCAGGTGAATTTCTTAAATCTTAAATAATTCTCGTATTTAACAAAATATAGAAACTGAGGATATAGTATGACATTATTGGACATAAATGTCTGTACAAATCCTATTGGAAATTGTCCTTGAAACGTGGTAACACAGAATTAACTTAAACTTCATTACCACACGCCTGAAATACGAATGCGTCACCAAATCCTAACCTAGAGGACATTTCTGAGGGAATTTATCAAGAATATTTTACCGTTTTCATCGCAAAGGCGTAATATATATTATGTACCCATCTTTCGTTCAAAATACCGGGGAGCACAGCCATCTAAGGCGCCGCTATTCGCTGTGCAGAGTTGCGTCCCTTGGGCACGCCAGAAACCTATGATTGTGGGTTCGAATCACAGTTCGCCCAGATTATGTTTCTAGGTTTGTCAGCACCATACCCGTGCTCGTGGGTTTCACCGAAGTGGTAAACGTCTGAGACCTGCATCGGTTAAAAACGGCGTTAAACCCAACTCACTCACACTCAAAATACCGGGACAACCTCCGAGGTCTAGTGGTAGAGCGCCCGGGCACTACGGGCTCTAAAAGATGGTACTTGTTGTTACCCAGTCTGGCGCTCGGCATTAAGAGGATAAAACAAGGACTGGTTGGCTCGGAGTCAGTACACTGTGTCTGAGTAGGGTATTCATGTTGAACTGAGGCATGGTATCTCAGTGGTCTGGCACTGAAAATCGGCATCAGTCCGGACTGGCACTAAAAATCGGCATCAGTCCGGACTGGTACAAGCAGCCACACACACATGTACATGCACGTCGCTATATAAGTGAAATAATCTTGGACGCGACGTTAAACCCCATTTGAACTCAAAATACCGGTAAACGTTTTACTTGAAACAATCGATACACTAACAGCTCGTTAGTTACCAGGAAGTGGTATTATTGGGAATGAAATGATTATTCCGCTACACCAGTCTCCTGGGAATACTCACTATTCAAAATTAATAATACAAACAATCTCTAGGTATGGGAGAAGCTGAACCTGTGAGGTACTCTCCAATTATGTTCTCAAGTCCAGGAAATTTGTTGTTTTTGAACCAGATAATGTTTTCTACGGAAGCGTAGTAGGGCCACGGTGAATTATTATTTTTTGTCTAAGTATCTCCTACGTAGGATATTTTATCTTCTACGTAGGACTTAGTATCTCCTACATAGGACTTATCATCTCCTACTTAGGATTTATTGTCTCCTACGTAGGACTTAGTATCTCCTACGTAGGTGATAGGAAGTCCTACGTAGGAGATAATTAGTCCTACGTAGGAGATACTTAATCCTACGTTGGAGATAGTAAGTCCTACGTAGGAGATAATAAGTCCTACGTAGGAGATAGTGATTCTAGGCCATACAAAGTCCTACGTAGGAGATACTTAATCCTACGTAGGAGATACTTAGACAAAAAAATTCACCGTGGCCCTACTACGCTTCCGTAGTTTTCAAAATATAAATTGGATTGGATTAATTCTGGTTATCATGCCAGTTTGTTTTGGAATGGTAAATATCCTGAATAAGGCATATATATTGTTCTCAGCGAGCCTTGGCGAACTAAATACATAGTGTGTATTCCTAATACTGGATATTTACCCTCCCAAAACACAGCCTGATAACCTGTCTATCATGTAGTGTCACTCAAGAAACCTCATAAACGGTGCATGAGAAACATTGCACATTTTCCTGGAATGTGCGCATTAATATATATAATGTCAAAACAACAACACGTGTAATTCTAACCGAAATCAGTTAATAGATAGGGCGAAAGTGATGTTTGCTTTCTGTCTGTCTTAGCTTATAGGTGAGGGGAAATGGGGTTTAACGTCGCGTTAAGATTAAAGCACTTATACAGCGACCAGAATACACGTGTGTGTGTGTGTGTGTGTGTGTGTGTGTGTGTGTGTGTGTGTGTGTGTGTGTGTGTGTGTGTGTGTGTGTGGCCCTACTACACTTCCGTAGAAAACATTATCTGGTTCAAAAACAACAAATTTCCTGGACTTGAGAACATAATTGGAGAGTACCTCACAGGTTCAGCTTCTCCCATACCTAGAGATTGTTTGTATTATTAATTTTGAAAAGTGAGTATTCCCAGGAGACTGGTGTAGCGGAATAATCATTTCATTTCCAATAATACCACCTCCTGGTAACTAACGAGCTGTTAGTGTATCGATTGTTTCAAGTAAAACGTTTACCGGTATTTTGAGTTCAAATGGGGTTTAACGTCGCGTCCAAGATTATTTCACTTATATAGCGACGTGCATGTACATGTGTGTGTGGCTGTTTGTACCAGTCCGGACTGATGCCGATTTCATAGTGCCAGACCACTTAGATACCATGCCGCAGTTTAACATGAATACCCTACTCAGACACAGTATACTGACTCTGAGCCGACCAGTCCTGGTTTTAGCCCCTTAATGCGAAGTGCCAGACAGGATAACAACAAGTACCATCTTTTAACGTCTTTTGGTATGACGCGGCCGGGGATCGAATCCAGGACCTTCCGCTCTCCGGGCGGACGCTCTACCACTAGACCACGGAGGCGGTCCTTAGCGTTGTAAACGTTGCATGGTAACATACAAAAAGTAACAAAATGAAACAAGGTAATATTTCGGACATATTTCAGTCAAATCCAAATGTTTCATATTGGTGAAAGACCCCAAGCCGAGGGCCACACAAGCACAAATGGAAACTGATCCTCCTGGTGTCTTCGTTAAATTTTTTCACACTGTATGTACCTAAAGTTGACCCAGTGTCTCAGCTACGGCACTGATTTCCGGTATGTTAGATTATTATCTTGATAATTATAACAATTACCTCAGTAAATTGTCCAGATTGTTAATTCGATTCCATCGCCGATAAACAAGGACGGTGCCAAGGTTGTTTGTAAACGCTGAAAGAAGTACCTACCTGACATTTTATATTCGCATTCTATCCGTATATGACCCCAAAAGATACTGTTTTCGTCCGTTAGCTTCAGCAACCCATGTTTGCCGTAAAAGGCGACTATGCTTGTCGTAAGAGGCGACTAACGGGATCGGGTGGTCAAGATAGCTGACTTGGTTGATGCATGTCATCGATCCCAATTGCTCGGATCGATGCTCATGATGTCAATTACTGGACTGAATGGTCCAGACTCGATTATTGACAGACCGCCGTCATATAGCTGGAATATTGCTGAGTGAGGCGTTAACCAACCAACAAACAAAACTGAAAGTATCTTATTTCAAAGAGCGCCATACAACTCTTGCTCAAATATTATTTCATGAAGGTTGCAACTTTCAATCAAGTCCTCAGCAAAGCTTTTCAAACAGTTTTATGGTAGTCATGTGGTGGAAATTTCCAAATTTGACGCTTTAATAACAAAAATATGTCCAATTTAATTCCCTATTTCAACGTGTACTACATGCACCCGCGTTTTTTCAGCAGAATGATTGACTTGCCCTTGCATGTGTTTATGACCGGTGTCACCGTCAGGGCAGGATACGCTCACATTGTCGCGAACACCCGGTATCAACACAATTTCATAGAGATTCGTTAACACATGCACATGATACAGTCGGGATCGTACAGTCGACTCAGCTTTTAGCAGAAATCTCTGATAGCTAGGGAAAAGGGTTCAGTCACTTATATTGTTGTCACAGGTAATGCGCAACGCAGTGTTTACAAATGTGGTGTAAGGACAGTAAGGTTTTTGTACCAGAAACCGAAACGGAGTAAAGGTATTAACGATATGCTACGTTTCATGTGTGTAGTGAGTGTGAGTTGGGTTTAACGCCGGTTTTAACCGTATTCCAGTTATATCACGGCGTGTCAGCTTAATGTGGGGGCAAAGCCCGAAGTGATGCAGGTCTCAGACGTTTATCACCTCGGTGAAACCCACGTGCACGGGTATGGTGCTGACAAACCTAGAAACATAAATGGGGCGAACCGGGATTCCAACCCACAATCATAGGTTTCTGGCGTGTTTAAGGGACGCAACTCTGCACAGCGAATCGCGGCACCTTAGACTACTGGGCCACCCGTGCCCCCTTCATGTGTGTAAGTACGCCCAGGTTAGCCGCATAACCCACTGAAAGGAAATAGTGAGGAAACAATATAGACATTTTTACACAAAGAAAATGTTCGACTCGTTTCGGAAAACTTCATATTCACATCACTACTCGCTAAGTTCTTTCAGTTGGGTGTTCCGGGATAAAATAGATCCTCGTTTACCCCTGCATCCGACGTGAGGGATCTTGACTTGCTTCGTATGTGAGGTGAGGTGAGGTGAAATGGGGTTTAACGTCGCGTCCAAGATTATTCCACTTATATAGCGACATGCATGTACGTGTGTGTGTTTGTGTGGCTGCTTGTACTAGTCCGGACTTATGCCGATTTATAGTGCTAGTCCACTGAGATACCATGCCGCAGTTTAACATGAATACCCGACTCAGACACAGTATACTGACTTCGAGCCGACCAGTCCTGGTTTTAGCCCCTTAATGCCGAGCGCCAGACAGGGTAACAACAAGTACCATCTTTTAACGTCTTTTGGTATGACGCGGCTGGGGAACGAACCCCGGACCTTCCGCTCTCCGGGCGTACGCTCTACCATTAGACCACGGAGGCGGTCCTTCGTATGTAAATTACGGATTTGCCTAGCCACGGTATTTCTGTGGTATGTAATAATGGTGGTTTTGGTGGAGTTACAGACGTACTAAGCGTGCTTTACACCACACTGTATTTACTATGAATTGAAACTAGTTGTCAATCAAATATCATTCTTAATGTCTAAATGTGTATTCAAACGGCAGTTATGCCCCATATGATTCAAATATCAATTCTAATGTGACATAGCGGGCCCGTGAAGATCCGGGTGGGAATTTGTCTTCAGCAACCAATTCTTGTCGTAACGGCATCGGATGGTCAGGATCGCTGACTTGGTTGATGCGTGTCGATGATCCCATTTGCGTAGATCGATGCTCGTAATATCAGTCATTGGGTTGTCTGATCCAGAGTCGATGATCTACACACTGCCGCCATATAGCTGAAATATTGCTGAGTGCGGCGTTAAACAACAAACAAACAAATCTATAGCTTTACTTCTCATTACGTCAGAATATAACCCCCTCCCTGTCAGATCCACGCCATGCACTGGATAGTATACCAGGACACACTTGGGTTCACAGGATTTTGACAAGTGTTTTTTTTTCATCTGTAATACGCCTTGAAAGCTTTCAGCGTAGTACACTTTTAAAGTTTGTTGTTCTCAAAATATCTTCATTTCGGCTGTTGTATTTTATGAGACCATCCTTCTGATATTCGGGGTGGTGTCTTCTGACAAAAGAATTTGTTCCAGAACAAGAAAACAATTTGCTTCAGATTGTACGAAAACAAAATAAGTTTTCGCTTGTCAAAAGGTGTAAAAAATGTGGTTTATGTCCTCCGCTCACAAAATAAAATACATTTCCTGAATATGTGGCCGAAAATCTCTTACAAAAATCGCCTTTTCAAAGGTGCGTTACGAAATACAATTCAGATTTACACATCAAATTGATGAAAATATCACAATACTGATGAGCTTCCTGGAAATGATAATTTAATATCACTCTTTATTGAGGAACTCCGTATCAATTAGAAGGAAATTACTGCTTCGGGACGCACTGCGGTGCAAAATATGGAGATGGTTTTTGTTGTGTCGTTTCTCATTGCCGGTGCTAGTCGTGATACTTATGCCTCCTGGGACCAGCCTCGTCTCTCACGACTCTGTTGGTTGCCTTTTTCAGCATTCAATATATTTTAGTATTATTGAGACGTTCTATAAATCGGCAAACGGAAACCTTTAAGATGCAAGCCTGGCAGCGCTAAATTGATGTCCCCGGAAATGAGCGGGTCGAACACCATAACGGCTTTCAGATACGTCTGACAAACACAACCAGGCTCTATCACAATAAGTGTTAATGACTCGCATATGGAAAGAAAAATTGACCGCTTATAAATAATGTATACTTATTGTAATTATAGCTCGAAGCACCTCTGGCTATCCATGGTTTCAAGGTCAAACATCAGTGACCTCGAACGCCCTAGTGTGTCTGTTCAAAGACCACACCACCACATTCATGAATAAGGTCAATAATGCCAATTGTATCGACCCACAAACAAAAGCTAGAGACATGAGAGTGTGTTGAACGTAAATCATGTTATGATCTTTGATATTATGACGTAAGTAAAACGTTGGGTCAAGGTCAAATTGTCCTTTCTTCGGGGTACACAATGAAAGCCCCTTGGTATAGACTTTGTTGGGGCTGAAGCACCAAAATCTGGATGAGTGAGTGAGTAAGTAAGGTTTTACGCCGCTTTTAGCAAAATTCCAGCAGTATATCGGCGGGGGACACCAGAAATGGGTTTCACATATTCTACCTATGTGGGGAATTGAAACCGGGTCTTCGGGGTGACGAGCGAACGCTCTAACCACCAGGCTACCCAACCGCCCCAAAATTCTGGATAAATATTGATGGCAACGATACTTATTTCTGATTCAGATTATTTCTCCAAAAACCACCATCGATGGTACAAAAGTAAATATATAGTATGTGTATATCAAGATGGCTGTGTAGAGTTGTGTTTTAATTTCAATTTATTAAATACAATTAATATGAAAGCAGACAGGCATTTAAATACTTTTAACTTAGTAGTTGTTGTCAAACATTTCAATGAATGTACATAAGACCATACAAGATATTTCTCAGGTGTATCTTTTATAAGAAAGGCTTCACAACGGAACGTAGATTTCAACATTAATTCGCGAGGAACAGATATTCCGTAATTCGGAGTAGCGGGGTGTCCTTTATAGAAGTCATTGTGTTTTTCTCTGATCACCTTTCTCTCTGTTCCTCATCTTAAGCGGAGACATGAGCTCATTTATTGTATTGTTGGAACGGCGTCACATTAAATCATTTGTGATGTTTTCAACAATGCATGACGTCAATGCATTTACATGACGTCACTTACTATGGGTTTATTAAAAAAAAAAATAACAAATGAAACAATTGGAAGGCGCTAGCCAATCAACATTCAGCAAAAAGTATTAATGCTGAAATTAATTTCACTTCAATCTCATTAAAACTACTACTACTACTCCGCTACTCCAAGATCTGAGGTCATCCCATTACAGGGCATGTCAGAACGACTTTACATCCAACCAATCAGAGCGTCGCTTACGATATCACGAGGGCGTATTTTCTGATCTTGCAACCCGTGAAATGTTAACGCGATGCATTCCGAACCACAGTTACGAGCTCTCCGACTGATTCCATTAATCTCTCGCTTCAATGGGATAAACGTTTCCAACGGTAGTGACATCCCTAGCCATTGGAGAACACTGCCATACAATCTATACATCTATTAGAACTTTCAGATTTTCTTTTGTTCAATTTTAAAATGTTGAATCAGGAACTTTGTCAACATATTGTTTATAGTGTAGCCTGGAATGGATGTTGCCAGTTTGAAGCTAGTGCCATGAAGCTCGAGAAAGCTGCGTTCTGATTAGCTAATGTCGACTTCCTGTTAGTCGTTTCATTGGTCGGTCAGATTCGCGAACGGTCATTCTGACGTGACCTGTAATGGGATGTCTTCAGGTCTTTGGGTTGCGGAAGTTCAGATTAAAATGAGATTTTAATTAGATTGAATTTCACGTACATCCTCGTCCCTATGGGAATTATTCAAAGCACCGTTCCACACCTTGCATTCGTTAATCGGGACATAGTGATATTTATTATATGACTTGGAACTACAGCATAACAGCGTTTTTATTTTTATATGCATCACAGTGTTTGTGTGTTTGTTTGTTTGTTTGTTTGTTTAACACCGCATTCAGCAGTAGTCCAGCTAAGTGACGGCAGTCTGTAAATAATCGAGCCACACAATCCAGTGATTGACACCATGAGCATCGACCCACGCAATTGGGATACGATGACATGTATCAACCAAGTCAGCGAGCTTGACCATCCGATCCCGTTATTCGCATTTTACGACAAGCATGGGTTTGTGAAGGTCAATCGTTACCCGGATCTTCACGGGTATTCAACACAGTAAAAGACACTTCGTATTCGTAACTATGTTCCAGAAGGACGACACGGACAAACGAAGCATATTATAACATGTGGCTTGTCATCGTGATCTCCTATGACGGATTGTTTATTTCTTGACAGAAGGAAGAATTGTATCGGGGGAAATATGTGACTTTATTGATGTTGTGTCATGCCATTCTGGACACATCTTACATACACGATTCTCGATGAGTGACTGAGTTGGGTTTAACGTCGCTTTTATTCCAGTTATATCACGGCGTGTCAGCTTAATGTGGGAGGAAAACCCGAAGTGATGCAAGTCTCAGACGTTTACCACTTCGGAGAAACCCACGAGCACGGGTATGGTGCTGACAAACCTAGAAACATAATCTGGGCGAACCGGGATTCGAACCCACAATGATAGGTTTCTGGCGTGTCCAAGGGACGCAACTCTGCACAGCGGATCGCGGCGCTTTAGACGACTGGGCCACCCGTTTCCCCGATTCTGGATGAGAAAACCCCAACATAAAGAGAATGTGGAGATAAGCATTATGTGGTTAGTATTTTCAGATTTGCAGGTGTTATTGAATATTTGAAACCAACACATTTCATTTGGAACCGACGGCCATGTTACCGACACTGTAACATAATATGCATCAATCATTTTCTTTTTCTCTCCACGTTATCTTCCCGAGGCAAGAGACTTATAAAAGTCTATAAAATCCATTTTCCACACTTGCCAAACTAGGCTGGAATTATGGAGTTATATATTGGTTGGACTAACGAGTCTATGAATAGTCCAATAAAAATCGCGTAGCGATATCGACATCCGGTTCATAAATTGTCGTGCAGATTTCGTTTGATTGCAGTATTTGCAAAGCATGTGTATCGCTAACTCGGCGTCAACAGATATATTCCAGATCTTTTCATGTTTTTAACACTTGCTCACTGCACGAAGCAAAACAATATAGGTTTTGATTGTCGATCAGATCGTCTTTACTGGGCGTCGACGTTTTGTTTGAAGCAAAAATGCAAGTACAATCTGATTGGTCAATAGGGTGTGTGTGTGGGGGGGGGGGGGGGGGTGGGGGGGGGGGGGGGGGCATAGAAGGGACATAACTCGTAATAGCTACTGGTGGCGAGATCGAGCCCAGAAATTCCAAACCAGTTCGACAAGGGTTGTAACTGGATTTTTTTCAGTCAGTTAACTCCCTTGCCTCGGGAAGATGTTCTATGTGAACACTCACATTTGTGACACAGATATGATGTCATGATACTATGGACAAAGTCACTAATTCCGTTATGACTGGAAGTGAACTCGCCTGGTTAGCTGGGTGTGCAAGGAAAATAATAAACCGAAGTTGTCCTGATAAATATTGTTTAAACTTTATATCATTTCCTATAATATTTAACTAATGTGGTATCTATTTCGCCAAGCTGAATGACCTTTTTGTCAAATTCTGTATTGAAAGGAAAATGATACTTATCAAGAAATGTATACACAATGATTCATCCACACAAAAGATTTCCGGGTTTCAAATTCCATTTAACAATGCTTTTCATCCAATCAGCATCCACTCTGTTTGTATCACAATCCACTTTTAATAACATTTATATTTAATCATTAACATTACAAATCCAACTGTGATTCCAACAAAGAGACTTATTGATAGCAATAAATGTTCTTTAAATTGACGATTTTATAGATCACTGGAACCTCAACCTACCTGTGTCACTATGGTAACAGAATAAATGCAGAATGCATATTCCATTAGTGCTTTCATATTACGTCCATGTTTGTGGAGATTAGCCACGCATCCTGTGCGTGAACGTTCCTTCCTGTGACTGTGTCCGCGCTGCGTTGTGATAGCTACGATCAATAGTTAGGGTTTATATTAACATGATTGATGTCATTTATATGGTTTGAAAATACACAGGTTGGATCACTTTATTAACCTTTTCATGGTATTATTTCATTCAAACCTATGCATGGACATAATAAGAAGAAACTTCTTTATAAGTGAGTGAGTGAGTCAGTCAGTGAGTGAGTGAGTATGATATTACGCCGCTTTTAGCAATATTCCAGCAATAGCACGGCAGGGGACACCAGAAATGGGCTTCACACATTGCACCCCTGTCGGGAATCGAACCCGGGTCTCCGGCTTGACGAGCGAACGCTTTACCCACAAGGCTACCCGACCGCCCCTACTTCTTTATAAACACGGTCTACGAAACCCAAAAATAATCATTATGAAAAGAAAATTAAAAGCAGAGGTTTTGTATTCCGTCGATCAGAAATATGTAAAACGTTTAAAAAAACTTATTTACTGTCGCTATCAATATAAAGAAATTATTTACAATACTATAATTAAAACCTGTTGGAAATTTTAAAAACTCCCGCCCCCACTTTATATTGTTAATTGCTCTTTTCCCCTCTATTAGATCTGACGAAAATCAAAATAATATGTCTGAAATTAGACAATTTAATTTTTAATTGTTATGTTTCTCGAACTACCGACCTAAGTACAAATGTTCCAGAATAACGTCATTGTTCGTAGCAGCAAAAATCGCATAAAAAATGCTTTGCTTTGTATCTCACAGTATGCAAATGTGTCTAATGTAGCGTTAATCCGTACTTAGTGAAACTTATTGAAGGGGATAAACCTAGGACAACTAGGCAGTTTTCGCTAAATTGATTAAAATCACTCATCCGCTTCCGCTATATCTCATAACCGTTCCATTGCTGGACTCTAACAGTGACGTTTGTGGTTCTAGAACACTGATTTCAAAGAATAACCAATGAATGCATTCAAGGGAGAACACTCGACAGAATGAATTGGACTGTATTCCAACTTGTTCGTATTCCTGTACAATAAACTGCAGGCATTCAGACGTCATATTTATTAATTGATCGTGTCATTGTGGCAGATCCTCCATATGCATCGATTGAAAAATTGCGAAATGTACTTTACGACATATTAGATGTTGGTTGAAGGCGGTGCCGTGCAGGTCAGTGAAGTTAATATACAAAATTATACTCAATATCTCAGATAGATCGAGCTTAGTGTCACGTGGGTATGTCAGTTCTCTGACTATGCCTACACTTTGAAGGGTGTTCCCTGTAACAAAGGTTGACGTCAATTATCTAACGGGGAAAGTTATCATTCAGCTGCCTTTCTGGTGTCTGTGTCTACGCTCTAACTGGTGAATTTGCTCCAAGCAATCCCGTTAAGAGATGAACGGTTGGACATATTTTCATGTAGGGGCAGTGCCGATTCTCTACGGGTTGGCATTGAAATGTAGAAGCCCATATGTTGTCTTCATGCCTACTCTCTAACGGGTTCTATGCCTACTCTCTAACGGGTTGTCACTTACGTGTAGGGGCCTATATATTGTCTTCATGCCTACTCTCTAACGGGTTGACACTATCATGGAGCGGCCTGTATGATGCTTTCATGCCTACTCTCTAACTGGTTCTATGCCTACTCTCTAACGGGTTGTCACTATCATGGAGGGGCCTTTGTGTTGCTTTCATGCCTACTCTCTTACGGTGTCTATGCCTACTCTCTAACGGGTTGAGACTGTCATGAAGAGGCCTTTATGTTGTCTTATACCTACTCTCTAACGGGTTGACACGATCATGTAGAGGCCTTTATGTTGCTTTCATGCCTACACTCTTACTGGCTCTATGCCTACTATCTAACTGGTTGACACTATCATGTAGAGGCCTTTATGTTGCTTTCATGCCTACTCTCTTACGGGTTCTATGCCTACTCTCTAACGGGTTGACACTATCATGTTGATGCCTTTATGTTGTCTTCATAACTACTCTCTAACGGGTTCTATGCCTACTCTCTAACGGGTTGACACTAACGTGTAGAGGCTTTTATGTTGTCTTATACCTACTCTCTAACGGGTTGACACTATCACGTAGAGGCCTTTATGTTGTTTTCATACCTACTCTCTAACGGGTTGACACTATCACGTAGAGGCCTTTATGTTGTTTTCATATATACTCTCTAACGGGTTCTATGCCTACTCTCTAACGGGTTGTCACTATCATGTAGGCACCGTTTGATTGCTTTCATGCCTACTCTCTAACGGGTTCTATGCCTACTCTCTAACGGGTTGACACTATCTTGAAGAGGCCTTTATGTTGTCTTATACCTACTCTCTAACGGTTTGACACTATCATGTAGAGGCCTTTATGTTGTCTTCATACCTACTCTCTTACTGGTTCTATGCCTACTCTCTAACGGGTTGACACTATCATATAGAGGCCTTTATGTTGTCTTCATACCTACTCTCTAACGGGTTCTATGCCTACTCTCTAACGGGTTGACACTATCATGTAGATGCCTTTATGTTGTCTTCATAACTACTCTCTAACGGGTTCTATGCCTACTCTCTAACGGGTTGACACTAAGGTGTAGAGGCCTTTATGTTGTCTTATACCTACTCTCTAACGGGTTGACACTATCACGTAGAGGCCTTTATGTTGTTTTCATATATACTCTCTAACGGGTTCTATGCCTACTCTCTAACGGGTTGTCACTATCATGTAGGGACCGTTTGATTGCTTTCATGCCTACTCTCTAACGGGTTCTATGTCTACTCTCTAACGGGCTGACACTAACGTGTAGGGGCCTTTATATTGTCTTCATGCCTACTCTCTAACGGGTTGACACTATCATGTAGAGGCCTTTATGTTGCTTTCATGCCTACTCTCTAACGGGTTCTATGTCTACTCTCTAACGGGTTGACACTAACGTGTAGAGGCCTTTATGTTGTCTTCATGCCTACTCTCTAACGGGTTGACACTATCATGTAGAGGCCTATATGTTGTCTCCATGCCTACTCTCTTGCGGGCTCCATGCCTACTCTCTACGGGTTGGCATTGAAATGTAGGGGCCTTTATGTTGCTTTCATGCCTACCCTCTGACGGGTTCTATGTCTATTCTCTAATGGGTTGACACTAACGTGTAGGGGCCTTTATGTTGTCTTCATGCCTACTCTCTAACGGGTTGACACTATCATGTAGGGGCCTTTCTGTTGTCTCTCCCTGTGTTCGTTCTAACGCGTTGGCATTGCCATGTAGGGACTTTTGTCTTCATGCCTTTGTTCTAACGGGTGGATATTGCAGGGTACGTTAGTTTAATACGGTATTACTATTCAATGCGGCGTTAAACTCACACAAAAATATCTTGCCTACAATCCTCGCTCATGTGGAGATTTCACAGATGGATTTGAGTGCCCTGATGAATATATAACCGGATTTAATAATACCCCTGAGATTGAAAAGGGTGTTTTATATCCTTTATGAAAATAATCCTCCTTTTTTATGCGTTTTCACAATAACTTGTGTTTCACATTTAGATGATGGCCTGTACATTCAGGGACGACGTCGGCGTCGACTACGTCTTCTACTACTACCATATAATACGCATGCTGAGACGTTAATGAATCAAGATTAGCTCCATCCGGGTCCCCGGTATACACGGTCTCTAGCAATGTAATTAGTTGTATGTGTTGTGTATCATTAAGACTTGATCGATGACCCCGCCTAGAGAGGAGGGTCCAGCGTTGGGAGGCTGATGTCACGTCAACGTCTCCGACGGAGAGGTAGGAAGCGTATGTTTCACGTGCACGGTGGGATGTGAGAGTGTGGACAACGAACGTCTAGGACGACCGGTATACAAGTTGCAGACGGCAAACTGCACGACTTCAGCGACTTTTAAAGGTGAGACAAACATAGGTAAATTGTTGGCGTTTTAATGTTCAGTATAGTCTCAGAGATTGTTGAGCTGTGGCTCACGTGTCAACGTGATAATATAGATTTTAATTTTATAGATCCTTCAAATGTATTTCACATGTCTCCGAATTAGTACTGTAGCGTTTCGTGAGTCAACTTTCTCATGTTTAGTTCAGTCTCCGAAATAGTACTGTATTGTTTCATGTGTGAACTTTCTTATGTTTAGAACAGTCTCCGAACTAGTACATTTCTGTTTCATGTGCCAACTTTCTCATGTTTAGTTCAGTCTCCGAAATAGTACTGTATTGTTTCATGTGTCAACTTTCTCATGTTTAGTAAAGTCTCCGAACTAGTTCACTTCTCTTTTATATGACAACTTTCTACTGTTTAGTAATGTCTCAGAGATTGTGCAGTTATATTTCACGTGTCAACTTTCTAATGTTTAGTAAAGTCTCAGAGATTGTCCAGTTAAATTTCACATGTCAACTTTCTTATGTTTAGTAGTCTGCGAACTAGTACACTTCTGTTTCATGTATCAACTTTCTTATGTTTAGTAAAGTCTCCGAGCTAATACACTTCTGTTTCAGGTTTCAACTTTCTTATGTTTAGTAAAGTCTCCGAACGAGTACACTTCTGTTTTATGTGTCAACTTTCTCATGTTTCGTACAGTATCCGAGCTGGTACAATTCTGTTTCACGTGTCAACATTCTAATGTTTCGTACAGTATCCGAGCTGGTACACTTGTGTTTCATGTGTCAACTTTTTCATGTTAATTAAAATGTCCGAACAAGTCCTGTAGTGTTTCATGTGCCAACTTTCTTATCTTCAGTAAAGTCTCAGACCTATTACACTTGTGTTTCATGTGTCAACTATCTCATGTTTAGTAAAGTCTCAGAGATTGTGCAGTTATATTTCACGTGTCAACTTTCTTATCTTCAGTAAAGTCTCCGAACTAGTACACTTCTTTTTTATGTGTCAACTTTCTCATGTTTCGTACAGTCTCCTAACAAGTACTGTAGTGTTTCATGTGTCAACTTTCTCATGTTTCGTACAGTCTCCTAACAAGTACTGTAGTGTTTCATGTGTCAACTTTCTCATGTTTCGTACAGTCTCCTAACAAGTACTGTAGTGTTTCATGTGTCAACTTTCTCATGTTTCGTACGGTCTCCTAACAAGTACTGTAGTGTTTTGATGTGCCAACTTTCTCATGTTTCGTACAGTCTCCTAACAAGTACTGTAGTGTTTCCTGTGCCAACTTTCTCATGTTTCGTATGGTCTCCTAACAAGTACTGTAGTGTTTCCTGTGCCAACTTTCTCATGTTTCGTACAGTCCCCTAACAAGTACTGTAGTGTTTCATGTGCCAACTTTCTAATGTTTCGTACAGTCTCCTAACAAGTACTGTGGTGTTTCATGTGCCAACTTTCTCATGTTTCGTACAGTCTCCTAACAAGTACTGTAGTGTTTCCTGTGCCAACTTTCTCATGTTTCGTACAGTCTCCTAACAAGTACTGTAGTGTTTTATGTGCCAACTTTCTCATGTTTCGTACAGTCTCCTAACAAGTACTGTAGTGTTTCATGTGTCAACTTTCTCATGTTTCGTACAGTCTCCTAACAAGTACTGTAGTGTTTCCTGTGCCAACTTTCTCATGTTTCGTACAGTCTCCTAACAAGTACTGTAGTGTTTCATGTGCCAACTTTCTCATGTTTCGTACAGTCTCCTAACAAGTACTGTAGTGTTTCATGTGTCAGCTTTCTCATGTTTCGTACAGTCTCTTAACAAGTACTGTTGTGTTTCCTGTGCCAACTTTCTCATGTTTAATACAGTCTCCTAACAAGTACTGTAGTGTTTCATGTGTCAACTTTCTCATGTTTCGTACAGTCTCCTAACAAGTACTGTAGTGTTTCATGTGCCAACTTTCTCATGTTTCGTACAGTCTCCTAACAAGTACTGTAGTGTTTCATGTGCCAACTTTCTCATGTTTCGTACAGTCTCCTAACAAGTACTGTAGTGTTTCATGTGTCAGCTTTCTCATGTTTCGTACAGTCTCTTAACAAGTACTGTAGTGTTTCCTGTGCCAACTTTCTCATGTTTAATACAGTCTCCTAACAAGTACTGTAGTGTTCCATGTGTCAACTTTCTCATGTTTCGTACAGTCTCCTAACAAGTACTGTAGTGTTTCATGTGTCAACTTTCTCATGTTTCGTACAGTCTCCTAACAAGTACTGTAGTGTTTCATGTGCCAACTTTCTCATGTTTCGTACAGTCTCCTAACAAGTACTGTAGTGTTTCATGTGTCAACTTTCTTATGTTTCGTACAGTCTCCTAACAAGTACTGTAGTGTTTCATGTGTCAAATTTCTCATGTTTCGTACAGTCTCCTAACAAGTACTGTAGTGTTTCCTGTGCCAGCTTTCTCATGTTTCGTACAGTCTCCTGACAAGTACTGTAGTGTTTCATGTGTCAATGTCCCAGCGGCCTGCAGTTATATTTCACGTGTCAACTTTCTAATGTTTAGTAAAGTCTCAGAGATTGTCCAGTTAAATTTCACATGTCAACTTTCTAATGTTTAGTACATTCTCCGAACTAGTACTGTAGTGTTTCATGTGTCAACTTTCTCATGTTTCGTACAGTCTCCTAACAAGTACTGTAGTGTTTCCTGTGCCAGCTTTCTCATGTTTCGTACAGTCTCCTAACAAGTACTGTAGTGTTTCATGTGTCAATGTCCCAGTGGCCTGTAGATAACCGAGTACGTAACAGGCAAACTAGTGCGTGAGAGCATGAGCAGCGATCTACGTCTGACTGGAATGTCGTTCATGCTGATCCAGGTCACTCATTGTGTAGATCGAGAACATTTTGACACCTATTCAAGTGAACACATACGTTTGGACAAAACGTGAATAGGTAAATACACGTAACATGATTAGCTTGGCCATGGCGTACTTGTTCCGACAGGGTAGGTCGATCTTGCCTACGTCGACTTTGTCTTCGCCGACCTTAATACATGTACATGGATATTATTGTTATACCTTATACTGTTAACATAGCCTTGTAGGCAGTGTTGATGTGATGCCGTGTTTGTAGTAAACAGCAAACAGCTGATTTAGAAAATATATCAAGGATGTTGGCGTTACTCAAATAAACAGACTGAAATATAGCTTAATGTGAAATCAACAATGATGACATCGTCCATTTGAATACCTTTATTGACCGAGGTTTTGATAGGTATTTTTGGACAGTCTGACCCTTGAGGTTTCTAACACCTGCCTCCTTTTCAAAGAAACTCAGTAAAGATTAAGAAAACCTTTAAACATTTCCGCTGTGCTAATAGTGAAATATGTTCCACTTAAAGTTGCATAAATATATCCTGTTGATAATTCTAAATATGTGATTTCTGGTAAATACTTGAAAATGTGTGATTCCTGAATGATTTGATGTTAAAAGGTGCATAATAAACCCATCCAGTAAATTCCTCAAAATGTGTGTTTTCGGGTTTGTTCCACTTTAATGAAAGGTAAAGAGGTAACTATTGCTTGACCAACCAACCTTGACTAAACCTGGTATGTGAGGTGCGTGAAATATAAGTAAGTTAAAGGGTGCTTTGAAACTGGTTTTGAATTAATTACCCAAATATATCATCACTGCGAGTAACAAGGTAATTTCCAGGTAATTGGATTATTCTATCAAATGGTCGTTCCTTATATTACAAAACGTATTTGTAGCAAGGATAATCCAGGAAACAACATACATTGATTCATGCCTCCTGCTGTGTTTTCTAATTCATACCATGGCGAATCGTATTTCGGTATTAGTGGAGACGAAATAACACAAGATTATATTTCATAAGGCCCCCATGTTGATAAGGTTAAAACAAATTAGGACATCAGATGGGATTAGCCCGAGCGTTTATTTAGTCAAGGTACGCTTTTAAACGGGTTACTATAATATAGACTTCAGTGGTTAACACACTTTTTTATATATAATATGAAGCCTATAGTCCTTTAACTAACATAAGGGTGGAGGGGGTGCGGGCGGGTGGGTGGTGTCACGGGTGGTCCAGTCGACTTAGACACCATTCGCTGTAAAGAGTTACATCCCTTAGGCACGCTACAAATCTATGATAGTAGGTTCGAATCCCGGTTCGCCACGATACTGTTTCTTGTTTTATCAGCACCATCCCCGTGCTCGTGAGTGTCACCAAAGTGGTAAACGTTGGGCTTTCCTCTCAGACAGTGATGGAACTGGTATACAGTTCAAATCGGCGTAAAACCCATCTTACTTACTCACTTAAGACGTAATGTGAGTCAACATCACACTCGTTTGGTTTCACCAAAGTGGTACCAATCCAAGAACACCACTTCAGGCTTCCTCCCACATGAAGATGCCATGCCCTGCTATACCTGAAATACTTTTCAAAACGGGCGTTAAAACAAACTCACTCACTCACACAAGGTGACTGTATAAAATGGAGGCTAGTCTCCTCAGTCCGAATAGGTACCCAGGACGTCATAACCGTCTAGTACAGTGGGCGAGTGAGTGTGGTTTTACGCCGTTTTTAGTAATATTCCAGCAATATCACGGCGGGGGACACTAAAAATGAGCTTCACACATTGCACCCACGTGGGGAATCGAACCCGGGCTTTCGGCGTGACGAGCGAACGCTTTAACCACTAGGCTACCCCACTACCCAAAAGTACAATGGGCTTGGCTGACAGTTTGTCATCGTACCGGATAGCGTGTATCAGGCTCGGTAACCTGACTGTGTGGATCGCTGATCACAATATTAATCACTGATTTGTCTGGTCTCGATAATTTACAGGCTGCAGTCATGATTCTGTAAAACCACAGCGTAAATCAAACAGACACAAATCGTACAATGTTTGGCAATATGTATTACCTTGCTTGACAACGGTATGTGTCTATACGGAAATGTGGCTTCACAGTAAAAATAACGAAGTTGTTATCAATAAATTGTGTCAACTTTGCCATCCTTCAACTTCTAAGAAATGCCTATCCAACAGTAATTATTACCTGCTTTCTTCAACACTCTGGTCCATCTGTTTTGGGTAAGCATATTAAGACAACAAGAAACGTCAACCACACAGTCACGGTTATCCACCGATAAAAGGTAAAATAGCGGTGGAAATTATATGAATGGATCACTAAACAAATATAATAGGTTATTCGCTAAGACACGTCTTCAACGATGTTTGCTGCAAAGTGTGATGTACTTATTTCACTAGCAACTTCTTTTGTTCTTTGTCACGACGTTTCAGAGCTACTTCTTGACGCATTCACCCGAGAAAGGAGCCAGAAGTAGCTCTGAATCGTCGTGACAAAGAACAAAAGAAGTTGCTATCCATAAAAGTGTCATGTATTCAAGTTCTAAATGCCTATCAAAGCCTTGATGCATTTATTTGTTTTCGCATGTGGCAACACCAGCTGGCGTTCTCTAGACGCGATAGTAATTGGCGACAGCTTACAGGAGATATTTAGGGAATAAATAAAAAATGATTAAAAACTGCAATACATGCGAACATGGTAGATGTAAGGTTGATTGAAGTTCTGAGACTCATATGCTTAGGAATTGCGTAATAGCGAAATCATTTGCGTAGACATTACATGACGTCGAAGAGGTTTACCGACAAAACGCTTCAGTCAGCTGGCTCCTAACTGTTTCGCTGTGACATTTTAATAAGACGCTATGGAAAATGGACAAACTTGAGGGACGTGCAGTGGTAAAGTACTTGCAGAAAAAGGGCTTAACACCAAAAGCCATCAATGAAGCTATGAGTATAACACTAGGGCAGGATGCCCCTTCCTGTGCCACTACAAAGAGATGAGCAGCAGCGTTTAGTGAGTGAGTGAATTGGGTTTAACGCCGCTTTTAACAGTATCCCAGTTATATTACGGCGTGTCAGCTTAATGTGGGAGGAAAGCCCGAAGTGATGCAGGCCTAAGACGTTTACCACTTCGGTGAAACCCACGAGCACGGGTATGGTGCTGACAAACCTAGTAACATAATTGGGGCGAACCGGAATTCGAACCCACAATCATAGGTTTCTGGCGTGCCCAAGGGGCGCAACTCTGCACAGCGATTCGCGGCGCCTTAGACGACTGGGCCACCCGTGCCTCCTGCAGCAGCGTTTAAGCATGGCAGGTAGAGCCTTGAAGACGACCACTGTCCTGGAAGGCCTGTGACGTCAGCAACACCAGGAATGATCCAGGGATGATCCACAGAATCCTGATATGGTGATGACCGGCCAGCGATTGAATGAGCGTCATATTCTTCAGTAGGCATTTCCCTGGAGAGAGTACAGTCCATTATCACAGAAACGTGGCAATGATGAAAGTATCAGCTCGCTGGGTTCCAAAACTTCTAACATCTGATCAAATACTCACCAGGCTCAACATGTCATTGGTTATTTTGTGCTCAGTTAGAAGCTGATCCAGGAATATTTTTGCAACGATTACTGATTGTAGATGAACCTGGATTCACAACTTCCAGCTTGAGTCCAAATAACAATCAACATAGTGGAAACATTTGACTTCATCGACACCTTAAAGGGCAAAGACATTTCCGGAAAGGTTATGGCCTCCGTGTTCTGGGATGTCGATGGATCATTATGGGGAACTATCTTCCAGTGTTAAGGGGGGCACGGGTGGCCCAGTCGTCTAAGGCGCCGCGATTCGCTGTGCAGAGTATCCAGGGTACCTTATACCTTGGACCCGTTCGCCATCATTGCTTCATTTCGGCAACCCACGTCTGTTCAGGAACTGATGCCCAAATGATAACCGGCACGTGTCTTTATATGTCAAGAAATATTTCATGCGATCGAAACGTTAAAGAATAGCCATTACTGGCAGAAAATCTGAAAATTTTCAATTTCCATATGTAAAATAGTTCTAATTAAACCCAACAGCAGTTGCCTATTATGGTTGTTTTTTTTAAGTTTTATATCAAATCATATTTTAAAGAATATAACCACTCAGAAATATTTTTTGAGTATTTACTAAGTGCCAGTACAGTTTTAGATATGATACCGTTAATGATTCTCCCAAATTATGTTTCTACGTTTGTCAGCACCCTACCCATGATTGTGGGTTTCCCCAAAGTGGTAAATATCCAAGACCTGCATCACTTTCCTCTTCCATCAATCTGAAACGATGTGATAACTTAATTAATGTTCAAAGCGGCGTTATTTTAAACTTACTATTGACAGAGACATCATTTATGCACTGATTCGACAAATGCCATGAATGAGAAAAAAAGTAGATTTTGGAGAAGATGTGGATGAGTAATGGCAAAATATGATTGTCTATAAGGGACCAACCTTATTTTAAGTCAGTGCCTCAAGACATAGTTATTTATTACCCTCGCGTGATTCTTATTCGTAAATATCATATATTTTGGAATAAAAACTGTTATTGCTAATATACGATATTTACCATACAGAAGCACACGAGGGTAATAATAACTTTATAATTTAATGTCTTTTTCAGAATAATTGATGTTTACGACGTTATTTCTCTCAGTGAAGTGGAAATAGAATCCGCGCATTTTGGAGTGAACCGCGCTATTTGTCACATAATGTCAAATGTCTTTCAGCCATGTTTCGTACTATGTTTGGGCGAGGCATTGTGAAACCCTTACCTGACCAAATTGCATTTTTATTAAAATTAGATTTAAGTTCTTGCTACCGAGAACCAAAGTTCTGAGGACATCGGAGGTCACCTCAGAACCATCTTTCGCGAACTTTGACCGACCAATGAAATGACTAACAAGAAGTAGACATTGGCCAATCAGAAAGCAGCTTTCTCGAGCTTTACGGCAATAGTTTCAAACTGACGACTCCCATTACTGACTACGCTTTGAAAATATTTTGAAAAAGTTTTCGATTCAAAATTTGAAAACTGAGCAAAAGAAAATTCTGAAATGTCTAATAATTGACAGAGATGGAAAATCTCTTCTGTTGAAAATGCTGATCCCATTGAAGCGATAGATAGACGTAATTGTGACGGAATAAGTCGTATAGCCCGTAACTGTCGTTCGGAATACCCCGTGTTAACCTTTCCGAGGTTGCATAATTAGACATTCTGACTGACACTTTCATGATCTGTTTAGCGACGCTCTGATTGGGAAAGGGCGTTCTGGGGGAGCCTTAATTGGATGTCCACAGATCTTTGTTTCAGTTGTCATAGAAGAAACACGCATACTTTGTTATAATATCGAACTATGGATCAAAGGCCTCTCAGTTTGCCATGAACAAACAATTTGAACAATGTAGCAACATTATATCTTTTTGTTTCATGTTTCAGATACCACGATGTCCAACATCACCGACTCGACGGGTCCCTTCTTGTTGGGAACTCCCGCTGCCATCACCATAGCAACGTTCACGAGCATCATGGGTGTCCTGACGACGGCAGAGAACCTGCTGGTGTTCCTGGCATTTGCCACTAACAGTTCCTTGAGGAAGTTCTCCGACTACTTCATCCTGAACCTGGCCGTGGCAGACTTTCTGATTGGTTGTGTCTGCATCCCGCCCTATATTCCCTACCTGCTGACAGGAGTATGGGAGCCCGGCAGGGCCTTCTGCAAGATATGGCTTCTATTTGACTATATATGCCCTGCTGCATCCACCATCAACATCTGCATTATCAGCATTGACCGCTACTTGCAGGTATCTTTCCCTTTCAAGTACAGAGCCAGACAAACCACGACGATGCGGATGGTGATGATGTTGATCCCGTGGATCATCGCAGGGCTGACGTACCTGCCCTCCATCCTGTTCTGGGAGATGTGGACTGGGCTGGATACCATTCCTCACAAAGTGTGTTTCGTGCCATACTACTACACCTTTGAGTACGCCATATTTGCGTCCATGGTCGAGTTCGTCATGCCGTTCACTGTTGTGGGGGCCTTCAACATTCTAATCTTCATCCTCATCCGTAAACGCTCCAGGGGGATTTTAGGACAGAGCAGAGTCGAGCCCATGAAGCAGGTTCAGGGAGAAGCGACAAAGGATTCACAGACGTCAGGGCCAGCGAAACCGTCCCTGGCGAAGGACAAGAAAGCAGCACGTTCCTTATTCATCCTTGTGTTGGTCTTTGGCATCTGCTGGATGCCCTACGAGGTGTGTGCGCTCATCTCCAGCGTCTGTGCCGACTGTATCAACCCCGTCTTCTTCGAGTTCACTTTCTGGATGCTGTGGGTAAACTCCACCATCAATCCGATCCTCTACCCACTGCTGCACAAGCGCTTCAGAGAAGCGTTCTTTAAGCTAATTGGGCTCCAAGCCAGAAATACAGCCAGGGTCGCAACACTGGCCACAGTTCAGTAAGTGGACGACATCGTCGACGGTGGCCCAGGACATACCACCGCATGATATTATATAACTATGGTTGTGTTCATCAACAGTGGCCAAAGTGCAGGTGGTGAACGACAGCGTCGACGGTGGTCCAGGACATACCACCTCATGATATTATATAACTATGGTTGTGTTCATCAACAGTGGCCAAAGTGCAGGTGGTGAACGACAGCGTCGACGGTGGTCCAGGACATACCACCTCATGATATTATATAACTATGGTTGTGTCCATCAACAGTGGCCAAAGTGCAGGTGGTGAACGACAGCGTCGACGGTGGTCCAGGACATACCACCTCATGATATTATATAACTATGGTTGTGTCCATCAACAGTGGCCAAAGTGCAGGTGGTGAACGAAAGCGTCGACGGTGGTTCAGGACATAATACAGCATGATATTATATAACTATGGTTGTGTTCATCAACAGTGGCCACAGTGCAGGTGGTGAACGACAGCGTCGACGGTAGCCCAGGACATACTACTTTATTATATTACTTCGTGCTCAGCAGAAAACCCCTGAAATGTTCGGCCGTACTTGACTCACAATCTGTACTTGCTGTTATATATTCGTTCAATTTCCCATTCAGTGAGATCAGTGCTTAAAGCTGTGACTCCTTACGCACAGCACCCGGGTTCGATTTCCCGCAGGGGTACAAAGTGTGAAGCCCATTCCTTGCGTCCACCCGCCATGATACGGCGTTCAGAGCGAGGCAAAGCCATACTAACTCCTTCACATATCGGGGCGGTGGGTGGCCTTGTGGTTAAAGCATTCGCGCGTCACGCCGAACTCCTGGGTTCGATTCCCCGCATGGGTACAATGTGTGAAGCTCATTCCTGGAGTCCCTCCGCCGTACTATTGCTGGAATGTTGCTAAAAGCGGCGCAAAAATACAACTCACTTTCACATATCAAACTGTGTCTGTGTACATGTGTGTCTGTATTTGCATCTGTTATTAAACCAGTGTCGTCGTACATAAAATAATGGTCATTGATTGGATGGTTGTGGGTTCTTCACTTTATTCAGTACTTCCAAGCCACGGGCCTTTTTGTACAAACGAAATACAATTTAGGTGCAAACAGTATAAAAATACAACACATTTCTTTGCTTTTTTTCACAAAAGCAGTTTTAACATAAATCCATATTATCAAAGAGTGTTTGTGTTCTTACAGCATTGGCATAAAACAAGTACTTTGCTGTATTCATATTGATAATAGGGTCTTGCGATGACAGTAGTGTATTAAACTTCAGAATATTTTAAAGATGTAAAATTAAGAGTTTATGTAACTTTGCCTGTGAAGCTGGGTAAATTAACAAAAAGTGATATTCATTTTCGATATGGTTTAAGTTTGAAACGTGTTTTCTCACACATTTCAAGGGTAGCCTAGTTGTTAAAGCGTTCGCTCGTCACGCCGAAGACCCGGGTTCGATTCCCGACATGGGTACAATGTGTGAAGCCCATTTCTGGTGTCCCCCGCCGTGATGTTGCTGGAATATTGCTAAAAGCGGCGTAAAACCATACTCACTCACTCACACATTTCAAGACTTACAAGTAAGTTGATGATCATAGACAGTATACGGATTATTATTTATTTTTAAATGAAAACAAAAACACAAACCACATGTTGATGCAAATGTATGAAGAAAGTATGATCATTTGGTGAGATATAAACTCTGATAAACACACTATTGATCAATATCACAGATCGCACACAGCACTGGGGCTAAACTAGGCGATTTCAAAGATTACACTGAGGACATGCGAGTAAAGATGATCATTACTGTCACTAAATGAATGTCAATTCATACGGTCATGGGTTGTGTTGCACCCCGGGTATATGCACGTGACACCCGGGGTACGTTCATGGGTTGTGTTGCACCCCGGGTATATGCACGTGACACCCGGGGTACGTTCATGGGTTGTGTTGCACCCCGGGTATATGCACGGGACACCCGGGGGTACGTTCATGGGTTGTGTTGCACCCCGGGTATATGCACGGGACACCCGGGGTACGTTCATGGGTTGTGTTGCACCCCGGGTATATGCACGGGACACCCGGGGTACGTTCATGGGTTGGGTTGCACCCCGGATATATGCACGTGACACCCGGGGTACGTTCATGGGTTGGGTTGCACCCCGGGTATATGCACGTGACACCCGGGGTACGTTCATGGGTTGTGTTGCACCCCGGGTATATGCACGTGACACCCAGGATAAGTTCACAGGCTGTTGTCGCAAGCCGAGTATATGCACGAGACACCCAGGATAAGTTCACAGGCTGTTGTCGGAACCCGGGTATATGCACGAGACACCCAGGGTAGGTGCATGGGTTGTGTCGCACCCCGGGCATATGCACGTGACAGGAGACATCCAGGATAGATATGAACTAGATCCGATACCGCATCCGACCGTCACAACTTGAAGATGAGGGAAGTATGGAATCCTAGTGGGGGCATTGTCGCGTTGTCGCATTGCCGCCCTTAAAAAGCAAAAAGTGTCAACATTAACCAAAGCGCGACAATGTGACAATGCGCTTTGGTTATGTTCCTTCTATGATGCCATAGGGAAGAGAATGAAGGGGTCATAAAATATAGAGGTATCACAGGAAATACGCACTTTCACTTGATGTATCCAAACATTTCCCTTTTTGTATATTGTATGGGTATATTTTATTTTCATAAAACCAATGTAAAGTATGCTATGACGTGGTTCATATTTTTTTTGTATCTCATATTGCCATCAGTCTTCACATCGGATTTTAATATGATGCAAAACACTTTAATTTGCTTTTTTTAATACCGATATCAACAAAGTTTCCACATGATGGCGGCCTGTAAATAACCATGGAATAGAATCGAATCGTACAGTGTACACTGGGCAGGATCCGGGAATTTGAAAAGTTTTAAAATGTACCATGGTTGGTTTGTTTGTTGTTTAACGCCGCACTCCAGCTATATGACGGCGGTCTGTAAATAATCGAGTGTGGACCAGACAACCCAGTGATTGATATCATGAGCAGCGATCCACGCAATTGGGATCGATGATATGCTTCAACCAAGTCAGTGAGCCTGACCACCCCATCCCGTTAGTCGCCTCTTACGACAAGCATAGTCTCCTTTTACGGCAAGCATGGGTTGCTAAAGACCTATTCTTTGCATCAACCCAAAAAGCCTTTCTTGAACACCACGGCAGCAGGAACACATTGTTTTAGGTTAGACCACAATGAAATTATCTGAATTTCATTAATTTTATTTATAATACGGTTGGCTAAAGGTCATTAATTATATATTTTTTTAAACTAACTTCAAGACAAATGTTTAAGAAAACAGTCGATGGGTGCGATTCATATGAAGCTTGAATTTTGGGCAGGACGACGCATTTTGTGTTTGTTTATCAGTGAGTGAGTGCGCTTTAACGCCGCTTTTAACAGTATTCCAGTTATATCAGGGCATATCAGCTTAATGTGAGAGGAAAGACCGAAGTGTTGTACGTGTCAGACGTTTACCACTTCGGTAAAACCCACGAGCACGGGTATGGTGTTGACAAACCTAGAAACATAATCGGGGCGAACCGGGATTCGGACCCACAATCATAGGTTTCTGGCGTGCCCAAGGGACGCAACTCTGCACAGCGAATTGCGGCGCCTTAGACTACTGGGCCCCCCGTCCCGTTTGTTCATCAAGCAAAAAAGGAACCCATTTAGCGACTGTCTCCCCAGAAAGCACATATTCTTCAAACATATAAAAATCTGCAGAAAAGGGTATTTTAAGAGAAAATGGAAAGGCAACTTTATAAATGACCTTAACCTTATATGCAGGTCAAGGAAACGATCTTTGGATCAGAATACCATGTACCACTGACCTGTTTCAATCCTTAGAATACTGTAAACTATGTTTATAACTTACTGATGTGGACGAACTGGATTTTTTTGTCCCGGCTATTTGCTGACTATGCTGCATATATGCTTATAACCATGATAACGAATTCTGATCATAACGAACTAAAATTAGCAGTCCCTTTGAGTTCGTTATAACCATAGTATACTGTATTCCAATACAAATCAGTCACACCGGAATTACTGTACGCGAATATGATAATGCATCATGACAATAATAACACAAATTCTGCAAATCGTAAAATCATTTTATTCATCAATAAGCAAATATGTAATGTTTTGCCTGCTTAACATATAATCTCATATAAATTAAAGATACATATTTTGTTGGTTTAAATAGCATGACATAGAGTTCTGGTAAAAGATAAGAAAAAAGTACATGAGACAGGCATTACAGAGGAGGGAATAGTGACACAGCACTCCATCAGTGAGACAGGAGACGTCACTACGTCACTGCCGTGTTCCTCTACCGTGAATACATACAGATGCTCAGAAATGTATTTGACATTTTCAACAAACAATAAAGACATGGCCTGATTCCAGCAAGAGGGAAACAAGTGACTACGCAGACCGATGGACAGCCATACATCTCACAAACAGCAGTATTTCTCCTGCATCTGCCATTGTCTGCATCTATGCTACTCAAGAGAGTGAATAGGTTGGGTTTACACCCCTTTGAACAGTGTCAGCTTGAAGTGGGAGGAAAGCCCAAAGTGATACAGGTCAAAGACGTGGACCTGTTCCGAGAAACCCACAAGTACGGTGCTGACAAACCTAGAAATATAATCGTGCGACTCAGGATTCGAACCCAATTCATAGGTTTCTGGCATGCCCAAGGGACGCAACTCTGCAAAGCGAATTGCGGGACCTCAGACGAGGTGAATTTCATAAACAGCCTTACTTAATTAGTTGCCTGAAAATACACATCACAACTCCTTCTACACCACAAGGCAGCCATATGTATCCACTGTGATGAGGAACATGGTTATACAAACCTCTGAAATATTGACGAGGGACTCACAACCAGACATGCTCCTTGTTAAAATAACTCACACTACAGCAATACGTCAACACAAAATAGCAGACCTGATACATGTCACTACAAAGCAGGAACAATTGGACTAAATCTAATGATGAACAGACAACTCAGGAGATCAAGTGATGAGGACCACCATGACGCAATACATCCAAAAAGACTCCATTCCACAAATGATCTTAGAGCTAGGACTGTTGTCAGTGTTGTCGTAAGGAGTCATTGGGGCTGGGACGGGTAACTCAGATACTCAGGTCGGGTGGGTAGAGGGTCCTGATGGGTTTTAATGCTTAACGTAAAACACCTTTCAAACACTATCGTAAACGTAAAATTCATCTTTTTTTTATCGTAAATGCTTATCGTAAAATACCAAAAAATAACTGCTTAATGTAAATAAATAATTTACTGCTTATTGTAAAATGATTAAAATGATCAAAAACAGTCAGTCTTCAAGACCCAAATGCTTCGCCACAGAAAGCAGGCTGCGCAACTGACGCAGGGGACCAGTCTAGAATGTTTAGCGATTTGAGATTTTACCAGGTATTAAAAATATGAATTGTCGGGATGAAACGAAAACACAATTAAAAGTCCCATGTCCCTCCATGGACGATTTAGGAATTTTTCGCGACGATTTTATTGAAAAAGAAGAAAAATTACAGCTTAATGAAAAAGTACCCTAAATTTTACTGCTTACTGCTTATGGGACCCACCCATCAGGACCCTCTGCTAAGAATGACCCAAGTACCCACTGAACTACCTGGACCCCTGGTTTGTCACGTGATATATTGTTTAATAACAAATAATCTTGAACAATATGGTTACACTACAAGTCACTAATGTTTGCATTTCTTTCTGACTATGCATCCAGACTTTTATATGTGTGAACAAAGATATAACTTCCGTCAACTTCAGTATATGCATGACCAGATCGATTTATACTTGTATCAAAATACATTTTGTCCAGGGCTTGTCAAACTTTTCCCAATCGGACATTTTGTACCTATTTCTTGTGACCTACAGTGGGTACCCGGGCAGGGGCAGGTAATAGGTGGGTGGGTACCTGGGTAGTAAATTTGGACTCGTCCCAGCCCTAGAAGTCATGATACTCAGCTTTAAGGATGCTTTGTGGATGGGTGTTTGCTACAGGTGGATGAATAGTGGGGTAGACAGGAGAATGCTGGGTAGACACTAGAATACTTGGTAGACACTGGAATGCTGGGTAGATAGACTCTGCCATCAAGTAAGGAGTCATTAAAATAATGCTACAACCTACCACAACATGTGGCAGGGAATTATATAGTGGAGCCATTTCTTAGAAGCTCGGAAGCAATACTGGGGTCAACGGAAATACTGGGGTAGACAGCAGGAAACCTGGGTAGATAGCAGCATACTCGGGTAGACATTTGATTACTGGGGTAGACACTTGAATACAAGGGTAGACAGTGGATTACTGGGGTAGACAGTTCAATACTGGGGTGGTTGCCTGGCAACATGAGACAAAGGGGAAACAAGCATCTGCATCAACAACAAAAAGAGACAACTATATAAAGTAAGCATGTCTGGGTAACCATGGTAACAAGATACAAGTGATGATATCTGTATGTAGTAGTGCTACGATAGGCTTACATCAAATGATGGCGTCACGAGTCTTGAGGTACAGAAACACAGTTTCAGCCATCTGCACCACAGGGCCACATTCCACAAAGCGATCTTAGTACTAAGGTGATCGGAACTTTGATCCCAAACTTTAACAGAGGCTTACAATCATCGAATAGCTAAGATCGATTTGTGGAATGGGGCCCAGTGCTAAGTTTATTTTTAAAATCACACACCCCTCTCAATATAAAATAACATGGGGAGAGGTATTTGATAGTAGAAACACATACAATCATCATCACAATCAGAATTGGAATCCTGTGGCAGCGCCTGTACAATCATGTAATAATAAGGCATGAAAATAATGCTACAACCTGGCTTTTGTGTCTGGGAATTATCAGTAGGAGCCATTTCTAATTTCTCAAAAGTTTTATAATGACAAAGATATACAGTTAATTGAATGTTTTATCCATAGTTTACCTACACAAGGCATCAATGTTTCAAAGCCCCATCCACAAGTAAGTATTAGGCATTGGACAATGTTTAATGCTGCAAGCTCCAGATGTCTATACATTGAGGTGATATATACATAATGATATGTCTTCTTCAAAATAAATTACAAAATATATCCAACAGTAAGTATAAACATGTATCTATGTATCAAACAATAACTGGTAAGACTAACGAATTGGAATGTCTCGAAAACATCTTAAATGTCAAGTCAACATAGTGTCAACACTTCATCAACAAGTTGTCAACATAGTGTCAACACTTCATCTACAAGTTGTCGACATTGTCAACACTTCATCAACAAGTGGTCAACATGGCATCAACACTTCATCAACAAGTTGTCAACAAAGTGTCAACACTTCATCAACAAGTGGTCAACATGGCGTCAACACTTCATCAACAAGTTGTCAACATAGTGTCAACACTTCATCAACAAGTTGTCGACATTGTCAACACTTCATCAATTGGTCAACATGGCGTCAACACTTCATCAACAAGTTGTCAACAAAGTGTCAACACTTCATCAACAAGTTGTCAACATAGTGTCAACACTTCATCAACAAGTTGTCAACAAAGTGTCAACACTTCATCAACAAGTTGTCAACATAGTGTCAACACTTCATCAACAAGTTGCCAACATAGTGTCAACACTTCATCAACAAGTTGTCAACATAGTGTCAACACTTCATCAACAAGTTGTCAACATAGTGTCAACACTTCATCAACAAGTGGTCAACATGGCGTCAACACTTCATCAACAAGTGGTCAACATGGCGTCAACACTTCATCAACAAGTGGTCAACATAGTGTCAACACTTCATCAACAAGTTGTCAACATAGTGTCAACACTTCATCAACAAGTTGCCAACATAGTGTCAACACTTCATCAACAAGTTGTCAACATATTGTCAACACTTCATCAACAAGTGGTCAACATGGCGTCAACACTTCATCAACAAGTTGTCAACAAAGTGTCAACACTTCATCAACAAGTTGTCAACATAGTGTCCACATATCATCAGCAAGTTGTCAGCAACGTGTCAGCTTGCACAACAAAGCTTCTTATATTCCAGTGTCACAACTCGGAAACAGAAACTGATTTGAATATCTCACAGTGATTCTTCTATAACTATTGGAGAGTTCCGGGACGTCGACCTTGTCCAAATCAACATTTGATAGGTTTGTTCTCACTCTGCCACGAGGCTCAGTAAGTGTTCACCTATTATATCATAAATTGATCATTTATCAGTAATCTATGTATTTAACTTAAAAACAAAGGGACCACAGTATTCAAATTTTATATAAATATTGTATCTTTCCCAGTAAGTGTCAAAAACTGCATTCTGTAAATGTATTGTCCATATTACATAAGATAATACATGTAATAACGCTTTAATAAAACTGAAAATAATATTTCATTTTGTGAGCTTAATGAAGTAAATAATGAAAAATACTTTATTTATGTTGCAGATACAATATGTCCAGACAATTACACTCCCTGTGCCTGCAGCAGTCTTCACTAGAGTCTGGAATATGCTACAGTCTTAATCCCCATTGTTCTAGGGATTATCTGGGTCTGGGGATTTTCATAAGAGAACAATACTTGCCGGCAAAGTGAGAACACCCCAGAGAGAGGGGCTGATATAGACCAACAAGTAAGCTCAAAATGATCAATTTGAGCAAGGACATAATAAAACACAAAAACCCTGAAACAATGACTTCATAGCATCACAGACAAGGGAATACTAAACTCACACTATCATAACAATCAGTTTGTAATCATCGACTAGAATCATTTTAATATATTCCCTAAATTTCATAATGAAATGCCCCACACAAAAGTGTGGACAGGTCCATATGGTAGATGAAGGGGAGGTGGGTGGGTATATAGTTCAATGATAACACAATGCCACAACAACAACAAAAACAACAAAACCTTCAAGCCAAAATCACAACAATAAAACACAAAGTATGTATATGACAGTAGCGATAGGGCAAATAATTGTACAGCGCTGTGATAAGTTCGAATTATCTTGGGTAAATGTTATACATCACTGCTGAAAAGATGGACAACACATTTTTCAATAAGTGTATCCAGACACAAAATTAAAATCAGACCTTTTACTCCATTGTGATAACTTTCTGCTTGAACATCTCACAAACCCTTCACAGGCTATTGCTTCAGTTGAAATAATCAAATGTCAGATTTCTAAAATGATTAAGCTTTATTTCTTTGCCTCATTTGCACATTTCAATCTTAACAAAAGTAAATGAGACAAACATACCCTCTATAGTACACCCTTTTTGAATGCCATGCCACTCCAAAACGAAAAGGTGTATAAAATATCCCAAACATAATTCAGCTTTATTATTTTCATTCAGAACTGTCCATTTGTGTTATATACCTTGTTCAATTGACTGATTAGAAAGCTCACCAAAAGGGATCTGCTACAGTCATGTCAGATCTTCATGCAGAAGGGGATCACACAGGAAGTAAGAGATTCCATGTTCACATAGTTTTTCCCTACATATCTTATCCTTGCCGGCCATCTCACCTTAAGAAGAGCGTCACCATGCACAAAGAGTGGATGAGGGTAAAATCAAGGTGTAACGACACATTGAAACTCTAATGCACAGCAATACATGGCCTTTAATACCTTACCAGATACATACGGACATGTATCGCAATATACAACTATACAACTATACATATAACGCCTTTTTAACTTTCATAACAAAACATTATAACCTAAATTAATAAGGTTAATGAGCTTTAAAATCAGGTTTTTGGTGTCAATTTGGCTTCCCTATAACTATTTCTGATGGACTTGGAACAGTTCACAAGAATAAATAGTCTATTGACATTTTCTCACTAATCTTTGTGTTATCTGGCACATAGAGATACGTATGGTATCTTGGCCTTCCGCATTGCTGCACCCCTGGTTTAAATGCTGCCTCAAACAGTACTTCTGTCAGATCAAGGTGTTTTAACAGTTTTTGATTTGATAAAAACCGAAAGTGATCATGACTAAGACTAGATGGTTGTCACTTTGGTGGGGCCACATGCATGGGTAGGACACTGAAATACCACCTAACAGGGCTCGGCATCCGACATAATAAAAGAAGGTTGGCACCCTCAACAGTGACAGCTTATCAGTTCTGTGTTGCATGTATCCATGATTAATCTCAGATGGCCACAAATGCAATGAAGGAGGAAGTTTGGTATTTTGTATCAAAATATCACAACCATAATAATAAAACTATCCTTTAAAGGTTTAATAATTATTATCATGATTATCAATGATTACCATCTACATTGCATATTGATTCCTTCCTCAACTACCAGAATACCACTCAAAGACATGCTGTTTTGGCGCCTTGACCACCAGACCATCATGGATGTCTGATATCTAAAAACAAAAATGTATACTTGAGTTTAACAAATCCCAATAAGTCAAGCAACAGTAAGGAAACAGTGGGGCCACAGTGCTTTCATTCTCAGATTTTCATATCCAATCAAATTATATATCATTATATATTGCATCTGTTTCATTTGTAAACAAACAAAATAGTTATAAAAGTAGTATACAAATATATAACATGTATAATGCACAGCTCAAAATGCTGACACCGAAGATAAACCATGCTATATTATTTACAAGCTAGCACAAGCTCTTGTTTGTAAGAGTTATCTCCCCTACCATGCACACAAACTGTTCAAGCCACATTAACAGAAGGTAGTGACAAGTCTTGGCAAATTATTTCTGAAGTAGGCATACTTCTTATCGGATCAAGCATGCCAGAGTTTGAACAGGGTCAAGATCACAGCTGGTAATTTGTAATTACCTACAACAAAGATGGTTACCATTTACAGAGCTCCAGATAAGCTTTTGGTGTTGTGGATATTTTACCCATGCATTTTAAAACATTGGGTATCAGTAATTCTATCTGGGTATTCAAATTTCTGTTACCCACTAGTTTTTACACATGTGGGTATTTAAGTTAAATATTTAAAAACACTATTCATCTAGACCCTGCAAACTGGTGTCATGTAGGTTCGAGAGCGTTATAGGACTAAAAAATACCACAATTCTTCCACAAGAAAGTGTGATGGCAAATGATCATGATGTAACTGTCATTGTGGAGTTTGGCAAGGTTGACAGAATGCCCGTTTATAATTTCAAAATATTTTGATGATACGCACAAGTTTTATTTTCGTAGCGTATCTGTAATGTTCATTGCGTATTTGATACGCTTGGAATTTATTTTACTGCGTATTTCTGCATTTCTGATGCGCAGATACGCAGCTTATCTGGAGCTCTGCATTTATCATCTTGATCATAATACTACAGCTTCAAGGGGAAATCACCCCAATTTACAAATTAAAGGAATGTACATGTAAAAATGTCCTTTTGTATAAATAGTATATTTGTAGTCATTCTAAACAATGACTGTTGATAAGCCAGATAAATGGGTCTATAACTGTACAACCAAGACGAGAATCCTGGTGCACATAAATAACAACCCTGACTGATGTTTGATTATAGATGTTTTGGCTTCTGATACTGAGAAGGGACATACTTCTGACTAACTGTGTATGAGACTAGAGTTGGGACAGACATCAATGAATACAGTCTTGGTGAGGGTGTCGTATATAAACACATATACATGGGTTCTTATTGTGAACATGATATAACAAGGCATACTGTTTGCACCAAGAATTTGATATTTACAGTGTATATGTGTGTACAGTGTGTTTGTGTGTGTAAGTCTGTGTATT
The DNA here is from genome assembly GCF_022045235.1 of Haliotis cracherodii. Taxonomy (NCBI): domain Eukaryota; kingdom Metazoa; phylum Mollusca; class Gastropoda; order Lepetellida; family Haliotidae; genus Haliotis; species Haliotis cracherodii. The sequence continues at coordinate 6,611,576 of NW_027266343.1, forward strand.
TACAGTGTGTGTGTGTGTGTGTTTGTATCTGTTTGTGTTAGTGATTCTTCAGCTGCATTGGGAAGCATGGCAGTAGTCTCACAAGATACCAGGAGTCAGGGAGTCATCCCCTCCTCCCAAAATAAAAGACACACTAGGTCCTTCGAGTCACACTAGGTCCCAGGAGTCACACTAGGTCCCAGGTGTCACACTAGGTCCCAGGTGTCACACTAGGTCCCAGGTGTCACACTAGGTCCCAGGAGTCACACTAGGTCCCAGGTGTCACACTAGGTCCCAGGAGTCACACTAGGTCCCAGGTGTCACACTAGGTCCCAGGAGTCACACTAGGCCCAGAAGTCACACTAGGTCCCAGGAGTCACACTAGGCCCAGAAGTCACACTAGGTCCCAGGAGTCACACTAGGTCCCAGGTGTCACACTAGGTTCCAGGAGTCACACTAGGGTCCAGGAGTCACACTAGGTCCCAGGTGTCACACTAGGTCCCAGGAGTCACACTAGGTCCCAGGTGTCACACTAGGTCCCAGGAGTCACACTAGGCCCAGAAGTCACACTAGGGTCCAGGAGTCACACTAGGTTCCAGGAGTCACACTAGGGTCCAGGAGTCACACTAGGTCCCAGGAGTCACACTAGGTCCCAGGTGTCACACTAGGCCCAGAAGTCACACTAGGTCCCAGGAGTCACACTAGGTCCCAGGAGTCACACTAGGTCCCAGGAGTCACACTAGGTTCCAGGAGTCACACTAGGGCCCAGGAGTCACACTAGGGCCCAGGAGTCACACTAGGTTCCAGGAGTCACACTAGGCCCAGAAGTCACACTAGGTCCCAGGTGTCACACTAGGCCCAGAAGTCACACTAGGTCCCAGGTGTCACACTAGGTTCCAGGAGTCACACTAGGTCCCAGGAGTCACACTAGGGTCCAGGAGTCACACTAGGTCCCAGGTGTCACACTAGGTCCCAGGAGTCACACTAGGCCCAGAAGTCACACTAGGTTCCAGGAGTCACACTAGGGTCCAGGAGTCACACTAGGTCCCAGGAGTCACACTAGGTCCCAGGTGTCACACTAGGTCCCAGGTGTCACACTAGGTCCCAGGAGTCACACTAGGTTCCAGGAGTCACGCTAGGGTCCAGGAGTCACACTAGGTCCCAGGAGTCACACTAGGTCCCAGGAGTCACACTAGGTTCCAGGAGTCACACTAGGGTCCAGGAGTCACACTAGGTTCCAGGAGTCACACTAGGTTCCAGGAGTCACACTAGGTTCCAGGAGTCACACTAGGGTCCAGGAGTCACACTAGGTCCCAGGAGTCACACTAGGTCCCAGGAGTCACACTAGGGTCCAGGAGTCACACTAGGGTCCAGGAGTCACACTAGGTCCCAGGTGTCACACTAGGTCCCAGGAGTCACACTAGGTTCCAGGAGTCACACTAGGGTCCAGGAGTCACACTAGGTCCCAGGAGTCACACTAGGTCCCAGGAGTCACACTAGGTTCCAGGAGTCACACTAGGGTCCAGGAGTCACACTAGGTTCCAGGAGTCACACTAGGTCCCAGGAGTCACACTAGGTTCCAGGAGTCACGCTAGGGTCCAGGAGTCACACTAGGTCCCAGGAGTCACACTAGGTCCCAGGTGTCACACTAGGTCCCAGGTGTCACACTAGGGTCCAGGAGTCACACTAGGGTCCAGGAGTCACACTAGGTCCCAGGAGTCACACTAGGTCCCAGGTGTCACACTAGGTCCCAGGTGTCACACTAGGTCCCAGGTGTCACACTAGGTCCCAGGAGTCACACAAGGTCCAAACCATCACACTAGGGTCCAGGAGTCACACTAGGGTCCAGGAGTCACACTAGGGTCCAGGAGTCACGCTAGGGTCCAGGAGTCACACTAGGTAGCTTTAGTCCCACTTGACTGACCACTGCCATGCTGTGAGTCCTGCTGTAGATGAGTACAATTAGTAGAGGATCATGCCGTTGTCCAGCTCCTTCTCCCCCGCCCGATTATAGCTGCAGGACAACTTCTGGCCGGACACCAACAGGATGACGTTACTGGCGATGAAGGACAAAACTGCTCCGACCACAAAATAGAACGAGTAGTCCAACTTTGTGCGGTCTTTCGAAACCCAGCCAACTTCCACATCATCTTTAGGTAACACATTAGAGGACAAATCTTTGGTGAACAAACCGACGAAGAGAAGTGCCCCTAGTAATGAGAAGGTGCCTGAAACAGAAAGGACCAATCATTGATATCTACATCAGTATCGCCAACAGAAAGGACCAATCATTGATATCTACATCAGTATCGCCAACAGAAAGGACCAATCATTGATATCTACATCAGTATCGCCAACTGAAAGGACCAATCATTGATATCTACATCAGTATCGCCAACAGAAAGGACCAATCATTGATATCTACATCAGTATCGCCAACAGAAAGGACCAATCATTGATATCGACATCAGTATCGCCAACGGAAAGGACCAGTTATTAATATCTACATCAGTATGGCCAACAGAAAGGACCAATCATCTACATCAGGTTCTTTAACTGTATGGACCAATCATTAACATCATCATCAGCATCGAATGTGTGGACAAGAGGTGTGTCATATTAGTGGTATACTACAATATTAAATGCTAATAAACATGATAAATATGTATCGCCATGATCGCAATGCGTTTGGAAAATACTGGTATCTTGCAATTTTCAAAATCCTGCATATTTTCATCTTGTTGGCAAAATTTATATAAGTGACAAGTCGAGATGAAATTATGAAATCCACAAGTTAGCCACTTGATTCCTGTGATTGAAAAATGAAACTCTTCACGACCAGCTTCCTGTAAATGATAATGTTTACATTGCAAAGAAATATTTATTTGAGAGACCTGAAGCATGTTAGACCCGTGAAGATTCCAGGGTAGAATAGGCCTTCAGCAACCCATGCTTGCTGTAAAAGGTGACTATGCTTGTCGTAAAAGGTGACTAACGGGATCGGGTGGTCAGGCTCGCTGACTTGGTTGATGCATGTCATCGATCCCAATTGCGTAGATCGATGCTCATGATATTAATCACTGGATTGTCTGGTCCAGACTCGATTATTTTACAGACCGCTGTCATATAGCTGGAATATTGCTGAGTGCGGCGTTAAACATCAAACCAACCAACCAAGCATGTGGTCCAAAAGCAAATGTCAGATCAAGTCAAACTTTTAAATACTGACAAAAATAGGAACTGGCACTGAATCTCACTACTATCTAAACAAATACAAAATTGTATTCAACATGTTCAACTTTGAACAAAAGTGGTTGAGTTGTGTTTAACCAGACACAAATTCCTATAAAAACTGAAAGCATCCACTGGGTTGCAGAAAAATTGGTGTCCATGTTTTGGGATGAATGCTACTATTTCATAATTTGGTACCACTTAAAATTAATTTCCATTATGGATTCACTTCAGTGGGGAATTCCATATCTATTGTTAAACAATGCCTCTGAACGAAATCTACATGACAAATTAATGTTTCTGAAAAATATGTACAAAGGAGAAAATCGCTGTGAAAAAAAGGCTTATTTGGACTTCATTTCATCATTTCTCTCCCAATTTGACCCCATATTTTTATCTTTTTAACTTTTTTTCAAGTAATTTGTTAACTGGTATATTTATCAATAACTAACTAAAGTTTTATTATTTTAATAAATGACACAAGTACGCATTAAGGGGGACCCATCTAGCGTACTTCATGTACATGTTATGTCCTCTGCTGGTCACTGGTTACAGGAGTACTGTATTTAATCTTGGATATCTCTGGCTTCGAGTCCCCTGGGCCTCCCAAAGTAAATAACCCATGTTAATCCCTGGTATAGTGACAATGCCTGTTGTTACTTGCCCTAAACATGCTAGGCTGACTGGAATTAGCGTGACCTGCCTCCTTAAACATTGATCAAGTGTGAGCCACGCCCTCACTGGCTTCAACACAACTGCTATCAGTTACTCACATGCCTGAGATAAGGGTTCAGAGAAGGTAATCTCATACGTTCCTTATGTTGACCACGCCAAACACTAAGCTTGGTGTTACTGCGAGATTGTCCTACTTCCTGGTGGCTACTGACACAGCTTTATCTTGCAACCACCCACTCTACCTCTCTACAGCAGGCTCACCTACGTTCCATCTCACTTTCATCTTTACATCACACAGTTTCACCTACATAACATCACAGTTTATATATACATAAGTTTCACCAATCTAACATCACAATTTCACCTTTATAACATCATTTTCACCCATATAACATCACAGTTTCACCTACAAAACATCATTTTCACCTATATAACATCACAGTTTCACCTACAAAACATCATTTTCACCTACATAACATTACTGTTTCACCTACATAACATCATTTTCACCTACATAACATCACAGTTTCACTTACATAACATCACAGTTTCACTTCCATAACATCATTTTCACTTATAAAACATCATAGATTCACCTATATAACATCAGTTTCACTATATAACATCAGTTTCACCTATATAACATCAGTTTCACGTATATATACATAACATCACAATTTCACCAATATAACATCAGTTTCACCTATATATACATAACATCACAATTTCACCAATATAACATCAGTTTCACCTACCGTTTCATAAGCATATCTGATACAGCATCAGTCTCACCTACTATAGGGGGCGGTCGGGTAGCCTAGTGGTTAAAGTGTTCACTCGTCACGCTGAAGACTCGGGTTCGATTCCTGACATGGGTACAATATGTGAAACCCATTCTGGTGTCCCCCTGCCGTGTTATTGCTGTAATATTGGTAAAAGCGGCGTAAAACCATACTCACTCACCTACTATACAGCATCAGTTTCTTGTGAGTGAGGGAGTGAGGGAGTGAGTTGGGTTTAACGCCGCTTTTAACAGTATTCCAGTTATATCGTGGCATGTCAGCTTAATGTGGGAGGAAAGCCCAAAGTGATGCAGGTATTAGACGTTTACCAATTCGGTGAAACCAATGAACACTGGTATTGTGCTGACAAACCTAGAAACATAATCGGGGCGGACCAGAATTCGAACCAAAAATCATAGGTTTTTGGCATGCCCAAGGGACATAATTCTGCACAGCAAATCGCTGCACTTTAGACGACCAGTCTCTAGTAGTCATTATTGTAAGGTTTTCATCAAAATACATCACCTGCTGCATTTTATTACAAAGAAAATGAAATCGGTAAACCTTCCCAACAAGCACTAACAAGGCGAATAGTGAGCAAAAAAAAATTAATATTTTTTTCAGAAAATACACACACTAAAATACCACTCTGCACAGCATCTCTCCTATTAGTACAGAAAGTGTCCCCTTTGTTTAAAAAGAATCCATGATGTAGACCTCAAGTTATAGGTCACACAAACGTTGCAGTAACACGAACATTGTAAGTTCAAAACATGTAAAATTCATATTTTCTAACAAAAAATCCACATGTCAAAATTAAACTTTGCACTACACCTCTTCTGTTAGTATGGAAAATGTTCTCTAACTTTGAAAAGAATCCATGTAATAGTTTTTAAGTCACAGGTCACACTAATCTTTAAGTACATAGATTCTACTGCGAAATAAAAAAATGATAAAAAGCTGCATTTTTCTGAAAATTCAAATATTAAAATCAAACTTTGCACTGCACCTCTCCTATTGTTATAAAAAGTGTTCAACAAGTTTGAAAAGAATCTACGCAGTTTTCAAGTGATAGGTCGCACACAAAAAATGTTCTCAGAAGGACAGTTGGTATATATTCCATGGTATAAGTATATATAATTGCCGTAATCTGACAGTCAGCTTTATCTGACACTAACGATGGGAACCAACTAAATCAGTACTATTTTGACCCGTTAATCCAACCAAAATTACTCATTAATCAGTCTCGTTTATCCGACACAGTGATCAGCTTATTCCGTGGTCATCTTCCCGCAAGTACACAGCCCCGTTTTGATGCGATACGAGTAGGCTAGTGGCTGCATATTGCAATGGCTGCAGAGATAAACTTGCTTAACAATAAATACTGTGCTTGCTACCGCTACACAAAGATCTGAGGTCATCCCAAAATAGGTCATGTCAGAATGACCTTTCGCAAATTCTGTCCGACCGATGAAATGACTAACATGACTAACAGGAAGTCGACATTAGCCAATAAGAAAACAGCTTTCTCAAGCTTCATGGCACTTTTTTGAAACTGACGACTCCCGACTACGCTTTGATAAGTATTTTGAATCGTACAACCCCGAAATGTTGTACGAAATATCCTGTGTTAACTTTTTTGAGCTTGCATGATTAGAAAACACATTCCGCTAACAATATAATATGAACATTTTCATTCTAATTCTTTTATAACAACATACATATATAGTTGTTAAATATCGTGCAGTTGTGTCATTTTTTATCACAAATGTTTATAATACTAATTTGTTTATCCGACATACTCGTTAACTGATATAATCTTATCCAACCAACCAAGAAAATCAGCAAGCATTAGGAGTGAGTGAGTTTAATCTAATACAGATTTGAACAGTATTGAGTCATATCACGGCGTGTCCACTTGATGTGGGAGAAAGCCCGAAGTGATGCAGGTCTCAGACCTTTACCACTTTGATGAAAACCTGAGCATGGTTCTGGCCCTGACAAACTTAGAAACATAATCAGTGACAATGTTTGTTGTTTAACGCCGCACTCAGCAATATTCCAGCTATAAGACGGCGGTCTGTAAATAATCAATCTGAACCACAATCCAATGTTTGACATCATGAGCACTGATCTATGCAATTGGGATATGATGACATGCATCAACCAAGTCAGCGAGCCTGACCACCCGATCCCGTTAGTCGCCTCTTACGACAAGCATAGTCACCTGTTACACTACAGCAAGCATTGGTTGTTGAAGACGTGTTCTAACATTGTCACACCATGCCCGCTAGAGATGAACATCACCATCATTCTTGCGAAATGTTACGTGTCAAGATAAAGACTGACGATACCACTGGTATCGAGATACACCACACTAAATAGTAAGCAATGATGAAATCGCTGAAATCATACTCTAAAACCTCTGGCTTCTACATAACTACTAGACACAATCTGTATACAACCTTTTTCTGAGTAATTTTCCACCAAGTTTACAGGAGGCGATGCTATATGTCGCTGTAAGGGAGGTAACTCCCATCAGTTCCTGCGCTATATATGGCACATCGCGATCTCACAAACTGATGATTCAAGTATTGTCTGTACCTAAGTATCGATGACATCATAGGTGTCAGTGAATCATTACAGCCCTGATGCCCACTGTTAACAATGGTAAACATCTGGATACAACTGGCAAGAACAAGGCACAGGAAACGGCAGCCAGTACTTAAACAATGTTAAAGACTGGTGACCTTGGACAGTGAGCTTATAATTTACGTTTATGATAAAACATAATAAAACTGAAAGATATTTGGCTGCATGATTTGTTTCTGAAGAAAAGTTTTATTTTACTTAAATTGTCTGAGTCACTTACATGCCAGTCCATTCCAAAGATACAGTCCCGCTGGGCCGGTGATGGTCTCGATGGGTTTGCCGACAACGTTGAAAGCGGTGAATCCGAGGGATACCAAACCCCAGACTATGCCCAAGGCAAGCATAACGATGGTGGACACCCACAGACCAAAGTTAAATAAACCATATTCGATGAGATCCTTCACTGAAACCAAGAGAACCAGGTGAGCTACAAACAATGTGGAAGGTGAGCTACAGATGATCACAATCTCCCTGGCATCACAAACATCTTAAACATCTTCAGTCAGTCATTGCTGATTTTAAGAAGCCAAACAACTATTTTGATAAGCAGGCGCTTTTTAGAACCACATTACCTCGAACATATTAACACAACAAATGCCAATTCAATCTTATACATTTACATATATATAATAATTTATACATATGTATGTTAAAAGTTAATGAATCCGAACACAGCTTGTGGTCATTAATTAAGAAATTATGCATAGTACTTAGAGACTTATGTCATGAATTTGGGGGGGGACAGGACTGAATACACATTTGTGTTACAGGGAGAGGGGTGGGGGAGGGGGGTGAGAGAAGGAGTGTGGAGGTTCCTCAAGCCCCATCGTAGATTGCTTTGGTATACAAAGTTACAGTAGCGTCATCTCCATCAGAGCATAAATGTAAAGTTTTATTTACCACCAGTAATGCTTTCACAATCAATAATCTTGCCAAGTTTACATTCTTTGCTCTTAAAATGAGGAGCAAGCAGTTGTCCATTATATAAATTATTAATTCTACCACCATATGTATATGGTCTCAGATACCCTTGTACTGATTAGTATCAATATTACTACATGCACTTGTGGTGCAACATGTTTGAATGCTTGAATATATATTGTAACATGGGCCTGTGGCCTGATTGACTGAAATAAACCACTACTACTACTAGTAGCGTCAATGACATGTTAATCATGTTAATGTTATGTACAAATTATCTGTAAGAAATTTCTATCTATTGCATTCCTGAAATAGAAAGAGGTACTTGGTCAGTTGTAGACAAGCCATGTCCTTGAGAAATAATCCTGCAGCTGCTACAGCAAGTCAAAGAGTCTCTGGTGTGTGCTATGCAGGAAATATGCTGCAGCATAGCCTGATATTGACATGACCTCTCTATCTGTGGCATGGTCTCCTGATTGTTGACTGTGTATATTTGCTCAGAGGCTTTCATATGGTTATGTCTCAAATAATATTTAAACAATCCCTAACATATTAAATCCTGAAACAACATGTTTTCCTCAGACCATTTAATCCAAACATTAATCGGTAAAGATTTAGATCAAGTCAGGTTCTTGTTGTTTAACTGACATCAGAGTTGTGGCAACAATTGAATTTTCCCCTGTATACAGGCTGTTGTCTGTGGTCAGGTGGTGTGTATACTCACCCTGTTGTCTGCATTTAGGTGGTATGTCAACTCACCCTGTTGTCTGTGGTCAGGTGGTATGTCAACTCACCCTGTTGTCTGTAGTCAGGTGGTATGTCAACTCACCCTGTTGTCTGTTGTCAGGTGGTACGTCAACTCACCCTGTTGTCTGTGGTCAGGTGGTATGTCAACTCACCCTGTTGTCTGTAGTCAGGTAGTATGTCAACTCACCCTGTTGTCTGTAGTCAGGTGGTATGTCAACTCACCCTGTTGTCTGTGGTCAGGTGGTATGTCGACTCAACCTGTTGTCTGTAGTCAGGTGGTATGTCAACTCACCCTGTTGTCTGTAGTCAGGTGGTATGTCGACTCACCTTGTTGTCTGTAGTCAGGTGGTATGTCGACTCACCTTGTTGTCTGTAGTCAGGTGGTATGTCAATTCACCCTCTTGTCTGTAGTCAGGTGGTATGTCAACTCACCATGTTGTGTGTAGTCAGACGGTATGTCGACTCACCATGATGTCTGTAGTCAGACGGTATGTCAACTCACCATGTCGTCTGTGGTCAAGTGGTATGTCGACTCACCATGTTGTCTGCATTTAGGTGGTATATGTCAACTCAATATGTTGTCTGCGGTCAGGTACTATGTCAACTCACCATGGTATGTCAACTCACCATGTTGTCTGCATTTATACGGTATGTCAACTCAATATGTTGTCTGCATTTAGGTAGTACGTCAACTCACCATGTTGTCTGTAGTCAGGTAGTATGTCAACTCACCCTGTTGTCTGTAGTCAGGTGGTGTGTCGGCTCACCCTGTTGTCTGTAGTCAGGTAGTATGTCAACTCACCCTGTTGTCTGTAGTCAGGTGGTATATTGACTCACCCTGCTGACTGTAGTCAGGTGGTATGTCAACTCACCCTGTTGTCTGTAGTCAGGTGGTATATTGACTCACCCTGCTGACTGTAGTCAGGTAGTACATCAACTCACCATGTTGTCTGTAGTCAGGTAGTACGTCAACTCACCCTGTTGTCTGTAGTCAGGTAGTACGTCAACTCACCCTGTTGTCTGTAGTCAAGTGGTGTGTCAGCTCACCCTGTTGTCTGTAGTCAGGTGGTATATTGACTCACCCTGCTGACTGTAGTCAGGTGGTATATTGACTCACCCTGCTGACTGTAGTCAGGTGGTATATTGACTCACCCTGCTGACTGTAGTCAGGTAGTACGTCAACTCACCATGTTGTCTGTAGTCAGGTAGTACGTCAACTCACCCTGTTGTCTGTAGTCAGGTAGTACGTCAACTCACCCTGTTGTCTGTAGTCAGGTGGTGTGTCAGCTCACCCTGTTGTCTGTAGTCAGGTGGTATATTGACTCACCCTGCTGACTGTAGTCAGGTGGTATATTGACTCACCCTGCTGACTGTAGTCAGGTGGTATATTGACTCACCCTGCTGACTGTAGTCAGGTGGTATATTGACTCACCCTGCTGACTGTAGTCAGGTGGTATATTGACTCACCCTGCTGACTGTAGTCAGGTGGTATATTGACTCACCCTGCTGACTGTAGTCAGGTGGTATATTGACTCACCCTGCTGACTGTAGTCAGGTGGTCAGGTCAAGTAGGGTCATTAGAGACAGTTACTTCAGGTACGGCTGTTACAGATGGGTATGTCAAGTAGGGCTGTCATGACAAGGTATGTCAGGTAGGGTCATTATATTTATAGGTAGGAATGTCAGGCAGGGTAATCATATTAATAGGTAGGAATGTCAGGCAGGGTAATCATATTCATAGGTAGGAATGTCAGGCAGGGTAATCATATTAATAGGTAGGAATGTCAGGCAGGGTAATCATATTCATAGGTAGGAATGTCAGGCAGGGTAATCATATTAAAAGGTAGGAATGTCAGGCAGGGTAATCATATTCATAGGTAGGAATGTCAGGCAGGGTAATCATATTAAAAGGTAGGAATGTCAGGCAGGGTAATCATATTAATAGGTAGGAATGTCAGGCAGGGTAATCATATTAATAGGTAGGAATGTCAGGCAGGGTAATCATATTAAAAGGTAGGAATGTCAGGCAGGGTAATCATATTCATAGGTAGGAATGTCAGGCAGGGTAATCATATTCATAGGTAGGAATGTCAGGCAGGGTCATTATATTAATAGGTAGGTATTGTCAGGCAGGGTAATCATATTCATAGGTAGGAATGTCAGGCAGGGTAATCATATTAATAGGTAGGAATGTCAGGCAGGGTAATCATATTAAAAGGTAGGAATGTCAGGCAGGGTAATCATATTAATAGGTAGGAATGTCAGGCAGGGTCATTATATTAATAGGTAGGTATTGTCAGGCAGGGTAATCATATTCATAGGTAGGAATGTCAGGCAGGGTAATCATATTAATAGGTAGGAATGTCAGGCAGGGTAATCATATTAAAAGGTAGGAATGTAAGGCAGGGTAATCATATTCATAGGTAGGAATGTCAGGCAGGGTAATCATATTCATAGGTAGGAATGTCAAGTAGGGTAATCATATTCATAGGTAGGAATTTCAGGCAGGGTCATTATATTTTTAGGTAGGAATGTCAGGCAGGGTATCATATTCATAGGTAGGAATGTCAGGCAGTGTAATTATATTAATAGGTAGGAATGTCAGGCAGGGTAATCAAATTAATAGGTAGGAATGTCAGGCAGGGTAATCAAATTAATAGGTAGGAATGTCAGGCAGGGTTGTTAAAGTTGATATGTAAGGAGAAGGTGTAGCAGGTAGGTATATTGAGTAGAAGGTATTTGGAGTGGGTTGAGAAAATATTACCAGTGCCATTAGTCTTGTTGATGTTGACAAATTTGACAACACGCTTGATATAATCTGCTCGCTTCGCTGAGTCAGAACTGTTTGACCAGGCGCACACCCCATCTGACCCACTACACACAACTGAGAAAAACAGACAACATGCAGACACAATGCTATCTTCTCCTGTCTCGGGATCAACTGAACATGCCCAACACTGGCATCAACCCCCCCCCCCCCACCCTTCTTACTCTACCTTACCACCACACTCCTACCATATCAGCACCCCTTCCTACTCTACCCCACCACACACTCCTACCATATCAGCACCCCTTCCTACTCTACCCCACCACACACTCCTACCATATCAGCACCCCTTCCTACTCTACCCCACCACACACTCCTACCATATCAGCACCCCTTCCTACTCTACCCCACCACACACTCCTACCATATCAGCACCCCTTCCTACTCTACCCCACCACACACTCCTACCATATCAGCACCCCTTCCTACTCTACCCCACCACACACTCCTACCATATCAGCACCCCTTCCTACTCTACCCCACCACACACTCCTACCATATCAGCACCCCTTCCTACTCTACCCCACCACACACTCCTACCATATCAGCACCCCTTCCTACTCTACCTCACCACCACACTCCTTCCATATCAGCACCCCTTCCTACTCTACCTCACCACCACACTCCTACCATATCAGCACCCCTTCTTACTCTACCTCACCACCACACTCCTACCATATCAGCACCCCTCCTACTCTACCTTACCACCACACTCCTTCCATATCAGCACCCCTCCTACTCTACCTTACCACCACACTCCTTCCATATCAGCACCCCTTCCTACTCTACCCCACCACACACTCCTACCATATCAGCACCCCTTCCTACTCTACCCCACCACCACACTCCTTCCATATCAGCACCCCTCCTACTCTACCTTACCACCACACTCCTACCATATCAGCACCCCTCCTACTCTACCTTACCACCACACTCCTTCCATATCAGCACCCCTCCTACTCTACCTTACCACCACACTCCTTCCATATCAGCACCCCTTCCTACTCTACCCCACCACACACTCCTACCATATCAGCACCCCTTCCTACTCTACCCCACCACCACACTCCTACCATATGAGCACCCTTCCTACTCTACCTCACCACCACACTCCTACCATATCAGCACCCCTTCCTACTCTACCTTACTACCACACTCCTACCATATCAGCACCCCTTCCTACTCTACCTCACCACCACACTCCTACCATATCAGCACCCCTTCCTACTCTACCTTACCACCACACTCCTACCATATCAGCACCCCTTCCTACTCTACCCCACCACACACTCCTACCATATCAGCACCCCTTCCTACTCTACCTCACCACCACACTCCTACCATATCAGCACCCCTTCCTACTCTACCTTACCACCACACTCCTACCATATCAGCACCCTTCCTACTCTACCCCACCACACACTCCTACCATATCAGCACCCTTCCTACTCTACCCCACCACACACTCCTACCATATCAGCACCCCTTCCTACTCTACCTCACCACCACACTCCTACCATATCAGCACCCCTTCTTACTCTACCTCACCACCACACTCCTACCATATCAGCACCCCTTCCTACTCTACCCCACCACACACTCCTACCATATCAGCACCCCTCCTACTCTACCTTACCACTACACTCCTACCATATCAGCACCCCTCCTACTCTACCTCACCACCACACTCCTACCATATCAGCACCCCTTCCTACTCTACCCCACCACACACTCCTACCATATCAGCACCCCTTCCTACTCTATCTCACCACCGTACACCTACCATATCAGCACCCCTCCTACTCTACCTCACCACCACACTCCTACCATATCAGCACCCCTCCTACTCTACCTCACCACCACACTCCTACCATATCAGCACCCCTCCTACTCTACCTTACCACCACACTCCTACCATATCAGCACCCCTCCTACTCTACCTTACCACCACAATCCTACCATATCAGCACCCCTTCCTACTCTACCCCACCACACACTCCTACCATATCAGCACCCTTCCTACTCTACCTCACCTCCACACTCCTACCATATCAGCGCCTTCCTACTCTACCTCACCACCACACTCCTACCATATAGGCACCCCTTCCTACTCTACCTTACCACACACTCCAACCATATCAGCACCCTTCCTACTCTACCACCATATCTCCCCACGCCCTCCCGCCATATCACAACCAAATCTTACTCTACCATGTTACCACACCTACTTACCCTACCATATCAACCCCCCATCTTACTCTACCATATCACCTCCCCTCTTACTCTACCATGTCACCCACCCTCTTACTCTTCCATATGGCCACCCCTCTTACTCTACCATATCGCCACCACTCTTACTCTACCATTTCACCACCACTCTTACTCTACCATATCGCCACCACTCTTACTCTACCATTTCACCACCACTCTCACTCTACCACCCTAGGACCCTACAATAGATGTCGATAATTGAAGTAAAACATCTGATTCATTGAAATAGGAGGAAACAGCATTGTGTTGAAAAATCACACAGAAGAGAGTTGATACTGTAGTCAAGAAAAGGCAAACACTTATGAAAATTCTTGTACAGCTGCATAAGCCACTGTTACACTGAATGTGTTGGATGAACACAGTATCATTGAGGATCGTCCTTTGACAGTGAGCATGATCTACCACACAGGATGTGTACCAAACCCATGAAACAGTGTTGACTCATGATGGAATTGATCTTCAGCAACCCATGCTTGCCGTAAAAGGCAACTATGCTTGTTGTAAAAGGTGACTAATGGGATTGGCTGGTCAGGCTCGCTGACTTGGTTGATGCATGTCATCATATCCCATTTGCATGGATCGATGCTCATGCTGTCAATCACTGGACTACCTGGTCCAGATTGGTTTATTTACAGACCGCTGTCATATAGCTGGAATATTGCTGAGTGCGGCGCCAAATGCCAAACAAAACTGGATGTGTACAAATTATTGCACTGCTGCAGTATGCTTGTTCTACCACAATGGAATGTACTGTGTTGAACAGTGTCGTATACAGTGATGCAGAGTGTCGAATACAGTGATGCACAGTGTCGCATACAGTGTTGAACAGTGTCACGTATAGTGTTGAACAGTGTTGTATACAGTGTTGCACAGTGTCGCGTACAGTGCTGAACAGTGTTGTATACAGTGTTCATGGTGTTGAACAGTGTCACGTATAGTGTTGAACAGTGTTGCATATAGTGTTGATCAGTGATGTATACAGTGTTGAACAGTGTTGCATATAGTGTTCATCAGTGTTGTATACAGTGTTGAACAGTGTCGCATATAGTGTTGAACAGTGTCGCATATAGTGTTGAACAGTGTCGCATAGAGTGTTGAACAGTATTGTATACAGTGTTGAACAGTGTCACATATAGTGTTGAACAGTGTCGCATATAGTGTTGAACAGTGTCACGTATAGTGTTGAACAGTGTCGCATATAGTGTTAAACAGTATTGTATACAGTGTTGAACAGTGTCGCATATAGTGTTGAACAGTGTCGCATATAGTGTTAAACTGTGTCACGCATAGTGTTGAACAGTATCGCATATAGTGTTAAACAGTGTCGAATACAGTGATGCACAGTGTCTTAACAGTGTTGAACAGTATTGTATACAGTGTTGAACAGTGTCGCATATAGTCTTGAATAGTGTCACATATAGTGTTGAACAGTGTCGCATAGTGTTGAACAGTGTCACGTATAGTGTTGAACAGTGTCGCATATAGTGTTGAACAGTATCGCATATAGTGTTGAACAGTGTCGCATATAGTGTTGAACAGTATTGTATACAGTGTTCAACAGTGTCGCATATAGTGTTGAACAGTGTCGCATATAGTGTTAAACTGTGTCACACATAGTGTTGAACAGTATCGCATATAGTGTTAAACAGTGTCATATACAGTGATGAACAGTGTTGTACACAGTGTTGAACAGTATTGTATACAGTGTTGAACAATGTCGCATATAGTCTTGAATAGTGTCGCATATAGTGTTGAACAGTGTCGCATAGTGTTGAACAGTGTCACGTATAGTGTTGAACAGTGTCGCATATAGTGTTTAACAGTGTCACGTATAGTATTGAACAGTGTCGCATATAGTGTTGAACAGTGTCGCATATAGTGTTGAACAGTGTCGCATATTGTTGAACAGTGTCGCATGTAGTGTTGAACAGTGTCACGTATAGTGTTGAACAGTGTTGCATATAGTGTTGAACAGTGTCATGTATAGTGTTGTACAGTGTCGCATATAGTGTTGAACAGTGTCATGTATAGTGTTGAACAGTGTCGCATATAGTGTTGAACAGTATTGTATACAGTGTTGAACAGTGTCGCATATAGTCTTGAACAGTGTCACGTATAGTGTTGAACAGTGTCGCATATAGTGTTGAACAGTGTCACGTATAGTGTTGAACAGTGTCGCATATAGTGTTGAACAGTGTCGCATATAGTGTTGAACAGTGTCGCATGTAGTGTTGAACAGTGTCACGTATAGTGTTGAACAGTGTCATGTATAGTGTTGTACAGTGTCGCATATAGTGTTGAAGAGTGTTGCATACAGTGTTGAACAGTGTCGCATATAGTGTTGAACAGTGTTGCATATAGTGTTCAACAGTGTCACATAGTGTTGAACAGTGTCGCATATAGTGTTGAACAGTGTTGCATACAGTGTTGAACAGTGTCGCATATAGTGTTGAACAG
The DNA here is from genome assembly GCF_022045235.1 of Haliotis cracherodii. Lineage (NCBI taxonomy): Eukaryota > Metazoa > Mollusca > Gastropoda > Lepetellida > Haliotidae > Haliotis > Haliotis cracherodii. The sequence goes on from NW_027266343.1 coordinate 6,628,118, forward strand.
TGTCACATAGAGTGTTGAACAGTGTCGCATAGTGTTGAACAGTGTCACGTATACTGTTGAACAGTGTCACATAGTGTTGAACAGTGTTGCATACAGTGTTGAACAGTGTCGCATATAGTGTTGAACAGTGTCGTATACAGTGTTGAACAGTGTCTTGAACAGTGTTGAACAATGTTGCATATTACAGTGTTGAACAGTGTTGTATACAGTGTCGTATACAGTGATGAACAGTGGCGCAAACAGTGGCGCAAACATACAGTGTTGAACAGTGTCGCATATGGTGTTGAACAGTGTCGTATACAGTGTTGAACAGTGTCTTGAACAGTGTTGAACAATGTTGCATATTACAGTGTTGAACAGTGTTGAATACAGTGTTGAACAGTGGCGCAAACAGTGTTGAACAGTGGCATATACAGTGTTGAAAAGCGTCGTAAGAGCTGTCAACCTCTTCGTAAGTGATTTTTCCAGTATTAAACAAAACAAATATCATAGAGAATGAAATCAACACACACACAAATAATATCAACATAAACAAACAAAATATATAGAAGCAAGTTGAGAGCAAGAATTTACAAGAAAGAAAGTTTAGATCAAATGCACCATATAGACATTATAGTAGTAGCATACACAACATGCAAAGATCATAAATACTAAAGATACTATAAACAGATAGTAAGAAATCAAAGATGCTTATTAGTATTATGTAGTGTTATTGACCATGCTTTTGTAGCATGGATGGGTTAATAACAGAGAAAGCTATCAAGACTACAATAATATATATATATATATATATATATATATATATATATATATATATATATGAGGCTTAAGAGGCTTAATTAGACGTCAATTATGGGCTCATTAAGACATCTAGCAAGCCAACCTGTGTCAGTCATAGGCTTAGACATCGAAGGTCATATATATAAGTAGGTGCTTTCATTACCATTGAGGTATGTCACCTCCTATATGTGCCTTTTGTTCGCGTCCTAAGAGAAGACAGTGTATATAGTTGCCCGCATGCACGTACCTCCTCCCCTTTTCAAACCTCCGATTCCACTAAGACTTAAAATTACCCTTATTCACTACAAGAAACATTCTCTCTGGTGCTTTTTACATGTTGAATATCTGCAAGACGAAATCTGGAACTACGATCACACAAAACCAGGTGTTGCCTCGAATGAAATTACCATTTATATCCTGAGGTCTCGGGCCAATTCCGTAATCCAGGACACGGTGTCCACGAAAAAGTCCGAATGTGATATTGCCTGTGTACTTTGTAGCACTTCCATCTGTATCATTTCCTGGAGTTTGAGTGGACCGCTGAAGTACCGGTGACGATGTCACCCAGTTGTCGGTCGCAAATGAAGCGATGAGAAGGGAAACACCCAAAATTCCCAAAACCAAAGTCACAGCCATCGCGTTTTTCTTTTTCGGCTCCATTCTCGTATCAATTCCGCCAACACGTATATTCCAACGACTAGAAATATTTCACAAAAGTATTATCTCGTAATCCTTTAAAGGAAGCTGTTGTTATCTTTGACGATATTCACCTGGATGAACAGGTGCATGAACTCAGTTTGAACCAATCACGCAAATCGACACAGAAATATGTCCGTTAAAATGGTCATGATTGGCTGTCAGGAAAAGTGTCAACAAACTCAGGTATTGTGCTATTTTCCAACCGACAACTTTCGGAGATTGTATTTACAGAAAGCAGTCGAGGAATAGTGCATGTAATTATTAAAATCATGGAAATAATACCATAATGGTGAAATGATGCTAAGCCATGGTATCCACACCTCGTACAGGCCAAGGAATGATATTATAAGACCCCTTTTAGACACCAGAATTTAAACAATTTGCAAATTTGTTAGCAATTGTTATGAAAGTTGTCCGCATTGTTTACAAGCATGAAAACTGTGGACATTGTCCATTTCAACATTTGCATTTTATTATTTAAAACATCTAACATTACAAAAGGTATGGTTAAAAAGAAGACTAACAAATTAGTGTACGCAGGATGAATTAGTAGGGTTTCGGGAAGAATTTAATTCCTACTCGTGGAAATCTCCCTCATGTATGCAATTGTTGTGACTGTTAATCCCCCACCTTCTATATATATATATTCTGTGCCATGTTCATCATTCAGTCTTGCTTGACAACGTATAAGGATCTTTACCGAAACATCGCCTTTTCCGTAATAAAGAAGTTGTTTTCCATCAATTGTGTCTACTTTATCATCCGTCAACCTTTAAGTAATGCCTAGAAAGATATAAAATAATATATATATATATCCAATTCATCTTGGGTGATGGACATGTTCAACGTTAGATTTGCAGAAAAACGACTACGAGTGTGATAGAAGTAGAAGATTATGTATTTGTAACTACGCAATATATCATAGTTAATTAGGCCATTTTAAGAAAATCGTCAAATATTTCTGATATGTTACAAACATTGTTTATATACATCAGAAACATGATATGAATGTGTTCATCACATCCACTGGTGGACATTGTTAAGAAGACTGAAGATGAGGAGACAAAGGAGATGACAAATCCAGTCTACGCAGACACTGGGTTTCGATCCTGAGTAAACCTCTCTTGCGTTAACAGATTAATATTAATCCACAGATTATGGGCTTACCTTATAATCCGATTAACTCATAATCTGAGACAGGTATTTCATTAGCGTTTCACGTCACAAAATAATACAATGCTGTAAAATGTTGTTGATTGTTGTTTAACGCCGCACTCAGCAATATTCCAGCTGTATGACGGCGGTCTGTAAAGATTCGAGCCTGGACAATCCAGAGATTGACATCATGAACATCGATCTACGCAATTGGGATACGATGACAGGCATCAACCAAGTCAGCGAGCCTGACCACCCCATCCCGTTAGTCGCCTCTTATGACAAGCATAGCATCCTTTTTCGGCAAGCATGATAAGCATTATAACCCGGATCTTCACAGGTCTGTAAAATGTACATACACGCCATCCGTTTACGTGTGGCAAAGTGGTTAACGCCTCCTTCAAGATTGCTGCATTTATATAGGAACGTGAATGTAGATGTTGGTGTCTCTGTGTGGCTGCTTGTTCTCAATTCAATTCAATTCTTTATTTGCTGTACTTGAGGCCAGTGGCCCATATGATATAATATAATGAGAGACTATAGCTGCTTGTATCGGTCAGGGCCAATTATAGTGACAGCCCATTGAGATACCTTTACCCAGTAAATGTATACTGACCCGTGAAGATCCGGATTAGAATAGTGAGTGAGTTGGGTTTAACGCCGCTTTTAACGGTATTCCATTAATATCGCGGCGTGTCAGCTTAATGTTGGAGGATAGCCCGAAGTGATGCAGGTCTCAGACGTTTACCACTTCAGTGAAACCCACGAGCACGGGTATGGTGCTGACAAACCTAGAAACATAATCGGGGCGAACCGGGATTCGAACCCACGATCATAGGTTTCTGGCGTGCCCAAGGGACACAACTCTGCACAGCGAATCGCGGCACCCTAGACGACTGGGTCACCCCACCCTACAACCAAACCCAAACCCCCGAACAATAAGATCACATCAATGGAGATTTCTGTAGTGCTGGGGGACACGGGTGGCCCAGTCGTCTAAGGCGCCGCAATTCGTTGTGCAGAGTTGCGTCCCTTGGACACGCCAGAAACCTATGATCGTGGGTTCGAATCCCGGTTCGCCCCGATTATGTTTCTAGGTTTGTCAGCACCATACCCGTGCTCTTGGATTTCACCGAAGTGGTATACCCAAGCGGTGTTAAACCCTACTCACTCACTCCCTCACTCACTCACTGTAGTGTTGACATGTCTTCCGTTCTTAACTTTCTCTCTTTAAATGACAAAGATGTCAATAGAAAAACTTCTCGAAACAGATTAGGGTTGACACTATTCATTCACTCTCTACAGATTATCCCTCATTCCGCGTATATAGTTTGTTAATTCTCTAATCCCACTACGACATTTCTGTTTGTTTACAATTCGTAATACTTTCTTCAAAGGTTCAAAGAAGAAGTTTATTCACCTGAAATTTGTTATTTTTTCAACACAAGAGATAATAAGAACGAAAACAATGCTATAGCCAACGAATCTAGTCATCATTTAAAGATGCCAATATAAAAATATTTATGCACGTGTCTGGTACTTAAACGACAAAACAAACGACCACACAAGTCCCCGGGCCCTCTCAGTGAAGGGGAGGGGAGGGGAGGGAGGGGGGGGGGGGGGGGGGGGGGGGGAGGTTGCCACTAACCATGCTCACTATAGTATTTCCTAATATACTACCATCTGGAGGTGAGGCGAGGTGAAATGGTTATTGCACTTATGTAGCAACGTGCATGCATGCATGGTGTATGTGTGTGTGCGTGCGTGCGTGCGTGATTGCGTGTGTGTGTGTGGCTGCTTGTACTAGTCCGGATTAATGCCGATCTTTCACTTCAAGCCACTAAGATCCCATGCCGCAGTTTAACATGAATACCCCACCCAGACACAGTGTACTGACTCCAAGGCGACCAGTTCTTATCTTAGCCTCATAATGCCGAGCGCCAGGCAGGATAACAACAAGCATCATCTTTTAACATCTTTTGGTATGACGCGGCCGGGGATCGAACCCCGAGTCCTTCCGCTCTCCGGGCACTACCACAAGGCGGTCACTATCATCTCGATATTATATGAAAGCATAGACATAGTTCATCCACCTGTTCCTGAGTAATTGATGTGTTTAAATATTTTTGCTCAATATATACAAATTAGTGAAGAAAGTTGTTTTACTGATAGTATTTTCCCCTCCATATGGCTACGTTTATCTGTTTGAATTTATACATTTATCATATCGGGTCGTTTTTCACCAACCCTTGCGGCCGTCTTCACCAATCTTAATTTTAGGGCCGTTCTCTGCTATATCTTTGGACCGCTTTCGACATTTCGCGGGACAAACGTGACTAAAACTGAGGCAGTTTTGTATCACCATAAGTATGTTTTTCGCCCCTTTAGCAATATTCCAGCAATATCACGGCAGGGGACCCCAGAAATGATCTTCACACATTGTTCCCATGTGGGAATCGAACCCGGATCTAATCTTCACGAGCGATCGCTTTAACCACTTGGCTACCCTACGCCCCTTGATAAGATGAGCAATAGCGGACAGTACCAGATAGCAGGACAAAAGCCGGGTCTCACAATGCTCAGTTTTACAGGTTTAATGGCAAACAAGCTCCGAAATGGAAAAAGTGTCTTTTCAATGTTATTCACATACCACAATAGTATATGGTCTCTGGTTGACTAATATCGTGATATGTTGGCGTATTGCTAAATCAGAATAAAATATCATTGTTTTGATAAACTGTTTGTTCTTATTTTGTGAGATATATAACCTACAAACTGTTAAATACAACGTGGCTTTGTTTAACCATGTGCCATTCTGATAAACACTTACAGATTCTATTTTAAGACATGTTTCACGTGACATTGATTTTGAAGGAATATGTCATTTTTGAAAACTTTATAAAATAAATATACAATAAAACAAAGTTTGTATGTTTAGGACGTAGTCTTGTTATTAGACTCTTCCCTGATTTTCATACAATGATGCCTTTTTAAGTTTGAAATTAAAAATAGCTTGTATGGTTTCCCATTTAAATGACTGGACTTAAACATTGCTCGAATATTTTTTTCTATTCTGTTAAATATTTTCTTTGCCCTTCATTAAAATGCTACTATGCTCTACATTCTGGAGTCTAACTAAGTACCATTGATGCCTGCATTACTTGACCTGTGTTTACTAGAAAGATGGCGATATATAATAGAGGGAATATATGGATGTCAGCTTCTTTATTATGAACAACACAACTTTTCGGAGTATATGCTCACTCCTTCATCATAAGCATATACTCCGAAACGTTGTGTTCCTCATAATAAATTTTCTCTCTTAGGCTATGTGTATCACTTCTAAATGAATTCAAATACTTATAACGGAATGTGTTTCAAATGTGCACCACATTCGCCACACACATACAGTCAGCACATTTACTACAATTAGTTGTGTTGAAACTAGTAGCAGTGAGTTCTCAATGGAATGTAGCGAACATGGCATTGTACGACATGCGTTTGTTTAGAACAAATTCTGTACAAATATTAATTCATAGTATTTCATTATTTGGTAATTGCCGTGGTCTCTCTTCATATATATTTAGTAAATTCTAGAGTGACAATTTCTGCGACGCTACATTTCAGTATTCTGCGCAACTATCGTAAGAAACTCAATGCAGCGCTGTGATAATCTACTGTAACGTTTAAGCGATCCCTTCAACAATGTGTAGAAAATGTAACAATGGCGGCAAGCTTGACGTGCTTTTGTAGAGAGCATCATCTATTGCTTTGCGTTTTAATTGAAGATTGAAATGTACATGGAAGACTTGCCACGCCCATTTACCTTTTAGGATACCATCTCAACACATCTGAATGTTGGAACTTTTTGCCTTCTCACACGCTGGGAATCCGCGGAGAATCAACATTTCAGCCATTTGATCGAATTTTGCTGGATAATTTCGAACTTGAAGTGACAACAAACACAAGGTAAATGTGTGCGCAGGTCCGGTGTGTGTGTGTGTGTGTGTGTGTGTGTGTGTGTGTGTGTGTGTGTGTGTGTGTTTTGCGTGAATGGTATTCCTGTTGTGGTCCATTGATAATGCGGCTTCAATCTAAAATCAACCTGTCAGCTTACTGTCAGTGCAAACAGCGCATTTTAGTTCATTTTAGCTCGGATTTTTTGCCTGGGTTAATATGAAATAGGTGAAGCCTAAAGAGAGAGCGCAGTATGCTGTGGCTAAAGAGAGAGGGCAGTATGCTGTGGCTAAAGAGAGAGCGCAGTATGCTGTGGCTAAAGAGAGAGCGCTGAATGCTGTGGCTAAAGAGAGAACGCAGTATGCTGTGGCAAATTGGTCATGTCACTTGTGTATCGAACTTGCCTGTTATCATGGTTATGGCCGTCATAACATTGGTCTGAATTTACTTTAAAACAATGAACATATTATCAGTTTTATCCTGGTTGACAACACAAGCATGTGTGTGGATTTTCCAATCCCTGGGATGCTCTATTGATATCAACCATTAATATAAATATGATAAAATTGTACTTTCTTATCCCAAAAGAACTGTGATTGTGTCAGTTTCAGTTTTGATAACAAGTGGTTCTCTGATGCCACTCCAACACACTGTCCACAGCTTCATTAGCCGGCAATCCGTATTCAGAGGACTATCTTGCTTAGTCTCTGAGGAATATTATTTTGATAGAAATTAGTAACTATATACAACAATGTCATTATGAAAAGACACAACAGAGAGATATAAACAACATCTACATTGGGATACACTAGAGTCATCATTAACATGATTAATAAAACAGTCTACATGGTCTATAATATCCTAACACCATAATATTAAGGTTCAAATGACACTTGACAGGCATATTTGGTGGTCATTTCCTTGGGGTGTGAACAGTGCTTGCTTCTGAATATCACCTTGTCTGGCCAAGTCCTTAATCTGTGGAAAATCTTGTCTTATTTTATTTGTCGCAATTGAATAACAGTTACGATTGGAGTGAAGGGGAACTAATAGGAACTATTTTAAATAATAATTTCTTAAGAGACTTGCAGTGTCCAAAAGAACTGCCTATACCCACCTGCCCATGGCATGTAACTTTTCTGTCAGGCTGGATGGACATGATGAAATTTTCCTCCAACTGTCTGGCAGATAATAAGACTAGATCTACTTACGTATTCACTTTTATTAGCTGATCTGTTGGTGGTTTTTAAATATTTATTATGACTGAATGGGGGAAGGTAACTTTGAAGATGGGCAGGCAACACTTATGGGTCACCTGCCTGACAGTTTTGTTGGACAAGGTAGACACAATTTTATGGACATGATGGATAACAACTTCTTTAATACTGTAAAAAGCAACATTTTGGTATAGATCCTTATCATGCTTATAGCATTGTCAAGCAAGACTGAATGAGGGACATGGTACAGAATATATAGTAGGTGGAGGAGTAACAGTATAGGATTAACAGTATAGGATTAACAGTGTAGGATTAACAGTAACAACAATTGCATACATGAGTAGGATGACTGCTACTGTGGACAATCTTACGTAGGGGGGGTGAGGGGGGGAATTTATGAGGTATTATATTACGGTTCATTGTAATCACTTGGTAATGTGAAGAGGCGGCACATGGAATTTAGAAAACTTGTTTTAGACTGTCCCACCTGTTGAAAGCTTTGGAGTAACTGTTCCATACGTAAAATATATCCGGGAGTGTGGTTAAATACATTTTGCGTAAGCTGCAACTAAAACAACCTGATATTGGAACATCTTTTTCCTGTAGAATAATAGTTTCACATACAATGTCTTCCTGATCATTGCAATAGAATACTTTTATGTTATATAAGGGGGTGTTTTTTTACTACATTACCAGTAGATCTGTGAGAGAATGTATGGCCAGTTAGCTGATTGCTATTATCATGATTATTGGCTTAGTTTATGAGACAGTTATCTTAATATAAAACAATACCTTGCAGAACATCAAATACAAATGAAACAAGATGTTTCAATTGGTGATGAATTAAGCATGACAAAGACTCCAAATGAAATGTGCATAGGCAGGGATTTTCAAGAAAGTCGGTCGCAGATGAAATAATAAATCTGGTAATTATTTATTGGAGAATTATTTACATCTTGACTTTGACTTCATAATCATATTTGCATACATAGTCACAAATATAAATATATGAAGAGGTCACAAGCATAATACAGTGATAAACCTTGGATTTTTTAACATGATTAGAACATTTTGTTGTCTAGAGATGAAGCTGCACCAGGGACCGGTGGACACGTGGTCGACGAGGGAGAAGCTGGCTCTGGCCTGCTCTGTCATGAAGAGTGGGGACCAGAACTGGTAAGAGCTTGGATCCCTCCTCACTTCTCTCTGTTGTCTGTGTATTGTAACCATGGTAACAGTTGTCTGGAAATGATGACATTTTTTCACCTGTCTCCCATTATGCTCCCGTATTCCTGATGCCTACAATGTATGCAATGTATGTAGTAAGCAGTGCTCCCGTTTACCTGTAATTACCATTTTTTACAGGTACCATTAGACTTGGACCGGTAATTCATGTGACTGCCAGTCCCAGTAGACCGGCAAATAATGTAAATGTTAAATCTTTGTTGTTGAACAAAACATCTATGATGTTCATATACATGATATAAGTATATTTGCCAACAAATCAGCTTGTCTGTTACCATCAGGGTTTCTCCTTGTCTATTTTTAGTGCAAGGAAATAAGATATTGCTTTGCTTCAAGGTTAAATATATGTTTGTTGGGAACTAGTCTCGAAATATTTAAAAAAACCAGAGACAATTGTGACTGAACTTTGTGTGAATGACATGTAGATCTAGCTACGTTACTTCAGAGATGACGTCATTGCATTGAACATGATGTTAAAAGAATTAAAACCAGGTTATTTTCATACGTTTTTATATTTGTTGAAAGTTGGGACTAACAAAAATTAGGGGAACTGGTCATTTTTAGAGTTGCCAGTCCACAAGAACTGGCAGTTTCAAAATCCAGTCAGAACACTGTAGTTAGACTATCCACTTTATTCTGCAGGGTGTCAGTAAGCAGGGCTATCAAGCCATATGTGGAAAGCCAGTCGGAACACTGTACCGGTAGTTTGACTATCCACTTTATTCTGCAGGGTGTCAGTAAGCAGGGCTATCAAGCCGTATGTGGAAAGCCAGCGGAACACTGTAGATAGACTATCCACTTTATTCTGCAGGGTGTCAGTAAGCAGGGCTATCAAGCCGTATGTGGAAAGCCAGCGGAACACTGTACCGGTAGTTTGACTATCCACTTTATTCTGCAGGGTGTCAGTAAGCAGGGCTATCAAGCCATATGCGGAAAGCCAGCGGAACACTGTACCGGTAGTTTGACTATCCACTTTTTTCTGCAGGGTGTCAGTAAGCAGGGCTATCAAGCCATATGTGGAAAGCCAGCAGAACACTGTACCGGTAGTTTGACTATCCACTTTATTCAGATTTCTGCAGGGTGTCAGTAAGCAGGGATATCGAGCCATTGTGGAAAGCCAGTCGGAACACTGTAGTTAGACTATCCACTTTATTCTGCAGGGTGTCAGTAAGCAGGGCTATCAAGCCATATGTGGAAAGCCAGCAGAACACTGTACCGGTAGTTTGACTATCCACTTTATTCAGATTTCTGCAGGGTGTCAGTAAGCAGGGATATCGAGCCATTGTGGAAAGCCAGTCGGAACACTGTAGTTAGACTATCCACTTTATTCTGCAGGGTGTCAGTAAGCAGGGCTATCAAGCCATATGTGGAAACCCAGCGACCAGCAAACTGGTTTTCCCAGAAGGTAAGGAAATATCACTCCTTTCAAAAGTTCACAGCATCGTCAAAGTGAGCCCATGTCATGGACCTTTGTCCTTCAATCCATCAGTCCATCTTCGATTCTGTTTTCATAAATGCCATAAAGCTAAGAGTAGCTGACAAATCAAATAACTTAAATGAGCTCTAATATCTCCAATGAAAGACACTAACGTGATTAAGATATTGACGTCACTTCCGCTATGTAGAAAGTTTCCAGGGTACTTATCATGATAGTAATAAGACATACAGGCTCTACTGAACATGTTGAAGGAACTGGATTTAACTTGCACCAGGTGCATGTTGACATGAAAACTTAGTTGCCCCAGACAAAACCAGGTGGGACCCTAGTCCCAAAAGTTTATCAAAGTTACAACATACATGCAAAAACTAGTCTAAAAATATGTACAATCTCAGAACTCGGATGATTGTGCCATGTGTCATGAATTACATATAACATATAATTGAGGCTGGACCAGACAGTCCTGTGATTGACATTATGAGCATCGATCCACGCAATTGAATTGCATCAACCGAGTCTGCGAGCCTGACCACCCGGTCCCGTTTGTCGCCTCTTAGCACTATCATAGACACCTCTTACCACAAGCATAGTCTCTTTTTACAGCAAGCATGGGTTGCTGAAGACTTCATAGAACAAAGGGATCAGTGATGTAGTATGGTACATAGAGGTTACAGGTACTGAGTGTGTTACAACATCGGACAAGTTAGGGTTCGTCAGACAAAAATGTGATTTTTTTTTCCATGCAGTTGGTGCATGTAGAGATAAATTTAAATAATTCGAGTTATGAGGTCCAACACAACAGAAAATGATGAATAAAGAAGGAATATGGAATTGTTTTCGCAATTAGGGGAGGGTGCAAATACGTGGGTATCTTTGCTCAACCAGCCAAAATATGAGTACCTGAATATAAGCATGATAAGTATTTGACTGTAACCATACAGTAACTGTATCCTCTCCTGTCTTCAGAACTGTGCCTTGCAGTACTCCGATCTCCTGGAGAAGGTGGAGACACCCAAGTGAGTCAGTTACATTTGTAGACACATGTGATGGTGCCTGGGATAATGTTAAAATATTTTGCGACTTCTAGCCCGACCTCTGCCTAGATATCATTTTCAGTAGATCTTATTTTTAGTGTTAATGTATGGATTTTTATTTGCATAGCTTACTAGACTGACCAAACTTTTCTTAACTTGGATTTGACTAGTGGCTGAAGTCACGGACTGTGTTTGTAGTTGACAGAAGCTTGCATCACATTACCAGGATTTTGTCTAGGATTCCAAATTATGTCAAGTGCATTTAGCAGGCAAATTTGGATGGTTTTTTTATTTTATTCAAAATTATAATTGTTTTTGACTTTCCTCTTTGTATTCAGTGCAGTAATGTAAAACTGAACATTTGACACTTGTTTTTTAGGTAGACCTCTTTTCAAATTTAACATGAATTGGGAAGATTTTATTTCCAATATAGGGTTTCTTTTTGAAATTTCTTGAAATTTTCTGGAGATAATGGGAAAAATTATTAAGATGGTGGTACGATAAATGTTTTGTGGGCTTATCCAATGAGGAATACTGCTTGATGTACCTTCTTCTCGGGGTACACAGGGTACACAGGGTACATCAAACCATATTCCCGTCATGAGCATGGCATTATCATGTGTTTGATTCCCTCAGACGGAAGCGGGGCGATGGAGGAGAGACTGACACACCTGCAGACCAAATCTTCCGTAAGCTGATGACAGAGAGAATTGAGGAACTTCGTAAGATTGCCCTGGGGGAACAGCAGAGATACAAGTAGGTTGGGCTAGCTGCAGTGCATGAAACTGCTTGTTGTGAGGCTGCCAATATTTCTGTTTTACTGCCTGAAATTGTCTGATCACAAGAAACAAGTATGGTAGGACATCCTTTTGTGATGTGTCCTATCTCAAAATTAGAATGGAGGAGCTTTAAGTATATCATCATCATCATCATCATCATCATCATCATCCGTATCATCAACAGCAGCAGCAGCATCTGACATTTCTTGGATTATTTTGCTCAAATTATTGGCTTTTGTCTAATTGTAAAATCATGCTCATTTAAAATAAAGAATTGTATTCTATTAAACATAGTTTGCATGGAAATGAAAATACTACTGGAAAAGTCAATGGTAGCCAAGTTGTTAGCCTTTGAACATGTTTGTATACATGAATTTCTGTGAGTTGTGTAGTTGGGAAAAGTGTGTGCATAAAGTGTAAATGTTCATGCACATTAATGACATGCTATGGAAATATGTCAGTTCATGCGGGAATACACAATTTATGCATGTTTTCTTTACTTCAGAAAATTGAAGAAAGATGTGGAGTGTATCAAGTCCGGACAATATGATGACCGCCTCACGGAGATGTGGGAACAGATGCAGGTGTACGTACTTGTAGCTGGGATCAGGACTGTATGTGCGATGTGTGCTGAGTGCCTGATGGAGGTGTGAAGTGTAGGTGTACGTACTTGTAGCTGGGATCAGGACTGTATGTGTGATGTGTGCTGAGTGCCTGATGGAGGTGTGAAGTGTAGGTGTACGTACTTGTAGCTGGGATCAGGACTGTATGTGTGATGTGTGCTGAGTGCCTGATGGAGGTGTGAAGTGTAGGTGTACGTACTTGTAGCTGGGATCAGGACTGTATGTGTGATGTGTGCTGAGTGCCTGATGGAGGTGTGATGTGTAGGTGTACGTACTTGTAGCTGGGATCAGGACTGTATGTGCGATGTGTGCTGAGTGCCTGATGGAGGTGTGAAGTGTAGGTGTACGTACTTGTAGCTGGGATCAGGACTGTATGTGCGATGTGTGCTGAGTGCCTGATGGAGGTGTGAAGTGTAGGTGTACGTACTTGTAGCTGGGATCAGGACTGTATGTGTGATGTGTGCTGAGTGCCTGATGGAGGTGGGATGTATAGGTGTACGTACTTGTAGCTGGGATCAGGACTGTATGTGCGATGTGTGCTGAGTGCCTGATGGAGGTGGGATGTATAGGTGTACGTACTTGTAGCTGGGATCAGGACTGTATGTGCGATGTGTGCTGAGTGCCTGATGGAGATGTGGGAACAGATGCAGGTGTACGTACTTGTAGCTGGGATCAGGACTGTATGTGCGATGTGTGCTGAGTGCCTGATGGAGGTGTGAAGTGTAGGTGTACGTACTTGTAGCTGGGATCAGGACTGTATGTGTGATGTGTGCTGAGTGCCTGATGGAGGTGTGAAGTGTAGGTGTACGTACTTGTAGCTGGGATCAGGACTGTATGTGTGATGTGTGCTGAGTGCCTGATGGAGGTGTGAAGTGTAGGTGTACGTACTTGTAGCTGGGATCAGGACTGTATGTGTGATGTGTGCTGAGTGCCTGATGGAGGTGTGAAGTGTAGGTGTACGTACTTGTAGCTGGGATCAGGACTGTATGTGCGATGTGTGCTGAGTGCCTGATGGAGGTGTGATGTGTAGGTGTACGTACTTGTAGCTGGGATCAGGACTGTATGTGTGATGTGTGCTGAGTGCCTGATGGAGGTGTGAAGTGTAGGTGTACGTACTTGTAGCTGGGATCAGGACTGTATGTGTGATGTGTGCTGAGTGCCTGATGGAGGTGTGAAGTGTAGGTGTACGTACTTGTAGCTGGGATCAGGACTGTATGTGCGATGTGTGCTGAGTGCCTGATGGAGGTGTGATGTGTAGGTGTACGTACTTGTAGCTGGGATCAGGACTGTATGTGTGATGTGTGCTGAGTGCCTGATGGAGGTGTGAAGTGTAGGTGTACGTACTTGTAGCTGGGATCAGGACTGTATGTGTGATGTGTGCTGAGTGCCTGATGGAGGTGTGAAGTGTAGGTGTACGTACTTGTAGCTGGGATCAGGACTGTATGTGTGATGTGTGCTGAGTGCCTGATGGAGGTGTGAAGTGTAGGTGTACGTACTTGTAGCTGGGATCAGGACTGTATGTGTGATGTGTGCTGAGTGCCTGATGGAGGTGGGATGTATAGGTGTACGTACTTGTAGCTGGGATCAGGACTGTATGTGCGATGTGTGCTGAGTGCCTGATGGAGGTGTGATGTGTAGGATGTTGTCTTGTGTGTGACTGGGAAGCGATGTTCTTGTCCGCTGGTTGACGTTCATGATGTCTTGTGTGTGACTGGGAAGCGATGTTGTTGTCAGCTGGTTGATGTTCATGATGTCAGAGAGCCGCCTCCGTTGTCTTGTGGTAGAGCGGAAGGTCCGGGGTTCGATCCCTGGCCGCATCATACCAAAAGACGTTAAAAGATGGTACTTGTTGTTACCCTGTCTGGCGCTCGGCATTAAGGGGCTAAAACAAGGACTGGTCGGCTCGGAGTCAGTATACTGTGTCTGAGTGGGGTATTCATGTTAAACTGTGGCATGGTATCTCAGTGAGCTAGCACTAAAAACTGGCATCAGTCCGGACTAGTACAATCGATGTTCTTGTTGATGTTCAAGATGTTGTCTTGTGTGTGATTGGGAAGCAATGTTTTTGTCAGCTGGTTGACGTTCATGATGTTGTCTTGTGTGTGACTGGGAAGCGATGTTCTTGTCAGCTGGTTGACGTTCATGATGTTGTCTTGTGTGTGACTGGGAAGCGATGTTCTTGTCAGCTGGTTGATGTTCATGATGTTGTCTCCCGTGGGACTGGGAAGCGATGTTCTTGTCAGCTGGTTGATGTTCATGATGTTGTCTCCCGTGGGACTGGGAAGCGATGTTATCAGGTTTTTAACCATTGGAAGCGATGTAGCGATGTTGTCAGCTTGTTGATGTTGATGGTGTTGCAGAGAGAAGGCCGCTGAGGATGCTACAAGGGAGGCAGAGAAGAAAGCAATGGAGGACGCCCGGGCTCAGGCCCAAGGTAAGGGGGACAGAATGTGTTGTTACCAACCTGGACAGAATGTGTTGTTACCAACCAGGACAGAACATGTTGTTACTACCCAGGACAGAATATGTTGTTACTACCCAGGTCAGAATGTGTTGTTACCAACCAGGACAGAACATGTTGTTACTACCCAGGACTGAATATGTTGTTACTACCCAGGTCAGAATGTGTTGTTACCAACCAGGACAGAATATGTTGTTACTACCCAGGACAGAATATGTTGTTACTACCCAGGACAGAATATATTGTTACTACCCAGAACAGAATATGTTGTTACTACCCTGGACTGAATATGTTGTTACTACCCTGGACAGAATGTGTTGTTACCAACCAGGACAGAACATGTTGTTACTACCCAGGACAGAATGTGTTGTTACTACCCAGGACAGAATGTGTTGTTACTACCCAGGACAGAATATGTTGTTACTACCAAGGACAGAATATGTTGTTACTACCCAGGACAGAATATGTTGTTACTACCCAGGACAGAATATGTTGAACTACCCAGGACAGAATATGTTGTTACTACCCAGGACAGAATATGTTGTTACTACCCAGGACAGAAAATGTTGTTACTACCCAGGACAGAATATGTTGAACTACCCAGGACAGAATATGTTGTTACTACCCAGGACAGAATATGTTGTTACTACCCAGGACAGAATATGTTGTTACTACCCAGGACAGAATATGTTGTTACTACCCAGGACAGAGTATGTTGTTACTACCCAGGACAGAGTATGTTGTTACTACCCAGGACAGAGTATGTTGTTACTACCCAGGACAGAATGTGTTGTTACCAACCAGGACAGAATATGTTGTTACTACCCAGGACAGAATATGTTGTTACTACCCAGGACAGAATATGTTGTTACTTCCCAGGACAGAATATGTTGTTACTACCCAGGATAGAATATGTTGTTACTACCCAGGACAGAATATGTTGTTACTACCCAGGATAGAATATGTTGTTACTACCCAGGATAGAATATGTTGTTACTACCCAGGACAGAATATGTTGTTACTACCCAGGACAGAATATGTTGTTACTACCCAGGACAGAATATGTTGTTACTACCCAGGACAGAATATGTTGTTACCAACCAGGACAGAATATGTTGTTACTACCCAGGACAGAATATGTTGTTACTACCCAGGACAGAATATGTTGTTACCAACCAGGACAGAATATATTGTTACTACCCAGGACAGAATATGTTGTTACCACCCAGGACAGAATATGTTGTTACCAACCAGGACAGAATATGTTGTTACTACCCAGGACAGAATATGTTGTTACCACCCAGGACAGAATATGTTGTTACCAACCAGGACAGAATGTGTTGTTACCAACCAGGACAGAATGTGTTGTTACTACCCAGGATAGAATATGTTGTTACTACCCAGGACAGAATATGTTGTTACCAACCAGGACAGAATATGTTGTTACTACCCAGGACAGAATATGTTGTTACTACCCAGGACAGAATATGTTGTTACTACCCAGGACAGAATATGTTGTTACTACCCAGGACAGAATATGTTGTTACTACCCAGGACAGAATATGTTGTTACTACCCAGGACAGAATATGTTGTTACCAACCAGGACAGAATATGTTGTTACTACCCAGGACAGAATATGTTGTTACTACCCAGGACAGAATATGTTGTTACTACCCAGGACAGAGTATGTTGTTACTACCCAGGACAGAATATGTTGTTACTACCCAGGACAGAATATGTTGTTACTACCCAGGACAGAGTATGTTGTTACCAACCAGGACAGAATATGTTGTTACTACCCAGGACAGAGTATGTTGTTACCAACCAGGACAGAATATGTTGTTACTACCCAGGACAGAATATGTTGTTACTACCCAGGACAGAATATGTTGTTACTACCCAGGACAGAGTATGTTGTTACTACCCAGGACAGAATATGTTGTTACTACCCAGGACAGAATATGTTGTTACTACCCAGGACAGAGTATGTTGTTACTACCCAGGACAGAAGTTGTTACTACTCAGGTTACCAACCAGGACAGAATATGTTGTTATGAACCAGGACAGTATGTGTTGTTACCAACTATGACAGAATGTGTTGTTAGAACCCAGGACAGAAGATGTTTTTTCCTTTTGTCATGTTGACTAGATTTGGAAATTGATCATAACGTCATGATTGAAGATTGGATCATCGAAATTACTGTTTACTGTTTTAGTGGTCAGTCAAACTAGATCACGTTTAGCCACAAAAAACAGAAATTCTTTAGAAGTTTAGTTTTGTTATCAGAAGACACTGGCATACATAAAAGTGCCAAGTAGTAGGAAGTGAATTAGCCTTTTCAGGAAAAAATACCGGCTTGGGTTCTGTTTGAAATTAAACTAATAATATATAACCTTTCCTCTGGCACTTTGACCCATAACATTGTTTGAGTTCGATTATGGAAATGGCCTTGCTTGCCTGGTCATGTAGTTATGTATATACATCTTAGTCAGTCTATATCATACCCGTGAAGATCCGGGGTAGAATAGGTCTTAAGCAACCCATGCTTGTCGTAAAAGGCAACTAACGGGATCGGTTAGTCAGGCTCGCTGACTTGGTTGATGCATGTCATCGTATCCCAATTGCGTGGTTCGATGCGCATGACGTCAATCACTGGATTGTGTGGTCCAGACTCGATTATATACAGACCACCATCATATAGCTGGAATATTGCTGAGTGCGGCGTTAAACAACAAATCAACCCAAATCAACCATCAGTCTATATCAAGGTGCATGAGCTGATGTTTATGTCTGTGTTGTTCACAGCCCAGCAGTGCAAGCGTGTGTTGGGCCCCAAGCGTCCATCTGTCACGTCACAGAGCAGTATGTCAGAACAGGAAGACACGCAGGAGTCTTACCCAGAATTCCCTCTGCTTGAGGTTCCAAAGGTAAGAGGTCACGGATCATAACAAATGGATGTGCTATTATGGTACATGTGTTTCAACTGGATTATTTTAAAAGTGATGATTTTTTTAATATTATTTGGAATGTAACCATGGTAACATTATTGTCGGCATGTTGATTCCATGTTTGATGGTATGTTTCAGATGAGTGATGACGACCCACCTCTACATCTGTCCACAACACCGTTGGGGGTGTCAGCACAACAGCCTGAACCTCGTACCAAGGCTGTTCCTCCTACCTCCCCACTTCTGTCATCTCTATTACAGAGTAAACTGAAGTCTGCCAACAGTCTGCAACAGCTGAAGAACGTGAGATGTCACATTTGTTGCTTTAACACATTCTTTCATCACACATGTTAAACTGTAGCATGGTATCATAGAGTGCTAGTACTACAGGACCGTTAATAGAACTTTCAGCCACACATACACATGCATTCACGTCGTTGAGCTCCCGGCCAATCGAAATGCTTCCTTTCTTGTGATAATATGCTATAAACATAGCTGTCTAAGAAAATTCTTTTCTTCATTTTATCCAAGGCATTTCGAAATGTTTTGAAATTCCAGTCTGCCTTTCTAAGTGAGTGAGTGAGTAAGGTTTTACGCCGCTTTTAGCAATATTCCAGCAATATCATGGCAGGGGACATATGAAATGGGCTTCACACATTGTACCCATGTCGGGAATCGAACCCGGGTCTTCAGCGTGATGAGCGAACACTTTAACCACTAGGCTACCCGACCGCCCCCTTTCGAAATAAGTAAATGTCTTTCCGACCAACCACGGAAACCATATACCCCTGTAAATCAGTGGCAAGATTGTTGAGAGTGTTTGGAGGGGGAGAGGGTTCTGTCACCCCTTCATATTTCTTAAGGGGCGGTCAGGTAGCCTAGTGGTTGAAGCATTCGCTCGTCACGCCAAAGACCCGGGTTCGATTCCCAACATGGGTACAAAGTGTGAAGCCAATTTCTGGTGTCCCCCGCCATGATATTGCTGGAATATTGCTAAAAGCGGCGTAAAACCACACTCACTCACTAACTCATATTTCTTAAATATAATGAACCAACCAATACTCAGTTTGTTCGGCACTGACTTGATCCAGATGGGGAATTGGCCACTTTCCTCCTTAGTCACCTTCTCCATACCAGGCATTGCACTTTTCACTGTTTCTGTATCCTGTCAGTCAGTGCGGGTAGAAACAAGCTCTCAGACAATGGTGCACACACTCATTCACTCACTCTCTGCTTGTCGCAAGAGGTGACTAATGGGATCGGGTGGTCAGGCTCGCTGACTTGGTTGAAACATGTCATTGTATCCCAGTCGCGTGGATCGATGCTCATGATGTCAATCACTGGATTGTCTGGTCCAGGCTCATTATTTACACGCCGCCATCATATAGCTGGAATATTGCTAAGTGTGGCGTTAACCAACAAACAAACACTCAAACTGTTTCAGGAGGCTGAGCAGGCCGAGGCTCTTACACAGGCCCAGCAGGTCCAGCAGCTGGCACTACAGCTGCAGCAGTCGGCTGAATCAGCTGTGAGCCAGGCGAGGGAGGCAGCTGTCAATCAAGCCAGGGAAGCACAGCAGCAACTCCAGCAACAACAGCAACTCCAGCAACAACTGAAAATCGCAGCTAGTGCTGTCCAGAATATCCCCCTCACAGAATCCCTGCCAACATCCCCATCATGTGGTCAGTGGTCAAGCAACTCCCTCACCTGTTAATTTAGCTTAAGGTTGAAGACATTTCTAAAATGGTGGAAATGTGTGCTGCAATTTTATAGGCTAAAGCTCAGGGTTCTAAATAATATTTCACTTCCACCGATCATAAAACATGTAGTCTTTGTCTCAGTATTGAGAAATACATTAGACTGCAGACATATAGCTGTGTGGTAAACAATGGTCTGTTGGTTATGTCACTGGACTAGCAGCATAAAGGTCCAGGGTTCGATCCCAGGATCAGGCAAAAGTTTTTGTGACTTATTATCAGTTGGGGTGCATCATGGGATTAGTTTCTGGTCATGTGACCTCATCCACTGTCGCCTTCAGTTTGAAAGGTCTCCTTGGTTGGAGAAACATGTCATGAACTATTGCAGAACACAGATGTAAGTTTATAACCTGCTTATTCATATTTATACAATGTGTGTACATCTAAAGTAATGTTGAAGCTATTATAATATTTGTAGAATTTTGTATTTGTAACAACTTAGCCAATTCACTGTTTACACTGTAACTTAGCAGATTTTCTTGTTATTTTCTAGTTTCTTGAACCTCAACACTGTTCATTCAACGCTAATGTTCAAAGGAAAAGCATGATAACAGATCCAAACGAATGAGCTTTTCACTTATTATTGTCATGGAATAACGGACAATAAACATCAATTGAGAGTATCAAGACTGTTGATTTCTGCCATAATAACTCCCCTTCATTCATTCTTCAGCTGCCCCGACACTGTCCAAACTGTTGTTCACAAGGGCACAGCCAAAGCCAGTGTCTGAGACCACCCCGTCGTCCCACACCGTCACCAGCGCCCCCCTCATCACCGTGACTGAAGTACCCTCGCCCCTTGATATCCTAGAGTCTGGCGAACCCAAGTCCACGGAACCCCTGGATCAAGGTGGGTAGCATCAAATGGCACCTTATTTCCCCTAACAGGAACCCCTGTCTCTATCTAGATACATACTCTATAAAGGGCTAGGTTTGAGAGTAAGATTTTCAAAGCATTTGAATACCATAATAAGGTTGCTGATTGACCCCAAAATTGTATTGCAATATATTGGGTACTGAGATCCGTATTGCAATACATATTGCGACATATTGAAACCTGAGGTGTTTGACAGTGATTGACACTGATTCTACATGCAGATCCTATTTACAACATGCTATTAAAAGTAAATATTAAGATAACAAAGTCAGCATGGTCAGTTGACGCCATTTTGTTGTCATGGATACAGGAGATAACACTGTGAGAGAAAAATCAATTCCATGTTTCCGCTTTTTGGCAATTAATTTTGTAGGGCAATCATTTGTAAATTAATTCGGTGTAGATTTCAGGTTTTAAAGTGCAAATACTTTAAAACTTAATTTTTTTACCCATTATACAAGGGGGCATGGATGGCCCAGTAGTCTAATGCGCCGCAATTCGCTGTGCAGAGTTGCGTCCCTTGGGCACGCCTGAAACCTGTGATCGTGGGTTCGAATCCCGGGTTCAGCCCGATTATGTTTCTAGGTTTGTCAGCACCATACCCGTGCTCGTGGGTTTCACTGAAGTGGTAAATGTCTGAGACCTGCATCACTTCGGGCTTTCCTCCCTCATTAAGCTGACATGCCGTGATATAACTGGAATACTGTTAAAAGCGGCGTTAAACCCAACTCACTCACTCACTCACCCATTATACAAGGACGAGGGAAAAAATATTTCAATACATAACGTTCAAAAAGCATATTAAGGTATACCAGTATCCCATTAATACTGTGCAGTTCTAATGATAAAGTCGACTAAGCCAACCCTTCACAGATATAACAGCAATAATGGCTGCACTTATGACAAATGCCGGCCTCTTATATGGGTCAGGTAAGGACATGTAAGTAATGGCTTGGTCTTGGGCTATTGTCTAGGAAATACGGACTATATGTATAGTGTGTAGACTGGCACAAAATTGCTGGACACCTTTGATCAGTAAAGTAAAGTGAGAGGATGAAATATAGGGATTGTTGATGTTTTTTTCTTTAGACTCGGCTGATGAGAGTGTCAATGTGGATGTGACGGCAGTTGAGGTCAGCTCCAATGATGGTGATCCACAAGAAGGGTCAGCTGACCAGTCATGTGACCCCTCATGTGACGGTGGAGATGGGAAGGATGATGTGGCAGAGGATGATGGGACGGCTGATGAGATGGCCCAGGCTGACTATACTCCACAACACCGACCTGAGCATAAGGGTGGTGGGAAGCAGGTGACCGCAAGTCAGGTGTGTGTGATCCCGGGGTGAGATGACCGCTGGTCAGGTGTGTGTAATCCCGGGGTGAGATGACTGCTGGTCAGGTGTGTGTGACACAGGGATGAGATGGCCGCTGGTCAGGTGTGTGTGACACAGGGATGAGATGACTGCTGGTCAGGTGTGTGTGATCCCGGGGTGAGATGACGGCTGGTCAGGTGTGTGTGACACAGGGATGAGATGGCCGCTGGTCAGGTGTGTGTGATCCCGGGGTGAGATGGCCGCTGGTCAGGTGTTTGTGACACAGGGATGAGATGACTGCTGGTCAGGTGTGTGTGACATGGGGATGAGATGGCCGCTGGTCAGGTGTGTGTGATCCCGGGGTGAGATGGCCGCTGGTCAGGTGTTTGTGACACAGGGATGAGATGGCCATGGGCAGGTGTGTGTGACACAGGGATGAGATGACTGCTGGTCAGGTGTGTGTGACACAGGGATGAGATGACCGCTGGTCAGGTGTGTGTGATCCCGGGGTGAGATGACCGCTGGTCAGGTGTGTGTGATCCCGGGGTGAGATGACCGCTGGTCAGGTTTGCGTGACACAGGGTTGAGATGACCGCTGGTCAGGTGTGTGTGATCCCGGGGTGAGATGACCGCTGGTCAGGTATGTGTGATCCCGGGGTGAGATGACCGCTGGTCAGGTTTGCGTGACAACGGGATGAGATGACTGCTGGTCAGGTGTGTGTGACACAGGGATGAGATGACAGCTGGTCAGGTGTGTGTGACACAGGGATGAGATGGCCACTGGTCAGGTGTGTTTGCCACAGGGATGAGATGACAGCTGGTCAGGTGTGTGTCACAAAATCTTCATGTGTTTTGATAGGCATGTGTTTGTAGCCTATTTCATGTCTAACTTTTGCCATGTTATAGTTGCAAGAAGACGATGACTCCAGTGAGATTGCAAGCAGCAGTTTTGTGTGTGTGGATGAGGAGGTTTCAATCAAGGAAGACCCAGCATCACCAGCCAGCTCTGTGTCCTCCAAGGTCAGCGAGAGTGGCGGCAAGTCATTCAAGCCACGCAGGAGGAAAGGTGAGATTTGGTCAACCTGTATTCTTCTCCCTCATCTAACCCAGTATCTATTATCTCCATGTTAGGCTTAAAAAAATAAAAGAATTGATTCGCAGGCAATGACCTTTGAAAATATAGTGTTTCCTTTTTTTTTAGCATGTTCAAACTAGTATGCAGCCAAATAAACAGTTGTGTACCATCAATATAGGGTAAGGGCCTCCCTACATAAACAAGCTTACAAACTCGTATTGCCGCCATGACCATAACATGAGATGCGCAGTCAAGTACTGCACATGTAAAGGGAAATAACTGGGTGCTATATTGGATCACTTCTTTTATTTTTTAGTATAAGGAGGAAGTTTTTGGAAAATGGAAATAAAAAATGTAACATGAGACATACATTATGATGATGCAAGTGGTGCCTGAGAACCAAGACTATTATTTTTATTAGCCCTTAGATTATTATCACTTGATACCTGAGCAAGCTGAAGTACAGCACAGAATACCACATCACCACAATTTTGCAAGATTTGCCCACTCTAACACCATCGATAGAAGTTCAGTAGAGATCCAGGGGATACGGGTGTCCCAGTCATCTAAGACCGCCTCTGTGGTGTAGTGGATGGAGCGTCTGCCCGAAGAGCGGAAGGTCATGGGTTTGATCCCCAGCCGCAACAGGTCATGATTTCTGTCACTGGATTGTCTGTTCCAGACTCTTATTTACAGACTGCCGTCATATAGCTGGAATATTGCTGATTGCTGCGTTAAACGACGAACAAACAAACATACCAAAAGATGCTAAAAGATGGTACATGTTGTTACCCTGCCTGACACTCGGCTTTCATTGGTTAAAACAAGGACTGGTTGGCTTGAAGTTGGTATACAGTTTGCCTGGATTAAGTTTCTAGGATTTTCAGCAGCATAGATGTGCTTGTTATTTTTTGCCAAAGTGGTCAGGTTTTCCTCCCACATCTAGCTGAGATACTGTAAACCACTGAAATACTTTTCATAGCAACGTTAACCCAAACTCACAAACTCAGGAGTGGTCCGCCATGATAATATCTAACCCATCAGATATCTGACCTTCTAATGTTTGTATCTGTTATTTTGGCAGGTCGCGGAAGTCGAGGGGGTCATCGAGGGAGGCCTTCACGACGATCTGTGCAGGTTTGTCATTATCTCGCAGCTGTAACTTGATAATGTTTACATATCATTCCTATGATCTAGAACTTGATATCAAATATCACATCGAGAACCTGATAACATATATATCTCACATCTAGAACTTGATCACATAAATATCTCACATCGAGAACTTGATAACATAAATATCTCACACCTAGAGCTTGATAACATAAATATTCGCATCTAGAACTTGATAACATAAATATCTTATATCTAGAATGTGATCACGTATACATCTCACATCTGGAACGTGATTGTGTATACATCTCACATCTAGAATGTGATTGTGTATACATCTCACATCTAGAACGTGATAGTGTATACATCTCACATCTAGAACGTGAATGTGTATACATCTCACACCTGGAATGTGATCACGTATACATCTCACATCCAGAACATGATCACATATACATCTCACATTTAGAACGTGATTGTGTATACATCTCACATCTAGAATGTGATTGTTTATACATCTCACATCTAGAACGTGATTGTGTATACATCTCACATCTAGAACGTGATTGTGTATACATCTCACACCTGGAATTAGATCACGTTTACATCTCAAATCTAGAACCTAATGGTGCCAATATGTCATAGTTTGGTCAAGCATGATGATCTGGTGATCACTGTGTGGAGACTGATGACGTGATGTGTATTCTGTAGGAAGACGACAGGAAGGATGACACCAGCTCCAAGCACAGTGATGTTGATCTATCTGATGACGAGATGCGAGAGAGTGACGACCCTGTGCCTACCAGCGGCTCCATCTTCTCCGAATCCATTCCAAATAGTCCTGCCTCCTTGTCCATGTGGTATGTATATAGAATAACCATGATACATGTTGGTGTTCTTTCATATATAAATGATATATGGTTCATATTTTGGATATTCATGGTATTTGTAGGCGTAATATGGATATACACAATACATGGTGGTCATACTGGATATTCATGACACATGTGGGTGTTACTTTGGATATTCATGAATAATGTAGGCGTTATATTAATATTTATAAAAATAAAAGTTGTCAGATTGATTGTGCACATTGTGTGAAGTTGTTGTGTAGGACATGCATGACATGTGTACACGGTTGTTCATTTTGCCTTCCCTATGTTTCAAGCAGTGACACGGAGGACGAGAAGGCCTTCAAGACATGGAAGAAATCCATCATGTTGGTGTGGCGATCAGCGGCCAACCACAAGTAAGTCAGCTGTTGTTTGAGAACAAGTAAGTCAGCAGTTGTTTTGGAGAACAAGTAAGTCAGCTGTTGTTTGAGAGAACAAGTAAGTCAGCTGTTGTTTGAGAACAAGTAAGTCAGCTGTTGTTTGAGAGAACCACAAGTAAGTCAGCTGTTGTTTGACAGAACAACAAGTAAGTCAGCTGTTGTTTGAGAGAACAAGTAAATCAGCTGTTGTTTCACACAACTACAAGTAAGTCAGCTGTTGCTTCAGATATCAAGCACTATGTCAAATCTTGTTGTCATAAGGTGAATATTTGTAGGAGTTGATCCATTTAGGTGGAGTAAATAGTCGGTTGATAAAGCGTTGTGTCCATGTGTGTAATGTGTTGAAATGGTCTGTTTCAGATATGCCAATGTATTCCTTCACCCTGTCACCAATGAAATAGCCCCAGGCTACAAGGGAATAGTGCACAGGTGAGTAACGTCTTGTTGAAAGTGAGACCAACAGCACACTAGTACATGTGAACACTGACATAGCTGATGGCACAGATGGCCTTCACAGATACTGCACTTGAGAATTGATAAATAATATGATCAGATTGGGTGTTGCTCCTTGCCTTGGTTGTATAACATCCTGTTGTTCCCAGCCTTGGTTGTAGAACATCCTGTTGTTCCTGTCTGTGGTTGTAGAATGTCCTGTAGATCCTGTCCATGGTTGTAGAATGTCCTGTTGTTCCCGGCCTTGGTTGTATAACATCCTGTTGTTCCTGGCCTTGGTTGTAAAATGTCCTGTTGTTCCTGGTTTGGGTTGTATAACATCCTTTTGTTCCTGGCCTTGGTTGTAGAATGTCCTGTTGTTCCTGGCCTTGGTTTTTAGAATGTCCTGTTGTTCCTGGCCTTGGTTGTAGAATGTCCTGCTGTTCCTGGTTTGGGTTGTATAACATCCTGCTGTTCCTGTCCATGGTTGTAGAATGTCCTGTTGTTCCTGGCCTTGGATGTATAACATCCTTTTGTTCCTGGCCTTGGTTGTAGAATGTCCTTTTGTTCCTGGCCTTGGTTGTAGAATGTCCTGCTGTTCCTGGCCTTGGTTATATAACATCCTTTTGTTCCTGGCCTTGGTTGTAGAATGTCCTGTTGTTCCTGACCTTGGTTGTATAACATCCTTTTGTTCCTGGCCTCGGTTGTAGAATGTCCTGTTGTTCCTGGCCTTGGTTGTAGAATGTCCTGTTGTTCCTGGTTTGGGTTGTAGAATGTCCTGTTGTTCCTGGCCTTGGTTGTAGAATGTCCTGTTGTTCCTGGTTTGGGTTGTAGAATGTCCTGTTGTTACTGGCCTTGGTTGTAGAATGTCCTGCTGTTCCTGGCCTTGGATGTATAACATCCTGTTGTTCCTGGTTTGGGTTGTAGAATGTCCTGTTGTTCCTGGCCTTGGTTGTAGAATGTCCTGTTGTTCCTGGCCTTGGTTGTATAACATCCTGCTGTTCCTGTCCGTGGTTGTAGAATGTCCTGTTGTTCCTGGCCTTGGTTGTATAACATCCTGCTGTTCCTGGCCTTGGTTGTAGAATGTCCTGTTGTTCCTGTCCATGGTTTTAGAATGTCCTGTTGTTCCTGTCCATGGTTGTAGAATGTCCAGTTGTTCCTGGCCTTGGTTGTAGAATGTCCTGCTGTTCCAGTGATGTTTCTGTGTGAAACTTGTTAATGAAACCCTGGATTATGTTTAGGCCAATGGACCTTGGAACCATCAAGAAGAACATTGAAACAGGAGTGCTGAGGACCACTCCAGAGTTCCAGCGAGATATGATGTTGATGTTTACAAACGCCATCATGTACAACAGCACGGACCAGCCTGTTTTCAAGATGGCCACGGAGATGTACAATGATGTCATGCAACACATTGAGGTAACCATGACAACATCTTTTAGCCTGCGAGGGTCTTGTCTTGTGAGGGTCTTAGATATGCATTATGACTTGGGAATCAAGCTTGACTTAAACATCAGTCATTAGTTATTGTTTTGGGGTTTTTTTTCAAATCAACCAAGAAACAATTTATACACAAATGCTGCCAAGTCAGCCATGTTGAAAATTTAGCCATTTCTTTACTTCCACTTACAAGTTGTATTAGTGGGAATGTAAAAGAATATGACATTTTTTCTGTTTTATTTTCATTTTTCATCTTGTTTTTTAAATCGAATTTAGTTAAATAACAGATATTTCTTCTCTGAACTCACAAGGCCTATGAAGCTGAATCTCAAGTCTTTACAATCCCATCAAATGTCTTACTAAAATTTGCTCAAAGAATCCTGATACAATTTCCAGTATGGCCACACAGCCATATTTAAGATCCTATATCAGACCCTAACTCTACCTGCATCTGTGTTAGATGTGATGAGCTTATAGTGATTGTGTGTTGTCTTCCAGCAATATGTCAGTACCCAGTTGATGGTACAGAGCAATGAGACGAAGATGCTGCGCCAGTCTCGCCGGGGAGAACTCCAGGAGAAGGTATGTGTGTGCAGGGGTATGGTTGCCAGGGGATACACTCGTCGAAGCAAGGCCAGATTCTTCTTAAAACTAGGTTTATGAATCTGCCGATTCCCAAAAATTGAAATGTGGAAAAACATAGATGAAAAGCAGCTTTGTTTTATTCCACTGATCGGATGTAAGTAAAATGTAATAAACCCAACTCATTTACTGTCGCTGTCAGTATAAATTAATTACTTAAAATACTACAATCATGATGAAATAAGTAAAACTTCCCACAAATTATCTAAAATCTTCAAAACCCAACAAATCATGACGACTCCCTCTTCCTCCCACCCCAACTTTTCTTTTTCCAACCTAATTAACATTTAGACGAAATTAAACATTCATATTTGAAATTGAAATTTAAAAGAAATGAAATTGGCAAAGGTGTTATTAGACAAGGTGTTTATTGAGTAAGACGTAAATGATCAAGGTGTATCAGTGTCAAGGTATATCAGTGTAAAGTGTACATTTGTCAAAGTGTGTTTTGGCTGAGGTGAAGACAGCTTTTGGACCCGTGAACATCCGAGTTAGAATTGGTCTTCAGCAACCCATGCTTGCCGTAATATGGCAACTATGCTTGTCGTAAGAGGCAATTAACGGGATCGGGTGGTCAGGCTCACTGACTTGGTTGATGCATGTCATCGTATCCCAATTGCATGGATCAAAGCTCATGATATCAATCACTGGATTGTCTGGTCCAGACTCAATTACTTACAGACCACCGTCATATAGCTGGAATATTGCTGAGTGCAGTGTTAAACAAACAAACAGTGAAGACAACCTTTGAGAAGTTTTATCTCAAAGTGTATGCAATTGTAATTTATTTTCATTGTCAAAGAATCAAAACATCTTGAGTTGTCAAACTGAAATTTGTCCCTATCAAAGATGATTTCGAGAACACTCCAAATCCCCAATGTTTATAGCAGTTAATGGTTATGTTGTTTTTTACAGGAGGAGGAGGGAAAGAAAAGGAGAACATCCTCCGAGCAGCCTCCAGAGGGTGGCAAGACAAAGAAGCGCAAAACTCGGGCAGACGACACCTGACTATAAGGACACAACTTCGTACTTGATCTGTTGTACATGTCGCTGGTTAGCACGGAGTTATCTCCCTTCAACGCGGATTCAAACTAGCCTTCACATTGTCTATGCTGTTTATGTTGGAACAAGCAGCCATTTCCACTTCTGTCAGTGAGGTGTGTAAGAAGTCGTCTTGTACACTACAGTATGCTGCCTAAGCATTCACCAGATACATGGGTTGTGCATTATGTGCTGCCTGTATTGGAACGTTTGTGTCCCTCTGACCACCTGGCAGTGTTGCAAACATGGTGTTTGTATGTACATGTATGAATGTAGCTGTCCTGTTGTCAGTATCAAGCTTCTTGTAGAATAAATGTCCATCAAATGTATTGACTTCTGTTATTGCCTACATGACAAAATAACCAGAGAGGAACTGCCTCCGTGGTGTAGTGGATAGAGCGTCTGCCAAGAGATTTGTTTGTTTGTTGTTTAATGCGGCATTCAGCAATATTCCAGCTATATGACGGCGGTCTGTAAATATTAGAGTCTCGACCAGATAATCCAGTGATTGACGTCATGAGCATCGATCCATGCAATTGGGATACGATGACATGCATCAACTAAGTCAGCAAGCCCCACCACCCAATCCCGTAAGTCGCCTCTTACGACAAGCATAACTATGACTTTACAAGTCAAGTTTCCACCCTTGCTGAACTAGGCTGGAATTCCTGGGCTCGATCGTAGCGCCACCAGTGGCTATAGCGAGTTATGTCCATTCTATGCCTCTCCCATATGGACCAATCCGATTCCACCTCTTGTATAACATGCATTTGCTTCAAACAAAATAGTGGCGCCCAGTCAAGATGATCTGATCGACCATCAAGATCTATTTTGTGATAAAACGGTTCTTACTTCGTGAGGTACATCAAATCATGTGAGCACCTTGATTAAAAACATGAAAAGATTTGAAAATATCTGTTGACAACGAGTTGGCGGTGCACATGCTTTGCAAATCCTGCAATTGAGAGAACTCTGCATGACAGTTTACGAACCAGATTTCGATTTCGGTGTGCGATTTTGATTGGTCTATGCATAAGACTCGTTAGTCCAGCCAAAATGTTACTCCATAATCCCAGCCTAGTTCGGCAAGGGTGGAAACTGGACTTTTCTAGTCAGTTAACTCACTTGCCACTTGGCTTTTATGGCAATGCAACATATCCAAAGACATTAAAAGATGGTATTTGTTGTTACCCTGCCTGGCACTAGGCATTTTGGGGAGAGAACAGGCACTAACCGGCTCGGGAGTCAGTATACAGTGTCTAAGGGGATATCCTTGTTAAGCTGTGCCATGGTGTCTCAGTGAGCTACCATTATAAAACCAGCATAAGACCGGACTGTTACAAGCAGACACACACACAACACATGTAGCAGACGTCAAGGTGGGTGACCAGTTCCCCCTGCCTAACATGGTGTTTAAATCCCACACAACACTGTCAAGACACGGTCTATATATTACTTCATCTGAGATGATGATGTGCATAAATTCAGTCAAAGCCAATGAAATGTACATGTTTATTAGTGTTCAATGTTTTCAGTAATGCAACAACCATATACAGTTGGAATACCAATCTTCACAGCTTGTCAATCTCATTAAAATCAGATCTTAGTTTTCGCTACCGCTAAACAAAGATCTGATGACATCCCAATACGGGGCACGTCAGAACAACCTTTTGCGAATTTTGACCGACAAGAAATCGACATTAGCCAATCAGAAGGCAGCTTTCCTCGAGCTTTACGACACAAGTTTCAAACTGGTGACTACGCTTCGAAACATATTTTGACATATTCTCGATTTAAAAAAAAATTAAAACTGATAAAAAGAATATTCTGGAATGGCTTATAGATGGCCTAGATTGTATGGATATAATCATAAAACCCGTAACTGTCTTTCGGAATACTCCGTGTTAAATATTTAGTGGTTGCATTATTAGGAAACACATTCCGACTGTCACTTTCAAGCACTAAGATCAGTCAAAAGGTTTTCATGACTTTTAACATTGTTCTGGTGGCTTCACCAATGAACCGTAACCATGGGAATTCCAGGGTGGAATTGGTTCCAGGCAACACACAGCATGGATTGCTGTCCATAATTACACTTGACAGACAGACACAGATGCACACGCGCACGCACTCACCTTCCTTCATAAACATGGACGCTAATATTAAACATCCGGTCACCTTTCTGAGGCGAGGGAGTTAGCTGACTGTAAAAGTCCAGTTGCCATGGCTGGAATTTCTGGGCTTGATTCTGGGAGGTACACATGCGTTGCAAATCCTGCAGTCGACCAAAATCTGCATGGCTGTTTACGAATTGGATGTCGTCTTCATTATATGATTTTGATGGACTATGTAAGACTCGTTAGCCTAGCCTCCATAATTCCAGCCCAGTTCGGCAAGGATGGAAACTGGACTGTTATAGTCAGTTAACTCCCTTGCCTCAGGAAGATGACATCTGGTTAGACTAAGAGACAAAGGCTGGACATATTTACAATAGTTGACACACATGAACATTGGGTCACAGCTACATTTATGTACAACGGGTTGGGTGGCAAGTCAGTCCTGATTTGTGTTCATTGATGAATTGTCCACATGGATGTATATCTACACTGAGGTATATTGGGAAGCAGTGACCAGACCTCCCAGTCAGAACTTAACAAGTCCTTCACACGCTGCCAGGCTGAACAGGAAGTTCTCTGTCGCTGGTGGCATCTTTCGTTGTTTCAGGTTGTCCAAAGTCAGCGTCAGTCGCCCGTCTCCCTCGTCAGAGGCCAGAGACCGGAGGTTGCTCAACAGCTCCTTGGTCTTCCCAGCCAACTCCTGCAAAGAAGGTTGATTGCTGCTTATCTGCATCATATTTGTTTCAGCATTTGAGGAGGTATTTCTCACTGGGTAAATTGTCAACAGAGGAATGATTGAGTGAGTGAGTGGTTTAATGCCGCTTTTAACAGTATTCCAGTCATATCACAGCGTGTCAGCTTAATGTAGGAGGAAAGCCCCAATTGATGCAGGTGTCAGACGTTTACCACTTTGGCGAAACCCACAAGCACAGGTATGGTGCTGACAAACCTAGAAACATAATCGGGGTGAACCGGGATTCGAACCGGGATTCGAACCCACAATCATAGGTTTCTGGCGTGCCCAAGAGAGGCAACTCTGCACAGCAAATTGCGGCTCAGACAACTGGTCCACCCGTGCCCCCAAACAGAGGAATGAATACATAAAAAGTAGCACAGGCATACTCTTGTTTCTGGTACCTCACCTTTATCACCCCATGAATATCCAGGTTAGATAGGTCTTCAGTAACCCATGCTTGCCTGAAGAGGCAACTGTGCTTGTTGTAAGAAGCGACTAACAGGATTGGGTGGTCATGCTCGCTGACTTGGTTGATGCATGATCGTATCCAAACCGCGTGGATCGATGCTCATGGCATCAATCACTGGATTGCGTGGTCCAGACTCGATAATTTACAGACTGACGTTATATGGCTGGAATATTGCTGAGTGTGGCAAACAAACAAACAAACAAACAAACAAACAAACAAACAAACCTTTATCATGTCCTCATCCGTGGTGTCAGCTGATTCGACTGTTTGAACCATCAGTAGTGCTATATCCTTGTGGAGTTTCCCCATCGCCAGAGCATCTATAAAGCCACAACAAACTGATCAGCAATGTCCTGGGGATTCCAACAGCTGGAGGTGTTGCTTCTTGACTTTGTTTCAACTATGTCAATGCAGTGTGAGCAAGTACTTCATAACACTATCGTGTTCACTTACATCCTGTTCGTCAAGTTCGTCAAGGCAACAAGGTTTTATTTGGGATGCTCATTTCCTAATAAGTTACCATGAACTTAAATATTCATCTGTCACATCATGGGCGGATACAGCTTTTTTGAAAAGGGGGGGTGCACAATTAAGATCTATTTATTGTCTTTGGTGGTAATTTATACAGAAATAAAGATTTTTTTCGAAATAAAAGGGGGGGGGGGTGCGCACCCCCGCTCTGTATCCGCCCATGCACAGGCAAAACCACTTGTAGCCTCAGTTTGAACAGTCGGGTAGCCTAGTGGTTAAAGCGTTCTCTTGTCACCGAGGACCCGGGTTCGAATCCCGACATAGGTACAATGTGTGTGAAGCCCATTTCTGGTGTCCCCCGCCATGATACTGCTGGAATATTGCTAAAAGCGGGGTATAACCAAACTCACTCACTCACTCACTCTAGCCTGAGTTATGTAATACGTTAGAAATATGAAGTCTCAATACCTTATGGCCAATACTTTCAGAGTAAAACTATGTGACTGAATGACCTTCAGTAAACTTAAAGTGATCTTGACCTTTGACACAACCATGACAAATGACTTGTTGATTTAATAGTTTGTCTTCACTGACTGAAAAACACTTTTTTCAGATTTGAACTTTGGTTTGAGCCAGAGGTCACTGTAAATGCAACTGCAACCTTTATCTAGTGCTCATGGATATTATTATCCCATCAATTCAAATCATGAATATTCAAGATATAATACTCTCAAACTGATGGACTGCCAGTTCACACTCAATAACTTGAACTTCAATGTCAACGAATACTGTCAGAAAAAGTCCCAAGATGAATATTTTCAAACTTAATGAGAAATCTTAGCACTACGATGATCATAACTCCCATACTCTAACATAGAATTAAGATTGTCATTGCGCTGAGATCGCCATGTGCAAGTGGGCCCTGCCTAGGTCAGAATTAACAGTTAGGATGAAGGAAGTCTTGAAGCATTTGACATCAGAACTGGTATATATATCTGTAATATGTGGAGTCACAGCATACAGGCCTATATATGCTGAGAGAGATACCATTCTTACCTTTAGCATGAGACGCTACAGTTATCTGTCCAGAAGGGCCGTTCACAAACACATCATATAGATCTGGTCTGAAAGGAGATGTGTTTAGGTTAGTGGGGAAACCATGGTTACACAGAAGCGTCTTCTGTCTGTGTCTACAACTGTCTCCATCAGTCCATGGACCACCTCCGTGGTTTAGTGGTTGAACATCCGCTGGAGAGGGAAAGGTCCGGGGTTTGATCCCTGGTCGCGTCATACCAAATGATGTTAAAAGATGGTACTTGTTGTTACCCTGGCTGGCGCTCTGCATAAAGCGGTTAAAACAAGGACTGGTCGGCTCAGAGTCCGTATACTGTGTTTGAGTAGGGTATTCATGTTAAACTGCGGCATGATATCTCAGTTGGATAGCACTATAAAATCGGCATCAGTCCGGACACGCACGCCTGCACACACGCACGTTGCTATATAAGTGCAATAATCTTGGACGCTATTATCTTGGACCTCATTTCACCTCACTCATCAGTCCGTGTGTCTTACACCAACCTACCTCCCCTCTACCTCAGCCACAGTGAACTCTGCCAAAACTGTCTCCATCAGTCTACACATCTCACACCAACCTTCTTCCCCTCTACTTCTGCCTCAGTGAACTCTGCCACAACTGTCTCCATCAGTCTACACATCTCACACCAACCTTCTTCCCCTCTACTTCTGCCTCAGTGAACTCTGCCACAACTGTCTCCATCGGTCTACACATCTCACACCAACCTACCTCCCCTCTACTTCTGCCTCAGTGAACTCTGCCACAACTGTCTCCATCGGTCTACACATCTCACACCAACCTTCTTCCCCTCTACTTCTGCCTCAGTGAACTCTGCCACAACTGTCTCCATCGGTCTACACATCTCACACCAACCTTCTTCCCCTCTACTTCTGCCTCAGTGAACTCTGCCACAACTGTCTCCATCGGTCTACACATCTCACACCAACCTTCTTCCCCTCTACTTCTGCCTCAGTGAACTCTGCCACAACTGTCTCCATCAGTCTACACATCTCACACCAACCTACCTCCCCTCTACTTCTGCCTCAGTGAACTCTGCCACAACTGTCTCCATCAGTCCATGTGTATCACACCAACCTACCTCCCCTCTACGTCAGCCTCAGTGAATCCTGCCACAACTGTCTCCATCAGTCCATGTGTATCACACCAACCTACCTCCCCTCTACTTCAGCCTCAATGAACTCTGCCACAACTGTCTCCATCAGTCCATGTGTATCACACCAACCTACCTCCCCTCTACTTCTGCCTCAGTGAATCCTGCCACATAATGGCTGACAGCTTTCAGCCCCTCCAGCTCGATGCTGGTGAGTGAGACGTAGGGATATACGATGCTCCAGTTCTGTCGATGCCAAACCAAGGCAGGCAGGGATCTGCAAGAACAAGGACATACACCAATCGTGTACAGTGACAGCACTGCAGTTATATCAACATGTCAATCTCATTAAAATCATATCTTGGTTCTCGCTACCGCTAAATAAAATGTCTGAGAACATCCCATTAGGGGTCACGTCAGAACTACCTTTCAGCCAATCAATCAGAGCGTCGCTTACCAGATCATGAAAGTGACAGTCGGAATGTGACTTCTAATCATGCAACCTCGAAAACTTTAACACGGGGTATCCCCAATGATAGTTACAGGCTTAACGACTGAATCCATACAATCTGGACCATTTAATAGCCATTCCAGAATGTTCTTTTGTTCAGGTTACAAATTTTTAATCGAGAATTTGTCAAAATATGTTTGAAAGCGTAGTCGCCAATTTGAAATCAGTGCCGTAAAGCACGAGAAAGCTGCCTTCTGATTGGCTAATGTCGACTTCTTGTCAGGGTTCACACAAGGTTGATCTGACATGACCCATAATGGGATGTCCTCAGATCTTTGTTTAGCGGTAGCGAGAACTAAGATCTGATTTTAATGAGATTGATCAACATGTGAAATCCTGATGAGAGGGGGGCGGTCGGGTAGCCTAGTGATTAAAGCGTTCGCTTGTCACGCTGAAGACCCGGGTTCGATTCCCGACATGGGTACAATGTGTGAAGCCCATTTCCGGTGTCCCCCGCCGTGATATTGCTGGAATATTGCTAAAAGCGACATAAAACCGTACTCACTCACTCCTGATGAGAGGGGAAAGACCCAAGTAGTACAGCGTGAGTGAGTGAGTGAGTTTTTAGTTGGAATAAATACAGAGCACGATGGTTAGTATTTTTACGGTAAGACATAGAGTTGTTTATATGTCTTCTTCTGAGATGGTTTTGCTCTGTGAGAGGGGGTACCTTGTGAACACCAGTAAGTCTGCCAGAATATGTGGATGTATGTGAGAAGGAGGTACCTTGTGAACACCAGTAGGTCGGCCAGAATATGTGGGTGTATGTGAGAAGGAGGTACCTTGTGAACACCAGTAGGTCGGCCAGAATATGTGGGTGGATGTGAGAAGGAGGTACCTTGTGAACACCAGTAAGTCTGCCAGAATATGTGGGTGTATGTGAGAAGGAGGTACCTTGTGAACACCAGTAAGTCTGCCAGAATATGTGGGTGTATGTGAGAAGGAGGTACCTTGTGAACACCAGTAGGTCGGCCAGAATATGTGGGTGTATGTGAGAAGGAGGTACCTTGTGAACACCAGTAGGTCGGCCAGAATATGTGGGTGGATGTGAGAAGGAGGTACCTTGTGAACACCAGTAGGTCTGCCAGAATATGTGGGTGTATGTGAGAAGGAGGTACCTTGTGAACACCAGTAGGTCTGCCAGAATATGTGGTTGGATGTGAGAAGGAGGTACCTTGTGAACACCAGTAGGTCGGCCAGAATATGTGGGTGGATGTGAGAAGGAGGTACCTTGTGCACACCAATAGGTCTGCCAGAATATGTGGGTGTATGTGAGAAGGAGGTACCTTGTGAACACCAGTAGGTCGGCCAGAATATGTGGGTGTATGTGAGAAGGAGGTACCTTGTGAACACCAATAGGTCGGCCAGAATATGTGGGTGTATGTGAGAAGGAGGTACCTTGTGAACACCAGTAGGTCGGCCAGGGAATGTGGGTGGGTGTATGTGAGAAGGAGGTACCTTGTGAACACCAGTAGGTCGGCCAGAATATGTGGGTGGGTGTATGTGAGAAGGAGGTACCTTGTGAACACCAGTAGGTCGGCCAGAATATGTGGGTGGATGTGAGAAGGAGGTACCTTGTGAACACCAGTAGGTCGGCCAGAATATGTTGATGTGTGTGAGAAGGAGGTACCTTGTGAACACCAGTAGGTCGGCCAGAATATGTGGGTGGATGTGAGAAGGAGGTACCTTGTGAACACCAGTAGGTCGGCCAGAATATGTTGATGTGTGTGAGAAGGAGGTACCTTGTGAACACCAGTAGGTCGGCCAGAATATGTGGGTGGATGTGAGAAGGAGGTACCTTGTGAACACCAGTAGGTCGGCCAGAATATGTGGGTGGATGTGAGAAGGAGGTACCTTGTGAACACCAGTAGGTCGGCCAGAATATGTGGGTGGATGTGAGAAGGAGGTTTCTTGTGAACACCAGTAGGTCGGCCAGAATATGTGGGTGTATGTGAGAAGGAGGTACCTTGTGAACACCAGTAGGTCGGCCAGGGAATGTGGAGGAAAGTAGATGGCTATTCGTTTCTTTAACATGAGAGCTGTGTACAACAGTATTGTCTCCAGGCCCAGTGTCTGGACAACATCTGCAACACACAATGACACAACAATGATAAAACTACATTCTCAGGGCATTGTACAGTATTCTAGGTATACCACAGCCTGTCAGCTTAATGCAGGAGGAAAAACTGAAGTGAAGCATGTCTTCTACGTTTACCACTTTGGTGAAACCCACGAGCATGGGTATGGTGCTGACAAACCTAGAAACATAATCATGGAGAACCGGGATTCGAACCCATGATCATAGGTTTCTGGCGTGCCCAAGGGACGCAACTCTGCACAGCGAAAGGCAGCCCCTAAAACAACTGGGCCACCTGTGCCCCACATCAGTTGTGAGATACAATGGGCTATAAAATACTACATACATAAACACTTCTGACACAATGATGACACTTCTGACACACACAGGACCATACAAAACTTAGAGGCCAAACCTTGTTGAAAATTTCAACTGTAATCTTTATCAATTAAGTCACGAACGTGATCTAAAAACAGATTTATGTCCTTGCACATCACAATTAATGATAGAAAAACAGAAAACAGTGTCAAATAATGAACTTTGGTAGCAGAATGTCCATGTGAAATATGTGAGGTGGGTGTTGGAAAGTCCAAGATGGCAGTTACTGATGGTATACGGTCACATATTAGGCCAGAATAAAAAATTTTGGATTTTTGCTGACGGTATACAGGCTCATGTGGGGTCAGAAGTACTTGGGTTGGGTGGGTACTTAGTAGGATCTGGGTACCTACAGGTCTACCAATACCCGCTGTTAGTCACGTGATATACTGTTCAGTGAGAATAATTCATGTTTACCTACTAGTTGCTAATGTTCGTATATCTTTCTGACAACATGCGCATTCTTTCTGACTGTTATATGTTTGAGTAAAGCTTCAGTTTCAGTCAACTTCAATGTCAGCATGAACAGATCGTTTTATACATTTTGTGGTATTAGCTAAACCCTAAGTGGGCCCCATCCTTAAATGGGCCTCAGCCAAAGACAGGAGGGGAGATAACTCTCATGAGTATGCTGCTGACTGCAAGCACATGGCTTCAGCCACACTCTTGTACACTGCTACACTTACAGTGATTAAACACAGTTAACAAACGAAGACATCTTTGTCATATCGCCACACATGTATCTACATATTTTTTAAACAATTCCAAATGGGACATTTTGTGCCAAACTCTCTGGGTAGGGTTGGGTAATAGGGGTCGGGTTCCCGGGTAGTAAATTTTGGACTCATCCCAGCCCTATTTGACACATAATGTTGACATGCTTGCGACACACAAAACTGCTACAAAAGCAGGAACTCACTTTTGACATTGCTTTTGGCATAGGCTTTTCTGTTACCAAAGTCTTTGACTGAGAACTTCCCATTATCATCCGTAGCACAGACTCCTCTCGTCACCACGCCCATGTACGCCTCCAGCATGGCGGACGGACTGCCCTTCTCACGGTATAGCTTGCTCAGGATCTCGCCCAAACGCTCATACTTTTCCGGGTTGAAGTCCCTTGTCACCAACACCAGTGAAACATTGGTCACCTTTAAGAAACCAGACATACAGGTAGAGATGTTTCATTGGCATTTGGCAGCAGTTTTTGAAATATTTCTAAAACCCAACAAGTCAGTTGGGTAGGTGACCCATCAGTGTTGCCTGCTTATCTTCAAAGTTACCTGCCCGCATTCCAATCTCTTTAAAATCAGATCTTAGTTTTCTCTACCGCTAAACAAAGATCTGAGGACATCCCATTATGGGTCACGTCAGAACGACCTTTCGTTAATTTTGACCGACCAATGAAATGACTGACAAGATATAAACATTAGCCAATCAGAAGGCAGCTTTCTCGACCTTTACGACACTGGTTTCAAACTGGCGACTACTTTCGAAACATATTTTGACCTATTCTCGATTCAAAATGTTAAAACTGATAAGATGAACATTCTGGAATGGCTTATAGATGGAATAGATTGTATGGATATAATCATAAAACCCGTAATTGTCAATCGGAATACCCCGTGTTGAATATTTCATGGTTGCATGATCAGAAAACACATTCCGACTGTCACTTTCACGATCTGGTAAGCGACGCTCTGATTGGTTGGATGAAAGGTCGTTCTGATGTGACCCGTAATGGGATATCCTCAGATCCTTGTTTAACGATAGCGAGAACTAAAATCTGGTTTTAATGAGATCAGAAGATGACAAATCCCTGGTCCCCCAATACCAAAGGCACCACTTCACCCCTGGTTAATACACGTACCAAGTTTAATGAAAAATCTTTCACGGTTTTCAAATACGGATGTATGGACAGACAGACCAGATGATGACCATAACAAATCTGAATAAATCTGAATACGTAAGTAGTCTTAAGATTATCTGCTAGACAGTTGGCCACAGGTGGTGCCATAATCGAGCTACGAAATTCCAGCCTAGTTGGCAAGGGTGGAAACTGGACTTCAATAGTCAGTTAGCTCCCTTGCCCTGGTAAGATGAACAAGAAAGACTTTGTATTTTTGCATTTTTTTTATCAGATTTATCACAACATCGTAAATAATCTAAAGAAATAAAATAATATTAGCTCTGGTGACATCAAAAGGAGGTAATACTGTGTGGAATTTGTCTTACTTTAGGCAGAGCAGGTTCCTCACTGATGTCTGTGTGCAGCAGGTAATACCATCGCTGTTGCCACTGGTAGAAGATGAAGCTCAGAGGTTGGAGCAGCCCTGAGCTGAGTCCGCACTTGTGGAGGAGCATCTCCCTCTGGTCTGGGGATGCAGACGGGTAGGACCAGGTCCACAACACATCCCCATTCCTGTCCTTCTCTGCAACATCATGGCCACACAATGTTCAGGCCTCAAAGTTTCAATTTTTACCAAGTAGCCATATGGCTACGAGTATTTTTTTCAGATAGCCAGTGGTAAAATCAAGAAGTCACGCCAATATTGAAGGTAGCCAAAAGCATTTGAAATGATCTTTTATCAAGTAACTATTATAATATGTACAAGTCATAGCAGTAGTCTTGAAATTGTATATTAGTGGAAACTGTGCTTGATTTTTGTTACTTGTGGCTCGAAGAAAGATGCATTTTATGTTACTAGATTTTGTATGTATATCCTTGTTTATCAAATAAGCATTGTCTACTGAAATAAAATACTACTGACATTAATATTTATGTATTTCTGTTCATTGTCGACGTTAGGAGGTATCATATGCAAGTACAATTATTAGGAGACATGTTTTCCACAATCAGCTGTGAAGCAATAGAATTTAATTGCCACAAGATATTTTTCAAGGAAGTCATTTGGCTACCTCTGAACTTTAGGGACATACCACATGGCAGTCTGTAGTGTCAAAGGAGAATACAGGATTAGACAGCATGGCTACAGACAGTGATATATGACAACACAACATTGTATAGGTGAAAATAACATGGGGATCATTTCGATTTGCTTTATGTTTTTAACTCTTTGTTCATGTGAAAAAAAATTCATGTGATCAGGGCGATTTTAGTGCTAAGATTATCATACCTCTCATGCTTTAAAATAGACTTATGACAGTCGTAGCGCTAAGATCGATTTTGTTGAACAAGGACCAGTACAGCTCTGGTTTTACTGCTATAAGGGACTCTATTCAAACGGCCTGTACGTTGACTGTTCCTGGTGTTTTTAAATCCTGAAACCCACAACCCAAGCACTGCGCAGAGTAACTGAGTTATTAAAATACTAAATGCCCACTTGATTGGATTAGAAGCTGGTGTATCTCAAAGCCTTGATTACAATAAAATGCCTCGATTCAGAGCTCCAGATAAGCTGTGTATCTGCGTAAAATACACATCAGAAATGCAGAAAAACGCAGTGAAATAAAATTCAAGCGTATCAAATACACAACGAACATTACAGATGCGCCACAAAAATAAACCTAGTGTGGGTTGGAGAACACCCGTTTCTGGAGTAAAACACAAGACTAAAAACGTAAAATGCTTCGCGGAAATAAGCACGTGAAATCCG
This sequence comes from Haliotis cracherodii, assembly GCF_022045235.1. NCBI lineage: Eukaryota > Metazoa > Mollusca > Gastropoda > Lepetellida > Haliotidae > Haliotis > Haliotis cracherodii. The sequence goes on from NW_027266343.1 coordinate 6,669,978, forward strand.
TGATTCAAAGTCCAGCTGTGGCTTCAAAATACATGCACTAATCAGTCTAGCCTGGGTTGTCAAAGGGGCAACATATCAATTATTCCCGGTAAGGGATGTTTGTTGGGCTTGGCTCAAAGCTGATCTTGGTTAGGTCAGACTGTTGTCAGATGGGCAACAGGGGAAACTAGTCCCAGTAAGGGACCTTGAATTCATATTTAACAGAACCAACTGTTAACAAAAGCAAACAACATGTCTCCACTGTTTAGGAGACGATTGTAAATACATTTGTATATACTTGTGGGTTAATTAAAGGTGTAAAAGTTAATTTTGTATTTTCATTTTGGATGGTTCACTAATCATCACTTCATTTATTGGTAGCAGAGCGTGGTTTGTTTTAAAAATGAGTTTTAGAAGTAATTTGTAACTGTTTGATATTGTTATCACTAAGTTGAACTTAAGTCAAATCACAATGGCAGTATTTGAGTGAAATTTGAAGTTTTATATGCACTTTTGTTTAGGCTGTTAACATGTCCTATCTGGATTATGTGGAATATGTTCCCAATGAGCATAGAGCTCAAGGGATAGATGAGCACGATATCGGCCAGATAATTCGTGGTTTAAAGCATCAAAAGGCAAAAACTAAAACAGCATTTACAAAAGCTGAAGACCTGAAGAGTGTGATATTCTGGTCAGACAGCAATAATGTGCTCTGTTGGATAAAAAGCAACAGCCGTTCATTCAAAACATTCGTTGCCAACAGAATTGGAAAAATACAAGCTGCAACTAATCCCTCTCAGTGGAATTATGTCCCTTCAGAATTGAATCCTGCAGACATGATATCCCGTGGTGTATCATCTTCTATTATGCTCAACAGCATGTGGTGGTGCGGACCAGATTTCCTACAGCAAGGGGAAAATAACTGGCCAAAACAAAACGTAAACTCCCTTCAGAAAAAGTCCAATAGCGTTATCTTAAAAAGTAACAGTGCTTATGTTATTGATGAATGCATTGAAGATGAATGCCGATTAGAGCCAGCAAGATATTCCAGTTGGACAAAACTCACTAGAGTAAACGCTTGGGTCTACCGCTTTCTCCACAACTGTTCTGTTCCAAAGGAGTTGGCAAATGTCGGTGAATTGTCTGCCGAAGAGATCGAAGATGCTGAGGCAAAAATAATCTGCAAAGTTCAACAAACATGTTTCTCAGATGAGTATCAAGCTTTGTCAAAAGGAAAACCATTGTCTTCCAAATCCAAAATAATCAGTCTTACTCCAGTCCTTGATGACAGAGAACTCATGCGAATTGATGGGAGACTCAAACATGCAGAGTGTCTTTCCTTTAACTCAAGGTTTCCAATAATTCTACCTAGAAGAAACTGGGTTACTAAACTCATAGTAAAACACTTTCATGAGTTAGGAAATCACTCAACAGGCACAAATCAAACACTGGCATCCCTGTCTTCCAAGTATTGGATCATCTCGAGCAGAGAAGAAATACGAGAGTGGGAACGAGAGTGTGCAACATGCAAACGAAGCAAGGCTAAGCAAGCTTGTCAAGTAATGGCACCATTACCAAAATTTAGACTGCAACCTTCATTGCGAGCTTTTACTCCTGCTGGAGTAGACTTTGCTGGTCCTTTTGTCACCATTCAGGGTAGAGCAAAGAAAAGACAGAAACGCTATCTTTGCTTATTTACTTGTCTTGCCACCCGAGCCGTTCATCTTGAGATTTCATATGGATTGGATACGGATTCGTTTCTGAATTCATTTTATCGCATGGCAAGTAGAAGAGGACTTCCTGAAGTAGTTGTATCTGACAATGGTACTAATTTCGTTGGTGCAGTAAAGGAATTAAAAGAACTTGTACAGCAAATCAATCAAAATGCTGTATCTAGATCTCTTGCCAACAGAGGTGTAAAATGGTATTTTAACCCTCCACTTGCTTCACACTTTGGCGGTGTCTTTGAAAGCATGATAAAGGCTTCAAAACGTGCAATATATGCTATTCTCGGAAATGGAAGCATTACAGATGAGGACCTCATCACCGCAATGGCAGGAGCAGAAGCTCTTATAAATTCTCGTCCACTGACCTACCAGTCAGCTCATCCTCTCAACGATACGCCAATAACACCAAATCATTTTCTCCATGGGCAGGTTGGAGGTGTATTTGCGCCACAGTCAGTTGATGAAACAGACTTTAATCCTAGAAAGAGATGGCGCAAGGTGCAAGAGCTGGTAAAACAGTTCTGGAAGAGGTGGATGCGAGAATGGCTGCCAACATTGAACACGAGGAAGAAGTGGCAAAAACCACAAAAGGATCTAAAGGAAAAGGACATGGTGTTGGTCATTTCTCCAAATGTACCTCGAGGAGAATGGCAGCTTGGACGTATAATAAAGACGTTTCCAGGGTCTGATGGCCATGTACGAGTTGCTAATGTTCAAGTGGGACAGTCTATTCTGTCCAGGCCAATCAGCAAATTATGCCCATTGGAATGGAATGAAGAAGATGGACAGGATGAGTCTAGCAGACCATGAACAGTTTGGACATCAGAACTTCAAGGAGACTTCAGGACTCTGGGATTCCAGGATATAAGATTCCAGGACTCTGGGATTCCAGGAGACAAAGATTCCAGGATACAGATTCCAGGATACAGATTCCAGGATACAGATTCCAGGATACAGATTCCAGGAGAGAGATCGCTAAGATTCAAGGATAATTTGTTTGTGAACTTATGGAATAACGACAGTGCTTTCGGACAGAAGAATTGTGATTTTGTAAGTACTGACAACAGATGTGACTAAAATGTATTTTGTTTCAAAAATGAGACTATTTGTTCGTAAGAATTGATTTTTTATGGACATTTCCAAATTCTCAGAATGCATTGGTGTTTTGAAAGCTTTTGATCTTTTGAATTGATGTTTGATACTTTTTATGTATTGATGCATTTTCAAAAATTTGATATGTGATATGTTAAATGAAATAATGCATCTATTTATTTAACTTGATAGATTAGAATCTATCAAGGAGAGGGGAAATGGGTTGGAGAACACCCGTTTCTGGAGTAAAAAACAAGACTAAAAACGTAAAATGCTTCGCGGAAATAAGCACGTGAAATCCGTGATTCGAAGTCCAGCTGTGGCTTCAAAATACATGCACTAATCAGTCTAGCCTGGGTTGTCAAAGGGGCAACATATCAATTATTCCCGGTAAGGGATGTTTGTTGGGCTTGGCTCAAAGCTGATCTTGGTTAGGTCAGACTGTTGTCAGATGGGCAACAGGGGAAACTAGTCCCAGTAAGGGACCTTGAATTCATATTTAACAGAACCAACTGTTAACAAAAGCAAACAACATGTCTCCACTGTTTAGGAGACGATTGTAAATACATTTGTATATACTTGTGGGTTAATTAAAGGTGTAAAAGTTAATTTTGTATTTTCATTTTGGATGGTTCACTAATCATCACTTCATAGTGCGTATCATCAAAATATTGTGAAGTAACCCTGCGTATTCGATTAGCAAATCAGCAACTTATTTTGAAATTATATACGGACATTCCGTCAACCTTACCAAACTCCACATGACAGTTACATCATGATCATTTGCCATCACACTTTCTTGTGGAAGTATCGCGGTATTTTTGAGTCCTATAAAGCTCTCGAACCCAAACGACAAGAGTTTGCAGGGACTAGATGAATAGTGTTTTTAAATATTTAACTTAAATACCCACATGTGTAAAAACTAGTGGGTAACAGAAATTTGAATTTGCAGATAGAATTACTGATACCCAATGATTTTAAAATGCATGGGTAAAATACCCACAACACCAAAAGCTTATCTGGAGCTCTGTCGGTTGTAGGAAGATAATCCCTCTCCTACCAAGCGTAGAACCTGTCACATCATCACATCTTGCACAGTCCACTCAAGATATTGCATCAGTTGATGATTCATTTTTGACGAGTCTACACATTTAGAAAAACATATTTCACGAAATGTGTAACTTTCATTGACAACATATCCTAAAGCATGAAAAACTATTTCCATTTGCGTATTGATTCTCCACATGCTGTCACCTGAGCCCTGAAGGTGAGGTTGTGACAGTCACTTTGATGTCTACAGGTATATTGTCATACACCTCGCTGTCATAGTTGTGGTAATATATTAATATAATGATGCAAAACAATACGTAAAGCAAACAGAAAGGCTTGCATCAGGCCCATCTGTACTTATTTCAGTTGGTTGGTTGGTTGGTTTGTTGTTTAACGCCGCACTCAGCAATATTCCAGCTATATGACGGTGGTCTGTAAATAATCAAGTCTGGACCAGACAATCCAGTGATGGATATCATGAGCATCAATCCACGCATTTGGGATCGATGACAGGCATCAACCAAGTCAGTGAGCCTGACCACCCGATCCCGTTAGTCGCCTTTTACGACAAGCATAGGGACTTCACCTTTTATGGCAAGCATGGGTTGCCCCGGAATCTTCATTGGTCTCTTATTTCAGAATAAGTGTACCATATTTCAGAATAAGTGTACCATATTTGTTTACAAACAAGAAAAAGGTCTGGTCACATGATTAGCCTACACCTACAATGTGTTCACTGTAGCAGAAACTTCTCTCGCAGAATACGGCAAGCAGAGCAGAGTAAGCTCGGATGGGGCATCTGTTATTGTTTACAAACAATGCTTCAGAACACTCGACGTACTGGCCCTTTAGTTGGTGTTTGTTGAAAAAGTTCAATGGGCACAAGTTTATTTCCATCTCCAACCATTTTAATTAATTAGATGATATAACATGGCTGCCTGTCCATATATGCGCTGGAGTTGTTGCTCTGTCAACACCTACTTCATGACCCACAGCAAGATCACAAGACTGCTCAATTAAATTTATGTTACATAAGAGGTAACTGCTGTTATTACTATAGAACAACTATGTCAGCTTTTGTTGTTCTTCACGACGGGTGAACATACTTCTTATGTAATTATGTCAAAGATTTCCATATTTCCATTAAATATCTAGCTTGGCACCAAAAGGGGGCGTGTCATACAATTCAGTGCCGGTTGTGTGTACACGACCAGAGTAAAATAGAATGACATCATTGCAAGTACGAATAAAAAAACCAGAGCGTCACGTATGATGAAGGAAAACCACTTACTCATAATTTTGTCATGTCTACATATCAGTTAGAAAATGTCCTCTAAAACTCACCAATAATCCCCGCAGATAGGAGATCGCAGAGCGCCGCCATATTGGACGACTGGGGTCAGACTAAAACAGCATGATAACAAAATGGCAGTAAGGAACGTGTCCAAAACGGCAGCATGTATCACATATTCACACATATGAACGTGTTGTTTGTTTTATGTTTACGACGCATTCTATATGACAGCGGCCTATAAATAATAGAAACTGGACAATACAAACCAGTGACTGATATTATGAGCAACGTAAGACCAAGGCCTTCGGGATACGATGTACCGCAATGAACCAGCACAAAAGCGATCGTAGCACTAAGACAATCGTAACTCCCATACTTTAACATAGACTTACGACAATCGTAGCGCTTCAATCGCTTTGTGGAACAGGACCCAGGTCACCAAATTAATCCATTACATATCCTCACCAGACGGGATTCCCAGTAAGAATATTGAACGCCATCAAGAGGCGACGACATGGATCCGGTGGTCAAGCTCGACGACTTGGTTTATGTATGTAATCCTAACCCAATTGCGTGGATCAATGCTCATGGTGTCAACCATTGATGGAGTGGGTGGTTGTGCATTTAAACACGATATGGTCATATCAATAATGTTACCACGATTCGCATTTTCATGTTCTAGTTTTAGTCCAATGAAGAGCAAGGTCAGAATTGGTCTCCCGCAACTTATGCTTGTCGTAACAGGTGACTAAAGAAATCGGGTGGTCAGGCTCGCTGACTTGGTTGGCACATGTCATCGCATACCAACTGTGTAGATCGATGCTCATGATGTCAGTCACAGGATTGTTTAATTGTTGTTTGTTTAACGCGGCACTCAGTAATATTCCGTTTTGATCATCAAAATTAATAAAATTATAATGGCAGTGCTTAGAGTCGTGGGTTATATAAGTGAGTGAGTGAAGTTTTACGCCGCTTTTAGCAGTATTCCAGCAATATCATGGCGGGGGACACCAGAAATGGGCTTCACACATTGTACCAATGTCGGGAATCGAACCCGGGTCTTCGGCGTGACGAGCGAACGCTTTAACCACTAGCCTAGGCTACCCGACCGCCCCGTGTGGGTTAGATGAGAAGTAGAGAGCAGCGGTCAGGAAGACAGTGATCGTAGAAGTAGTTGGGCAAAGTTAACAACGCGTTGGTTAAGCAACATTTCTGGTGTCCCCCACCATGATATTGCTGTAATATTGCTAAAAGCGACGTAAAAACATACTCACTCACTCATCGTGGGACCGTTTTATTGTAATTGTTTCGATAGAGTGCCGTTTTAGCTATACACCTTCTGACTTGGCTACTGTCTACTGACACATACAATTGCGCTTTACAAATAATGTACCAGTTATCTCACATATACAGAATAAGTGGTTTGTTCTCAGTATCGGTAGATCTTACTACTATTAAAATTGCGTGTTTCTTATTCATAACTTACTGGTACGAGTGGGGTTTTTCTCTCCCAAAACGCACTCAATATTACGTAATGACAGCAGGAATACTGCTTCCCTAAAACTACCAACATCTACGAATGTTGAACTTCAGCCGAATTGTTCCTTTTTCGCGAAAACCAAGCTGGCATCATCACTATTAGATAATGATTCATAAACACATGCTCATGATATAGTCGGAATTGTACAATCGACTGGGGAGGAAAGATTTCTTATATATTATGGAAAGGTTTTTTTGTCTCGTTTTATTTGGCGTGTGCTCTAACAGTGAGGTATATAATGCATATGCAGATTCAGGGAGAGGGTGGGGTAGGGGAGACATCCAGGGGTGCGTATCCCCCATCTGTTTAAACAATTAACTGACTCACTTTTGGCTATTAAACATAAAAAATCTCGAGTTGCTTGCGTTAATTTAAAAAAAATAATAATTGAAGTGCACGTCCCTTTCCAAAAAGCCACGCCGTAATGTGTGGCTTGTCCCGGAAGGAGATTAGTTGGACACAAATGGACGTGGGCAGTGATGGCCATTCACAGGACCAAAAGTCGGATTTTAAACATTTCAAACCAACGCAGATACAGCGGGAAATGCACGCAATGGCCGGATTTGCATATGATTCCCGACAACTTTGGGCGTTTGTTTCTTATAAGGCTACACCTTTGAAACATATGATCATCGTGTATTGCCGTTCCACAAGCATCATTGTCATGAATACTACGACCGGATTTGGATAATTTCCTAGCATAAATTCCGAAGTTGATACCTTTTCATTGTGTGTTTCAAATGCATTTAATTTGATTGCTCGCGGTTGTAAACTTTCTGACTATTATAAAATCCATTTGCAAGGGTTTGAACTATGAGCATTTCCTTGGGCGGGGAAACATTTGCAAATTTGTTAATTTGATTTGTTAATGATTTCTGCATTTCGAAATCGAACTAAAACGACAAGTTCCGAAAGTAGAAAAAAAAGGCAGCGACATTATATTGTTGTGGAAATATAAATTAAATACATTCCGTTTCTGAGGGTCATGGCCTCTAAAGCAAAATCAGTGTATACCATCGAACGTGTATGTACTTTCTATGTGAGTTTTCATTTGTACAAATCGAAATTTCCAAATCAAGGCGGTAAAACAAAGAACCCGTACCAATTTAGAAAGCTATCTGTTGGTTGGCTCGAGAACACAGGTATCACTCATTAATTTGATTTTGGAATATTAAAAAATGGTTTGTATCGTAAATTGTGAATATGTGTTGGAACTTGGTTTTTGCAGTTCACGTGATTGACTCGTATCAGGGGTATATATACATATGACCCATATATGATCTCTTCTTTGATCTTCTCTAACGTTTGGGGAAAAACGATTCTAATATAATCGGCAACGAATGTATTTTCATTTCATAGCTACGAATTGTTTCGCTTTCGTTAATTTATATTTTCAACCAAACAATTCTTAATTGTCATTTTTCATGATTAAATTTTGTTGCGGCCCAACACTCTATCACCATGTATTAATAATCATACGTGTGGAAAATATTATTTCGTGGAAGCTCACAACATTGTCGAAACACGGGCAAATAGATTTAGGCTTGTATAGCGATGCCTATGCGCTGCTCAGAGTTCTAAAAAGTACATGTGCGTGATTGCCGCCATTGTGGACGAGGATAATCGCAACGTATTTAGGCAAAAACGCTAAAGTTAGCGTAAAGAAATTCTAAAACAACGGCGTCCTTGATCCTAATGTCGTAAACATGCCGACTTACTTTCAAAGGCCAGAAAATGCCCTTAAACGGGCTAATGGTAAGCAACTGATTCCACGTTTATAAGACGATTGCTCCATATGTCTGCAATGACATGCGTTAAGCTGTAGCCTATAAAGTACATCTTTTTGGAATGTAAATGGAGATATTATATGCAACAATTTGCAGTCTTTAGCCATGCAATCTTGCCAGTGACGGTTTGGTAAAATTTGGTTCTCAGACATGTTTAGATATGACAACATATGTTTCATACCTTCAGCCCGGATCCGGGTTTAAATTAGTCGGTAATCAGTGTGTAATTGTAGATTACTGCAATGACATTATGACAAGTAACTGTACTTTCTCATTGACTAATTTGAATAATTTAGCCTATGCAGCTTGGCAAGGACAAATCGTGGATAATCACATATTGGGATATTGGTTCGATTGTAGTATCTGTCTGCCACTCAATAGTAGATCATAAAAACTAGATGGCCGATGGCCGATATCTGAAGAAAAAGTATCGGAAAATGCATGTTTACACATGATTCTTGGATCATAAGGGTTGGTTGTGTTCTGGTGAGAATAGGCTAATTACGAGCTGTTTGATCCTTGAAAGAAAATAGGGGCGAACATTTTCTTTAGCGGCTCCAGGATATTAGGCCATATGTCAGTTGTGATACCTCTACAGTAGGCATGGTAGGTCTATTGATACCTGATAGATTTAGTCCAATATTGTATGTTTGCATGCTTCGTGAGATTTCATGTCTTCAGAGTCTCTTACCAGTAAAAAAAAGTAAACTTTTGAGTCATTAATATTGTTGCTTTATTTCCATTCTGGGGAAATATTGAGAAAAAGGATGGAGTAACCTTGTCATGGATTTATCTAGATCTGCTCTGAGCCTGATATTCAGTGCCAAGTCTACATCAAGTAAAAGAAAAGTTCTCAAAAGGGCATTACAAATTTCCCAGATCATATTAACCTGTTAATATGGCGTTAGCAAATTTTATGGCACTGTAAGCAATGGTAAACATGGTAAAGGTGACTTGTTTTACTGATAACAGGACAAATAAACATGAAAAAGAGTCATGAATGCTTAAAATGCTTTAATTTAAACCATTGCATCGAATGCAATGTTAAAATAAAGTGATAATTACATTTCTGAAAATATTTTTATTTTTGTTCAAGATCCCAATAATGAACAGAAGAGCAATATTACTTTGATATGCGTGCCAAGGGCACTAAATTATGAATCCTGAAGAGTTCCCTGTTTGTTTAACTTGGCAGCACTATTTCCAGCTATATCTATGGTCTGACAGTAACCTAGGCAGGCAAACAAGCGGTTAATGGCATGAGCAAATAATCAAAGTACTTGACAAATGCATCTCACGTTTGGTCCTGATTACTTAGCTTGTGTTTTTCTCTTCTTGCAGAGTTCATTGATGTGGGCAAGAAGCAGAGGGCATTGGATGCTCTGTACGATGTCATCAAGAGCAAGAAACATCGGACATGGCAGAAGATCCATGAGCCCATCATGGAGAAGTATCTGGAGCTGTGCGTGGAGCTCCGGAAGAGCCATGTGGCCAAGGAAGGCTTGTACCAGTACAAGAACATCTGCCAACAGGTGCTTATCCCCTCAGTTTGTCGTGTTGAGACCATGTAGATAGACGCTCACTCAGGGTTGTATACAGACCTGTTCAGAGGCCGATATTCCACCCCAGGTTGCAGCAAATGTCATTAAAAATTACCAAATTGGAATTATTAATTTCCAAATTCATGAAGTGACCTAACCAATTTTATGTCTTTGTAGAGGTAACCTTTATTTCACTGATAGCAGAACCGATAAAGAAGAGGATTTTAATTCATTGAATGCAATCTCAAAATATGATGTTAAAATACCTCTGAATGTAAGACAATAGACTTTACAGAAGCCCGAAATAATGTTTTTCCCAAATGGCCTTTCAGGGGCGCTTAGTTTAACATCCTATGTAAATCCCTATACAGTAGTCTTGACAGGTGTATGCGTTCTATGTCAGGATTCTTGTATTCTCTAGAGGTTGCCATGCTTCCATGTTTTCAACCATGCTAACCATGTAATCAATATAGGGTACATCATTTTAGATATAATCATTGTGTGATCCTTGTAATGAATTATGTTGCAACACCTGAAAGCCTTTTAGATATCCATCTTTAAAGAAACAGATTATTTTATCCAAAAATCAACAACGTGCAAGATGCAACCAATATGCTATATTCCTGATATCATTTCTGTTTTCATGATCTGTGTATTGTTTATGATGCAAGGAGGAATCCTGTGTCAGAGTCCATTGATCATGGTTTCTAATCTGAGATTCTTCCTGATCATAACCACCTCCGTAGTCTAGTGGTAGAGCGCCCGCCCGGAGAGCGGAATGTCCGGGGTTTGATCCCCGGCCGCGTCATACCAAAAGACGTTAAAAGATGGTACTTGTTGTTACCCAGTCTGGCGCTCACCAATAAAGGGCTAAAACAAGGAGTGGTCGTCTCGGAGTCAGTATACTGTGTCTGAGTGGGGTATTCATGTTAACCTGCAACATGGTATCTCAGTGAGCTTGCACTATAAATCGGCATCAGTCCAGACTAGTACAATCAGCCACACAAACACACACACGTACATGCACGTCGCTATATAAGCATGATAAGTGCAATAATCTTGGACTTGACGTTAAACCCCATTTCACCTCACCTCTTCCTGATCATTATCCCTGGTCTTGTGAGAACCATACATAATCATGTGGGTTGAACATAAGTAGCGTGACCTTGTGTGACCTTGATCACTTTAGGCTTCTCCATTTAAGTTAAATCCCTTGAAGATTCCAGGTTAGGATTGGTCTTCAGCAACCCATGCTTGTTGTAAGAGGCGACTTACATGCGTCATATAGCTGAAATATTGCTGAGTGCAACGTTAATCAACAAACATACATTAACAAAACTGACTTCTCTAAAACCTTAAACAATCTTCTTGTTTGCAGGTGAACATCCAGTCTCTTGTTGATGTGGTGAGGAAGTATATATCCCTGGCAGAGGAACAGACGGAGTTGGCTCGCAAGGAGTCCCACCAGACTGTACTTGACATTGACGACCTTGACCTCCCAGACTCCCCAGAAAGGTGAACCTAATCACTTTGTTGTAGAGTTAGATGAAGCAGGTAGTGAAGGACTGTACCTAATGTATGGGGTAGTTTGCAAAATTCTAGCGTTGTGGTCAGGTGTGTTTGTAACTAATATGTACTAAAGCATGGTTTGAGAAATCCAATATTCATTCCCTGCAGTGAATAGACCCCCACGGTCATTGTTGATGAAAGTCAACTTGTATGAGGATCGAACTGTAATGTGGTGTTAACTGGCTGAATGTGAAGAAGCTAAGAATTGTAACAGTATTAGTGTCTGTCAATCATAGGCGTTGTCATGGTGACCCATGTTTTCATGATGTCAAGAGTGGACCAACATCTTTGACGTGAAACTATAGGTTTTCCAGGACAGATAGACTTCCTCATCTGCTGCTTTTCCTAATGATGGCCAGATAAACCTCTGCCTGAGAGGGGAAGGTCATTGTTTAATCGGGGGGACGGACGGCCCAGTCGTCCAAGGCGCCATGATTCGCTGTGCAGAGTTGCGTCCCTTGGGCACGCCGGAAACCTATGATTGTGGGTTCGAATCCCGGTTCACCCCGATTATGTTTCTAGGTTTGTCAGTGCCATACCCGTGCTCGTTGGTTTCACCGAAGTGGTTAACGTCTGAGACCTGCATCACTTCGGGCTTTCCTCCCACATTAAGCTGACACGCTGTGATATAACTGGAATAATGTTAAAAGCGGCATTAAACCCAACTCACTCACTCATGGTTTAATCCCCGACCGTGTCGTAGCAAAAGACCTAAACGAACTGTACTTGTTGTCACCCTGTCTGGCGCTCGGCATTAAGGGGCTGAAACATGGATCTTTATACTGTGTTTAGAGCGGGGTATTCATGTTAAACTCTAGCATGGTATCTCAGTGGACTAGCACCGTAATATGGACATTGGTACGGACCAGAGCATGCATGCATGCACACACTCGCACACACGTCGCTATGTAATTACAATAATACAAACACAATGTCAGAGCTCCAGATAAGCTGCGTATCTGCGTGAAATACGCATCAAAAATGCAGAAATATGCAGTAAAATATAATCCAAGCGTATCGAATACGCAACGAACATTACAGATAAGCTACAAAAATAAAACTTGTGCGTATCATCAAAATATTGTGAAGTAACCTCTGTATTCGATTAGCAAATCAGCAACTTATTTTGAAATTATAAACGGGCATTCCGTCAACCTTGCCAAACTCGACGATGACAGTTACATCATGATCATTTGCCATCACACTTTCTTGTGGAAGTATCGTGGTATTTTTTAGTCCTATAAAGCTCTCGAACCCACACCAGTTTGCAGGGTCTAGATGAATAGTGTTTTTAAATATTTAACTTAAATACCCATATCTGTAAAAACTAGTGGGTAACAGAAATTTGAATTTGCAGATAGAATTACTGATACCCAATGATTTTAAAATGCATGGGTAAAATACCCACAACACCAAAAGCTTATCTGGAGCTCTGCAATGTTAAACCCTATTTCACCTACAATAGTATTGTTAATGTGGTTGCTGGACGAATGTTACACCTTGCGTAAGAAGTTAGGTTCCGTTTCCTACGAGACGCTTTCTTCTGTTCCTCTTGCTGTTACGCCTTATGATGTGTTCACAGCTTGCTGTTGAAAGCAGTCAGTGGGGAAGATACACAGGACCGAACCGACCGTGCCATACTGACACCATGGGTGAAGTTTCTATGGGAGTCCTACAGACAATGCCTGGACCTGCTCAGGAACAACTGTCGAGTAGAGCGACTGTACCAGGACATTGCACAGCAGGGTACGTGATGCAGCAGGTTGTGGGGGGCACAACAGTTACGATTTTGAGCTTATGAGTACGCTTTGACATGTGTACCCCCTCATGTTATTGGCATATGTTAACAGTGTGAAACGACCTGCTCACTCTCATATTAGATTCTAGAAGCACGGGTTGCCCAGTCGTCTAAGGCACCGCTATTCACTGATCAGAGTTGCCTCCCTTGGGCACACCAGAAACCTATTTAGTGTGGGTTCGAATCCCGGTGGTGCGGTCATGATTCCCGACATGGGTACAATGTGTGAAGCCCATTTCTGGTGTCCCCCGTCGTGATATTGCTGGAATATTGCTAAAAGTGGCGTAAAACCATACTCACTCACTCGAATCGCGGTTCGCCCCGATCATGTTTCTAGGTTTGTCAGCACCATACCCATGCTCGTGTGTTTCACCGAAGTGGTAAACGCCTGAGACCTGCATCCCCTGGGCTTTCCTCCCACATTAAGCTGACATGCCGTGATATAACTGTAATACTGGTAAAAGCGGCGTTTAACCCAACTCACTCACTCATTAGGTATCTGTCTTATTTTCAGCTTTCAAGTTCTGTTTGAAGTATGCCCGGAAGACCGAGTTCAGAAAACTATGTGACAATGTGAGTAGAAATAATTACCCACCTTGTCATCTTGGAATCATTTGATTTTGTAAGATATTTATTAATTTACTCTGTACGATAAGCAAGAATCAACTTTCAAAATTAGCAGGGGTAATTTGAATGTGTGAACATCTGGTATGAAAGGTAATAGGTTTTCTTGTTGCCACCTACAGCTGCGTACCCATCTCGGCCACATCCACAAGCACCAGCACCAGCAGACAGCAATCAACCTCAACAACCCTGAATCCCAGGCCATGCACCTGGAAACAAGGCTGGAACAGCTCAACAGTGCCATCAACATGGAGCTGTGGCAGGTACGGAAACGCGAGTGTCATGTCTCCCCGGCATCAGTCTCCGTCTATGTAATACCAATAATAATAGGCCTGTTGTGTTGTGCATATTTCCCAACCACACAGGAGCATGCTGAAAGCGTTATTGATAACCGGCTCACTGGATCAGTTTGCACTCAACAATCATTCTCAGCTCTCAGGGGCGGTCGGGTAGCCTAGTGGTTAAAGTGTTCGCTCGTCACGCCGAAACCCGGGTTCGATTCCCGACATGGGTACAATGTGTGAAGCCCATTTCTGGTGTCCCCCGCCGTGATATTGCTGGAATATTGCTAATAGCGGCGTAAAACCATACTCTCACTCACTCACTCACTCACTCAGCTCCCTAGGGAGTATCCAATTGTGCATAGGACCACGTGCCAACACCACTACATATTGGTCTAAGTGTACACCTGACTGCCGTTCTATGGCTTGAATATTGCTGAGTGTGGCGTAAAACAACGAAGTGTACACGTTTTATTCACCATGTTTGCGTTCAAACATATTCCTCTTCTTGGTCTAAATGTACACCTGACCCGTGAAGATCCAGGGTAGAATAGGTCTTCAGCAACCCATGCTTGCCATAAAAGGTGACTATGCTTGTAAAAAGCGACTAACAGGATCGAGTGGTCAGGCTCGATGACTTGGTTGATGCATGTCATTGTATCCCAATTGAGTGGTTTGATCACTGGATTGTCTTGTCCAGACTCAATTATTTTTCAGACCGCCGTCATATAGCTGGAATATTGCTGAGTGTGGGGTTAACCATCAAACAAAATGTACACCTTCTCAGTTTCAGTGTAAACCAAGTCTTAGGCAAGTTTAGTGTATGTCAGCTCCAAGTGTGCACCATGTCTTAAGTCAAGGTTGTCATGCCTCCATCTTTGTGTACACCACATCTTTATGTGTCAATCTAAGTGAATACAACTTCTTATGCTAATTGTACACCACATCGCTGTCTAATCTGACACCAAGTCTAAGCATATGCCATGTCTCGATCTAAGCATTACCATGTCTAGATCTAAGCATATGCCATGTATCGATCTAAGCATTACCATGTCTCGATCTAAGCATTACCATGTCTCGATCTAACCATATGCCATGTCTCGATCTAAGCATTACCATGTCTTGATCTAACCATATGCCATGTCTCGATCTAAGCATATGCGATAGCTCGATCTACAGTCGTCCAAGTGTCCAAGAGTAAACCATGTTGTTGCAGGAAGCGTTCAAGGCTGTGGAGGACATCCATGGACTCATCATTCTGTCCAAGAAGTCGCCCAAGCCTTCCCTGATGGCAAATTACCTGCAGAAGTTTGGCCTGGTGTTCTGGAAGTCTGGCAATCACCTGTTCCACGCATGCACCCTGCACCGCATCTTCCACCTGTCTCGGGAGCAGAGGAAGAACCTCACCACAGAAGAGCTACAGAAGTAGGTAGAGAGCTATAAGGCTAATAAAAATAATAGTCTTGGTTCTCTATCACCACCTGCATCATCATAAAGTCTGCTGCATGTTTGTTTGTTTTTTCCATTTTCAATTTTTTTTACCAAAATAATTGGAAATCGAAACAAAAACAAAATGTGCAATTAACTTTTTGATGATGGGGGGCAGTGTCTGAGAACGAAGACTATTATTTGTTTCAGCCTAATGTGTGCAAGTGTAAAGATGTGTGCCGTGGGAGGTCTGTGAGTCTTCATCAATACCTCACAGATTTGTATATACAGTGAACTGTGGTTCTAACGAACGAAGGGATCATGAATTTTAGTTAGTTATAACCGTAGTCCATTCTAAGCATATTTGCAGCATATAAACATCAAATGGTCGGGATAAAAAAACAACAGTCCACTGACCCAAGTCTATGGACCAGTAAAACGAAGGAAGAGAGTTTATGGATGTCAACTTCTTATTATGAAGAACACAACATGTTCAGAATAAATGCTTTTTCCTTTATCAGGTGAAACATTCAGGAAGGAGTAAGCTATACTCATAAAAATGTTGTTCCAAATAAGAACTTGACATAAGCCCTCTTCCTTATGTGTATCACTTACGGATTGACTGTTTATTTTGTTTGGTTCTTTGAGGTATGAATCGATAAACCGATGTGCAAACTGTATGAATCCGCATAGCAGATTCTTACAAAAGTTTGCCCATCGGTTTTTCGATTCATACCTCAATGAACCGTACAAAATACTCAGTCAATCCTTATAATTAGATTCGACTACGAGAACTTGTGTTATGCACAAAAGTTTAATCAAACTAGGTTATATAAATCAAAGAAGACAAAAATATCGAGATTGATAAACATTCCAGGCAAAGGAATACATACCGTGGCCTGACATGAATTGGGTGATTTTTTTAATTTATGCTCAAAACTTGACACGTCCACAAATCTGTAGCCAATCAACGGAGAGAAGGATCAAAATTAACTTCATAGGACCTGTCAATCAAAGCAAGAGGCGAGAAGCACTGCAACAGTCAGACTGTAACGAACCGGAACAAATATATGTTTCGGAGAAATTTGACATGAAATTTGTGGAACCCAAACGAGCGGTTGAAAAACAGGCGAGCGAGCCTGCACGTTTGCTGTTTCATTCCTTCTCTGCCTTCGGTCTCAAAGGGTAGTTTGGGTTAATGAAAATGCAAGAATTTCGCTAAATGTCCTGTGCATGACGATACACGTGAGCAGAAATGGAATTCTCTGGTCTGTCATATTGGGATTCCTGGACATTCCGTACGTAGTAATAAAAGTAGTCCCCTTCGGTTGGCATGGCTTAATTTTTTACATTCATTACATCCATTTCAGCTAATCAGAATGCAGGAATTACAATGAACACAGCGAATATTTAATTATTTCTAAATGGCATCCAAAGACTCATTAAAATTAAACTAAATGGTGGTCCACAGGAAATGAACAAAGTAATGATCTAACAGGACCAGTAGATATGTTTAAGTGGTGGTCCTTTGGACAAACACCATTGAAGACTGACCATTCAAATATGAAATACATTTTAGGATTGATAGTTTTGGATTTTATGTAAATTTATTGACGTCCTTTTCCAGAATGGCTTCTCGTGTTGTGTGTGCAACATTGGCAATCCCCATCGCTACGTCACGCAACACCATGGGACAACTGCTTGAGATGGATGAATCTGTGATGGAGAAACAGCGACGACTTGCAACACTGCTCATGTTGCCTGCCCCGCCCACCCGTCAGGCCCTCATCAAGGATCTGGTAGGTAGTAGTCACACTGCTCAGGTTGCCTGCCCCGCCCTGCCCTGCCCTGCCCTCCAGTCCCCACCCCACCCCACCCCAGCCCCCCCCCCAGCCCCCCAACTCATCAGGCCAAGAGGATCTGGTAGGTAGTAGTCACACTGCTCAGGTTGCCCGTCCCACCCACTCATCAGGCCCTCCTCATCAAGGATCTGGTAGGTAGCAGTTACACTGTTCATGTTGCCTGCCCTGCCCTGCCCTGCCCACCCCACCCCACCCCACCCCACCCCGCACTCATCAGGCCAAGAGGATCTGGTTGGTAGTAGTCACACTGCTCATGTTGCCCGTCCCGCCCACCCGTCAGACCCTCAAGGATCTGGTAGGTAGTAGTCACACTGCTCATGTTGCCCGTCCCGCCCACCAGTCAGACCCTCAAGGATCTGGTAGGTAGTAGTCACACTGCTCATGTGCCCGTCCCGCCCACCCGTCAGGCCCTCATCAAGGATCTGGTAGGTAGGAGTTACACTGTTCATGTTGCCTGCCCTGCCCTGCCCTGCCCTGCCCTGCCCTGCCCTGCCCTGCCCTGCCCTGCCCCGCCCCGCCCCACCCCGCCCCACCCCCCACCAGTCAGGCCCTCATCAAGGATCTGGTAGGTAGTAGTCACTGTGTCACAAGTGTCTGACTTAGCTGACATTTAGGGGACATTGACTCGTAATGATTATGATTTTGTCTTGCAGCTGAAGTACAATGTGACACAGTATGTGCACCCCGAGCTCCAGAACCTATACCGCCACCTGGAGATAGACTTCCATCCACTGAGCCTGGTGCAGAGGGTCACACCAAGCCTGGAGTTCATCGGGAAAACAGAGGAGCTGAGCTGTTATAACCCAGCCCTTGAAGACATTGTCATCACTCGAGTACTCAAACAGGTATGTCGCCACCAGCAGAGATGCCACCGTTACGCTTTTTAACCTCAGATTACGCTTTTACTCTTGTCCTTCCCAAATTACAATTTTTGATTTTTTTTTACAAAATATTTGCATGTATAACATTTATGGAACGTAAATTCTTTATGCACTGGGCACATGAAACAGGGAACTTGTTCTGCTCAATCCATTGTATTCTTCCGAAAAGCCATAATCATCACATCTCTGATTTTGCCATCACATTTTGATCAAGGTTAAAATATAATTTCTTCGCAGGTGTCACAAGTGTACCAAACAGTCGAATTTTCTCGATTTGCTTCACTGGTCCCGTTCGCTACCAAGTTCCGTTTGGAGAGAATAATTGTGAATGCTGCCAAGAACCTAGAACTGCAGGTATGTGTGTCTTTCTGTCACATATGTGTCTTTCTGTCATGTACGTGTCTCTGCCATGATGAGGGGCGGTCGGGTAGCCTAGTGGTTAAAGTGTTCGCTCGTCATGCCGAAGAACTGGGTTCGATTCCCGACATGGGTACAATGTGTGACGCCCATTTCTGGTGTCCCCCGCCGTGATATTGCTGGAATATTGCTAAAAGCGGCGTAAAAGCATATTCACTCACTCACTCTGCCGTGATGAACATGTCTCCACCATGAACTCATATCCTCCTGAACGTGTGTGTTGTGGATAGTGGTAACTATTACAGTTTTATCCAATTTTCAGGTCTTAAGCAACCCATGCTTGCCGTAAAAGGCGACTATGCTTGTCGTAAGAGGTGGGATCGATGCTCATGATGTCAATCACCGGATTGTCTGGTCAAGACTGGATTATTTACAGAGCGCTGTCATATCGCTGGATTAGTCAGCGTTTAACAACAAACAAACAAACAAACAGTTCTGTCCCTGTCCTGCAGAACATGTTTATTATGACCTCGGATGTTTGTTGCAGGTGCGGATTTGTCACAGCACCCGATCGCTGAGTTTTGGAACCAACCTTGGTGTATCACAGAAGGAAGATGTGCCTGAAGGTCCATTCATACAGAGCATGCCCAGTGAAAACATCCGCAACCAGCTGACATCACTGGCCGCTGCCCTGCAGAAAGCTATGAACAAGATCAAACCCGAGAATATTGATGTAAGCATCTTTGATAAACGTAAAGCCTTGACTGTAAACTTTCTTGGCTCTCATGGTCTGCTTACAGAAACAAGTCCATTATTTTACTATGATTTTATGAAATTGTTACACCTGGGTGTTTAACATTCCCAGACTAAAATACTATTGCCCGAGAAGCAAGTGTTTTGAGTTTTTAGCCTAATACAAAGCCTGTGTCTTTAACCAGAGTCTGTAGCCTGTGTCTGTAGCCTGTGTCTTTAACCAGAGTCTGTAGCCTGTGTCTGTAGCCTGTGTCTTTAGCCTGTGTCTTTAGCCTGTGTCTGTAGCCTGTGTCTTTAGCCAGTGTCTTTAGCCAGAGTCTGTAGCCTGTGTCTGTAGCCTGTGTCTGTAGCCTGTGTCTTTAGCCTGTGTCTGTAGCCTGTGTCTGTAGCCTGTGTCTGTAGCCTGTGCTTTGTTGTGTTGCAGGAGACAAATGAGCTGCGGGCCCAGATCATCAACAACTACCGGATGACAGGACGCAAGGAGCACATGCGACTGCTGCAGCGACGCCAGATCATTGAGGACAGGAAGGAACAGCTGGAACACATGAATGATCAGAGGGTAACTTAAATACTGCTGTGGCTTCTGCATTAGTGTAGACAGCCACACTCAACAGCCACACCCAACAACCTCATCTAACCACACCCAACCTCACAGAACAACCTCAACAACAACACCCACACTCAACCTCGCCCTAGCAAACCCAGCTGCCTCACCAACCCCCTCCAACAACCACACCCAACCTCACAGAACGACCTCAACAACCACATCCATCAACATCACCCAACAACCTCACCTATCCACACACAGCAACCAACAACCACACCACCGAACCACATGCATGCACATCCACATCCTCATCCAAACGCTTACAATAGCAACCTCGCCCACCATAAGACTTCCCCATCTGATATTCTCTTGCTTCCAAAAGCCTCAAATCAACAACACCCACATCCACACCTGTCATCACTCTTGTCCTTACCAAGTGAAGTTTCCGAAGTAGTGTTGAAGATAATTTGAAATGACGACGGTAATGCACCAGGGTTATGGAAGATGATCTGTGTAACATAGGCTTAAAATGACGGCGGTGATGCACCAGGGTTAGGGTAGATGATCTGTGTAACCTGAGTCTGAAACGACGACGGTAATGCACCAGGGTTATGGAAGATGATCTGTGTAACATAGGCTTAAAATGACGGCGGTGATGCACCAGGGTTAGGGTAGATGATCTGTGTAACCTGAGTCTGAAACGACGGCAGTGATACTACAGAGTTAGGGTAGATGATCTGTGTAACGGGGGTCTGAAATGACGGCAGTGATACTGCAGAGTTAGGGTAGATGATCTGTGTAACGTGGGTCTGAAATGACGGCAGTGATACTGCAGAGTTAGGGTAGATGATCTGTGTAACGTGGGTCTGAAATGACGGCAGTGATACTGCAGAGTTAGGGTAGATGATCTGTGTAACGTGGGTCTGAAATGACCGGTGATGCACCAGGGTTTGGGTAGATGATCTGTGTAACGGGGGTCTGAAATAACCGGTGATGCACCTGGGTTAGGGTAGGTGATATGTGTAACGGGGGTCTGAAATGACGGCGGTGATGTTGCAGGAGAAGGAGGAGATGGAGCAGGTGGAGTCCCAGCGCCGCAAGGCATATGAGGCGGAGATGGCTCGCCTGGAGCGGGAAGCGGAGGAGAGGAAGAAGCAGCGACAGCTGATGGAGCACCAGGAGATCAAACGTAAACACGTCAAGGAGAGGATTGAACAGCTGAGAAAGACGGATCTTGGGGCCAGGATCTTCAAGGATATAGACGAGGAGGTAGGTGCAGCACTAACTGGCACTTGGCTAATGTCTACATCTCACAACTTTATTCGTGTTTGTTTATTGTGACCTACGAAGTTTAGAAATGTTTTGATTAAATGCACATATGCTTCTATGGTTGTTCTCCTGTATTTGACAGTACTTACAAATGGTGTGCGAGATGTGTTTAAATATTAAAGTTGCATGCCAGATCTGCAGTGGAGCTTTGTTGCTCTACCAAAAGCTAACTTTGAGCTAACTACAGTATAAACATGCACAGTGCTCAGGCTCACTGACTTGGTTGATGCATGTCATCATATTCCAATTGCGTGGATCGATACTCAAGATGTCAGTCACTGGATTGTCTAGTCCAGACTTGATTATTTACAGACCGCTGTCATATAGCTAAACGCACAAACAGAAATATAATAAAAAAGGTATGCACAGACAAGATAAAATAGTGCTTAAGATGGGTCACCCAACATGTAGAATTGTTTATCCACAAAAAGAGAATGTCACACAGTTGGGAATCCCCAGAATTGGTCCAAAATATCCTTTGTTGCTGTGAGAAGTGACTTTGTGGTTTGGTGGTCAGTCTTGGGGAATAGGTTGACTCCATCTCATTGAACGCTGATCGTGTTGGTCGTTGCTTATGATATCAACCACTGGTTTGTCTGGTCCAAACTAGTATGTGATGTGATGTAGCAGGAGTATTGACCGACCTCGTGATTGCAGGAGTTTGCGGAGCTGGATGTGGACGAGATCATGGCCAAGCAGGTGGAGCAACTGGAGAAGGAGAAGAAAGAGCTGCAGGAGCGCCTCAAGACTCAGGAGAAGAAGGTGAGGAGGAGGAGGTGGTGGCTGGGGGCAGGAGGGAGGCTGAGGGCAGGAGGGAGGCTGAGGGCAGGAGACCATGGGGACAGGAGACCATGGGGACATCTTACTTGGATTTACCTTAGTTACTTATTTTGGGGGTCCAAGGGACTCACAGCCTTTCATTATAGGGATCCCAGGTTAATACATGGAGGTACCAGGTTAATAAATAGGGGCCCAAGGTTAATACATGAGGGTCCTAGGTTAACAGATAGGGGTCCAAGTTTAATACATGAGGGTCCCAGGTTAATACATGAGGGTCCCAGGTTAATTCATGAGGGTCCCAGGTTAATACATGAGGGTCCCAGGTTAATACATGAGGGTCCCAGGTTAATACATGAGGGTCCCAGGTTAATTCATGAGGGTCCCAGGTTAATAAATAGGGGTCCAAGGTTAATACATGAGGGTCCCAGGTTAGTACATGAGTGTCCCAGGTTAATAAATAGGGGTCCAAGGTTAATGAATAGGGGTCCAAGGTTAAAGGGCAAGTTCACACGGAAATGAACCTTTTTTTCTTGTACTTTTTCCACATTAAAAGTGTTAACATAGAAGTGTCATAGACAAAAATATAAAAACATCATATTTAATTAACATATTTTTTGCACTAAAACGATTTATATTTTTCACATTTACCAAGTGTTCTATTTCCATAACAAAAACACCATGGCTTATGTCCCTTGCAATATGACGTCATTGGTGCCAATTGATAAACATTATGACGTCATCATGCTTTGTTAGAGCCGCTTCACGTGGTGTAGGTACAGTTTTGTGATTCTAGCATCTCAGATGCCAGCCAGAATTGTGTTATGCTGAGTCACCACTGCGCCGGAGTGTGTCGTAGACCATGTTGTTTTACCGCAAACTGGTCCTTGATATCTTTTGCGTTGAGAATAGACAGGGGCCCAGTTGAATTGGCACCAATTACGTCATAATCTAAGGGGGATAACTCAGGCCTATTTCGCTCGTAAAACGAAGGCCTCATAACGGCATATCACTTTCACACTATTGTGAGCTTCCTACTTTCACTGTGAAAAAAAATGAGTGTATATTTTCAAACACAGATACTAACTAATTCTAAAATTGCCTTTTGTTTAGAAAAAGAAAGAAAGTGATTTTTGCGTGTACACTTCCCCTTTAATACATGAGGGTCCCAGGTTAATACATGAGTGTCCCAGGTTAATAAATAGGGGTCCAGGGTTAATACATGGGGGTCAGAACTCCTATACTTGGATATATTTTCAGAAAAAATGCTGCTACTTACAGCTGTGTACATGTGTACTGTGTTTTGTAGGTCGACTTCCACCAGAGGGCCATGCGTCTGATTGAAATCCCACTCCTGCAGCAGCAGTACAACAATGAAAGCATCCAGGCCAAGGAGTTCTGGGAGAACCAGGAGCTGGAGCGGGTGAGTCAACACTGGCTTTTGTTGAAGAATTGACTCTTCACACACAAGACCTGGGTTTGATTCCCAACATTAGTACAGTATTGATCATTTTGTTTCTCCAGCTTATGATGTGGCTGGAATAGTATTAGGGTGTGAAATCCTACTCGCTCTATCCGACTTATATATGACTTCTTGGAAGAAGGGTGGCCGAGTTAAGACTTGATGTTTTCATGGAGGAAGGGTGTGTCAAGACTTGATACTGGACATCTTTGAGGGAGGGTGTGTCAAGACTTGATACTGGACTTCTTTGAGGGAGGGTGTGTCAAGACTTGATACTGGACTTCTTTGAGGGAGGGTGTGTCAAGACTTGATACTGGACTTCTTTGATGGAGGGTGTGTCAAGACTTGTTACTGGACTTCTTTGAGGGAGGGTGTGTCAAGACTTGATACTGGACTTCTTTGAGGGAGGGTGTGTCAAGACTTGATACTGGACTTCTTTGAGGGAGGTTGTGTCAAGACTTGATACTGGACTTCTTTGAGGGAGGGTGTGTCAAGACTTGATACTGGACTTCTTTGAGGGAGGGTGTGTCAAGACTTGTTACTGGACTTCTTTGACTTGGTAATTACTTTGATTTGTACTGCCCTAAACAAGCCATGGGCTTTATGGACAAAAGCCTCTTTCATGTTTTGAGAGTTGAACTCTTTTTGCCCATCATAGGCGTTGTCATAGTGACTCATGTTTCTGTGATGTCAAGGTGTGGCATATATTAATTTGTTCATCATAGGCGTTGTCATGGAGACCGATGTTTCCATGATGTCAAGAATGGACCAACACCTTTCGTGTAAATATGATATCCTGGTTATACTTTAGAGAGTTGATTTGCATAACAAAATGTGTGTGCCTCAGGTCTCCTCGTGTTTGAAATAGGTTCTGAAGTTTGTTTTAATGCAACTGGTGTGTCAAGACTTGTTCCTGGACTTCTTTGAGGGAGTGTGTGTCAAGACTTGATACTGGACTTCTTTGAGGGAGGGTGTGTCGAGACTTGATGCTGGTCTTCTTTGAGGGAGGGTGTGTCAAGACTTGATACTGGACTTCTTTGAGGGAGGGTGTGTCAAGACTTGATACTGGACTTCTTTGAGGGAGGGTGTGTCAAGACTTGTTCCTGGACTTCTTTGAGGGAGGGTGTGTCAAGACTTGTTCCTGGACTTCTTTGAGGGAGGGTGTGTCAAGACTTGATACTGGACTTCTTTGAGGGAGGGTGTGTCAAGACTTGATACTGGACTTCTTTGAGGGAGGGTGTGTCAAGACTTGATACTGGACTTCTTTGAGGGAGGGTGTGTCAAGACTTGTTCCTGGACTTCTTTGAGGGAGGGTGTGTCAAGACTTGATACTGGACTTCTTTGAGGGAGGGTGTGTCAAGACTTGATACTGGACTTCTTTGAGGGAGGGTGTGTCAAGACTTGTTCCTGGACTTCTTTGAGGGAGGGTGTGTCAAGACTTGTTCCTGGACTTCTTTGAGGGAGGTTGTGTCAAGAATTGATACTGGACTTCTTTGAGGGAGGGTGTGTCAAGACTTGATACTGGACTTCTTTGAGGGAGGGTGTGTCAAGACTTGATACTGGACTTCTTTGAGGGAGGGTGTGTCAAGACTTGTTCCTGGACTTCTTTGAGGGAGGGTGTGTCAAGACTTGATACTGGACTTCTTTGAGGGAGGGTGTGTCAAGAATTGATACTGGACTTCTTTGAGGGAGGGTGTGTCAAGACTTGATACTGGACTTCTTTGAGGGAGGGTGTGTCAAGACTTGATACTGGACTTCTTTGAGGGAGGGTGTGTCAAGACTTGTTCCTGGACTTCTTTGAGGGAGGGTGTGTCAAGACTTGTTCCTGGACTTCTTTGAGGGAGGGTGTGTCAAGACTTGATGTTTTCATGGAGGGAGGGTGTGTCAAGACTTGTTCCTGGACTTCTTTGAGGGAGGGTGTGTCAAGACTTGATACTGGACATCTTTGAGGGAGGGTGTGTCAAGACTTGATACTGGACTTCTTTGAGGGAGGGTGTGTCAAGACTTGATACTGGACTTCTTTGAGGGCGAGTCTGTCAAGACTTGTTCCTGGACTTCTTTGAGGGAGGGTGTGTCAAGACTTGTTACTGGACTTCTTTGACTTGGTAATTACTTTGATTTGTACTGCCCTAAACAAGCCATGGGCTTGATGGACAAAAGCCTCTTTCATGTTTTGAGAGTTGAACTCATTTTGCCCATCATAGGCGTTGTCATAGTGACTCATGTTTCTGTGATGTCAAGGTGTGGCATATATTAATTTGTTCATCATAGGCGTTGTCATGGAGACCGATGTTTCCATGATGTCAAGAATGGACAAACACCTTTCATGTAAATATGATATCCTGGTTATACTTTAGAGAGTTGATTTGCATAACAAAATGTGTGTGCCTCAGGTCTCCTCGTGTTTGAAATAGGTTCTGAAGTTTGTTTTAATTCAACTGTTGTGTCAAGACTTCTTACTGGACTTCTTTGAGGGAGGATATGTCAAGACTTGATACTGGATTTCTTTGAGGGAGGGTGTGTCAAGACTTGATACTGGACTTCTATTAGGGAGGGTGTGTCAAGACTATATGTTTCCTTTGAGGGAGGGTGTGTCAAGACTTGATGTTTTCATGGAGGGAGGGTGTGTCAAGACTTTGATACTGGACTTCTTTGAGGGAGGGTGTGTCAAGACTTGATGTTTTCTTTGAGACTAGATCTTTATTATGAGGGAGGTAGTAAAAACTAGACGCTAGCCTTCCAGGTGGTAGGGGCTGGGGCAACTCTTGACTAAATTTCAATATGGAGGGAAGGTAGTGGTTGTCCAGACATCTACAAATCACAAATCTGAAACTACAAATCCTTATTGATTTTAGAATTTTATTGATATTGATATTTGGTCCTTGTTCAGATTGAAGCTTTGAAGAATGAAAGACAACATGCCCTGGAGACGCAGAAGAGACTGAGCCGTGTTATTGAAGACAAGAATGAATTCATAGGACGACTGCGGGAGGCCAGGAGATCCGACTATGAGGTAATTACTTTGATTTGTACTGCCCTAAACAAGCCATGGGCTTTATGGACAAAAGCCTTTTTCATGTTTTAAGAGTTGAACTCTTTTTGCCCATCATAGGCGTTGTCATAGTGACTCATGTTTCTGTGATGTCAAGGTGTGGCATATATTAATTTGTCCATCATAGGCGTTGTCATGGAGACCGATGTTTCCATGATGTCAAGAATGGACAAACACCTTTCATATGATATCCTGGTTATACTTTAGAGAGTTGATTTGCATAACAAAATGTGTGTGCCTCAGGTCTCCTCGTGTTTGAATTTGGTTCTGAAGTTTGTTTTAATTCAACTGGTGTTCATCTTTACAGATAGGGTCATAATAATAATATGCTATATAACAGTTTTCAACGTGTTTGAGTATAGTTGTAGCTACACAGCTGAAAAATGAGTGATCAGGGGTGTCAGGTAGAGTTGTTTGTGTCAAAAGGAGTTAGGTGTAGCAGATAAATGCAGAACACAGCTGAATAGGTAGTGATCAGGTGTGTCGGGTAGAGTTGTTTGTGTCAGAAGGGGTTAGGTGTAGCAGATAGTTGCAGAACACAGCTGAATAGGTAGTGATCATGTGTGTCAGGTAGAGTTGTTTGTGTCAGAAGGAGTTAGGTGTAGCAGATAAATGCAGAACACAGCTGAATAGGTAGTGATCAGGTGTGTCGGGAAGAGTTGTTTGTGTCAGAAGGGGTCAGGTGTAGCAGATAGTTGCAGAACACAGCTGAATAGGTAGTGATCAGGTGTGTCGGATAGTATTCTTAAAGGGGCAATGGGGTAGCCTAGTGGTTAAAGCGTTCACTCGTCGCACCCTAGACCCGGGTTTGATTCCTATCATGGGTTGAATGTGAGTAGCCCTTTTCAGGGGTCCTCCCACTGTGTTGCTTAACTCTTTCAACACCGCAGGCCGGTTATCCGGCCAAGCCGTAGTCACGTCAAAACAGAAATATTTTTATGGACCTACCTGTGATATCATTCATTTATTAAATCTATCACATTTCACAATGTCTGAAATACGTATTCCATTTCAATTTATCATTTTTTATCGATAAATTAAAAAATTATTCACTATTTCCCGCAATGTTATTGAAAATACAATTCTCGGACACACATTTCCACAACGGGCCCACATCGAACATGTCAAAGAGCAAAATAAAGACGTTTTAAACAAATCTTTAAATATATTATACAAAGTAATAAATGAAATCAACAACAAAATATCTTAAAGTAATCAAACTTACATCTAAGTTATTATTTCCATCTTTTCGTGCGATCGCGTGTAATGTAAGTCAAATGACATCTCGGCTTTCGTCGCCTCGAATTCTCGGCTCGGACACAATGTTTAATGCAAAAATATATGCATGAAAAATCTTTGTCACAGCTCGTAACCTAGCACGATACATTCACAAAGTTCCATATTTTTAATATATATCGTGATTTCCTGCTTAAAACGTTCAGAATAACACGATTTAACAAAAATCTTTCGCCAACTTGTGAAATTTATCAAACACGAGCTTGGTATCACAGCTGTAATTTGATTGGCTGCCTTAGGTCACATGCTCAAAATAGACCAATCAGGAAACTTGTTGCAGATTTCAGCAAGAAAGCGTCATTAGAAACCAATTTTAATCCAATGAAATCGCTTGTTATAACTACGAAAAAAAACAGGCGATGTTACGAGCATGTAGATGAAGGAATAAGCTTTCCAGCGATGTGTCACATGCCATTCTTCGACGAACGTGCTTTTCATACGAAGCCTCGAAAACGGGGGTATTTCTTCATGTTACTGAGCGGACAGCCGCTGTTATCGGGTAATGGGTGATGATATAGATACTGTTTATAATTCTTTTTAAAATGATTTTCAATCACGTAAACAATGAAAATAAAACAGAAATAGGTAAGTGGATTTTATGAAATCTTATATTTGCCGAAAATAGTCAAGTTTTCGCCTCCTTGGTCCCTAATCTGGACGTTAACAACGTTTTAGCTTACATATTTTATTTACAACAAACTTAAATAAGTTCTAAATGCATTATTTTAAATAATGTGAAAAACATAACTTTCATATTTATAAACCATAGGATCAGATCTTTCAAATGGTGTATAACATGTAGTGGCAAATATATTTTACAAGCAGATATTTTCTTTGATAAATGTTTGCTTCATCTATCACACAAGAGTCTCTGGGAACTCGGTGTCCCAGCAGTAAACACTTCTGGTTGACTGGTGTTGAAAGAGTTAAAGTATTGCTAATTTGGTGCTCTGGTTCTAAGAGTGTGAGGTATAAATGTTGGAGGTAAAATATGAGTGCCCTCTATGCAGCAGAGGTTTGAAATTACTGATGACGTGGTGAAGTATCTTCATGTTATTCTGAACAACAGCATAAGCTGGTCACACAAAGGCCAGTGTTGTATTCACCATGTTATTCTGAACAACAGACAGCACTGCCCTAACCAATTCATTGTGTGTATGAATAAAGCCTGTTTCATGTTTTGAGAGTTGAACTCTTTTTGCCCATCATAGGCGTTGTCATAGTGACTCATGTTTCTGTGATGTCAAGGTGTGGCATATAGTAAACTGTTCATCATAGGCGTTGTCATGGTAACTGATGTTTCTATGATGTCAAGAGTGGACAAACACCTTTCTAATACAGTAAACTATGTTTATAACGAACATGCTTATAACAAACTGACGGATATAACAAACTTATTTTTTAGTCCCATACATTTGATGCATATATGCTGTTTATATGCCTATAACAAACTATGGTTATTACAAACTAAAATTACTGGTCCCTTTGAGCTCGTTATAACCGTAGTTTACTGTAATAATAATAATGATAATAATAATTTGCAATATGCAACGTGACAGGAATTAAGATTGGTACTTTTTCTCGGACATTGACCAATTGTCTTTCAAAATGTCATGAATTCTCTTTTTTTCTTTTAATTTGGTAGTGACAGACATCCTATCAAGAAGTGGTAAAATCATGAAAAAATTCAAATGCCATTTGCCCGTTCACTGTACATAATGACCTGAAAATTGGGCCACCTTTGACACATGCAAGTTCAACTTGTGTTTGATTTTTGTTCAGCATTCAAATTGGGGTTCAGCGATACTCTGTATTTGGATCATATTACTGTGTTAGTGCCCATCCCAGTATGGACAGTTGTCCTGTTGGAGGGAATGATCGTGTAAACTGTAATATGATGAACCAAGATTATTTATTCTTCAAATCTTGCAAGATCCATAAAGGCTTGAAAAGGCTTTGAATTTTAATGTCCCTCTTGAAAAGCCTTGTATATGTTTTTTAGTGTCCACCTTGAAAAGCCTTGAAAATGGCTAAAATAGCTTGAAAATGGCTAAAATAGCTTGAAGAGCTTTGAATTTGTACAAAATGACATATACCATACTTGTTAATAACCATTAAAGTGTCATTTATCACAGCGATAGATTTGTGTGCCTAAGACCATACAGACTTCATGACAAGGCTGAATGTATTTTGTTTGTTGGTTGTGAGAACAGGTATTGTTGGGAAATGTCTGATGTTCATTCTACTGATACATGGCCGTTCTACTGATACATGGCCGTTCTACTGATACATGGCAGTTCTACTGATACATGGCCATTCTACTGATACATTGTCATTCTACTGATACATTGCCATTCTACTGATACATTGCCATTCTACTGTTACATGGCCATTCTACTGTTACATTGCCATTCTACTGATACACGGCCATTCTACTGATACATGGCCACTCTACTGATACACGGCCATTCTACTGATACACGGCCATTCTACTGATACATGGCCATTCTACTGATACACGGCCATTCTACTGATACATGGCCATTCTACTGATACATGGTATGGTGGATTTAAAAGATGATGACAGACTAAGGCTAATAACCCGAGTAATAAGGTCTTATAAAAGCCTTGAATGTTGTGTTTCATATCTGTATGAACCTTGTCTTGCAACAGGCAAACTTGAAGGAATTTGAGCAGAAATTGGGAGAGGAACGAAAGCGGCGCCTGATAGAACGCAAAGAACGCCGCAAGGAAGAGAGAAGGCGGAAGTGGATTGAAGAGAAAGAAGAGGCAACACAGCGAGCCAAAGATGAAGCCCTTAAGAGAGGTAAACATCTTCCCACAGTTGCCCCTTAAGGGTTTGGCCGTTTTACATTCTGTGAGTTAGGGTTGGGATTTAAAGTATGTTGGGACTATTGGCTGTAATCATGTTCCTGGCTGAGGTTGCGGACTGGGTAATCGTCCTAAACCATTTAAACAGATACATGCAGTGAGGCCTAAGAAGGGTAAATTCTTTAGAATGTTGTGATAATCACTAAAGTGGATGAATTTAAGTTTGCCATAAGTCACAAGTACCTTAATGCAGAAAAGAAAACTATTATGACTTTGGTAAAGTAGCTCAGACTTTTGAGAGTCAGCCTCCGTGGTCTAGTGGTAGAGAGTCAGCCTCCGTAGTCTAGTGGTAGAGAGTCAGCCTCCGTGGTCTAGTGGTAGAGAGTCAGCCTCCGTGGTCTAGTGGTAGAGAGTCAGCCTCCGTGGTCTAGTGGTAGAGAGTAAGCCTCCGTGGTCTAGTGGTAGAGAGTAAGCCTCCGTGGTCTAGTGGTAGAGAGTCAGCCTCCGTGGTCTAGTGGTAGAGAGTCGCCTGGAGAGCACAGGGTTTGATTCCAGGCCGCGTTATACAAAAAGATGTTAAAAGATGGTACTTGTTGTTACCCTGTCTGGCGCTCTTCATTTAGAGGCTGAAACAAAGACTTGTTGCCTCGGAGTCAGGATACTGTGTCTGAGTGGAGTATCCAGGGCTAGATTTTTTAGTTCACATATTGTAGAAAGTGTAAGAGGAGACGGATCAGATGAATTGCCATCAGTCCTGAGGGAATAAGAAAAATGTTTCTAAATTAAGATGTACACGTCAAGTACATTCATACAACTAACTGCTACATATGACGAAGTGCAAACCCTAGGGGGGTCCTGGTAACAGAGCTCCAGATAAGATTTTGGTGGTGTGGGTATTTTACCCAAGCATTTTAAAATCATTGGGTATCAGTAATTCTGTCTGGGTATTCAAATTTCTGTTACCCACTAGTTTTTATACATGTGGGTATTTAAGTTAAATATTTAAAAACACTATTCATCTAGTCCCTGCAAACTGGTGTCGTGTGGGTTCGAGAGCTTTATAGGACTCAAAAATACCACGATACTTCCACAAGAAAGTGTGATGGCAAATGATCATGATGTAATTGTCATTGTGGAGTTTGGCAAGGTTGACGGAATGCCCGTTTATAATTTCAAAATAAGTTGCTGATTTGCTAATGAAATATGCAGGGTTACTTCACAATATTTTGATGATACGCACAAGTTTTATTTTTGTAGCGTATCTGTAATGTTCGTTGCGTATTTGATACGCTTGGATTTTATTTTACTGCATATTTCTGCATTTTTTATGCATATTTCACGCAGATACGCAGCTTATCTGGAGCTCTATGGTAAGAAGAGGTCCGAAGAACCTTTGTTTGTCGTTAGCGAGGACTTAATGGTGGTCTGACTCCAGACATGATTATTGACAGGCTGCTGTCAGAAGGCTGGAATATTGCTGTGTTAGTGGTCAGCCAAAACACCGACAGGGCAGTAATTGAACTTTGATGTATGAATGATGGGTTTCAGAACGTGAGGAGAAGGAGAACTTGGAGAGGATGAAGCGGGAGGAGGAGGAGCGGGAATATAACGAAAAGCTGGCGAAGCTGGAAGAGCAAGCGGAGAAACAGAGACAGCGCGAGAGGGAAATAGAGGAGAGGGAGGCCAAGCGTCGCCAGGAAGAGAGCGGCAAGGGGTGAGTTTCAGATATACTGACCCACAATGCAAAAGCACCAAGTTTTCAAGCATCAGACATGTGTTTTTGTGCTGAAGTCAATCTCAAAACACAAAACAAAATTGAATGTTTTTTCAAAGTCTTTCAGTGTAGTTGTAGCCACACAGCTGAATAGGTAGTGATCAGGTGTATCGGGGAACAGTTGGTGGTGTGAGAAGGGTGTTAGGCTGAATAAATTGTGATCAGGCAGAGAGAGGCAGTATTGGATAGTTGACAAATTTCTAAGGTAGTGGTCAGGTGTTTGTAACCAACTTATACTGTATGTGCTAAAGCATGAGAAATCCTGTATTGATTCCCAGCAGTGAATAGACCCCCACTGTCATTGTTGATGAAAGTCAACTTGTATGAGGATTGAACTGTAATGTTGTGTTAACTGGCTGAATGTGAGGAAGCTAAGAATTGTAACAGTATTAGTGTCTGTCAATCATAGGCGTTGTCATGGTGACCCATGTTTCCATGATGTCAAGAGTGGACAAACATCTTGGACATGAAACTGTGGAACTTCCACCTCTGGTGCTTTTCAGAAGATAAAAGGTCTGCCTGAGAGTGGAAGGTTATGGTTTGGTCCCCGTCTGTGTCATAGTGAAAGACCGAAACAAACTGTATTTGTCACCCTGCCTGGCACTCCCCATTAAGCAGGGTTAGAAACTAACAGTTTTCGTCCACTAGTCCTTATAATGATAACATATAGCAAAACCCTTAAAAAGGGCACATTTCTACTAGTCCTAATGATACCTTTACCATTGGGCAGTTTGGCAAGGACTACAGGACTAGTGCCAATTTCTACTAGTCCTTAGGATACCTTTACCATTGGGCAGTTTGGCAAGGACTACAGGACTAGTGGCAATTTTTAACGCTGCATTAAGGGCTAAAACAAGGACTGGTCAGCTTGGAGTCTGTATACGGTATCTGAGAAGGGTATCTGTGTGAAAGTATGGCATAGTGTTGGCCATGCACCAACACACCCTAAAACGCACACAAAGGATATTTTCTTGTCCACTCTTTCTTGAGCAGGGTGGTAGGGCGGTGGAAAAAGCATAAGCTGGTCACACAAAGGCCAGAGTTTTATTCAACATGTTATTCTGAACAACAGACAGCACTGCCCCAACCAATTCCTTGTGTGTATGAATAAAGCCTGTTTCATGATTTGAGAGTTGAACTCGTTTTGCCCATCATAGGCGTTGTCATAGTGACTCATGTTTCTGTGATGTCAAGGTGTGGCATATATTAAATTGTTCATCATAGGCGTTGTCATGGAGACTGATGTTTCCATGATGTCAAGAATGGACAAACACCTTTCGTGTAAATATGATTTAACACTAGGGAGTTGATTTGCATAACAAAATGTGTGTGTCTAAGTCCTTTTGTATTTGAATTTGGTTCTGAAGTTTGTTTTGTTTGAACTGGTGTTCATCTTTTCAGATTTGGGTCATAATGATGATATGCAATGTGACAGTGTTTCAGATCAGTTTGAACTTTTCCTTGGACATTGACTGGTTGTCTATTAAAACACCCTCAAAATGTTTTTCAAATATGGTATTGACAAAAATATTTCCGATCAAAAAGTGATGAAGCATGTCATTTTTACCTTGCATAATGACATTTGTCCCAGGTGTATCAGTATTGGTCAACTAGTATAAGCACAGACTGTCACCATGGTCTAGTGGTAGATCGTCCGCCAAGAAAGCAGAAGGTTGGGGGTTCAATCCCCCGCGTAATACCAAAACTACACTACACTGCACTACACTACACTACACTACACTACACTACACTACACTACACTACACTACACTACACTACACTACACTACACTACACTACACTACACTACACTACACTACACTACACTACACTACACTACACTACACTAATCACCAGTAGATTCTGAGAAACGTGTGTACAGCTGATTGCTACTTCCGGCTTAGTTTATGAGACAAGATACACAGTAATCTCAATCTCTGCATATAAAACAATGCCAATCAGAACAGGAAATACAATTTAATCGGTAAACCATCATGTCTAGTGATGTTATATCTCAAAATTCAATGCACTGGTGATGTGCTTCGTTCCGATTCGCTTTACAGACGGGGTATATGAATAAGCATTTCCCGCTCATTTTACGAGACTAATACACATGTAATTGTAAATCTTAACCTCTGCGCATGAAAGATTGTCCCGCATACAGCACACAAATACCATTGAATTTGTAAATCATTATGTCTGGTGATGTTTTATCGTAAATTTAATATTTTCGTTGACCAGCACACTAACTCCTATTGCCGCCATGACCATAACCATGATAACACACGAGATGCGCAGTAAAGCAGTTTATTACTTGCCCGTGAAGAGATCACCCGTTTAATAAACATACAGCTGTATTACACATTGTGTAATACCAAAACGCGTGCTTATGTACTCTCGGAACACGTTTCACGAACAAATGTGAAAGCTCTCAACATCCCTTGGCTTATTCAACGACATTGCGTGTGGAGATGATAGATCACTGAGAGGAGCTTATGCGCACTCGATGACCCCAGCAACCTTGTTGCTAGGCTGACGTCACATGGCATTGTTTCACCAAAGGATCTTGCAACAAAATTCCACAAATTACGTCATCGGATATTGTGACGTGATTATAAACTTTCAGGCGCAAGGCCCCGTTCCACAAGGTGATCGTACGGTAGCGCGACGGCAGTCGTTGGTCTAAGTTAAAGTATATGAGATGCGATAACCTTAACGCTATGATAATTTTGTGGAACGGAGGCCTGAATTCTAAAGGTGGACCGTTGGATGGTATTAAATTCATGTTTAAACTTTTGACATATTTGAAGTATTACAGTGTTAAACTCGGTTGGATTATGCTGTGGATCGTGTAGTTGTCAGCCTATTCACACTCAACAGTATAATTCTAAAAACGTTATAAATGGCCAGTAATAAATAAAATACTAAACAAGCTCCCGTGTAAAATCAATTTTATGAAACTCGTGAATAATTATGGTATCTGACTCGCTTTCGCTCGTCAGATACCAGAACTATTCACTCGTTTCATAAAATTGGTATTACACGGGAGCGAGTTTAGTATTCTATATGCACACGAAAAGGGAAGTAACTGCACATTATATATTGGATCACATTGTTTTCAAGTATTGTAACATTTCACTTTTGGTGTCGTATGTTCAAGATGCGGACTATTTAAGGATTTTTAAATTTTTCTTTAAATGGAACTGAAAACGAAACGTGCCGCAGACCTTGTGATGATGCCACAGTGCCTGAGAACCAAGAAATATTTTTTAGCCAGAGACTTATTTTTCACTTTTTTGGTGTGGAGGGGGTACATAAATCTGGGAATCAGAATCACTTGATAGTAATGGTGTATTGATATTTGCTAGCATCAGTGAAAGGGAGCCAAGTGGACCATCGGAATGGAGGAGGGGAGGAGAACCTGAGGAGGAGAGGAAGGCGTGGCGCCCCAACCCAAGCAAAGTTGGATGGAGAGAACGGGAAAAGGAGCGGGAGCAGAGCTGGAACAGGCCAGGCATGGAGGACCGGTAAGACACAGTGGACAAGTTACAAGTATAGCAGTAGAGGAGTTAGGGCTTTGTTAAACTAGCTTCTGGGTTTTACTACTGGTGAATAGTATTTAGGACAGTGGTATATTTTTTCTGTTTCTCTGTTGTGTGTTTTCTGGGAAGGAATTTTTAAAGTAAAAGTCATTTTGTCACTATTTTAAGCATTGTTATTAATTGTAAGTATTTGACAGTAATTTGTAAGTAATTAGAGAAGTTAAGTATTAGTTACTTTCTTCTGAACCCCAGGTGACTTGCATAGTACAGGGTTTCAGCAGATGAATTCAATTGTATAGACACTGAACCATCCTGACTGATTGTCATAAAAAATATCCTGAAGATTATTTTGTTAATTTGGTAATATGGATTAATGTCTTATAAAATATTGGTAATAGTTATGAATTTTACCTCAGGTTAGTTTGTTGTCAGGGACTTTAAATTAATTCTCTGGTAATATAATGTAAATGATTTAACATGTTTAAGAAAAGACCTACAGTAAACTATTATAACGAAGACGCTTATATCGAACTGGCTGATATAACAAACTGTTTTTTTATACCGTCCATTTGCTGTATTATATACGCTGTATATATGATTATAATGAACTATGGTTATGACAAACTAAAATTGATGGTCCCTTTGCGTTTGTTATGACTGTAGTTATCTCGTCCTCTCTAGTTATCTCGTCCTGACTAGTAGTTCAATCTGCTTCAGCCGAGACGAAGGGCCATCATGGCGTGAACGAGGAGCAGCACCGAGGGAAGACTTCCGTGACTCTAGAGGACCACACGCCGAAGAGAGAGACTTTGGTGATCGAGGACCACCTCGAGATGAAAGAAATTTCCGTGACCGAGGGCCACCTCGAGATGATAAGGACTTTGGTGATAGAGGAGGGCTGAGAGACAGGTTCAGTGACAGAGGTCCCCCGAGAGATGACCGATTTGGGGACCGCGATGGACCTAGAGAAGAGAGAAGTTGGCGAAGCGGTAGAGACACCCGAGACAGTCGAGACGACAGAGGTGGTTGGGGTCGCGATGGTGGCCAAAGTGATAGAGGTCCAGTGCGAGATGGCTGGAGGGATCGAGGAAGTAATGAAGGGGGGATGAGAGACCGACCAAGGGAAGACACTTGGAGCAGAGGAGGGGCTCGGGACGAGCCTGGCTCAGACCGAGGTGGGGACAGAGGGGGCTGGGGCAGAGATCGTGAGGACAGTTGGCGATCCAAAGCTCCATCTAGAGATGACGGGAGAGGACCGAGTGATGGTGGAGGGGCATGGAGAAGGGAAGATCGAGGTGGAGACTTCCGTCGTGGTGGGGACGATCGTGACTTCCGTCGTGGTGGGGATGATCGTGACTTCCGTCGTGGTGGGGATGATCGTGACTTCCGTCGCGGTGGGGACGATCGTGACTTCCGTCGTGGTGGGGACGATCGTGACTTCCGTCGTGGTGGGGACGATCGTGACTTCCGACGAGGGGGAGAAGATCGTGACTTCCGTCGAGGAGGCGACGGAAGTGACTTCCGTCGTAGGGGGGATGATAGAGATGTGGAAAGAACCCAACGTCGTGATGATCATCCACCTGCAGATAGAGAGGAAACGTGGAAGAGAGGAGGTGAGAATTTAATTAATACATGGAAAAGGTTGAAGGTCAAGGTCATTAAACATGGAAGTGCTTATGGCTGAGTTATTTACATCGCTAAAGAAGTTGTTGTTTCAAAGGGGTACTGC
The DNA here is from genome assembly GCF_022045235.1 of Haliotis cracherodii. Taxonomy (NCBI): domain Eukaryota; kingdom Metazoa; phylum Mollusca; class Gastropoda; order Lepetellida; family Haliotidae; genus Haliotis; species Haliotis cracherodii. Next base: position 6,707,880 of record NW_027266343.1, read on the forward strand.
ATTGGGCGTCTGAGGTCATTTGTGGCCCTATGTGGTGAAGTTACAATGGTTGATGTTTCTGATGCGTTCGGGGCCTTCAGGATAAGGCTGTTCATGCACAAGAACCCAACACCTTTCAAGTTCAGAGTGCATTACAGTAGACTCTGTGACGAAGGTCAGACTACTTGCTTGTGTTATTATAGTTTTGTTTGTTGTTTAACGCCGCACTCAGCAATATTCCAGCTATAAGACGGCGGTCTGTAAATAACCGAGTGTGGCCCAGACAATCCAGTGATTGATATAAGCATCAATCCATGCAATTGGGATACGATTACACACAATAACAAAGTCAATGAGTCTGACCACCCAATCCGTTAGTTGCCTCTTATGACATGCATAGTCGCCACTTATGACATCCATGGGTTGCTGAAGACCTATTCTAACCTGAATTTTCATGGATCAACAATACATATGCTTACATTTTAATATGTTGGAAGGTATGAGTTCTGTGGTCAAGTCTTTCTATGTGAGGAACAGAACTCAACAGGAACCTCTGTAAATGTTGTCAGCCGGGAATGGCCAACATTTTAAATTATGGTAGCTGTAGGCAACAAGAGGCATAAGACTTTGTGGCGAATATGTCCTGCATGTGGCATGTGCCTTCCTGAACTGCAAACGGTGTCATTAAACCATAAGTTCTAATGAAGAATAATGAAGGAATATGCAGCTTATACTTTGAGACTGCCGTAAGCTTGACAAAACACTGACTGTAGCAAGTGCAGATGTTTGACAGGTCACTGATTTGGTGAAATTTGAAAGTAGCAGTGGTGTTATGATGTCATTATCAACTGGTGTCATTACTATCCCGATTGCGTAGGTCGATGCTCATGATGTCAATCACTGGATTGCCTGGTCCAGACCAATCTCATTAAAATCAGATTTTAGTTCTCGCTACCGTTCATTTAAGATCTGAAGACATCCCATTAGGGGTCATGTCAGGCCGACCTTGCGCGAACTTTGACCGACCAATGGAATGACCAGTCAGAAGACAGCTTTCTCGTGCTTTACGGCACTAATTTCAAATTGGCGACTACGCTTCGAAACATATTTGGACAAATTCTCGATTACAAATTTGAAACCTGAACAAAAGAACATTCTGGAAGTGCTAATAGATGGGCTAGATTGTATTGATTCAGTCGTTAAACCCGTAACTATCGTTCTGAATAAAGTTTTCTAGGTTGCATGATTAGAAATCACATTCCGACTGTCACTTTCATAATCTGGTAAGCGATGTTCTGATTGGTCGGATGAAAGGTCGTTCTGATGTGAGCCCTAATGGGATGTCTTCAGATCTTTTTTTAGCGGTAGCGAGAACTTAGGTCTGATTTGAATGAGATGGGTCCAGACTCGATTACCCCTGAAGATCCAGGATAGTACAGGTTTTCAGCAACCCATGCTTGCACTAAGGGGCGACTAACGGGATCGGGTGGTCAGGCTCGCTGACCTGGTTGATGCATGTCAACTTACCCAAAATGTGTGGATCGTTACTCATGATGTGAATCACTGGATTGTCTGGTCCAGATTTGATTCTTTACAGACCGCTGTCGTATACCTGGAATATTCAATTGCTGAGTGCAGCGTTAAACAAACAAACATTACTAGCACCTTTGGTATTCATTGACAGTCTAATGTTTAGTCAAAAGTGTGTTCCTTATCAAATGTTGATTAGTAGAGTTTAGGTGGGAAAATTTGGGGCGTTTAGGAAATGTGGAGATGGGTCTGCTTCATGTTCAGTGTGTTAGGCAAACACCTGTCTGTTTTATCTCTCTTCTTGATGATATGTTTCCTTTATCCTACAGGTGAGCAGCGTCCGCCGCCAGCCAAGGAGAGTGGAGGTATGTTGTCGTCAATGGAGCAGATACTGAGTTGTCCAGTGTTCATGTTCCTTTAGAAGTTGGAGATATCCCTTAAACAGATGTATATCTGCTTCAGCAGTATTATCATCAGGTTCCTCACGGGGGCACGGGTGGCCCAGTCATCTGAGGCGCCGCGATTCGCTGTGCTGAGTTGCGTCCCATGGACACGCCAGAAACCTATGATTGTGGGTTCAAATCACGGTTCGCCCCGATTATGTTTCTAGGTTTGTCAGCACCATACCCGTGCTCGTGGATTTCACCGCAGTGATGAACGTCTGAGACCTGCATCACCTCGGGCTTTCCTCCCACATTAAGCTGACACGCCGCGATATAACGAATACTGTTAAAAGCGACGTTAAACACAACTCACTCACTCACTCACTCACTCACTCAGGTTCCTCACTGAACTAATTATTGCGTCCTAAAACAACTCTCACTCACTCCAGTAATATACAGTCAAGTCTCGTTAATCTGACATTCATTAATCTGACAATCGGCTTTATCCGACACTAATGGTGGAAACCGATTAAGTCAGGGCTATTTAGAACTGTTAATCCAAGACACTCCGACTCTGACACACCTAATTTGCAACAAATTACCAAAATCACTCATTAATCAGTCTCGTTAATCCGACACAGTAATCGGCATACTCCGTGGTCTTCTGCCCGCAAGTGCACAGCCTGTGTTGTGATGCGAGACGAGTCAGTTGGTAGCTGCATTTAACAACCGCTGCAGAGATAAACTTGCTTAACAAGCTAACAATGTAACATAACAATTTAAATATTTATTACGTGTTTGTATCGTTATCTATCGTGCAGTTGTCTGATTTTCGATCACGAATGTTGATATCACTTAATTGTGTTAAGCCGACATAAACATTAATCCGACATAAACATTAAGCCGACATAAACGTTAATCCGACATAATCTTATCCAAATAATCATGTCGGATTAACTGGACTTGACTGTAAACTCATCGCCAAAACTAACACGAATACCATACATGTTGGTTAATATTTGAAGACTTAGTCATATTCAAGAGATATTAGATTGGTTCAATGCACAAACGAACATACTGATATGTTGTGTGAACCGATGCTCATGAGCGCATTACATACGTCGCAGATCCATTACTCGAGATGCACCATTCGTCTCATGCGGGATTAGAAGAAAGAATAAAGACACTCTGTGGTAACACTTGGCTGGTTGTTAGTTTTGTCAATAATTGGTAACCATGGAAAACATCTCTACTTCACATACATACTTCTTTATGTGTTTCTTTGGTTCGTGTTTCTTTTGGTGATGAGTATATATTGCTACTTGTTAGGTTCAAGTTATTAGTATTGAAACACCCATACTTGCTGTAAAACGCGACTATGCTTGTCGTAAAAAGCGACTAACGGGATCGGGTGTTCAGGCTCGCTGACTTGGTTGATAGTTGTCATCGATCCCAATTGTGTGGATCGATGCTCATGATGTCAATCACTGGATTGTCTGGTCCAGACTCGATTATTTTACAGACCACCGTAATATATAGCTGTAATACTGCTGAGTGCGGCGTTAAACAACAACAAACAAAATGAGTGTTGTAACAAGTATAATTTAAATATATATTTTGTCGGCTTCTTGGGTTCAGGATCTTTGTGTTTCCATGGGTATTGTTGTAACATTTATGTCTTTTTCCGGGGGCACGGGTGACCCAGTCGTCTAAAGTGCCGTGATTCGCTGTGCAAAGTTGTGTCCCTTGGACACGCCAGAAACCTATGATTGTGAGTCCGAACCCTGGTTCGCCCCGATTATGTTTCTAGTTTTGTCAGCACCATACCCGGCTCGTGGGTTTCACGGAAGTGGTAAACGTCTGAGACCTGAATCACTTCGGGCTTTCCTCCCACGACATGATATAACTGGAAAACTGTTAAAAGCGGCATTAAACCCAACTCACTCACTCACTGACTATGTCTGTTTCCAGGTGGCCAGAAGGAGCCCGAGGATGATGGCTGGACGACAGTCCGTTACTGAAGAAGCGGAGACAAATGGCATCCTTTGGAATGTTAACAGAGGACTGCAAATCCTTGTAGAAATGTGTTAATCACTGATGCAATTGGATGTTTTCCTTAACATTGTGTGGAGGAATTGGCTTTCTATTGTGGTGGTGTTTATATGACAGTCAAACAAATTCTTTCACAATTGACAAAATATTTAACTCTGCAACTCAAATGTTTCTGATTGTATAAATGACCAGTCAAGTAACTTTACCTTCATCAAAATGTATCCTTGCATAAATATATGATGTAATGTATTCAGTGCTAAGTTCTATTGCTGAGTTTCTTCTCTGTACTGATTCTGACTTTATGAATTGCGATTGTATGTTGTCCATACTTGATTTAAAAACAAGTCATGAGCAGTTATATAAAAATTGGAAAGTATGAATAAAACTAAATAGTTAAACTTTGTTTTGTCCTTAAAGCAACAGTTCGTCCTTTTGTCCAAGGACTGCCTCTGTGGAGAAGTGGATAGAGCGTCTATTGAGGGTTGGTGGGTTGATCCCCGGACACATCCTACTCAAAGACGTTAAATGATAGTTGTTATTGCCCTGCCTGGCACTCAAAGGGATGACACGAGGACTTATCAGCTTGGAGGCTGTATGCTGTGTCTGAATGGGTGATCCATATTTAACTGGTGCATGGTCAGTGGGCTAGCACTATAAAGCCGACATTACTGTGGACTACATGAAGGAAACATGCATGCACGTTGCTATTTATAAGTGCAGTTATCTTAAATCCAACATTTTTACCTCATGTCAGCGTTTGTCCATCTGTCACATGGATTCAGGGCAACGTGTGGCCAACTCTAAAGAGTGGAGAGTGTCAAAGGTGGTTGTTTATAACCTGTCAGATATTGTGTAGAGGTGACATGGTTATTGTTTGTTGTACGCCGCACTCAGCAATATTCCAGCTATATGACGGCGGTCTGCGGTCTGGACCAGACAATCCAGTGATAGACATCATGAGCATCGATCCACACAATTGGAATACAATGACATGCATCAACCAAGTCAGGGAGTCTGACCACCTGATCCCGTTATTCGTCTCTTACGACAAGCAAAGTCGCCTTTTAAGGCAGGCATGGGTTGCTGAAGACCTATTCTACCCTGGATCTTCACGGGTCTACATTGCAGGATGAGATTAATTTCAGAGCACTTCAAACTGAATGTTTCATCAGTCCCATGTGAAACTACACACACTATGTTAAAGGGAAATACACCAATGTCTGGCAACGAAAGTAATTGATATTTGTGGCAAGAACATTTTCAAATAAATTAAGCAACCCAAGGGTAATAACTCCAGCTCAGGCCAGATTTGTCAGAAGGGTGACATCAAGACATCATTTACAAACAGCCACTCAGATAAAGGACTGGTTGCAACAGGTAACTGGTGTAAGATTACATGCCCAGACCTAGCAAATCACATGCACAGATGGGACCCGTGAAGATTCCGGTAGAATAGGTCTTCAGCAACCCAAGCTTGCCGTAAAAGGTGACTATGCTTGTCGTAAAAGGCGACTAACAGGATCGGGTTGTCAGGCTCACTGACTTGGTTGATGCATGTCATCGATCCCAATTGCGTGGATCGATGCTCATGATATTAATCACTGGATTGTCTGGTCCAGACTCTATTATTTACAGACCGCCGTCATATAGCTGGAATATTTGCTTAAACAACAAACCAACCAACCAACATGCACAGATGGCATTTGCTGCATGACGCCCACGTGTCCTTCCACAACATACTGCAGTAAGGTGTGGTGGTGCTGTGAACGACATCACTGCCACAATCAACGTTAGTCGGGCTCATGTATGTTTTCTGACGAATCGAGGTTCACTGTGTACTTCCGTGACCGAAGGAATCGAGTTTGGATACGTCCAACTGAGTTTTTTATGGACATCAACGTCATACAGCATGATCGTTCAGGGGGTGGGTCGTAATGGTATGGGGTGGTATCACAATGACTGGCACTCCTGAAGATCCGGGGTAGAACAGGTCTTCAGCAGCTCATGCTTGTCATAAGAGGCAACTAAATGGATCGGGTGGTCAGGCTCGCTGACTTGGTTTGATGCATGTCATCGTATCCCAATTGCATGGATGATGTCAATCACTGGATTGTCTGGTTCAGACTTGATTATTTACAGACCGCTGTCATATAGCTGGAATATTGCTGAGTGCAGCGTTTAACAACAAACAAGCAAACCAAAAGTATTCATTTCTGGAGTGTTATTAAGAATCAGTTTATCTGTTCTTTATTAAGTATCCGAGGTAGAACTCTCCTACACAGAAGTTCATACTTTTTCTCTTCAACTATTTCTCTGAACCTAAGCGGATACATGAAGCTGTAGCCCTGATGAAAGAGTCCAATATCACTGGGGGCATCCACGTGTTTGCCCTTTAGAAGCACACGATCTGCTTCATTGATTGTCCAGTATATGACCGACGAGAACACCGAACCATCAAACAGTGTGGACTGCTCAAATTGTACCAGCAAATCCAACACATTATTCTTCAGAACGTATGGAATGTAGACCATGTTCGTCTGATGCTGATTGGCACCATTTGTCTCAGAGATGACCAGGCTACCTGTAGACCTGTATTCAGAGGTGTGTGGGCCTTGGTCAGGTGAAGCTGGCGACAAGGGTCCATGCCACACCTTGTCCACTGGCAGGGAACCCACGGACCACACATTGAGTAACGTGTCGTCCTGCACGTACAGGTAGCCATCGACTGTGTACCCCATCTCCATCGCCCTGGCCAGACAGTGTCGCCTACAACACTCCCCAGTCTCCACCTCAATAAACGTCACAGGGAATCCGAGTTGTCTAGGGAGGGATTCAAATGCGAGCATGTCCTGTCCGCAGTACACAGTGTTGGGAAAGTGCCAGCCATACAGTAAGTCCAACACCTGTACATGCTGGAGAGTGGTGTTGCTGATGCTAATGATGAGAAGAATGTTCGAGTACACTTTGCTGTCATGAATAGTGTGAAAAGAAACATTAAATTTCACATTGGGACAGAATTTCATCATCCGGTCCAAATAGCTATATTCAAATGCTCGACCCGTATTAGTTGATAATTTTAAGGGCGGTGTCTGTTCATTGGGGCAGAAATGAACCTTTGTCTTCTTGAGCCTGATTGAGGTAGTCGTTGCTCTAGATGGTTCTTTGTATCCGATCTGTTTCAAGTCGTAGATCCATCTCTTGATCAAGTCGGCATCACAGACTTTCCAAAACCCCTCCTCAGCCATGGAAACCGAGAGGTCATTGACGCACTGAAAGAAGGATAGGTGCCTTCCACATTTCCATTGTTTAAGGAATGATATTAATGCATCAGTCTTATAATAGAGATCCTTCTCATCAACAGCATCTTCAAAGTCGGAGTGGGAGTTTCGTTTCTGGACCGCGTTTGGGGGGAAGAAAGCTAGGGACCCTCCTGTTTCCCACAGAAGTCTCTGAGCCCAGTACCCCCTCCAGATGTCGCACACGCGGAACCTTGTACTTGTTGGGATGAAGAGGGCCCAGAAAGCATCATAAAGAAATAACGTGTTTTGGGAGTTAAATGGCGAAAATACTCCTTCGGGAACAATGCCAGGCGGTGCCCTTCCATCAAAGGTCACATTCAATATGGGTACAGTTTTCTTCCGCATCAGTCTAGATATGGCGTCCAGGTCGGGGTCTCCGTCCACAGTGCCTTGTTGGATAGAGGGAGTCTTCCATTCGCCTAGCAAGTAGAGAATACTTTCATTTTCGCCCACAAAACTCAACGGATAGCCCCGAGGCCAGAGGGTCGGCTGGCCAAAGTGTCTGTAGGGATTGAACACCTCGTCGCCATTATACATAAGTCCCTTTATCACAGGGTTGAGGGTGAATCTCTTGAGTGAGTCCGTGAGTCTGTTGTCATCGTCAGTTTCATAGATAACCTTTGCTCCATTAGCAATGGCATACAAATAGCCAGCGTTCTTTCTGGCGTAGCTACTCTCTGGGAGGAAGTGCACAGTGGTCAGATGGAGACTTTGCTGGTCTTCTAAGCTTAAGTACACACAGTTGGGGTAACTGTAATAAAAACAAAGATATTCACGAAAACATTCAGGTTAGCCCAAAATACAGTAAACTACGGTTATAACGAACTCAAAGGAACCACTAATTCTAGTTCGCAATAACCGTAGTTCGCTTTAAGCATAAATTCAGCAAAAACACATCAAATGGCTGGGACTAAAGAATAAGTTCATTATATCGGTCAGTTCGTTATAAGCATGTTCGTTATAAACGTAGTTTACTGAATATGTTCTGTTATATCTCTGATTGTTCAAATCCTGCCTTTGTTGATATATATTGTTACGTACGATGCAGTCGCGACTCGGATGCTTGTTGCTTTTGATGTAATTCAGACGTTTTGTGCAGCGTTCGGTTATAGCGTTCGGTTATTAGAATTTGAGTGACCTGAGTCAACCGAAGTTACCACATTTCTGGACATAGTTGACACGATTCAACATGAGTTGACTAGTGTTAATCAAGGACAACTTAGGACAGTACCCGAAATAAGACGCAGAAAACCTTAAATGCAAAACGAAATGTTCAGTTTCATTACTTCGTGCGGGTACAAAGCCAGAAGTGACGTAGATCTGTACCAGGGCGGTCGGGTAGCCTGGTAGTTAAAGCGTTCGCTCGTCACGCCGAAGATCCGGGTTCGATTCCCGACATGGGTACAATGTGTGAAGCCCATTTCTGGTGTCCCCCGCCGTGATATTGCTGGAATATTGCGATGAGGGGCGTAAAGCCATACTCACCCACTCACCGTACCACCTGTTGGTGAAATCCACTGAAGATCAACGCATGTTACTGAAGATCAACAATATATATATGATGCGCCAGGAAAGTAACTAGTCTCGATTTTGCACGAGAGTCAAGGCAAAATAGTGGTAAAAATGATATGAATGAATCACTGAAAATCAGTGACACCAGGTGTTCGTGGAAAGGTAAGCATGTCCTGCTGTACCAGTATCATCGCCTTTCTCCCAATGTACGTACTCTCTTTACTAAAGCATTCGTGACCAACTCGTGTTATTCCGGGACAAGCTGAAAAGCGACTCGTGCCCCTCTCATGGCCATTTTTGCGACCGGGTTCCGTCTTAGCGCAAACGGGCATACCTAAAACAATTGTTAACTCATTGCGTAATGGTTCACATATATTTCCCCATATATCATATATATTTCAAATGCAATTTAAAGCACATCGGGACATGCGGACTTATACAGTATGATTGAAGACATTTAACTGTGTCTTGGGTATATTTTTAGATGTAAGACATATGTAAAATCAAACTGTATTTCGGAGGGATTCTTTGCTGCAGAACTTGAAATCCAACGCGCATTCTGATTGGTTTGTCGTATTTTCGCGCATAACATTCATCGATAGGGGGACGGGTCTTCTTGCAGGTTACGGAAAGGGGCGAGCGGTGACGAATGTTACTAAAGATGAGAACTAGCTCCAGCTAAATACTCACTACCAGTCACGCGGTGTTTTCCTGTCGCCGACAACGACGACCGCCCATCCAGGCAGCGTGGACAGGTACTTGATATTCTCCGTGGGAGGAAAGATAGTTGTGACGACGATCCATCTGTCCCGGCTTCTGTGGTTCAGAGGGACCCCCGATCCACGCTCCCCCCTCGCAGCACCCTTAACTGTATTTCCCGGCTTCTGTTCCTCCCACAAGGAAGACCCGGCTGTTGTGGTGCTGCTTGATTCGCTGCCAGGCTGTTCGGAACGCTCCATGTATTTCCGGAAGTGGTCAACTGGGCTTTGTCTGTTGGTTAACCAACGATGGTTGTAGGATATGGTTATGTCATAAGTAAGTTTGTAAAACTGTAATTAAAATCGCCAAAACCTTTTGCGTATTCATAAGAAATGCCAAAAGCAGAGTCGATTGTACGATTCCGACTATATCACGAGGATGTGTTTATTAATTATTATCAAATGGTGATGATACCAAATGTTCACAAAAAGGTGAGTGTATCCTGCTCTACCGTTGGCACCCGTCTCAAACACATGCAAAGGCAAGTCAATTGTTCACCACGGGGGTGGGTGTGTGGGTGTGGGTGCATGTGTTGGGGAATGGTGTGTGTGTGTGTGTGTGTGTGTGTGAAGGCACGGGTGGCCCAGTCGTCTGAAGCGCCGCGATTCGCTGTGCAGAGTTGCGTCCCTTGGGCACGCCAGAAACCTATAATTGTGGGTTCGAATCCCGGTTCGCCCCGATTATGTTTCTAGGTTTGTCAGCACCATACCTGTGCTCGTGGATTTCACCGAAGTAGTAAACGTCTGAGACATGCATCACTTGGGGCTTTCCTCCCACCTTAAGCTGACACGCCGTGATATAACTGGAATACTGTTAAAAGCGGCGTTAAACCCAACTCACTCACTCACTCACCTGAACAATCACGAAAACATTTGGTACAAGTCAAAATGGGGAATTGCAATGGACATAATTTTGGTCCCTGATGAATAACATATGAAAATGGCCGCCACATTTTCACTACGAGACCGCCTCCGCGATCTAGTGGTAGAGCGGAGAGCAATAGGTCCGGGGTTCGATTCCCGGCCGCGTAATACCAAAAGTAGTTAAAATATAGCACTTGTTATTACCCTGCCTGACGCAGTAAGGACTGGTCGGCTCTTTGTACACTTCAGATAACATTGCTTTCATTTTGGACACATTGTCTTACATCTTGGAAGACCGAGATGTAAGTGTATTATCCGGGTCATTACGTGTGACAGATGCCTCCTGGATCAGGGGATATGTGTCGGGTTGGATAGTGGCGTGGAAAAATCAAAATGTTTTGCAATAATTAATACGTTACGGAGATTGCACAAATGCAAGTAAATCTTATGAGTTTTTGAGAATAAGCATGGTATTAATTACACGTGCCTCCAAAACCTCTGTAATATACAGAAAGTCTCTCTTTGACTGTTTAGAGGAATATGGTGAATCTCATTTGGTGGAACATTTGGTTGACCAGGAATATCTCTCTTGGCACGGATTTTATGGAACTTTGGAATCCTGGACAGAAGAGGCATTGACAAGTGTTCAGGTTTTCGAGTCATGCCATAGTTTATATTACTGATACGTGGTTTTGGAAGATTTCTTCCTCCCAAAACATAATGTCTTTTTTTATGGCATTTTTACACCAAGTTCTTTGATCAAACAATTTATGCAATGATGCTGACGTGTACTGGTCAGAGGTATGCTAATCGACACAGACCGCCTCCATGGTCTAGTGGTACAGCGTCCGCCCGGGGAGCGGAAGGTCCGGGGTTCGATCTCCGGCCGCGTCATACCAAAAGACGTTAAAAGATGGTAGTTGTTGTTACCCTGCCTGGCGCTCGGCATTAAGGGGCTAAAACAAGGACTGGTCGTCTCGGAGTCAGTATACTGTGTCTGAGTGTGGTATTCATGTTAAACTGTGGGCTAGCACTATAAATCGGCATCAATCCGGACAAGTACAATCAGCCACACAAACACACACACGTACATGCATGTCGCTATATAAGTGCAATAATCTTGGACGCGACGTTAAACCCCATTTCACCTCACCTCACCTCACCTCACCTCACCTCACCTCACCTATTCGACACAAACTTTCCTTGGAGGGCAGCCCGACTTTGGATGACAGATAGTTGTGACAGAATGGGGTTATTCCATTTTCCTGATGTTCAGTGTAGATGGCACCAATCCAGGCCAAGTGTTAAAGGCAATTTATACTTATCCAAGTCTTGTGTGAACTGTAGATTACACCAGACAGGTCCCAGTTTTACCGGCAAGTTATACTTATCCAAGTCTTGTGTGAATTGTAGATTACATCCCTTAAGTCCCAGTTTTACCGGCAAGTTATACTTATCCAAGTCTTGTGTGAATTGTAGATTACATCCCTTAAGTCCCAGTTTTACCGGCAAGTTATACTTATCCAAGTCTTGTGTGAATTGTAGATTACATCCCTTAAGTCCCAGTTTTACCGGCAAGTTATTCGTATTCAAGTCTTGTGTAAATTGTACATTTCACTAATCGCTTAATCGCTTACCGCGCCATGACTGTGGAATATATATGCATACTAAAAGCTTAGGCAAGTCTAGATCCAACTAAACCAAGTCTTTGATTCAAAACACAGTAGCGCAGGCTCTTTTGAAAAAAATAACAATTATTTTAAAGAAATGTTTCAGTCTTATCTTTTACTTGTGATAACTTTAATTTACCCCAATCTGAACAATGTTTTAACAGTTGATAACGTTAATCTATACCTGATGTTAAATCAGGCTGCACAAATCTGCCCCTAGTGTAAGCAGTGTCACATGCCACTCTATGCCTGTTGTTAACTGTAGACAAGACTAATTCAAATGTAGACTGTTAGATCCAGTGTTAACTGTAGACAAGACTAATTCAAATGTAGACTGTTAGATCCGGTGTTAACTATAGACAAGACTAATTTAAATGTAGACTGCTAGATCCAGTGTTAACTGTAGACAAGACTCATTTAAATGTAGACTGTTAGATCCTGTGTTAACTGTAGGCTATACAAGGCTATTCCTGGTATTAACTGTAGATAACGAAACTTTATGCCTAGATTTGATTGTAGATCCGGTGTTAACTGTAGGCTATACAAGGCTATTCCTGGTGTTAACTGTAGACAAGACTAATTTAAATGTAGACTGCTAGATCCAGTGTTAACTGTAGACAAGACTAATTTAAATGTAGACTGTTAGATCCTGTGTTAACTGTAGGCTATACAAGGCTATTCCTGGTGTTAACTGTAGGTAACGAAACTTTATGCCTAGATTTGATTGTAGATCCGGTGTTAACTGTAGGCTATACAAGGCTATTCCTGGTGTTAACTGTAGATAATGCCTAAATTTTATTATAGATCCGGTGGTATGGTAACTGAAGGCTATACAAGGCTATTCCTGGTGTTAATTGTAGATAAAGAAAGTTTATGCCTAGATTTTATTGTAGATCCGGTGTTAACTGTAGGCTATACAAGACTATTCCTGGTGTTAATTGTAGATAAAGAAAGTTTATGCCTAGATTTTATTGTAGATCCGGTGTTAACTGTAGGCTATACAAGACTATTCCTGGTGTTAATTGTAGATAACGAAACTTTATGCCTAGATTTTATTGTAGATCCGGTGTTAACTTTAGGCTATACAAGGCTATTCCTGGTGTTAACTGTAGATAACGAAACTTTATGCCTAGATTTTATTGTAGATCCGGTGTTAACTGTAGGTTATACAAGGCTATTCCTGGTGTTAACTGTAGATAACGAAACTTTATGCCTAGATTTTATTGTAGATCCGGTGTTAACTGTAGGCTATACAAGGCTATTCCTGGTGTTAACTGTAGATAACGAAACTTTATGCCTAGATTTTATTGTAGATCCGGTGTTAACTGTAGGCTATACAAGGCTATTCCTTGTGTTAACTGTAGATAACGAAACTTTATGCCTAGATTTTATTGTAGATCCGGTGTTAACTGTAGGCTATACAAGGCTATTCCTGGTGTTAACTGTAGGCTATACAAGGCTGTCCCTTGGGTTAACTGTAGATTATATGCCTGGTGTATAATGTACACTACACACATGTGTGCCTTGTGTTAATCTGTAGGCTATGCCAGCCTATTCCTGATATTAACCGTAGATAACTCTACTCTATGTCTGGCGTTAACTTAGAACGGCGGGTATCTGTAGGCTATACCGCAACGAGCCTTGTGTTAACTGTAGGCTACACCAGCCTACGCTGACCTATCCATAATCTTACCTGGGAGGGTCTGTTGCTGATGCATTCTGGGATACCAGCCAGTTCACGTATAGGACATAAACACTAGTTGCCATGACAACTGCGATGAAGATCCGTTTGCCGTTCATGATTCCATACGATGTGGCGACCCCATATCCCCCGAGCTTTCCTCGCGTATCGGAATTACATGTAGGACGTCGCCAGTGTCAACAAGCCTCGCCTTCAATAGTGTGAAGTGACAAGCTTTCAGTGCTACTATTGTGTTGGTCCAATAGCTTTGAGCTCTCGGGTAATGTCATCAGCTGAACACACAGGAGCCCCTTTTGTGCAGCAATTCACTGCATGTTATATACTTCAGGGCCGATATGTTGAGTGTGTGTATGTTAGTGTGTTTGTTGTGAATACAATATTCAAGCTGTGTGTTGTGTGTGTGTGCGTGTGTGGCCTAGTCGTCTAAGGCGCCGCGATTCGCTTGGGCACGCCAGATACCTATGTTTGTGGGTTCGAATCCCGGTTCGCCCCGATTATGTTAATAGGTTTGTCAGCACCATACCCGTCCTCGCGGGTTTCACCGAAGTGGTAAATGGCTGAGACCTGTATCACTTAGGGTTTTCCTCCCACGTTAAACTGACACGCCGTGATATAACTGGAATACTGTTAAAAGCGGCGTTCAACCCAGCCCACTCACTTACTCCAGCTGTGTGGCGACATGTAAATAATCGACAGGCCAGGAATAGATATGATATGTTAAAATTGAGGTGAAGTGAAATGGGGTTTAACGTCGCGTCCAAGATTATAGCACTTAAATAGCGACGTGCATGCACGTGTGTGTGTGTGTGTGGCTGCTTGTACCAGACTGATGCTGATTTATAGTGCTAGCTAACTGAGATACCATGCCGCAGTTTAACACAAATACCCCACTCAGACACAGTATACTGACTCCGAGCCTACCAGTCCTTGTTTAAGCGCCTTAATGCTGAGCGCCAGACAGGGCAACAACAAGTACCATATTTTAACGTCTTTTGGAATGACGCGGCCGAAGATCGAACCCCGGACTTTTCGTTCTCCGGGCGGGCGCTCTGTTGCTAGATCACGGAGGAGGTGTGATTTGTTAGGAGAAACATGTACAGTTTTGATATAGATACATCTTGTGCACATCACCTGTTGTGAGATACACATTGATATGATGTATGTAATATCGACAAGAACTTTTCTTATTTTGGCATACCCCACTTTCATGTTTTGTTCAAAATATCAATACGGGATTTGCTGAACATGTAATTCAACCAACCTGACCCCAGCTTGCTTCTGATATAAAGGGACCCAGAAATGTACACGCAGACACTCAAGTGACAATACTCTCCCTGAAACACAAGTGACAATACTCTCCCTGATACATAAGTGACAGAACTCTTCCTGTCATGCAGATAAACAAGTGACAATACTCTCCCTGATACATAAGTGACAGAACTCTTCCTGTCATGCAGATAAACAAGTGACAATACTCTCCCTGTCATGCAGATACACAAGTGACAATACTCTCCCTGATACATAAGTGACAATACACTCCCTGATACACAAGTGACAATACTCTCCCTGATACACAAGTGACAATACTCTCCCTGTCATGCAGATACACAAGTGACAATACTCTCCCTGATACATAAGTGACAATACACTCCCTGATACACAAGTGACAATACTCTCCCTGATACACAAGTGACAATACTCTCCCTGTCATGCAGATACACAAGTGACAATACTCTCCCTGATACATAAGTGACAATACTCTCCCTGATACATAAGTGACAATACTCTCCCTGATACACAAGTGACAATACTCTCCCTGATACATAAGTGACAATACTCTCCCTGATACATAAGTGACAATACTCTCCCTGATACATAAGTGACAATACTCTCCCTGATACACAAGTGACAAAACTCTCCCCGCTACACAAATGACAATACTCTCCCTGATACACAGGTGACAATACTCTCCCTGATACACAAGTGACAATACTCTCCCTGATACAGAAGTGACAATACTCTCCCTGAGCACAAGTGACAATACTCCTCCTGATATACAAGTGACAAAACTCTCCCTGATACACAAGTGACAATACTCTCCCTGAGCACAAGTGACAATACTCTCTCTGATACATAAGTGACAATACTCTCCCTGAGCACAAGTGACAATACTCTCCCTGATACACAAGTGACAATACTCTCCCTGAGCACAAGTGACAATACTCTCCCTGATACATAAGTGACAATACTCTCCCTGATACACAAGTGACAATACTCTCCCTGATACACAAGTGACAATACTCTCCCTGATACTCAAGTGACAATACTCTCCCCGCTACACAAGTGACAATACTCTCCCTGATACACAAGTGACAATACTCTCCCTGATACACAAGTGACTATATTATGTCTCCCTTTCAAAGAGACAATACACTATTTTTTAACTTAGACAATGTTATCGCTTTTATCTCTCATATCACCTCGACAATATACTTGCTTTGATACAGACAATACACAAGAGACTTCTCTTCCAGCCGACAATACTTTCATGAAAGCAATACTCTTTCTTTCACCAAGGCAATACTCTATCACCGAAACAATACCCCCCCCCCCCCCCCCCCCCCCCTTTCACGGAGACAGTGCGTTATCACCGAGACAATACTCCCCCGTTCATGAAGGCGATACACTTTGTTTCACCAAGACAATACTCCCCTTTCATGAAGACAATACTCTTTCTTTCGCCAAGACAATACTCTTCCACCGAGACAATACTCTCTCTTTAACCTGGACACTTTTCTTCCTTTCATCCAGACAATGCTCTCCCTTTGACGAAGACAATATTTTCGCTTTCATAATGACAATTTTCTCTCTTTCTCCCTTTGAACTGGACGATATTTACCCTTTCATATGGACAATAATGTCCCGTTCATCTTGAAAACAATTTGCCCGTCTATGTGGACAATAGACTCCCTTTCATGTTGACAATATGTTCGCTTTCACATTGACAATTATCTTTCTTTCACCAAGAGTACTCACCCTTTCACCCAGACAATAGTTTCCCTTTGACATGGACGGCAGTTACCCCTTTTCTATGGACAATAATTTCCCTTTCATGTTGAAAACAATTTGCCCTTTCATGTGGACAATAGCCTCCCTTTCATATTGACAATAGCCCCCGTTCATGTGGACAATGGCCTCCCGGTCATGTGGACAATGGCCTCCCGTTCATGTGGACAATAGTCCCCTGTTCATGTGGACAATGGCCTCCCGTTGATGTGGACAATAGCGCCCCGTTGATGTGGACAATAGCCCCCCGTTCATGTGGACAATGGCCTCCCGTTCATGTGGACAATGGCCTCCCGTTCATGTGGACAATAGTCCCCTGTTCATGTGGACAATGGCCTCCCGTTGATGTGGACAATAGCCCCCCGTTGATGTGGACAATAGCCCCCCCGTTCATGTGGACAATGGCCTCCCGTTCATGTGGACAATGGCCTTCCCTTTCATGTGGACAATAGTCCCCCGTTCATGTGGACAATGGCCTCCCATTCATGTGGACAATAACCTCTCGTTCATGTGGACAATGGCCTCCCATTTATGTGAACAATAGCCTCCCGTTCATGTGGACAATGGCCTTCCCTTTCATGTGGACAATAGTCCCCCGTTCATGTGGACAATGGCCTCTCGTTCATGTGGACAATGGCCTCCCGTTCATGTGGACAATAACCTCTCGTTCATGTGGACAATAGTATTTATGTTTATCAGACAGGAAGCGATTGCCAGATTGTGGGATATTATTGGAACTCTTTAATCTGTAAATATTATGAGCATGTAATATCCATGTCTCTTTTGTTGATTCACAACGCCATTGTTTACGTATTTGCAAAAACGCCTCTGTGGTTTTGAGAATAGAATTATTTATTCCTTTCCTAATTGTCACTCGCGAACATTCGGCTTCCGTGTAAAATGCATCCGTGACTAGAGAGAAGAAAGTGACGTCATTTCTATATGCACTACTACTGTTGTGAGGGCGTTACACTTGTGAGGGCGTACACGTGTAGCCTAAGACGTACAATTCCCACCAGCCTACGTCATCAGTTACTGTTTGTTGTATGTGCCCACGCCTTATGAGTGAGTGAGAGAGTTGGGTTTGACGCCGCTTTGGGCAGTATTCCAGTTATATCACGGCGTGTCAGCTTAATGTGGGAGGAAAGCTCGAAAAGATGCAGGTCTCAGACGTTTACCACTTCGGTGAAACCCACGAGCACGGGTATGGTGCTGACAAACCTAGAAACATAATCGGGGTGAACCGGGATTCGAACTCACAATCATAGGTCCCAAGGGACGCAACTCTGCACAGCTGGGCCCCCCGTGCCCCCCACACCTTATGAAAATCTAATTGAATTTTGCCATGAACATGGGATGTATAAACACATATAATGTGGGTATTGTATTGTAAATCACCAGGGGCAGATACATTATATATTCCGGGAATTTCTATTTGTTTTCCCCGTGTTGTTTTGTTCAGGTTAACATTTGACTTGGCTTTGCCTGTGTTTGTGACGGGTGACATCGGTGGGGCAGGATACGCTCACTTTGGTATCATCAATTGTTGATAGTGATTCATGGACGAATGCTCAAGATAGGATCGGAATTGTACAAACAGGGCAGAGGTATCTTGTAAATATGGAAAGGGTTTTGTCGCATTTATTTTCTTCTGAAAGGAGCCCAACAGTTTAATGTCACAAATAAGAGGTAAAACAAGCGGGCAATTTTTTTTTTCAAAAAGATTCCAGCACCCCCTACCCCACCTCTACACCCCTCTGTCCCCACAACTTCCACGAATACCATATGGTCGGTCCCTAAGAAGGAAACAACAAACCACTGATATAATTTATGTTTATGATATAAATATTTATTACTTTTAAAAAAGAATATGCAGCTGTTGACGTAGTCTGTAATCGTCCACTTATATAATGGTGGTATGGTACCGCCTCCGTGACCTAGTGGTACAGCGTCTAGTCGGAGAGCGGAAGGTCCGGGGTTCGATCCCCGGCCGCGTCATACCAAACGACGTTTAAGGATGGTACTTGTTTTTACCCTGCCTGGCGCTCGGCATTAAGGGGCTCAAACAAGGACTGGTCGGCTCGGAGTCAGTATACTGTGTCTGAGTTGGGTATTCATGTTAAACTGCGGCATGGTATCTCAGTGTGCTGGCACCATAATTGGCATCAATCCTGCATCAAATCGACATCAAACACAACAATAATATCCAAACAAGTTCGGTGGCTGACTTTGTGTGCTGGCGATTAGGTGCCTAACTCTTGCAGTGTGGGTTCGAATCCCTGATGGGATTAATCAGGTGGAAAATATGACCATAAATACATGAAAAATATCTATATAGAACCAGATAATCCCTCTACTGCGTGAAAATCAAAGTTACTATAACACTTTCAATGCATGTACAAGCTTACATAGATACATGACATAACATATATAAAATCATTGCATGGTAACAATATGAGATTAAACTGCTGGAGAATAAGATTTACGGGCACCAAACTTTCCAAAAATCGCTGATGAACATAAAGACGCCGAGATGTGCCGAACTGTGCCGATCGCCGGAATGCGATGTGGCATTCGTGACCAACTCGTGTTACTCCGGGACAAGCCGAATAGCGACTCGTGCCCCTCTCAAGGCCATTTTAGCGACCGGGTTCCGTCATCGGGCAAACGGGCATACCTAAAACAATTGTAAACTCGTTGCGTAATGGTTCACGTGTAGTTCCCCATATATTGTATATATTTCAGATGCAATTTAAAGCACATCGGGACATGCGGAATTATACAGTGGGATTGAACACATTTAATTGTTTCTTGGGTATATTTTTAGATGCAAGACATAAACTAAGCGGCAAAAGAAAGTATAGGTTGGCAATTTGTAATTTTCCTAAAAGCAGCGATAACTAGTGGAAAGTGGCTTGAGAAAATGACTGCCCAGGAATAGGTACCAAAAAACACCTCGCCCGAACGCGCCACCTATGATGGCGCTCGTTCGGTGACAAAAATATGGTGAAATAGGTTTCCCGCCTATGGCACATCCAAACATTTGATCTGACAACCGGAACCTTTCACGACGGGGTCGTTAAACAACAAACAAACAAACTCGATGGGGTCGGAAAATTTTCACAACAACTTCATCAGTTCGATCCTGACATTTTTACCGGGTCAGAACTAAATTTGGGCGGAACAAGAACATGCTTGTTCACAGAAAACGTGACACTGAATCTAATTTAAAATTTGCATGTAAGTGTGTAGAGGTTATGCAGCTTCTCCTCCTGTGTTCGCCCCCTCTTAAGACCTTTACCTGATGCAGTGTTATTGTTCGAGAAGACATTTATTTTAGCCCCCATTACACTGGGCTGCGACCTTTGTGCCGCCTTCGAGCGATCAAAGGCCCCATTACGACAATAAACTACTTTTCGAAATAAGGGAAAACCCCGGTAGTTTAACATGCTAAATATAGCCCCAGCAATGTCGGCAAACACAGATACGTAGACTTTATTCCAGTGCAAATTCTCTTTGAAATATCCGACACATATTTGGTCTTATATTGATGAGTTGGAATTATTTTGATTGATTTATTTTCGTTAAAAATTCCAGCTGTACATTGAAAGTTTTGCTGATGATTTAACTGATTGACATCCAGACAAACCTTTTGGTGCAACGGAAAAGTGCCATCCTTTAACACCCTTTAGTATGACGAACCACCGACCTTTTAACGTGGCGAAAAAAAAAATTAGCTGGACAAATTAAAAAAGTGATATTCATTTTCGATTTCGTTTAAATTACAAACTTTACATTTTTCACGAGGAATATTATAGTGTCGTCCACGTTCAAATTCTAAATTGTGAGAACTATGCCGAAAACGAGTCAATGTGGCTCTGAATTTATTTACAGTAATACAACTCAAATAGCTCTCACATAAAATGTATGTTTTAACTGCACATAATAAGCCATTTGGGGCTTTCAGATAAATCACTATGACAAACCTGAAAAAAGTTGTCATTTAGCCGTTGACGTGACATATTTAAAAATACGGTTTATAATCACATGTTTGAAAGAACCAGACATCACCAAATCCTAATATAAAAATAACAGTTTTAAGTTTCGTTACCCAATTTACGTGGCCTTGTTCATCGAACAAGCGCGACTTATTGCAACATTTTTGGGGTAAACGGGATTCCTGCATATTATATAGAGACAGCCAATATTTGACATATTTCAAAACAGCAAGCGACTGAATACAGTATCTGAAACACTCGCCTAACATCCATTTACATTTAAAAGGCACAAACAGGCATACAGGTGAACCCCCAAATTTCAGCCCCGAATAAAAGTATTGGTGTTATCTTTTCATATCTATCGATATATCGATCATTCTTGCGTGTATTGATAGATCTAGGTAATTTATCTCCCCTATATTACCAAACACATGGGGACGGTCGGGTAGCCTAGTGGTTAAAGCGTTCGCTCGTCACGCCGAAGATCCGGGTTCGATTCCCGACATGGGTACAATGTGTGAAGCCCTTTTCTGGTGCCCCCCGCCGTGAAATTGCTGGAATATTGCTAAACGTTGCGTAAAACAATACTCACTCACTCAAACTCATGAATAGAAATAGTGTTTTAAAAAGAATTACAACTGACGAAAGTAAATATTCTAATTGATATATACCGGTACATCAATAAATATTCTAATTGATATTACTTGGTTCGGTAATATCATGACGTCACTATATTTTCTCAAGTCAAGGATATTTTTTAAAACTGAAGCCGCGTTCAAATGTATACTTTAGGATGGAACAACTCATTCTTTTCCGGGAACAGGGCGTGTTTACGTCAACAGTGGCGTGTGAAAATGACATGGAAATTACAAGCTCAATATCTTTACAGAGTTCCAAAAATATCCCACCATCTCTAGAGCTTCCTTTCCGATGACATAAATATAATCCTCGTCGCTGTGTAGTTGATCATTGCCAGATCAACCGGCGGAGACGTGTGAACTATTGCAATAACTCTTCTTGAATAAGTGGTCAGATGAGAATCATTTACCTATGCGCCACAGGTTAGTCAGTTTCAATTTTATATTATCCTATTCATCTTTAATTATTTTATTCTCTCATAATTTGGGGGCACGGGTGGCCCAGTCGTCTAAGGCGCCGCGATTCGTTATGCAGAGTTGCGTCCCTTTGTCACGCTAGAAACCTATGATTGGGTTCGAATCCCGGTTCGCCCCGATAATGTGTCTAGGTTTGTCAGCACCATACCCGTGCTCGTGGGTTTCACCGAAGTGGTAAACGTCTGAGACTTGCATCCTGCACCTGCTTTCCATCCATATTAAGCTGACACGTAACGATATAACTGGAATACCACCCAACTCACTCTCATAATTGAATGTTTTGATAAAATAGAAAACAGATGTTTTAAGTCTTTTGGGATGATATGCAAACGAAGACCTGTATGTAATTCGTGTGTCTCAAGTTGAAACTAAAAAAGTACTTTTGGCTGGTTCGACTAATCTTCCTTTCGAAAACATTTCTCTGATTATTATTTGATATTCCTATTTTGACAAACATAAATGCATACTAAACCACCTTTTTCAGCCGTGGTATTCACCTTACAACTGATTTCAACTGGTGTGGCTGCACCAGTACCTGGAGAGAATGGTCTCTGGGCGGACCCATGTGGTAGTGAGTCGGTGTCAAGCCTCTCTCTGAGACACCGCGGCCGCTCGCCTCCGTCACTCCCCGGAGAGTTGTGGTCAGTCAAACGCATATCTCTTGAAGGGAGGAATCTTGCAGATGCGATAATGTTGGCAATAGTAGGTTGTTTTATTCGTAGATAATACTAGATGATATATATTTCATGAACATAACATGTCTGAGGAATTCATTGATAAAACAGTTCTTTAAATTGAAGTGACAAAATCATTTTCATAATCAATAAGACCCGTGAAGACCCGGGGTAGAATAGGTCTTTAGCAACCCATGATTGCCGTAAAAGGCGGGGTTTATGCATGTCATCGCATCCCAATCGCGTGGGTCGATGCTCATGATGTCAATCACTGGATTGTCTGGTCCAGAATCGATTATTGACAGACCTCCTTTATAAAACTGGAATATTGCTGAGCGCGGCGTTAAACAACAAACAAACAAACAAACATTCATAAGACATGTCTGCTTCAACCATAAACATGTGCTTATGAATTCCGATGGAATATTTATGATACCAGGTGTTCGCGAAATGTGAGCGTATTCGCAAATGAATGGAACTAGTAGTAGTTTGCATTTTTATCGATCCATGAGACTAAGTTTATCAGATCGGTTATGCATTGATCACACTATCCGTAAAATGCTATAACGGATTTCTTTTATTGTTTTGTAGAAAGGAAGAATCAGTTCAGACTTACGAAATTACCTTGACGCCCACTCCCCTCTAGAGGGATTCCCCAGCACAGGTGTGTCATTTACACCTGGAATGCAGGTATGTTATAACTGTGAAGTATTAGTTTGTAGGGAATGAATAGTTCAATGGACACTGAATCTTTGCCCCCCTCCCCTCTCCCCTCCCACGTGAGGATTCCGGGTCAGAATACATACGACAAACGCTGGTTGTAAAAAACGCCCAAATTGATCGGGTGGTCAGATTCGGCTGCCAGGTCATTTGCTTGTCATCGTACCCCGACGGCGTGATCGTTGCTCTCAATATCGATCACTTGATTGTCTGACCGAGACTTGATTATTTATAGACCCCTTCATAAAGCTGGAATATTGCTGAGTTAATCAACAACAAATAAACGAACCAACTTTTAGTTATACGGACCTGCAATGGGCCCGAGGACCTCAACTGGACGCCAGATGTAAACTCAATGAGAAGAATATACGCCTGGTCTAGGAAAACTATGGGAAACCATATCCTAAACAGTTCCTGACTTCCGGTGAATGAATAAAGGCCGGTCTCTAATACACGGAAGTCGGATATCCAGTAAAGAACTTCCATCGACTGAACATACACATCGGTGGCGTTCGGTTATGTAGTATGTGTTGTCGCTCATTCGTGACAAACTCGTGTTATACCGAGACAAACCAAATAGCGACTCGTGCCCCTCTCATGGCCATTTTTTGCGACCGCGTTCCGTCTTAGCGCAAACGGGCATACCTAAAACAATTGCCAACTCGTTGCGTAATGGTTTACATATATTTCCCCATATACTATATATATTTCAAATGCAATTTAAAAAGCACATCGGGATATCCGGAATTATACAGTATGATTGAACACATTTAACTGTGTCTTGGGTATATTTTTAGATGCAAGACATATGTAAAATCAAAAATTATTTCTGAGGGATTCTTTGACGCAGAACGTGAAATCATACGCGCATTCTGATTGGTTTGTCGTATTTTCGCGCATAACATTCATCGATAGGGGGACGAGTCTTCTTGCAGGCTACGGAAAGGGGCGAGTGGTGTCGAATGAGGGGGGCGAGTCTTCTTTCAGGTTACGGAAACGGGCGAGTGGTGTCGAATGAGGGGGGCGTGTCTTCTTGCAGGTTACGGAAAAGGGCGAGTGGTGACGAATGGTTGTCGCTTTCAGTTGCTCTTTCTTTCTCCAAAAATAAAAATAAATGAAATCTTTACCAATAGCATGTTGAGTAAGTTAGTGTGTGGGCGAATGAGATGCATTCAATCATAGTAACATGCGAGTGAGTGAGGAAGCGGACGGCCTACATAGTAACTTGTGTGTGAGGAAGAGAGGGATCACGGGGAGGTAACACCAGGAATACACTTGACCTCAGGTCTTCATCGTGTCGGGCGAACGCTTTAACCTCTAGACTACCCCACCGCCCCTTGTATAATACCCATGATGATGTGCTGTTTGTGTTTTACACAATGGCGTCAGTAACGTGATGATGATGATGATGATGATGATATGTTCTACTTCAGATCGGAGATATGATCATGATAGAAGTGGAACGTTTGTCAAAGATTAGAGTTTTCCTGAAAGGAGCTCGCCTTGACACCAGGAGCTACACGGACAACATAAGAAGACTTGAACAGAACAACGTTGACATGTTGTGTAAGTTGCATACGATGTTGCCAGGCCGTAGCGTGACAGCAGATGTGTCACGTGACATCATGCGGACCGACTATAGGAATCTCTCAGACACAACTGAAATCGATGGAAGGAACTACATCATTGCGCGAGATGTCAGCAAGATCCTTGTAGCAATAGAAGAAGGCGCGGAAGCATACAGGGAAGAACACAACTTGTAAATCTCACCAGATCACTACTACAGCCGTCCATTCTGTTAATGAATTTTTATATTTATTTTTTTCCTAAAACTGTATGATTTTAATGATGTTTCTGTCATATTTTATATTGACAATGTTGGCAATTGTACTTTAAAAAATGCATATTGTCGAACCATTCAGACTCACCATCGTCAATACCTCACGGAATTGTTTACACGACGTAGAACCTGACCTCATGAATTTAACCTCATATTTAATAAAACAATCATGTTGTAAATATATTTATTATTATTGTTGTTGTTGAAAACAGTGTTAAACATAGCTCATTAGTATTCGACTTTCCGAAAAGTCAAGTTCAATGAGAGTTATCCGTCTTGAGTTGGAACTCTTCAATAGGGGGTGTAAGTAGGTCACGGGACTACGCGAGACCTAACGTTATTTAGTACTTCCGGTGACAAACAACGTCTCGCGGCAATGGCGACAGCAGTGTCACTTCGGGCAGGGCCCGGCGAATCATATTTGGAACACGCAGGTGTAACTTAGAAAAACATGACATTGTCACAGGCATTAAAACACTCGAGATGGGGAACATGAATAGCAAGTGTTGGCTTGTCAAAGCAGTTGCAGTGTTGTCAAGACGTCCTATGGTCGATGTGAAACTGGCCGCTACCCATTCATAAATATTGAGGTAAGTTTTTTGCACACTTCTGATAAGTTGGTATAATTGTCAGTGTTGATAAGGCAATAATGGTCGGTTCATGGTTCATCATCACACGTACAATGGTGTTGGCGTTGTAAAATGAGCATAAACATTCGTTCTGAAGGTATTTGCAATATGCTCTCGGTTTGTGCACCATACAATGTTATGGCAAATTTCCATTACATCTATCCTGAGCCTTTTCCGATAATAAATGTTCGGCTCTGATAGGGAACGTCACAGAATTATAATTGTAGGTCCAGGGGAGATGACACAAACTATAGTCATATTTAAAGAAGGCCTATCGAGTGCATGTTGGCAACGCAAATTTTGTCAATACTTAATGTTGTGCAAGGAGACTTATGGGGGTGCCTGTGTTAATAAATAAGGATATGTGCCAATATCACGATGATAATTTTATGTGAACTGAAAAATCAGGTTTTATTCACACACAAAAATATTAATCTAATTTGTAAATAATGATGATTAAATCCTTGCGGTGTTTGTTATAAAGATCTCTGAAAAGTGACCTCACTTAAATGTATTCTGTGAATAGACTTGACCATTACAACCCCATTTAGCATTTGTTAAGCATGCTTAATTTATTAATTATATCTTGATGTAGGCATTGTAAGAAATGGTTGGTATTTTAGAAGTATATATTATATGATCTCATAAGTGTTATTTATTTTTTGCAGTTGGACCATATTTCCATGTTTGAGGGGATCAAGATTTCCTCATCTTACTCACGAGTAGATGCATATGGATCACCAGAATTACCTTGATGCCAAGCATAACTGCACCTCAAGAGCATCTCAGACTATAACATATCTTCAGATTTCTTGGAATATTTTGTGGTCAAGCATTACATTGCCTATGAAAAAACAACTCTTGTTGTGTATACTGGTGTAAACATATTAAAGTTCTATCTGAACAGTTTGCTGAAGTATTGGCTCTGTAAATGATGTCTGTGACCATCAGAATACACCATATACACAGGACACTTGCTGGAACAGGACCTACTTGTCATCAACATTGTGTTGCAGAACATCTTGGGACTCTCTCATAAAGTCCAGTGTGAATCTAGATACTGACACCAGTAACAGTGCATGCTGGCACATTTATTTGTTCAGACTTGGCATTTGGGAATATTTGCCATGAATGTTTAATACTCATGACCTTGGAATAAAATTACTGAATAGATCTGAAGCTTATTTATTGTTTTTTGTCTGGGATAATGCCATACAAAAAAAGTTGTTTAATATTTCTGGTATCAGCCATGATACTGAATTGATATTGAATATAATATCATAACAATGCACATGGAATGAGTGATAATAGATTTCCAGTTTATGGGTCAAAATTTTCCAAGAAAATACAACAGATGCTTACCAATGAAAATTTAACTTAACCAATGGCATAGCAGTTGTTGCTTTGTGAAATGAATTCTTTGTTGAAATATCAACATGTCTTGTTTTTGCATCCCTGTTTTGGGTCCAGCATACAAATTACACTGATTGATAGAACAAACCCAATAAACATTAACATTTCTTGACCAGTAATCTTAAAACAGATTGGTCCAAATGGATAGCGGAAAATGTGAAATGACAGTTACCTCATTTGTTTGACTTGGATTTATTGGCAGAACATTTAAAATACACAAATATATGAAAAATAGGTGCAATTGTTTCTATCTCTTCATCAAGTCAATATGGTTGCACTACATTGTGTTCATCAGTGTTGACTGAGTGATAAGTTGAATCTATTAATGTTTTGGACTTGTGGCAATTTTTTTACTTGGTTCAATTGAGCCTCACAACCAGAAATATTAATTTAAAAAACCCTACCGTTTATCACAATTAATCTTTTAATCTTGCCCCTGCTATCAATCACAGTCTGCAGTGTTATAACAATTATATTGCTGACGAGGTGTAACACTTTTATTTCTTCCCTTCCCAACATTACACTTCATTTATTAGTAAGTATCTTTCTTAATGTAGGACATGTCATTGGTGATCGCCTCCATAATTCAGTGTATTTGTCTTCCATTTTGGCCACTTCTGACTTGAAGTTGCTGTGTGCTGGATGATGCTTCATCTTTTGGTTGCTGTACAGCAGAAATTCACTCCTGTATGACCAAGAAAAAAACCATTCATGTTCTGCAACAACATAGAACTAGACATCAAGTACATACACAGTGTAAAATTACCATTGTCCAACACCAGTTCTATTCATCACCGGACAAATAATGTTTACACAATTTGATGAATAAGTATATCACTGTGAATATTCATATGGAATACTAACAGCAGTTACTTGTTGCACAAACCTGAAACCACCTGAGACTAAGAGGTCTTTCATTGAAATATGCGAGTAAAATAAAACAATTTGACTTAAATACTTTTAATGTAACTATGATAATACATATTCAAATGTAGTTCGAAATTAAGGGGTATGTGTGTTTTACAGGATAGGGTCTGATATATTTATTTCAAATACTAGATTATAGTAATCAATATAATGTATTGACTTGCCTTCATGGTTATTTGATTAACTGTTGAGTGATTTGTGACACTATAAGTTATTATGTTTATTCTCCCATATATTCTTTTTTGGTGCATGTTGATGAGAAGAGCTTTATTTTATTCAATTTGGATAATTATTTTTGGGATCAATATATTTACAGGCAGGGCTAAGAAAATCTATTTGGCATGCAGTAATGACTGTCATTCATCCAAAGTAGAGGAAATTATTCATTTTCTTTCAACTCTTAATTATTTCACAAAAACATTTTTAATATTATTACCTTTTTTTTTCTTCTTTTTTTTTTTGGGGTGGGGTGGGGGTCTTTTGAGTCTTTCTTGTTAATTTCTGACATCCGCACTTCCATACAGTCATTAAGTACATGTAGGTGAGAGTAAACTTATGGTGCAAACTACCAAAGTGCAAGAAATAGTACATCTGCATTATTATATCTATTCACATTTAATATACAAACTAATTTTCATAATTACACATCAATTTATGCACAGGCTTTCTACATTGCATTTCACCTATTGTCTCCTTCATAAAAAAATATATTTATAAGTAAGTTTCTTCTCCAAACTAACAAATTTCTTAATGGAATATTATTTACTTAATTAAAGGTGTGTGACAGAGTAAACATGGTAATTATGACCAAATATAGTGCACATTAAATTTTAAGTTCCAAACACGTGACTGGGTTATTAAGTACTATAATTACTAAAAAAAATAAATAAATACAATATACTAAAATAAATTTCACGTTTAAAAATATATTCATAGCATAGATTTTCCAAATTTCATCCTCCAAATCTTGCCTAATTTAATGCCTATTCAAACTGTCAAAGGCACGGCTTCCATGACACTGATCATGCCGTCAGATACCAGAATAACGTGGTAAGTTGGGGAAAGTGGCCTACCTATTAGTAGTTACATCTTCAGAAGTAATATTACATCACAGAAACATGTAACACATCCTCCGTAATCATAAAACACTGTCCACTGAAACTATAAATACACGTCTGAATGATAGTACCGCACTGGTTGTCAAAATTATTTTAAAGGTAAAGAAAAGAACACATACCTTTACGAACGGCCCCATGGTTGTCAGTTGTCATTCAGGAACCAATAAACCTGACAGTATTGACAATAACCGATCATATTATTGTGAAATAAGTAAACTTTTACGACTGTCAACAGCGGTGACACCCAAGCGTGGTAGTTCACTTGGTACCGTCTACAGAGTTAGCTTTGGCGGCCGCGCATTTCGAAAGCAGCACTAGTTCACGCGGATAGGCATGTCACCGGAAATGCTGGCAACGGAAGTAGCGCTTCGCGAGACTTACGGGCCCTATTGGTTGGATGAACTTCCGCCGAGTACTGTCAACTTCCGTCGAAAATAGCGCGCTGCTTCGAAGCTGTCATAATGGGGAAGCAATACTGCTGTATTTGTAGCAATTTTAGGGAAAAGAGAGTCGGTGAAAGAATAGTATCTCTACACGTCATTCCAGTAAGCAAGTCCCTACGACAAGCGTGGTTAAGGCGACTTCGGTTAGTGAGAAAAGACCTCACAGTGACCAAGCACACTGATGTAATGCTCAGAAGATTTCCTGGGTGGTAACGGTCCAGGCATAGGGCATGATGTTCCATCGATTTTTCCGAAGAAAATTTACAGTACTTGCACAGTGAGATATGTTGATTCTTATAACATTTATGCTGTTGTTGGTGTATTTAATGTGTTTTATCGTTTGTGAATGTTATGTGATTGTAAAAAAGTGCTATGATTAAAACATGAAATGAAGAAAACAAACAAAAACGTTTCAAGTTGTGTTGATCTTAAAATTCTATGTATCCTCTCTTTCATCTTTTTTGTTTGAATAAATATAAAAAAATGTCTGTTGATAATTTGTTGCAGGTGTCTGATGCTGACTTTATTAATACCCCTAAGCCAAATGAAAGCCCATTCAAACAGGCCTGTGACCCTGAATCTCCCAAAGTGACTATGCAGATACATGGAGGGACTCCTCAGTCTGATGAAATTGAACATCATTCCACAACATTCAGTCAAGGTGCCAGGTACAGCGGGAACATAAGTTTTTTTTCTTTTTTGAATTTGTTGATTATTATGAGAAGTTATGCTTAACAAGACAAAATATAAAAATCATGGTGTAGTCTCTCTTACTTACAGAACAATAAAATATAAAGAGCATAAAATATATATAGAGAGCATAAAATATAATAGAGCATTGACCAAAACACTTGATAATACACTTCTTATATTAGCTTTTGTATTAACAGATTTATGTTAATTTATTTTTTTAATTTACTTTTGATTAATTATAATCCTTTAACCTCAAAATATCGGAAAAAAACTATTTATTTAATGTGATGAAAAGCTACTTATTATTTTGACAGATCCTATGACGTTGCATCAATTATGCTGCGTGACTACTGTGAGGCTGTGTGTGAAGACGATATCAGTTGCATAAGATATGGATCATCGCAAACAGAAATGGTGGAAGTTAGAAGCATGTCTACTCAAACTGACGATGTAATGTTTCAGTGTTTGAATCCTGTGAAAACATCCTGTGCAATGACTCAGACTGAGACTGAAAATAAAAAAGTCTTTCGCAATCAAGCCACTCAAGTCAAACTTCCTGATTTAACATTTTTTGATGTGAAGAATGATTCAGAATTGGTAACCTATTATACAGGTCTTGTGGATGCAGAAAAGTTTTCATGTTTATTTGACGAGTTTTCTGAGGTTCATGACAGGGACTATCCAACATCCAATATCGGACGACCTAAATCTTTGTCTTTGATAGACGAGTTCTTTCTAGTGTTGATGCGTCTTAGACTTGGACTCCTAGTTGTTGATTTATCAAAGCCATTTCATATTTCCAGAAGCTGCTGTGCTTATGTCATTAATAGATGGATTGATATTTTGTACCTTTTGTAAAACCTTACTCCATTGGTAAACAGTCACAAATGTACAGTCATTATAAAAGTCACATAACATTTAAAGCGCTTGTTGGTGTCACTCCAAATGGTGTTGTTAGCTTTGTCTCTGACTTGTGGTCAGGAGCTATAAGTGACCGGCAAATAACAGTAGAATCATGAATCAGGACTTTTAGATTTGTGTGATGTAGGTGATGCAATCATGGCGGATAAGGGATTTACAATCTCAGACTTGACAACACCAAAAGGTATACTCCTAATAATTCCACCAAAGAAACATAAGAGAAAACAGCTGACTGCTGTAGAAATTGAACAAACTAGGAGAATAGCAAACTTGAGAATCCATGTTGAAAGGCATATGGAACGTGTCAAGAATTTCAGAATTTTGCAGGGTTGCAAGGTAAGGGTAGTCTGTATTCACGATTAGTCCACACTGAGACACTTTCAACTGTGGATGAAGACCTGCCATTTTGTAGGCTATACTGCCGCCTTGCTGCTGATTCATGTGAAAGTCCCCATCTGGTATGTCTGTTACCAAATTCGCCCCGATATCCCATTAGGTCACATACAAGTCTATCTGGAGCTGTAGATGTCTGTCGGATAAATACTTTGCCAAACTGTGAACTTGTTATCCTTTCCAATCTGGCTTCCTTCCAAAACTTTGTTTTATGTTGTCCTCTTGTCATTCTCTCTCTTGACCTCGTATCCTTTTCTGACACTTTCATGGAATCAAAATAATTTTGAAAGGTAGTTTGACAGGTTGGCGATTTAATATCAACATCGTCAGGAATACAACGATCAATGCATGGTATTTTTGGAAGTTTTGGCATAGGTTCAGGAGCTTGAGTAACAGTAGTTGTATTAACAACATATCCACATTTACTTTTTGTTTCATGACCAATTAACTTCTTATTAAATCTTGTGAGATTTATTGTTGTCTGCGGCATGTTGCTGTTGGGACACATTGATCTTTTGTTGATTGTTCCATTCTGTATTCCGACAGTACCTTGTGTAGTCCCAGTACCTTTTTGTTGACTCTTCCTGCCACTTGACATCAGGTTCAAGTCATCCGATTTCATTGGATCCAAGTTCCTTTTTCTGGGAATTTTCCACTTGCACTCAACTGATGTGCATGAAAGCAAACCATCCTTTTTCTTCTGACTAATGTCTGCAAGGGCATGAAGCAGGGCTGATACATGATTACAAGCCTCCCCGGCACTGCAAAAACAAAATTAGTTATATTTATTAATATTATTTGGACTCTAGCTTTAATATTATGAAATAACAATCAAATGCATATAAAATGACACAGTCATGTTTCCTCTATTTCACCCTAAACAATAATTTTTTTTAATGTAATCAACTAAAGATGTCACATATTAATAAGCAACAATATCAATAATCTGTTTATTTATTTGAATTAACAAAAGTGAATGAGAGGTCCCTCAAAGGAAGAGTTTTTAAAATGTATCAATTACTTTGCTGGTATTTGGAATTAATAATTTACATATCTTTTGCTCAAACTTAATATTTGGAACATATTTTCTTTGAAAAGGTTTTTAAACGTTTTGTTTGTAAAAAAACAGCGATCTAGATATACATGATATAGATGACACGACTGTAGTTATATAAATGCAAAGTCTACATACCCAGCTGCACAAGTACAATTTGCTGAATGAACACGACTTGTTACTTTTGAGAGACTTGCCCAAACTTCGTGATCGGGGCTTTTTTTAGGATCCGCTGTTGGTAGTGATGTTATGACACGGCATCTGACAAACATATGGTCACAGTCGTGATGGATGTTGTGTAGAGCTACGCCGTGAACATGTCTATCTTGGTAAAACACCACTGCCTTCATTTGTCGTTTAGCCATCATGGGTTTCGTGTCTGAAGTCCTATGGTTGCTAAGTACCATATAATTGTAGATTTCCTTCTCTGAGAATTCCGGCAATGATTCAACAGCATCGTTCCAACCAAACATTAATGTAGTGGGGTCTGGCATTCGATATCCGCTGGGTGTGACGAGCTTCCGTTGCATAGATATAGCCTAACGCCTTTACTGGGTTGTACTAAGCTGGCTGCATCCAAACGAAGTGCCTTCGCCCCTCTTGCTCGCGCTAAAACATGTGCTCTTACCCCAGTCACCTTTTGATTTCGTTCCCGTAGGTATTCACGCAATTCTTTAACTTTCATTTGATGGAATTCATCATCAACGTCAATATTGTTATTTGCCGCCATTTTGAAGGTTTACTCGGCGGAAGTGAACGTGAAAAGGGGACATCACTCAAAGGGAGATAACAACACTTTTCGGAAAGTCGAATAGTATATACTATTCAGGGATATTCTCTATTGTTTTCAATAAATTGAACTTTGTATACATATATTTGCAGTACGACAGCTGTGGGTCGTTTGTAAATGAGCATGCTGATGATTAGCGTATGACGTATGTGTTTTGTAACCAAACCAAAGATGTATCCAGTGTAAACAAATATGAATTGTTTACATCAATGAACCTAAACGTTTTGACTAAATGTGATGTATTTTCATTCAGTTAAATGAAATGTGTATTGTTGGATTCATCTGATTTCATTACTGAAAAGTTCACTGGTGCCTTCATTCCTTATAATTTTACTTTAAATGTATACATGTATCTTTCTGTGATATTTGATTTAAGCCCAACATTCAGAATTTATTTTAACATTTTTCTTTCGAATACGTATACGCTGCTTTTATTGATGATATATTTTATAACAAGTTATTGTGCAGTGTGTCCTTTCTGTTCTTAAATGTATACATGTTAAAATATTGAATGCATATCAAATCTTTGTTTGTATATATTTATAAATATTTCTTACATATCTCGTGCAGCTATTATACCATATGTAATATTTCATTTAATGAAAGTTTTGTTGTACTCTATCACTAATTTTGATAATAAACAAATGAGATTGGGTGTTTAAAGATTTCTTGTTTATTCTAAACTGATTAGCTAAGTGAAAATTGAAATAAGCTGAACATAATTTAAATAAAATGGGGCCTTTCTTCTGTTCAAAGAACATCAGTAAGATAGAAGAAATATACCGAGGACATTTGGCCTTTTCTGCAAATATCTCGCATATATTTCTTCAAGTGACACAATCTATATGTAAACCGGGCGGCAAAAGAAAGTATAGGTCGAGTTCCATGATCGATAAAAAAATAGCAAGAAGAGGTTTTGTTGTGAATTATGATATTATCTAGGGAGGGGTAACACATGTTTTATCAACCACAGTTTGAATGAAATTAAGCAATCACAGGTAATGTAAGCTCAAGGTAAACAATAGTGGGGGAAGAAATTTCTTTTTCAAAAGTTGTCTGAAATGTCACCAAAATTTTGTCGGACAAACTACAAGTTCATTGTCGACACAATTGCCTTCAATAGCGTGACCTCCAGATGCCTCAATGCATGCTGTGATACGCCGCCTCATCGATGACGTCAGTCTTCTGATGACGTGGAATGGAATCCGTTGCTACTCATCTCTCAGGGCCTGCTGCAATTCTTGTCTGTTGACGGGAGGCTGATGGCGTGCTCTAATCTGTCTGTCAAGATGTCCCACAGATGTTCAATAGGATTCATATCGGGTGAGTGGGCAGGCCAGGGCAAAACGTCAACGTTCTGCTGGTTTAGAAAGTTCCGAGTCAGTCTTGCACTATGTGGCCTGGCATTGTCGTGTTGAAACAATGTCCCCTGCTGTTGGTTTTGTAAGAACGGAAGCACAACTGGCTGCAACACTTGGTCTCTGTACTGCACACCGTTCAGGTTTCCTGTATAATCACCAAATCAGTCTTCTGATCTCCACAAATACCGTCACACACCATGACACCTCCCCCGCCAAATGCATGGACCTCTCGAATACACGCCGGAGCCAAACGTTCCCCTCTGCGTCGATAAACTCGTTCTCTGCCGTCATTTCGAAACAAGTTAAACCGACTTTCATCAGTAAACAGCACTCGACGCCAATTTCTCACTTGCCAGCGTCGAACCTGCCTCACCCATCACAGTCTCAGGCGTCGATGTTGAGCAGTCAGTACCATTCCTCGGAAAGGAGGATACGCTCGGATTCCAGCAGCACGAAGTCGTCGTAGTACTGTACGTTGGATAATGGGATGCCGTCGCCGTGAGGAATCTGTTTCGCCGGTGAATTAGCCGTATCTGACCGTTTTCTGGTGGTGTTGTCACTCGGGGTCGTCCGGTTCTAGGCCTATCCTGTGTCCTCCCTGTCTGCCTGTACCGTTGAATCAGCCTGGCTACTGTCAATGGTGTACAACCAAACCTTCTGGCAATTTGGACGTGTGTTGCCCCCATTTGCCCCATACCGATGTCTGTCTCTCTCTCTCTCTCTCTCTCTCTCTCTCTCTCTCTCTCTCTCTCTCTGCTCCTGTGACAGTCGTGGCATGTCTTTTGTGTGCTTTCATCACGTGTGGTTATACCCTGCAGACGAACCCATTTATACAGCTAACATGCACGTGCAGTTTATGCTATAGTTTTCAGGAATATTACAAATTACCAACCTATAATTTCTTCTGCCGCTTAGTTTATATTTTTAAATGATTTTTTTTACAGGTCACGAGATGAGATAATGAGATATTTGAAAGAAAGACTATTTCTTCTATTTATTATGCATTTTCTCGTAAAACTGTCAGATAACAGTTGTAACTAATTTCTTGTAAAATGTGAACTATCGTCTTTATTTTTCAGAAAAATAGTATTTCCTCAATAAGTTTAAAAAACTATTTTATATATTGTTCTGATTTATGGGGTCAGAATGAAAATACTTAAATCCCTTGGATTTTCTCGATCTGTACTTTATGTCTTGTAATGAACGAAAAACGAATGTTGTGCAACGCACGTGGTGTTAAAAATGTAAAGTATAATTATTTCCCTTGCTATACTCCATTGCTGTCCTACACGCTATACGTTTAATGACGTGTGTGTCCTGAAACCTAGGACCGCCTCTGTGGTCTAGTGGTAGAGCGTCCGCCCGGAGAGCGGAACGTCCGGGGTTCGATCCACGGCCGCGTCATACCAAAAGACGTTAAACGATACTTGTTGTTACCCAGTCTGGCGCTCGGCATTAAGGGGCTAAAACAAGGACTGGTCGGCTCGGAGTCAGTATACTGTGTCTGAGTGGGGTATCCATGTCAAACTGCGGCATGGTATCTCAGTGTGCTAGCTCTATAAATCGGCATCAGTTCGGACTAGTACAAGCAGCAACACACGTGGCATTCACGTCGATATATAAGTGCAATAATCTTGGACGCGACGTTAAACCCCATTTCACCTCACCTCACCTGAAACCTTGCAGGTGTAGTAATCGTGTCCAAACAAGGATTGATGGGTTCATATTTGGTACATATATGGACGCCCTCATTATTCCATGACGTAGGCACTGAGAAGAACAATGCTATTAATATCTATGTGTGAAAGTATGCAGGGAAGGCATGTGGATAAATATATTCAAATACAGTAAACTACGGTTTTAACGAACTCAAAGCGACCACTCATTTTAGTTCGTCATAACCGTAGTTCGTTATAAGCATATATACAGCATAACTTCAACAAATAGTCGGGACCAAAACAGTAAGTTCGTTAAATCCGTCAGTTTGTTATAAGCGTGTTCGTTATAACCGTAGTTTACTGTACAGTAAACTACGGTTATGACGAAGTCAAACAGGCCACTAATTTTAGTTCGTTATAACCGTAGTTCCTTATAAGCAGATGTACAACATATATACAGAATTAGCCTGGACAAAAATAGTTCCACATATCCGTCAGTTCGTTATAAGCGTGTTCGTTATAAACGTAGTGTACTGTAGTTATTGATATTTTTATTATGTTGATACATGTTATCAATCAGTCCGTCGGGTCCTTCGGATCCAGGTTAGAATTGGTCTCGAACAGCTGTTCAGGCTCTGTGATTTAGCAGATCGTGACCCATTGCGTTGCTAGTTGCTCATGCTTTTCACTCACTGGAAAGCTGGAACTACTGACTCCGGCGTAATACAACACTCACGATTGTTTTGGTCCTTCCGATCTCAGCTTAAAACTGACGGGGGATACCGAGATTGGGCTTTACACATTGTGGGGAATTGGAACCTGGTTCTTCGGAATGTACGCAATGAAGATGCATAATCAAACATGAAATGCAATTCTTTGCATTTGAACATATAAGAAGAGTACGATTGTAACACACGCAAATGACCTGGTTGCAGGATTCGCTGATCGTGGGTTCGAATCCAACATTCGTGCTGATATGGATTCTATACCGGTCAGCTCTATAACCGCGATCATCGGGTCAACGACCTGGGTCACTTCAGATTCTCTGCCCACAATAGGGGGCACGGGTGGCCCAGTCGTCTAAGGCGCCGCGATTCGCTGTGCAGAGTTGCGTCCCTTTGGCACGCCAGAAACCTATGATTGTGGGTTCGAATCCCGGTTCGCCCCGATTATGTTTCTAGGTTTGTCAGCACCATACCCGTGCTCGTGGGTTTCACCGAAGTGGTAAACGTCTGAGACCTGCATCACTTCGGACTTTCCTCCCACATTAAGCTGACACGCCGTGATATAACTGGAATACTGTTAAAAGCGGCGTTAAACCAAACTCACTCACTCACTCTTCCCACAATAAGCTGTGACATCGCGATAGAACTCAAATAACTCACAGCAGCGATAACAGCAACAAAAACCCGGATGCAATGGTTTGGAGGTCGCCTTATCCACAGGAGTCAGTGTTTCCTCACTGAACGCAGACAAACAGGATATAAATACATAAGTGTGTTAAATTAAGAATATAAATTCGTAGGCGTGTGGGTAAATACCCACTGGCGGACTCGTGACGGTTTGTTCATTGTGACGTGTATCCTTCGTGACGTCACAAAGCTAACGTCCTCGTGCTCCAAATTTGTTCGGGATCCTGGCTGTGTTGAAACATTCTTTGTTACACATTAAGGTATCCCTGGGTATTACCCAATACAAACCATGCTATTTTTTCTGGAAAAAGTTTAAGAAATTAGGGCGTGTTTTACAGGGCTCGGCAAAATGACAGTTACTTGTACGTTCGCCTCAATATAACCATCAACCCGTGAACATCCGGATAGAGAATTGGTCTTCAGCAACCCATGCGTGCCGCAAGAGGCGACTAACGGGATCGGGTGGCCAGGCTTGCCGACTTGATGCAAGTTATCTTATTCCAATTGCGTAGATCGATGCTGATAATGTCAGTCACTGGATTGTCTGGTC
Organism: Haliotis cracherodii; assembly: GCF_022045235.1. Classification (NCBI taxonomy): domain Eukaryota; kingdom Metazoa; phylum Mollusca; class Gastropoda; order Lepetellida; family Haliotidae; genus Haliotis; species Haliotis cracherodii. Next base: position 6,746,404 of record NW_027266343.1, read on the forward strand.
CAAATTATTACAGATAGCTGTCATATAGCTGGAATATTGCTGCGCCGTTACACAGCAAACAAACAAATGATATGACCATTTGATTAAAAGTATGCCACATGAACTGTATGCTTTTAGTAATTAATATTTTAGAACACTATGTGTCTTACATTTATGTGTATGTCATCAAGACAAAATATTATTACTTCGTGAATTCATATTGCGTGGGGTCGTTTTGATCAGAGGAAGACAACAGAGTGGTATTTATTGTAGGGATACCAAGAGAGGCTTTATACGTTAAAATAGAATGTATTTACACAACCAGAATCCCGAACACAGTGTCGCTATTTCCAGCATGTTGGGCATTACCCACACACAGAGCTACGAATGATGAACGCATGGACGGAAAGAAAACCTCACTCATTCTAAACAAATACCATGAAATCACATATTTATTAATTAATTTAAATTAATTTATTTTATTCAAATTTTCATTCAGCTGATCAGTTCAGAATATAACAAGAGTTTACTCAATTTCATTTGTTTATTAAAATAACAATTTCTTATAGCACAACAAAAATATACATACAATATATAGTACATGAATCTTTACAAATCGCATAATATCATATATGGAAGAAATACGTATTAAGTTATCACATTCACATGTATACATAACATTTCTTAATACTATCATCAGTGGAAGACCATGAAATTGTCGATGTGAAAAATATATTGTGAAATGAAACAAAATGGAAGAATCAAGATGAATTCAACAGAAAACATCACATTTATATCTTGTTCATTCAAAAGCTCTTTTCATATCAGCAAGAGGCGGTCGGGTAGTGGTTACAGCGCTCCCTCGTCACGCCGAACCCCGGGTTCGATTCCCGACATGGGTACAATGTGTGAAGCGCATTTCTGGTGTCCCCTGCCGTGATATTGCTGTAATATTGCTAAAACCATACTCACTCACTCATCTTAATCTACCAATAAAACACATAAGTGACGTTAAGATATTAAACAAACGGAAGGCGTGGCGTTTGAGGAAGACTGTCTACACTGGAATGCTTGAACCTTTCTCCATTGATAAAGACAAATGACCATTGCAAGAAAACACGAAGAGCATGGCGGATACGACGAGTATGAGATGAATCAGTTTCAGATAACAGGCACCCCGGATTAACAAACAGCGTTATGTATACATCTATGGTACCCGTTTTTGACACCCTAAAATATTTCACTTGTTTTATGAAACAATATTACATACTCAAATCATGTTAAAATTGACTTGACTTGTATCATAAAACAATCTAAACACCATCAGACTGTTCAGAACGTTTTGATTTGATCTCCGAATAGGTCGTCTTTTTTTCCATTAACGTCTCGGCAAGGTCTCGCATAAACACGTAAGCTCTCGTGGCCCTGTTTGCGCGTGACATGTTACCTGAGATCTGACGTCTGACGACATCAGTGTTGACGTCTTCATAAGTGAATGCCTGGCTACTGAGGATTTCTTCCAACAAACACAATATTCCAGATAAGTGTTCGCTCAGTCTTGTAATTTTATCTTTCAGTTCCCCGTCTTCCTCTTCTGTAAGAAGTTGATCCAAAAATATTGTTGCCGTTTGAATATGGACCAGGTGCAATAGAAATATTTGTTTTATCTGAAACATAATGATGAAATATTCAGGTTATTACTCATTAGGTAGAGCGTCCACCTGGAGAGAGGAAGGTCCGGGGTTCGATCTCCGGCCGCGACATACCAATAGGCGTTAAGATATGATACATGTTGTTACCCTGCCTGGCACTCAACATTAAGGGGCTAAACAAGGACTGGATGGCTTGGAGTCAGTATACTGTGTCTGAGTGGGGTATTCGTTTTAAACTGCGGCATGGTGTCTCAGGGGGATAGGACTATAAGTGAGTGAGTTTGGTTTAACGCCGCTTTTAACAGTATTCCAGTTATATCACGGCGTGTCAGCTTAATGTGTGAGGAAACCCGAAGTGATGCAGGTCTCAGACGTTTACTACGTCAGGGAAACCCATGAGCACGGGTATGGTGCTGACAAACCTAGAAACATAATTTGGGCGAACCGGGATTCGAACCCATAATCATAGGTTTCTGGCGTGCCCAAGGGACGCAACTCTGCACAGCGAATCGCGGCGCCTTAGACGACTGGGCCACCTGTACCCCCACAACACCGTGTGGGGTTCCGGGTAAGATGATAGGTCCTCAGCTTATATAAAAAGTCAGCGAATTGCGGCGCCTTAGCTGACTCATAAGTCCGCACCAGTACATGCAGCCACACACACACGCAGGCACGCAGGCACGCACGCACGCACGCACACACACACACACGTGCATGCACGTCGCTATTTGATTTCAATAATCTTGGACGCGATGCTAAACCCCAAATCACCACACCTCACTAATCCATAATGTCTACAAGAGGCAACAACATCCAGCCTATAATATACAGCCTAGCATAATATATGAACGAATATGTTTGTGACGTCATCACGGTGGACAGGTGTGATAATATACACGTGCATAACATTGTGACTTAGAATGTTATATATGAACTGCAGAAGTAACAGGTGCAAAGACACATTCGTACGGAGAAGGTACGACTGTAGAATTGCCAATGACATTGGATATTTAATTGCAACATGATACGATATGGGGATGGCATTTCACTCCGTCTGTATTCACATTAATATTTGGAGGCCAGTGGTGATTCCGGGTATGAATAAAGGTCCCATGCAAGCCATGCTTGTGGTAAGAGGCGATTATATGATCAGGCGCCGTGGCTCGGTTGATTGTCATCGTATCCCAATTGCGTGAGTCGATGCTCATTATATCGATCAGTGGATTGTCTTGTCCAGATTCGATTGTTTACAGACGTTCGTCATATACATGTAGCTTCAATATTGCTAACTGCGGCGTTAAAAACAAACATATTTTTTAATGTTTTTTTTTTTATGATGAAAAGTTTTCATTTTTTTAATCACGTATCCAGACTCCTCTATTGACAGTATTTTCGCTGTTATTTTCACTCTTAAAATAAAGGGGGCACGGGTGGCCCAGTCGTCTAAGGCGCCGCAATTCGCTGTGCAGAGTTGCGTCCCTTTGTCACGCCAGAAACCTATCATTGTGGGTTCGAATCCCGGTTCGCCCCGATTATGTTTCTAGGTTTGTCAGCACCATACTCCTGCTCGTGGGTTTCATCGAAGGAGTAAACGTCTGAGACCTGCATCACTTCGGGCTTTCTTCCCACATTAAGCTGACACGCCGTGATATAACTGGAATACTGTTAAAAGCGGCGTTAAACCAAACTCACTCACTCACTCACTCACTTTAAATTTAACAAAAATAATTAAATGTTTCAATGTATTTTGTGTCATGGTTTCTATGAGACTTTCGGGGTTGTCGGGTAGCCCAGTGGTTAAAGCGTTCGCTCGTCACGACGAGTGAGTATTGTTTTACGCCGCTTTTAGCAATATTCCAGCAATATCTCGGCGAACGAGCGAACGCTTTAACCACTAGGTTACCCGACCGCCCCTCGTCACGGCGAAGACCCGGGTTCGATTCCCGACATGGGTACAATGTGTGAAGCTCATTTCTGGTGTCCCCCGCCGTGATATTGCTGGAATATTGCTAGAAGCGGCGTAAAACCATGCTCACTCACTTCACTCACTATGAGACTTTCACGGTGTGGCCTATATCCGCTGTGCACATGTGTTGTGAACATACGCCTACCTCATCTGAGGATCCAAGATGCTTCATGACCAGAGGTGAGAAGCCAGGAAGGTGTGTTCGGTTCAAGGACTGGACCACCGTCTGTGATTGTATTCTGTTATTCACCTGGAATGAGAGACATTGTGAAATTGTTATATTGTTCACCTGAAATGAGAGACATTGGTGAAATTGTTATATTGTTCACCTGAAATGAGAGACATTGGTGAAATTGTTATATTGTTCACCTGAAATGAGAGACTTTGGTGAAATTGTTATATTGTTCACCTGAAATGAGAGACATTGGTGAAATTGTTATATTGTACACCTGAAATGAGAGACATTGGTGAAATTGTTATATTGTTCACCTGAAATGAGAGACATTGGTGAAATTGTTATATTGTTCACCTGAAATGAGAGACATTGGTGAAATTGTTATATTGTACACCTGAAATGAGAGACATTGGTGAAATTGTTATATTGTTCACCTGAAATGAGAGACATTGGTGAAATTGTCATATTGTCCAATTGGAATGAGATACATTGGTGAAATTGTTATATTGTTCACCTGAAATGAGAGACATTGGTGAAATTGTTATATTGTTCACCTGAAATGAGAGACATTGGTGAAATTGTCATATTGTCCAACTGGAATGAGAGACATTGTGAAATTGTTATATTGTTCAACTGGAATGAGAGACATTGGTGAAATTGTTATATTGTTCAACTGGAATGAGAGACATTGGTGAAACTGTTATATTGTTCACCTGAAATGAGAGACATTGGTGAAATTGTTATATTGTTCAACTGGAACGAGAGATATTGGCTATATATATTCTCTTGTTTAGTTTAAATGAGAAACATTGGTAATGTATTCTTTCGTTCTTTTGTTTAGTTGAAATCAGAGACGTTGGTCATGTATTCGTTTGTTAAGCTAAAATGAGCGACCCAGATAGTATATCTGGATTAACCATAGAACAAGTACATGTTATTTCACAAGGAAATATCGATTTTCTATTTTCAGCTATATATAGCATTTTCCCGCTAAATATACACCCAATAAACTAATAAACGTACAATATCTTCTCTCAGATCGTTTGCCATCTCCCCAGCCTCAGCGCAGCGTATGCTCATTTCCTCAATATCATCGTCTAAAGATAGCGGCTTGCTGTCGGCGAAAACGTTGTCAAAAAAGCCAAAATCTCCCGAAGTACTCCCCTCAACTGGGTCATCGTGACCTGCTGCCATACAGGGGTTTTCCCAAGGTTTCGCACGACCACGTGACTTGTCCTCTTCGACCGGCCGGCCAAGTGCTCTGTTGCTAATTATAGCCGTCATGCAGGCGAGGTACTCTGCAACGAAGATAGATAATCGATTGGAATTTTGACAGTATGTACATCGTTATCACGGTGACCTTCCTTGGGTCGTTTCTTATTTTCACCGGGTCCACTGTATAATTATTTCTTGAAATATTAAAAATAAATACATGTACTTATATACTTCCTGCCGTCATATAAATGTTGTGTAGGTGCATGTGTATTGTCGAATCACAGGAGTCCGTATCTAAAAATAGACGCCCTCATGCATATTCATGACCATCTCCACACGCCCTTCGGGCTCGCGCGTGGAGATGGTCATGGTTCAGACCAACTCACTCACTGTGTAGTTAACGTACAAGGTTTTATTCAAAGCAGCAGAACGTAGTAACTAGACATGGACAAAGATGACAGTGAGTGAGTTGGGTTTAACACCGCTTTAATAGTATTCAAGTTATAGCACGGCGTGTCAGCTTATGTGGGAGGAAAGACCGAAGTGATGCAGGTCTCAGACGTTTACCACTTCGGTGAAACCCACGAGCACGGGTATGGTGCTGACAAACCTAGAAACATAATTGGGGCGAACCGGGATTCGAACCCACAATCAGAGGTTTCTGGCGTGTCCAGGGGACGCAACTCTGCACAGCGAATCGCGGCGCCTTAGACGACTGGGCCACCCGTGCCCCCTCTACTTCTTTGATATACATGATTATCACAAACTAAAAGAAAATGCTATCCATTCCACAAATTCTCATTTCTCTTGGCCTGTTACGATGCTCCAACTTAATCAACACTCTATGTGAGCTACATCGAGTAGTTTGTCAAAGAGATCATTTTCTGTGTTGATATGCGATTTAAAGCGGTTATAGAAAAATGCATTTAATAGATGAGGATACAAATGAGTGAGTGAGTGAGTGAGTATGGTTTTACGCCGCTTTTAGCAATATTCCAGCAATATCACGGCGGGGGACACCAGAAATGGGCTTCACACATTGTACCCATGTCGGGAATCGAACCCGGGTCTTCGGCGTGACGAGCGAACGCTTTAACCACTAGGCTACCCGACCGCCCCGGATACAAATGAAAGCCATTTCTGGAAGAACATATATTTAAGAGTCTGTCTTATCGATAGCAGAAGAGAATTTCCATCCTTTGGTATTTCATGTGTGCCCAGACTCGTACAGCACACAATTGGCCAGTTCTTAGGACCTTGTTTTTCACATACAACAGGGGCGCCGGGTAGCCTAGTGGTTAAAGCGTTCGTTCGTCACGCCGAAGAACAGGGTTCGATGTGTGAACCTCCCCCCTGGTATCCGCCGCCGTGATATTACTTGAATATTGCTAAAAGCGGCGTAAAAGCATACTCACTCATATACGAACATCATATTGTAACATTATTTAGAAAACCAATAACTGGTCATCTTAAAAAAATATTTAACCGCAAATCTACGATAATGAAATATGTGGTACACGCCCGTATCATCCATAAACCATTGTATTTGAGGTACATTATTTAACGTCAAGAATATTTTACAGGCATCTCCATTAGACTCGCCGTAGCCTCATACCTTTGAGCTACAGAACAGATTTTGGACGATTTTAAAATCAAATATCTTAAAGAATGTTTAGAATGAACGGTCATTTATCTTTTACTAAACTTTGAAAGATTCCATATAATATTTTCTAGCTTGGATTGTGCAGTTCCACGACAGACTACAGTAAACTACGGTTATAACGAACACGCTTATTACGAACTGACGGATATAACGAACTTACCTTTTTGGTCCCGACTATTTACTGTAGTTATGCTTTATATATGCTTATAACGAACTACGGTTATAACGAACTAAAATTAGTAGTCCCCTTGAGTTCGTTATAACCGTACTTCACTGTATTATTAAATGTTACTCGCATTCATATCATAACGTGTAACAGTTATCTTTGCTCCTAAAATGAACATTTTGCTTTATTCGAAATTGTATCACCCTTAATAAACAGAACTAAACTGCCGTGCAAAAGAACACCCATGTCTGATGGTGGTTGAACATGAAACAAACAAGAAATGGTTTTCGATTGTCAAACTTTTTGGTCAAATACAATTTTAAAGTGATACCTGTCCGACAGTGTGTGTATACCACCAACTGTACGTGGAAAGACAATCGTCGCGATTTAACGCATTCCCATGACGCTTGTACTTTTTTGGTCGATTAAAATTTTCGAGTGTATACTTAGACCTTAGTTCAGCTTAGTTCACATTTAGCATCTTAATTCAAAGCATCTCGGTAGAACTTAAACTCAAATATAAAATTTTGCAAAGCATTTATAGTCCTTTAAATTAAGCAATGTTAAAATAGTTACTCACTGACAAGGTTCATGGTGTAGACGTAATGCCACTGCAGTGTCGGAAGACGAATGTTCTTGATTACAGTCCATCGTTGTATCTTCACTTATAAACCCCTTTCCGTTACATTTAAAAAAGAGAGGAAATTCACCACTTTCCATTGGGACTATTGAAACACAAATAATCCTTGCACGTGATCGGTCTTTTGACAAGGCAGCATACATGCGACACCAATAGTATGCATCTAAACCATTCGTAGACTTAAATTCCGAGCATCAAAGTCGGGATTCCGGCATGATAGAAAAAGTTCCTTTCTGATTCGTCGTTTCGTCTGGAAATTTACCAATACGATTTCTGCATTGATTACCATGGGAATGTGACGATCCCTCCAACCAGTGGACTTTATGACCAGCCGATCTAAAAATAAACCTTTGCTGTTTGAATATGCTCGCAGTCATGTTGTTCAATGTCAAACCCCTATATTAACTACTCGTCTACATGTACCGTATTCCGTTTAGAAGATTAATGAGCCTTATGATGAATTGGGTCTATCTGCGATTCGCTTTTCGGATACGAAACATGCGAATTGGTGAAATTAGTTCTTACTGACGGGGATTCCATGCTTTCACAGACCGTGATTTGCATCGGATGGCATGAGCAGCATCTGAATCATCCGGTCATTCGTTGAAGTTATACTCGATAAGCTTGTCATTAAATAATGTCCGTTCCGAGAAAGTTATAACTTGGGGAAATGGAATGGCTGTAAACGTGTAAGAATTTAATCATCATCATAATCATCATCATCAGCAGCAGCAGCCGCAGTTGCAATAGAATCGTCATTAATACAGTCACTGATGCCACCATAAAACCGTAATATACTTGCAGTTATATGGTTATATGTAACATTTAACACATCGATATGTCATAAAAGGGGAATCCCCTTATTCAAGTTTTTTGGAACAAACCATAGGCAGCAGCTGCACCGTGGTTCTATGACGTCATTGGGAAATCTGGGAAAACCCGATTGTTGCGGTTGACAGCTGTGAGAATGTCACCTCTGTGATGCTAAGTGAGGTCCACATACACAGCCCGTGGCTACTCACGGATGCACGTCTGGTCTCGTGCCAGCTGTCTAGCGGTGCCGCATTTCGCTGTGCAAAGTCGCGTCGCGCCAAAAACTTGTGGTCGTGGGTTCGAATCCAGATTCGACCATAGTATGGTTCTATGTTTTTATAGCTTCTTAACCGTGCTCGTTGCTGTCACAAAATTTAAGTTTAAGACTCGCACCCCTTATAATTTTCCTTTACAATTTACAATTGTGTTGCATTTATTTTTTGTTGTTGTTAAACGCACAATATATTACAGCTATATGAAAGCGGCCTTAAATAATCGAGTCCACTGACTGAGATGATGACACGCAATAAACCATGTCACAGAGGATGACAAAAGTCGTCACTTACTACCAATCAATTCTGGGGATCAGCTCCAACCCGGAATCCAACACTTACAAAGGAGCGAGTGAGTAAGTTGGGTTTAACACCGCTTTTAACATTATTCCAGTTACATCACGGCGTGTCAGCTTAATGTGTGAGGAAAGCCCGAAGTGATGCAGGTCTCAGACGTTTACCACTTCGGTGAAACCCACGAGCACGGGTATGGTGCTGATAAACCTAGAAACATAATCGGGGCGAACCGGGATTCGAACCCACAATGATAGGTTTCTGGCGTGCCCAAGGGACGCAATTCTGTACAGCGAATCGCGGCACCTTAGACGACTGGGCCACCCGTGCCCCCACTTACAAAGGAAGGAGAAAGCGTAGGGCACAATCCCAAAGAGCGACTTCAAGAAAGATTCCGAGGCGTATGAGTGAGTGAGTGAGTGAGTGAGTGAGTGAGTTGGGTTTAACGCCGCTTTTAACAATATTCAAGTTATACATCGGCGTGTCAGCTTAATGTGTGAGGAAAGCCCGAAGTGATGCACGTCTCAGACGTTTACCACTTCGGTGAAACCCACGAGCACGGGTATGGTGCTGACAAACCTAGAAACATAATCGGGGCGAACCGGGATTCGAACCCACAATGATAGGTTTCTGGCGTGCCCAAGGGACGCAATTCTGCACAGCGAATCGCGGCGCCTTAGACGACTGGGCCACCCGTGCCCCCACTTACAAAGGAAGGAGAAAGCATGGGACACAATGAGCGACTTCAAGAAAGATTTCGAGGCGTATGGTATTTGGGTGTGTGTCAAGGCGATTCTACCGCTTCCTTGGTCTAGTGGAAGAGCGTCTGCTCGCCGCATTAAGCCCTTCGCTTTCTCCTCCGCGCTAGAACCGATCCCAAGATTGAGTGGAAGTAAGATTTCGAGGCGTGTGATATTTGAGTGTCAAATCGTTTTGACCGCCTCCGTGGTCTAGTGGTAGAGCGTCCGCCCGGAGAGATCCCCGGCCGCGTCATACCAAAAGACGTTAAAAGATGGTACTTGTTGTTACCCTGTCTTGCGCTCGGCATTAAGGGGATAAAACTAGGATGGGTCGGCTCGGAGTCTTCCTGACTTGACATAAGAATAGCAAGTCGCCTCCACCAAACTAGAATAAATAAAAAAAACAAAAAACGTTGGTGTTAGTCGGTCCGCTGCTTCCTGACTTATAAGAATAGCAAGTTGCCCTCCACCAAACTAAAATAAAAATAACACTGGAGTTAGTCGGGCCGCTGCTTCCTGACTTCGCATAAGGATAGCAAGTTGCCCTCCACCAAACTTAAATGGAAATAACTTGTCAAAATGAATTATATTATTAGTGGCAGGAATATCGGAATATTATATAATATATGTGTATTGTTCGACTTTCATGCACGTGGACATGTTTGAGTCGGGCTACTTGTACTAGTCCGGACTAATTCCGTATTTATAGTGCAAGCCCACTGAGATACCAAACACCAGTTTAACATGTACACCAAATTCAGACACAGTATACAGACTCCGAGCCGACCCATTCCTTGTTTAGCCCCTTAATACCGAGCGCCAGGCAGGGTAACAACATGTTCAATCTCTTAACGTCTTTTGTTATGAGTCGGGCGGGGATCGAACCACGGACCTTCCGCTCTTGACCAAAGAGGCGGTCTCACGAGATTGTGGATTTAAATTTGAATACCGAAAAGAATATTAACGGACACGTTTGAACAGGATTGCAGGCTGTTAGACGACATAACGTGACTCCGAAAATTAAAGTGTGATTATACCTGCCACTAACAATGAAAATTAATTTTGCCAATATATTTTCCCTTATCTACCCTTGACATGTTAGCAAACTGTTATGGTTTTTGAGCATGTCCACTTCGTTTTCCCCGGTTGTCGATGTGCACATCGAGGTCGTGTCTTCAGGAGATAGCATTACACTGCAGGTATGCTGTCCGCGAAGGGAAACAATCGTCGTCACAAGTTTTGAAAGTCTTAATCTATTTGAAACGTATTAGAGAGGTGAAGCATTGACAAAGGGAATAGATAACGACACCAGGGGCTATCAAATTTCGCGATATTGTCAGCAATGAACTGTATCACGTGTTATGATTTAAGTATGGTGGTCATGTTATTTCTTCTGACAACCTGCAGTCCTCTTCAAACGTGTTCGTCAATATTCCGTTTGACACAATCACTTTGCATTCAATTTACATTTACAATCTCTTGAGATAGCATCCGTGGTCGGTGACTGGTTCTGAACCACAAAGCATGGATGGTCCTGTTACCTTCATGTATCTTACTGTAAGATGTTCAGTGTCAGTGACTGGCTCTGAACCTCAAAGCTTGAATGGTGCCTGGCACATGCATGTATTTACAGTAAGATGTTCAGTGTCAGTGACTGGTTCTGAACCACAAAGCATGGATGGTCCTGTTACCTTCATGTATCTTACTGTAAGATGTTCAGTGTCAGTGACTGGTTCTGAACCTCAAAGCTTGGATGGTGCCTGGCACATGCATGTATCTTACAGTAAGATGGTCAGTGTCGGTGACTTGTTCTGAACCACAAAGCATGGATGGTCCTGTTACCTTCATGTATCTTACTGTAAGATGTTCAGTGTCGGTGACTGGTTCTGAACCACAAAGCATGGATGGTGCCTGGTACATGCATGTATCTACAGTAAGATGGTCAGTGTCGGTGACTGGCTCTGAACCACAAAGCATGTATAGTGCCTGGTACATGCATGTATCTACAGTAAGATGTTCAGTGTCGGTGACTGGTTCTGAACCACAAAGCATGGATAGTGCCTGGTACATGCATGTATCTACAGTAAGATGTTCAGTGTCGGTGACTGGCTCTGAACCACAAAGCATGGATGGTCCTGTTACCTTCATGTATCTTACTGTAAGATGTTCAGTGTCGGTGACTGGTTCTGAACCACAAAGCTTGGATAGTGCCTGGTACATGCATGTATCTACAGTAAGATGTTCAGTGTCGGTGACTGGTTCTGAACCACAAAGCATGGATGGTCCTGTTACCTTCATGTATCTTACTGTAAGATGTTCAGTGTCGGTGACTGGCTCTGAACCACAAAGCTTGGATAGTGCCTGGTACATGCATGTATCTACAGTAAGATGTTCAGTGTCGGTGACTGGCTCTGAACCACAAAGCATGGATGGTCCTGTTACCTTCATGTATCTTACTGTAAGATGTTCAGTGTCGGTGACTGGCTCTGAACCACAAAGCATGGATGGTGCCTGGTACATGCATGTATCTTACAGTAAGATGGTCAGTGTCGGTGACTGGTTCTGAACCACAAAGCATGGATAATGCCTGGTACATGCATGTATCTACAGTAAGATGTTCAGTGTCAGTGACTGGTTCTGAACCTCAAAGCATGGATGGTCCTGTTACCTTCATGTATCTTACTGTAAGATGGTCAGTGTCGGTGACTGGTTCTGAACCACAAAGCATGGATAGTGCCTGGTACATGCATGTATCTACAGTGAGATGTTCAGTGTCAGTGACTGGTTCTGAACCACAAAGCATGGATAGTGCCTGGTACATGCATGTATCTTACTGTAAGATGTTCAGTGTCGGTGACTTGTTCTGAACCACAAAGCATGGATAGTGCCTGGTACATGCATGTATCTACAGTAAGATGGTCAGTGTCGGTGACTGGTTCTGAACCACAAAGCATGGATGGTCCTGTTACCTTCATATATCTTACAGTAAGATGGTCAGTGTCGGTGACTGGTTCTGAACCACAAAGCATGGATAATGCCTGGTACATGCATGTATCTACAGTAAGATGGTCAGTGTCGGTGACTGGTTCTGAACCACAAAGCATGGATAATGCCTGGTACATGCATGTATCTTACAGTAAGATGGTCAGTGTCGGTGACTGGTTCTGAACCACAAAGCATGGATAATGCCTGGTACATGCATGTATCTACAGTAAGATGTTCAGTGTCAGTGACTGGTTCTGAACCTCAAAGCATGGATGGTCCTGTTACCTTCATGTATCTTACTGTAAGATGGTCAGTGTCGGTGACTGGTTCTGAACCACAAAGCATGGATAGTGCCTGGTACATGCATGTATCTACAGTGAGATGTTCAGTGTCAGTGACTGGTTCTGAACCACAAAGCATGGATAGTGCCTGGTACATGCATGTATCTTACTGTAAGATGTTCAGTGTCGGTGACTTGTTCTGAACCACAAAGCATGGATAGTGCCTGGTACATGCATGTATCTACAGTAAGATGGTCAGTGTCGGTGACTGGTTCTGAACCACAAAGCATGGATGGTCCTGTTACCTTCATATATCTTACAGTAAGATGGTCAGTGTCGGTGACTGGTTCTGAACCACAAAGCATGGATGGTCCTGTTACCTTCATGTATCTTACAGTAAGATGTTCAGTGTCGGTGACTGGTTCTGAACCACAAAGCATGGATGGTGCCTGGTACATGCATGTATCTTACAGTAAGATGTTCAGTGTCGGTGACTGGTTCTGAACCACAAAGCATGGATAGTGCCTGGTACATGCATGTATCTTACAGTAAGATGGTCAGTGTCGGTGACTTGTTCTGAACCTCAAAGCATGGATGGTGCCTGGTACACGCATGTATCTTACAGTAAGATGTTCAGTGTCGGTGACTGGTTCTGAACCACAAAGCATGGATGGTCCTGTTACCTTCATGTATCTTACAGTAAGATGTTCAGTGTCGGTGACTGGTTCTGAACCACAAAGCATGGATGGTCCTGTTACCTTCATGTATCTTACAGTAAGATGTTCAGTGTCGGTGACTGGTTCTGAACCACAAAGCATGGATGGTTCTGTTACCTTCATGTATCTTACTTTAAGATGTTCAGTGTCGGTGACTTGTTCTGAACCTCAAAGCATGGATGGTGCCTGGTACATGCATGTATCTACAGTAAGATGTTCAGTGTCGGTGACTGGTTCTGAACCTCAAAGCATGGATGGTCCTGTTACCTTCATGTATCTTACTGTAAGATGTTCAGTATCGGTGACTTGTTCTGAACCTCAAAGCTTGGATAGTGCCTGGTACATGCATGTATCTACTGTAAGATGTTCAGTGTCGGTGACTTGTTCTGAACCTCAAAGCATGGATCGTGCCTGGTACATGCATGTATCTACAGTAAGATGTTCAGTGTCGGTGACTTGTTCTGAACCTCAAAGCTTGGATAGTGCCTGGTACATGCATGTATCTACAGTAAGATGTTCAGTGTCGGTGACTGGTTCTGAACCACAAAGCATGGATGGTCCTGTTACCTTCATGTATCTTACAGTAAGATGTGCAGTGTCGGTGACTTGTTCTGAACCACAAAGCTTGGATGGTGCCTGGTACATGCATGTATCTACAGTAAGATGTTCAGTGTCGGTGACTTGTTCTGAACCACAAAGCATGGATAGTGCCTGGTACATGCATGTATCTTACAGTAAGATGTTCAGTGTCAGTGACTGGTTCTGAACCACAAAGCATGGATGGTCCTGTTACCTTCATATATCTTACAGTAAGATGGTCAGTGTCGGTGACTTGTTCTAAACCACAAAGCATGGATGGTCCTGTTACCTTCATGTATCTTACTGTAAGATGTTCAGTGTCGGTGACTGGTTCTGAACCACAAAGCATGGATGGTCCTGTTACCTTCATATATCTTACAGTAAGATGGTCAGTGTCGGTGACTTGTTCTAAACCACAAAGCATGGATGGTCCTGTTACCTTCATGTATCTTACTGTAAGATGTTCAGTGTCGGTGACTGGCTTTGAACCTCAAAGCATGGATGGTAGCAGGTACATGCATGTATCTTACAGTAAGATGTTCAGTGTCGGTGACTGGTTCTGAACCTCAAAGCATGGATGGTAGCAGGTACACGCATGTGTCTTACAGTAAGATGTTCAGTGACTTGCGTGGTTCTCAAATGAAATGGACCAAGGCTAGTGACGGGTCTGGGATTGTAAAACAAAACTTCAATGCAGAATAAATACCTCGGCGAGTGCCACAGGGGAAGCCACATTGTGTGATTGTTGTTATGTGTGGCTTGATGAGGTTTTGGACGAGAAGCCGCTTGAAGATGTACTTACTAGTTGAAATACCCCCTTGTACATCAGTGTTGTAACCCAATTGACATGCGGTCACGAGTGCAGATTGCTTTTTGGTGATGTCATGATACAAAATAAACATATATTTATATTCATTTCAAAATCTGATCCTACTGGTCGTGTTTCCTGACTGCACTGCAGATAGCCAAATATAACAGTTGATCGTCTTCAGTTGATTATTTGAGATCCTACTAGTCAATTCGACCTCAATCATCTGCTCCACAAATATTTCTCCATATATGAACAGATACCAAGGCTATTACATCCCCCCTGCTTACCATCACCTAATTGCTAAATCCCTTTGTCCATCCAATTAAGACAGTGGCTCCCATCATCTCCATCAGTCTGCTTGTTTACTCTGCTTGTATACTCTGTGTTCATTAGTCATCCACTGGCTTCCAATTATCGTAATCACCTCTCTGTGTCCATCAACTAGTCACTGTAACAACTTAGATGTCAATAAGTGTATATATACCTATGTTGTTTAGCCCTATCCATCACTTGCTTGATAAAGGTGTTACGATCTACATCGAAACGTCGCACTAATTGTAATAAAGAAGTAGTTCATCCATAGAACTCGTCTTACTTCTCCACTATTACACTAGGCCAGTAACACAGCTTCAATTCAAATGGGCAAAAAACGTTATACTTACCATGTTAAAACATGTAGCTTAAAGATGTACTTACCATTTGAAATTCACCTTGTCCAACAGCGTTCTAACTAACACAGCATGCAATCAGGCCAGTTCAAAGTATGGTTTAAAATAGCATTGTACTAAAACAAGCTGACGCTTACACAATACATTAAGGGAAGACTGTAATACGATTTCTTCAGTGAAATACAATGAGACCATCACTTGTTTTCAATATCTTCTCACTGCAGGAAATCATTGTGCAGCCACGCCACGAGGCGTATGTTTTGGCCTTGTTTCGTAACATTAGCGTCGCGAATAAGGAATATAATACCCGGGAAGAAATGGGGTCACCAATAGATTGGAGGTACATTATTCAGTAACGCATAAAACGCATAATTACTCTCCGTGCTGTTAGTGCGTGCAACAACGCATTTTCAGTGTGAAAATGTGAAATGGGGGTTAACGTCGCGTCCAAGATTATTGCACTTATAGTGTGCGTGTGTGTTTTGTGTGTGGCTGCTTGTACTAGTCCGGACTGATGCCGAAGTATAGTGCTGGCCCACTGAGATACCATGCCGCAGTTTAACATGGATACCCCACTCAGACACAGTATACTGACTCCCAGTTGTCCTTGTTTAAACCCCTTATGCCAAGCGCCAGACAGGGTAACAACAAGCATCATCTTTTAACGTCCTTTGGTATGACGCGGCTGGGGATCGAACCCCGGACCTTCCGCTCCCCTGGCGGACGCTCTACCACTAGACCACAGAGGCTGTACATTTGCAATGTGTGTGGCATCACGAGTGATTATAGTAGCAAGGGATTATACTTTTCAGCAAGAACCGCTCTTTGAAACCTTGAAAGCACATGCTGGTGGTAAATATAATGTTGTGAATGGTAAACACGAAAGACTGGAACTGTTGGAATGTTGCTCGACATAGAGGGAAAGTTTGCTGTTTGAAAGTGGAAGTCATTTCGCTTGTAGAGTCACACATGAGACAGATCGCGTGGTAAACGCCATTATAGCTAAAATGGATAGAATTATCATAAAAACGCCCGCATGTTATCAGAAATGAGCGGGCCACTGTAACTTGATAATGCCCTCACATTACTTGACGCCGGGCCATTATCACGCCCGTTGTTAGGTGACGTCATAGGATAGGGATAGGTGACGTAACGTTCAATAGTGACGTCATCTGGTTTGTTCTATGACGTTTCCATATTTGTAAAAGTGGGTCAGTGACATTCGTGTTGATTGCAGAAAATGTTTCAAAATCGACATTGTTGTTTCTTTTTATTTGATAAAAAATTCCATCCATTTTAGCTATAATAACGGTAACGCTATTTTTCAGGGCATTATCATTTGCAGAAGCCCTCGGTCTTTTCAACTGCCCTCCTTCGTCGGGCAGTTAATGGAAGACCTCGGGCTTCTGCAAATGATAATGCCCTGAAAAATAGCGTTACCCTTATAGTAACGTGTGTGGCTTAAGTTTGAGTGATACCACCTTTAGGAATGAGTGATACTTTGAGTGAGTGAGTGAGAGAGTATGGTTTTACGCCGCCTTTAGCAAAATTCCCAAAATATCATGGCGAGGGACACAAGAAATGGACTTCACACATAGTACCCTTGTGAGGAATCGAACCCGGGTCTTCGGCATGACGAGCGAACGCTTTAACCACTAGGCTACTCCACCGCCCCGATGCGTTGAGAATACTACATTGAGAACATCTGCATTTTGACAATTTTTATTTTCTCTTTTTAGCAGCCGAGGAATTTTCGCTTTTTTCACAATTTTATAAACGTAAATGGTGAAAATGAGTCCATGAAGCGCTATTGTCCATTTACATCGGATTCATCACAATATATCGTCAGCCACCAGAAATACTTGGCAGATATAACTTTCAGACTTTGCAAACACAAAGCAAGAAATTTTTCCGTTGAAGGTGTTTTTCTCAAAATGAATGAAAACCAACAGTTTCAAAATAATATCTTTGTGAATGTATAAACTTGTAAATGCGTGTTAACGAAATGTGTCGACACATCAAATAGAAGCATTTGCTTACGTTTTGAGAAGTTCGTGACTAAAATCCAACATAGAAGTATATATACTGCTTGAAATACATAATATTCTGGAAAAAATTCCAGGTATGATGCATAGAGCCCAAAGCGGAATGAATGTATTATAGCACGAAAATCATTCCATGTTTCACATATACATATTCTTCGTATTTAGTTTAATCACTGCTCCTTTAAGGGCGAATAGCCATTTCCATCAAAGAATATGAATTCATAAATCAATAATTGATGAATATGTATATGCTTATTCAACAATGAATATGCATAATGATTCACATTTAACTTTTTATTAAGTAAACGTATTGAAATGAATGTAAGATTATTTGTAATATTATAAACAATAACGAGCGTCAACAGATACACATGTTTTACCGATGAGACAATACTTAGTAGATTAACATTGGAAGCCAGACCACAAATCAAACAATGCAATACTACACTAGTTGGACGTGGTGTCATGCAATTCGTCAAAGTTGAAATACCCAAGAGATTTTCTAGCTCAACTTCTGTCCTGCCTGCTCTACAATCTTTTGTTGAATTATCGATAATTTGTATACGCATCATTTATAGTTCATAAAATATTACTTAATAAACATTGTATTTTTGTAGGTAACTGCTTTTCGCGTAGCATTTGTAGGATCTTCAGAGATAAACTATTAACACTTTCAAAGCAATTCTAATGTGTGTTATAACAAATGGCACAACAAATATATAAGTTGTTATGACAATCATTCATAATCATCATAGTGTCTGTTGTACCAATTATCACCTCTGAGCAGTTGTAGTGTGTATTCATTTGTAAAATTCGTTATCTCACAGCAGTTGTAGCTTGTGCTGAAACATACATTATCTCACATCAGTTGTAGCGTGTGCTGAAGTATACATGATCTCACAGCAACTGTAGTGTGTTCTGACAATCATTATCTCACAGCAACTCAAGTGTGTTCTGACAATCATTATATCACAGCAACTGTAGTGTGTTCTGACAATCATTATCTCACAGCACTTGTGGTGTGTTCTAACAATCATTATCTCACAGCAATAGAAGTATGTACTAACAATCATTATCTCACAACAATTTGTGATGTGCTCTAACAATCATTATCTCACAGCAATTGTGATGTGTTCTTACAATCATTATCTCATATCAATTGTGATGTGCTCTAACAATCATTATCTCACAGCAATTGTGGTGTCTCCTAACAATCATTATCTCACAGCAATTGAAGTATGTTCTAACAATCATTATCTCACAGCAATTGTGATGCGCTCTAGCAATCATTAGTTCACAGCAATTGTGATGCGCTCTAGCAATCATTAGTTCACAACAATTATGATGTGTTCTAACAATCATTATCCAGCAGCAACTGTAGTGTGTTCTGACAATCATTATCTCACAGCACTATCTATCTATCTATCTATCTATCTATCTATCTATCTATCTATCTATCTATCTATCTATCTATCTATCTATCTATCTATCTATCTATGCAAAAGTCCACAGATATGCTGTATAATTTACTCAAACGGTTTCACGAATGTGATTTTCAAGAGTACAGTTATACCTTTACGCTATTTTGACGTCACAGTGCAGTGTAACATAGTATGACGTCATAGTGCAACTTGTGTGGGGCAGGCGTACGACTCAGTGGCAGTAAAATGTACAATGATTGTATAAAATAATTCAATTATTTGAGGCCATTTAATTTTGGTCTGAGTGTATTAATAAAATAACTTTCTTTTATCTTTTTCAGTGCATCATTTTCACATTTGTAAAACGGAAATATCACAAAACGTGGTGTTTTTATTCCCGGCACATTGATCAATGTGTTGACTGAGTGGGCTACACCGACAAAAGGGGTCCCTTATTTGTTGTCGGTGGACTCTCACTCTTAGGGTGTCCCCTGTCTGTCCAATGTGTTCGGCTTTGCATCTAGCACATTGTATCACGAAAAATTCTTTTTTCGAAGCACACTTAATATTTTCACGGACAAAGGAAGTTTTTCCGTCTGTGAATGTAAAAGACATTCATTGTAAAACATGTGGGTAAGTACCACAATTCGGTTTGTTACACTTTTGTACTGTTTTACATTCTTGTTTTCCTTTTGTGAAAGAAGCCCTACTAAGAATCTGTTTCAGATTTTGGCTCTGCTCTTACTTTTTAATAAGCATATTTGTTACAAATTTTGTTTTAGTTCTTTACACTTACTTAAAGAAAACTGTCTCCCGAACATTTCCGGGTTAAATGTTGTTAAAAAAGAGAGAACAATCTCCTGACTTATCCTGACAAAATATCAGATTAACTGTTACCTTTCAATTTAACCTCTCCATATGCTGTACTTATTTCACTGTTAGACGCTTTCTCCCTTATCTGTAGTGTTTCTATTTATTTTGTTTCAATTCTCCTTTACCTAGCACAGCATAATTACCCCCATCTCAAATCCTTAGCTATTTTAAACTCCATAATTTGCAAGTTAAATATTTAGGTGTTATACCCTGTTGTCCCATGTTCAAGATGAAATACCTCAGTTGTCCCCGACTGCGATCAAGAGGTCATCTGAAGCGATCGTATAAGTCCAAACGACGTTTTATTTAACGTCAATATCGCCCGGTTGGGAAAGTTCCCGGGCATCTGCGACCCAAAAATTAAGCTGGTATCAAACGTGACCTCTCTTCCGTGAGATGAAATTATTTGCAAAGTGTGGTCTATTCAGTCTCATATATTGATGTATTTTAAAGCGTGGACTGCAGATTTCGGACCGTGAGTTGATGGACTTACATTGTATTCTCTTCAGATTGATAAAAGGTCTTTTCGCCAAGATCTTTTGACATGACATGTTGTTGAAAACTATTGAAAGAAAATAGCGGTGATGTGAAGCTGACCTTTGACGTTGAATAAAGAGATAAAACCCTTTCCAAATCCAATAGAAATCTCTGCATAAAGCAGAGTCGATTGTACGATTCCGACTGTATCATGAGCGTGTGTGAAAACATTTGTCGGCACAAGCGACTGATTCAGAAACATCCACTACACAATGGAAATATCATACTTCTTCACTGGACGATCTACTGATGTGCAATGTGGTAATGAAAATCAATCAGAAGTATTTCCAAAAGGCCAGTGGGTACAATGTGTGAAACCCATTTCTGGTGTCCCCCGCCGTGATGTTGCTGGAATATTGCTTAAAGCGGCGTAAAACCGTACTCACTCACTCCAAAGGCCACGAAATAGCTCATTTATAATATTGCAACCACGTCGAATGGATGCTCGTGTCCAGAAGTTACACTACCGTAATTCAGGGGTAA
The DNA here is from genome assembly GCF_022045235.1 of Haliotis cracherodii. Lineage (NCBI taxonomy): Eukaryota > Metazoa > Mollusca > Gastropoda > Lepetellida > Haliotidae > Haliotis > Haliotis cracherodii. The sequence continues at coordinate 6,767,378 of NW_027266343.1, forward strand.
GCCGAATGATGCTTCACGGACAAAGGCGTGTGGTAATCCATTTGTGAATTATTGTAATGATCTAATGATGCCATATTACTTCCTTGCTTTGTTTAGGATGTCCTTTCATGTTCGACTTTCTGTCAGGAAATGTTATCACTTTCAGCTCCGTTCAATATATTTGTAGAGTAAAGAAAATCTTGCGCCCATTGTTGTCACAGTAGGTATCTTTTGCTGACAATACATATTAAAGTTCTTTGAAAGGCATTAAGAAGTGATACACATAAGGAAGAGAATATATGGATGTCAACTTCTTTATTATGAGGAACACAACGTATCGGAGTATATGGTTACTCCTTCATCAGGTGAATGAATGTTCATATACATGTATATGCTTTCTGACTAATGACATTCATTCACTTGATGAAGGAGTAAGCATGTACTCCGAAATGTTGTGTTTCTCATAATAAAGAAGTTGACATCCATATATTTTTCCCCCTAAAACATCACAAAATTCAAGATAACTAATTTTAACACTGATATTTAAAAAAAATTGAAATAAATGTTTTTACACAATTTGTAAGAACGGTTTCTGTTTTTCTCTTCAATGCTTATGATATTTTCGGAATCGTACAATGGATTGTGCTTGTTGAAAATATTTCTTATGATTATGGAAATGGTTTTTGTGGCTGTATTTATATTATATAAGTACTGAGAGTGAAGGTTTGGCAATGGAGATTGGCAAACTGTTTCCAATCTGCATCAAATTGCCCATATTAATAAAACTATAACGAACCAATCACAGCATAAGAGATTTCTGTTACTTGTACAGGGGGCACGGGTGGCCCAGTCGTCTAAGACGCCGCGATTCGCTGTGCAGAGTTGCGTCCCTTGGGCATGCCAGAAACCTATGATTGTGGGTTCGAATCCCGGTCGCCCCGATTATGTTTCTAGGTTTATCAGCACCATACCCGTGCTCGTGGGTTTCACCGAAGTGGTAAACGTCTGAGACGTGCATCACTTCGGGCTTTCCTTCCACATTAAGCTGACACGCCGATATATAACTTGAATATTGTTAAAAGCGGCGTTAAACCCAACTCACTCACACTCACTGTTACTTGTACACAACCACAAGAAGAGGATGTGTGATAAGTGGATTCGGGAACTGTTTGAAGAGCACCCGGATATTGCAATCTCAGTACACTCACGATGCATTTATGAAATAGCCAAAATGTATTACTACAAGTCTAATTTTCCACAGTAACTGAATTACATAATCTGACGTGTTGACTATCCAGGAGGTACAGGAATCTGAAGGTCCATTTGGGATTTTTTAAAATGTAGTTGGGGAAGTCACACACATGGTGACATACAGGGTATTTGTGGGGATAAATATAGCTTGAGGGTATGGTAGTATAAATGGAAGAGCAACAGACATTTAAACAGTCATTCTTCAATCTGTTAACATACATTGAAAGACATGATTTGTTGGATATCATCCCTGGGTATGTATGGACACGATATTACACATGAAACTCTGCATGACACAGTTAGCATGATACATAATACATGTGTGCATTCATCATTTATCAGATCACTATTGTTTCGAAATACTGTGTTAGAACTGAAATGATCCTATTACATTGACAAATTATTTGTGATGATCTGAAATATAGATTTCCGTCAATATCAGATACATGAAATTAAGATTAAGTATCAAACAATGCTGGGGAACATTGAAGATCATCTTGCGACGAAATAATAAACGGTACTGGTCAATGTGGAGATAAAAATAATATCAAGTATTTCAATCAAAACTTCCACTTCTTGAAAAAGAGAATTTATGGATGTCAACTTCTTTATTATGTGTAACCCAACGTTTCGGAGTATATGCCTACTCCTTTATCAGGTGAATGAATGTACATATGTGTAATGTGTATGTATGCTCTCTGCCTCATAGCATCCATCCACCTGATGAAGGAGTAAACATATACTCCGGAACGTTGTGTTCCTCACAATAAAGAAATTGACATCCATAAATTCTCTTCCTTTTGTGTATCACTTCTAAATGCCTTTAAAAGACATCACCTTCTTGCTTGAAATATTTCAAGGAATATTATTTCTCCAGCTCTTCTGACAACGTTTGCAAGTCATGGGAATACCAACCCGATACCAGACAGCAGTTACCTCCCCTGGTCCAGGCCCTGTGGTATACTCCCGTCCCATCATGACGTCAAAGGACAGGATTCTCATTCATCGTCTCTCGCTATGAGCGAGTTGACAGCATCAGTTCACATTTTGACCTCGGAGGCCTTCGAATTGGCACAGGCACTGAGAGATGAAATTGTGAGTATGAAGCTCAATATTTTTAAACAAATTGTACCAAAGTTGATTTTGGAAAGGACAAAAGCGAGTTGTATACTTCATGAAAGAAAGAGACGAATGGCATTATCATTTCATGATGTCTGCGGTAGTAAATATAATAAAATAAATGATAATGTTTCTAAAATAATAAGAATCAATAAAATGAGTGAGTGAGTGAGTTAATATTTAACGTCACATCGGCAGTATTTCAGCCATATCGTGACAGAATCATTAAAGGTTATTTAAAATCCATATTCTTTTCCACAAGTTTTGATATTAATAATGTTCATAAGGTATTTATTATTGTCACTTTTGATTCGATTGTTGTCTTTTCCTAGTTTCAGCACCGTCTCAATTCCAATCTGCGAATGGCTAGCTTCCTTGCTACAGTGAGTCACAGGAATTTCCCAGCGCATAGTGACGTCATAACATGGACACACGCCGAATATGTAAGTCGTTATTAATGAAGATCAAAGGGATTGACGTTTTACATTGTCATAATGAGGTTTTACATCATCATATTATTATAGTTCTTGTGTAAACAAACACATTTGTCTGTATGACCATCCATTCTCACTTTTTCATATTTAGAGATTAGAATAGAATGAAACCTTTGTGAAATGTTTAAAATGGTTGTTAATTCATCAGATGAATATGTTTGTTATATCTTACAGACAGGAGATGTCTTGAGGAAACACTACCGCCATGTCTCCTTACTTCTCGCCTTCCTAGAAGTCACCAAGGAGAGTAGCGTCAGTTCCTCCTACAGAAATGACGGTGTTCTTCAACACGTCAATAACCTAGAAGAGAAGTTATACGAGTTGCTTTGTCACATGATGACCACCATCAATCGCTTAAATCTGAATATAGAGAGTCACGTGACTAGAGACGAGATTCCCGAGCAGCTCAGCGAGATTACCAATTTAGCCGTCATCAACAGTCGTGACTTTATCATCACGAAAGATGCAATTCACTTATTATCAGGACTGAAAGCGAGCCACTCTCTGATTCGAGCTGGTTATCAGTAGTTCAGTTTCTTGCAGGATTACTGTCATGTAGTAATGCAAATCGTTTCTGAACACTTGAAGACTCTGAACACCAGGTTGTGGAGAATCACGTGACAGATTACGTTAATGGGCATTGATGTTTTTAATGTTTTTTGTCTAATCCATGTCAATTTCCGTCCATCCAAATAGGAGAACAATCATGATATTTGCACATGTCGTTATTCCAGTCATATTATGAACCGTTGATTCTGCTTATTGATATTTATTTGTATCTATTGTTTAATAGCCGAAGTCCATAAGTAGATATGTGTTATTTGTGATCAATAATTGTTTGAAGTAAATCATTCAAAGTCGAACGACATGTGAATGTTTTGTGTTTGCACCTGCCATGTAAAGAGTACTTTTTTGGAAAATGAATGTTTGTTATTTTTTACAGATATTTAGTGGATGCTGTTTTAATGCTGATGTTTTGTGTTAACTTATCGTTGTCACACATTCTATTTTATGTATTTATTGTATTTCACAATTGATGTTCTAAAGATGTGATTTGTTCAAAATGTTTTGTTCGTTTACATTATTAAAGAAATAAACTATTTTTACAACCATTTAAACAAATTAATTGATGACTCCAAGGGCTGTATCCAATGGATCCTATAGACTCTACAAAATATAATTACGTATCTGAAGTAGTTAAGCGACTAGATGTAGCTTGGAGAAGGGGGTTGGGGGGAAACCCGAAGTGATGCGAATAGAAACCAACGAGCAGATGTATGGTGCTGACGAACATTCTTGGTATCGTAGTATATTGATCGTGATACATTCGATCCTCGCATTTGATTCAACCTCACACATCGTAGTGCATCTCCTCTTCGTGACGCAAATATGCAGTGGTATGCCAGACCATGATCTATCTATCTATCTGTCTATTTATTCTGTTTTACATTCTTGTTTTCCTTTTGTGAGAGAACCCTGAAGAATCTGTTTCAGATTTTGGCTGTCTTTTACTTTTAATAAGTATATTTTGCTACAAATTTTGTTTTAGTTCTTTACACTTACTTAAAGAATTCCGTGTCTCTCGAACATTTCCGGGTTAAATGTTGTTAAAAAAGGGAGAACACTCTCCTGACTTATCCTGACAAAGTACGTGACAACAGTTATCCCTGAACTTGTGGAAATGTAACATCCTACTGAAATGAATAATAAAAATGTATTTGTTTTGTTTAAAAACATTGAGGTTTACTGTTTGGATCCAGAAACAGGATATCTAGATTATATTTGTGGTATTCATGTAGGTTTGAACTCCTTTTCGTTACTTCATAGGCCTTTTTATCTAAAATATCAGATTAACCGTTACCTTTCAATTTAACCTCTCCATATACTGTACTTATTTCATAGTTACACACTTTCAGCCTTATTTGTATTGTTTTTATTTATTTAGTTGCATTCTCCTTTACCTAGCACAGAATAATTACCCCATCTCAAATCTTTTGCTATTTTAAACTCCATAATTTGCAAGTTAAATATTTAGGTGTTATACCCTGTTGTCCCATGTTCAACATGAAATACGCTACCTGTTCCCGACTGCGATCAAGAGGTCATCTGAAGCGATCGTAAAATTCCAAACGACTGACTATTTATTTCATTTTACGTCAATATCGCCCGGTTGGGGTAGTTTTAAAACCTGGACTGCAGATTTCGGACCGTGAGTTGATGGACTTACATTGTATTCTCTTCAGATTGATAAAAGGTCTTCTCGCCAAGATCTTTTGACATGACATGTTGTTGAAAACTATTGAAAGAAAATAGCGGTGATGTGAAGCTGACCTTTGACGTTGAATAAAGAGATAAAACCCTTTCCATATCCAATAGAAATCTCTGCATAAAGCAGAGTCGATTGTACGATTCCGACTGTATCATGAGCGTGTGTGAAAACATTTGTCGGCACAAGTGACTGATTCAGAAACATCCACTACACAATGGAAATATCATACTTCTTCACTGGAAGATCTACTGATGTGCAATGTGGTAATGAAAAATCAATCAGAAGTATTTCCCAAAGGCCAATGGGTACAATGTGTGAAACCCATTTCTGGTGTCTCCCGACGTGATGTTGCTGGAATATTGCTTAAAGCGGCGTAAAACCGTACTCACTCACTCCAAAGGCCACGAAATAGCTCATTTATAATACTGCAACCACGTCGAATGGATGCTCGTGACCAGAAGTTACACTACCGTAATTCAGGGGTAAGCCGAATGATGCTTCACGGACAAAGGCGTGTGGTAATCCATTTGTGAACGTATCGGAGTATATGGTTACTCCTTCATCAGGTGAATGAATGTTCATATACATGTATATGCTCTCTGACTAATGACATTCATTCACTTGATGAAGGAGTAAGCATGTACTCCGAAATGTTGTGTTTCTCATAATAAAGAAGTTGACATCCATATATTTTTCCCCCTAAAACATCACAAAATTCAAGATAACTAATTTTAACGCTGATATTTAAAAAAAATTGAAATAAATGTTTTTACACAATTTGTAAGAACGGTTTCTGTTTTTCTCTTCAATGCTTATGATAAATTCGGAATCGTACAATGGATTGTGCTTGTTGAAAATATTTCTTATGATTATGGAAATGTTTTTTGTGGCTGTATTTATATTATATAAGTACTGAGAGTGAAGGTTTGGCAAATGAAATTGGCAAACTGTTTCCAATCTGCATCAAATTGCCCATATTAATAAAACTATAACGAACCAATCACAGCATAAGAGATTTCTTTTACTTGTACAGGGGGCACGGGTGGCCCAGTCGTCTAAGGCGCCGCGATTCGCTGCGCAGAGTTGCGTCCCTTGGGCATGCCAGAAACCTATGTTTGTGGGTTCGAATCCCGGTCGCCCCGATTATGTTTCTAGGTTTGTCAGCACCATACCCGTGCTCGTGGGTTTCACCGAAGTGGTAAACGTCTGAGACGTGCATCACTTCGGGCTTTCCTTCCACATTAAGTTGACACGCCGATATATAACTTGAATATTGTTAAAAGCGGCGTTAAACCCAACTCACTCACACTCACTGTTACTTGTACACAACCACAAGAAGAGGATGTGTGATAAGTGGATTCGGGAACTGTTTGAAGAGCACCCGGATATTGCAATCTCAATACACTCACGATGCATTCATGAAATAGCCAAAATGTTTTACTACAAGTCTAATTTTCCGCAGTAACTGAATTACATAATCTGACGTGTTGACTATCCAGGAGGCACAGGAATCTGAAGGTGTTCCATTTGGGATTTTTTTAAATGTAGTTGGGGAAGTCACACACATGGTGACATACAGGGTATTTGTGGGGATAAATATAGCTTGAGGGTATGGTAGTATAAATGGAAGAGCAACAGACATTTAAACATTCATTCTTCAATCTGTTAACATACATTGAAAGACATGATTTGTTGGATATCACCCCTGGGTATGTATGGACACGATATTACACATGAAACTCTGCATGACACAGTTAGCATGATACCTAATACATGTGTGCATTCATCATATATCAGATCACTATTGTTTCGAAATACTGTGTTAGAACTGAAATGATCCTATTACATTAACAATTTTTTTGTGATGATCTGAAATATAGATTTCCGTCAATATCAGATACATGAAATTAAGATTAAGTATCAAACAATGCTGGGGAACATTAAAGATCATCTTGCGACGAAATAATAAACGGTACTGGTCAATGTGGAGACAAAAATGATATCAAGTATTTCAATCAAAACTTCCCCTTCTTGAGAAAGAGAATTTATGGATGTCAACTTCTTTATTATGTGTAACCCAACGTTTCGGAGTATATGCCTACTCCTTTATCAGGTGAATGAATGTACATATGTGTAATGTGTATGTATGCTCTCTGCCTCATGGCATCCATCCACCTGATGAAGGAGTAAACATATACTCCGGAACGTTGTGTTCCTCACAATAAAGAAGTTGACATCCATAAATTCTCTTCCTTTTGTGTATCACTTCTAAATGCCTTTCAAAGACATCACCTTCTTGCTTGAAATATTTCAATAAATATTATTTCTCCAGCTCTTCTGACAACGTTTGCAAGTCATGGGAATACCAACCCGATACCAGACAGCAGTTACCTCCCCTGGTCCAGGCCCTGTGGTATACTCCCGTCCCATCATGACGTCAAAGGACAGGATTCTCATTCATCGTCTCTCGCTATGAGCGAGTTGACAGCATCAGTTCACATTTTGACCTCGGAGGCCTTCGACTTGGCACAGGCACTGAGAGATGAAATTGTGAGTATGAAGCTCAATATTTTTAAACAAATTGTACCAAAGTTGATTTTTGAAAGGACAAAAGCGAGTTGTATACTTCATGAAAGAAAGAGACGAATGGCATTATCATTTCATGATGTCTGCGGTAGTAAATATAATAAAATAGATGATAATGTTTCTAAAATAATAAGAATCATTAAAATGAGTGAGTGAGTGAGTTAATATTTAACGTCACATCGGCAGTATTTCAGCCATATCGTGACAGAATCATTAAAGGTTATTTAAAATCCATATTCTTTTCCACAAGTTTTGATATTAATAATGTTCATAAGGTATTCATTATTGTCACTTTTGATTCGATTGTTGTCTTTTCCTAGTTTCAGCACCGTCTGAATTCCAATCTGCGAATGGCTAGCTTCCTTGCTACAGTGAGTCACAGGAATTTCCCAGCGCATAGTGACGTCATAACATGGACACACGCCGAATATGTAAGTTGTTATTAATGAAGATCAAAGGGATTGACGTTTTACATTGTCATAATGAGGTTTTACATCATCATATTATTATAGTTCTTGTGTAAACAAACACATTTGTCTGTATGACCATCCATTCTCACTTTTTCATATTTAGAGATTAGAATAGAATGAAACCTTTGTGAAATGTTTAAAATGGTTGTTAATTCATCAGATGAATATGTTTGTTATATCTTACAGACAGGAGATGTCTTGAGGAAACACTACCGCCATGTCTCCTTACTTCTCGCCTTCCTAGAAGTCACCAAGGAGAGTAGCGTCAGTTCCTCCTACAGAAATGACGGTGTTCTTCAACACGTCAATAACCTAGAAGAGAAGTTATACGAGTTGCTTTGTCACATGATGACCACCATCAATCGCTTAAATCTGAATATAGAGAGTCACGTGACTAGAGACGAGATTCCCGAGCCGCTCAGCGAGATTACCAATTTAGCCGTCATCAACAGTCGTGACTTTATCATCACGAAAGATGCAATTCACTTATTATCAGGACTGAAAGCGAGCCACTCTCTGATTCGAGCTGGTTATCAGTAGTTCAGTTTCTTGCAGGATTACTGTCATGTAGTAATGCAAATCGTTCCTGAACACTTGAAGACTCTGAACACCAGGTTGTGGAGAATCACGTGACAGATTACGTTAATGGGCATTGATGTTTTTAATGTTTTTTGTCTAATCCATGTCAATTTCCGTCCGTCCAAATAGGAGAACAATCATGATATTTGCACATGTCGTTATTCCAGTCATATTATGAACCGTTGATTCTGCTTATTGATATTTATTTGTATTTATTGTTTAATAGCAGAAGTCCATAAGTAGATATGTGTTATTTGTGATCAATAATTGTTTGAAGTAAATCATTTAAAGTCGAACGACATGTGAATGTTTTGTGTTTGCACCTGCCATGTAAAGAGTATTTTTTGGAAAAAGAATGCTTGTTATTTTTTACAGATATTTAGTGGATGCTGTTTTAATGCTGATGTTTTGTGTTAACTTATCATTGTCACACATTCTATTTTATGTATTTATTGTATTTCACAATTGATGTTTTAAAGATGTGATTTGTTCAAAATGTTTTGTTCGTTTACATTATTAAAGAAATAAACTATTTTTACAACCATTTAAACAAATTAATTGATGAGTCTGTATCCAATAGATCCTATAGACTCTACAAAATATCATTACGTATCTGAAGTAGTTCAAGCGACTAGATGTAGCTTGGAGAATCTACAAGAATGAAGGTCGAGATATTATGTTTAAAACATTGTCCGTATGAAGAAGGCCATGCGAAGCATGGTGTCATTTTTTCTGTAAATGGCGTCGCTGTCCTACACATTGAAAACAAAACCTTATTAATTCTTGGTTGTGGTGTTCTTTGCTGCCCTGGTCAACATAAATCTGTGTTATTATCATCGAGGGTGATGATGGTTTAACGCTGCTTAACAGAAGTGTGTCAACTTAGGGGGGGAGGAAAACCTGAAGTGATGCGAATAGAAACCAACGAGCAGATGTATGGCGTTGACGAACATTCTTGGTATCGTGATATATTGGTCGTGATTCATTCGATCCTCGCATTTGACTCAACCTCACACATCGTATTGCATCTCGTCTTCGTGACGCAAACCTGCACTGGTATGCCAGACCATGCATGATGTCAGTGCGAATTAGGGATTCGAACTCACGACCCTGGCACTTGAAAGGGACACAGTGGACCACAGTTCCTTTGATATGTTCGCGGTCGACAAACTTCTGAGGCTGATGTGTCGAAATCATATCGAAACTGCATGCCATGTTTATCACTTGATCAAACACCTGATGTCCTTATTCCTGTGCTAAAATAATTCCTGGGAAGAGGTTTCCTGCAATATAAATACGAGTATCGACCACCCTCAGGCATATTTGTTTAATAAAAGACCATATCTGGCTTTAATACAGTTGCTTTTAGGATACTGTGTGAGAGCCAAGTTCTTTAAACTATCGACGGAATGGGCAATGGCCAATGCCATCAAAGCACAACGACATTTAGTCAGTAAGAATACGAATTTTTGGATGAACAACTTCTTTATTACAATTAAGACCGACGTTTCGGTGTAGGTTCTAACACCCTCATCAAGCAAGTGATATACAGAGTATGGTTGACAAGTATATATATAGGTTGGAGGTAATGTTTATACGTAGAGATGTAGTTATACTGAAGTGGAGAAGTCTGTTCAAAAGTAGGGGAGGCTGATCACAAAGGGTGTTGAGATTTCTTGGTGATGTTCTGTATCGTCTGTTGTACTAGTTGCTCAGGGTAGACGTTATACTGTGTAAATACTTCTTTGAGGTGGCTTAGTTCAGTGGCTAGATGTTGCTTCGTAGAACAGATGTTGTGAGCCCGTGTCGCTAGGGTTGAAATAATTCATTTCTTGACTTGAGGTGGATGGTTAGAGGCATGGTGAATGTATTGATCTGTGTGGTTAGGTTTCTGATATACAGTGGTCTGGAGTTTGTCGTTATTATCAAGGAAGAGGAGCTGCCGATTGGTTTCTTCATCCATGGTGAACTGCATTCGTGGGTTTTTGGAATTGGGAATTCAGGTGGTCCAATAGGGTTCTGGGGTCGTTGTTGGGATGTAGTATGACAAAGGTGTCATCTTCTTTGCGGAACCAACAGAGGGGAGTTATTGGGGAAGTTTCCAGGGCTTTATCTTCAAGGTGGGTCATAAATGTTTAGTCGGCCAGGTATCACATTGAAGCCCCCGATCATCATTAGTCAGCCCCAAAGAGAAGCCTGATGAACTGGAGATCTGTTCTGATCGGGGGTGCTTGATGGAGAAAGGTGATATGATGTCAAAGCAACAACGATCTTTGAAAATCCGACCACGAATCATTTGATGAAGTACACTGTGACTGCGTTTGTCACATTCAAACCCCAAATGCTTCTACGGTTATGAATATATTTATTACACATAAGGTTCGTAATATGTACGTTTTAGCATGCATCAAAATGTGTTCAATCCATGTGATATCGAATTATTATCAAGGGCTGAAAGTACGTAGCAAGCCGTGATACAATGTATATCAATACAAATATCCGCCATGGGTTACTTGGTATGTGATGAAATGATTGATTGATTCAAACTATTGCATTAACAATCAATCAATCAGGAGCTTACTTGATCCTTTTCTTTTCCAAAGTATAGAATGACTTAGTTAACTTGGTACAACATTATAACTTGTAATACAAATCACTGCATAATACAACGTAAGAAGGAAACAAGTTTGAACGTTTAGAAAAAAAGAAACTTGCAAAGTCGATTATACAGAAGTGCAAGAAGTCAGGTTATATTAGGCGTTATAGTATTTAATATCTGTTCGAAAGTGACATGTTTGTTCTGTTCCTCTACAAAAATGAATGAAAATGTGCTAGAAATATGTTCGTAGTCACTTTCAATCAAAGAATAACAGGAATGTGATATATTTCTGTAAGCTAGGTTGTAATCGATTATGTCATATATTAGCTGTGTTACTTCTATGCATCTTTTAGCTAAGAATCTTCTTTTGTCTCCCTGAGTTATGTTATGTTTATGTAATAATCTACTGATGAAATTTTACTTCTCTTGTTTGTAAGATGTGCTACAATGTTCAATTTTCTATCAGAAAGAATCATTATGTCAGGTTTTCTAAATCATATTTTTATGGAAGCGTATTAGTGCCACAGTCTAAAAAAACATTATCATCTACGTAGATGATACTGCTCACATCTACGTAAAAGATATTTTCATCTAGGTGTCAATATTTTCTCGAGTCTACGTAGAAGATACTTTCATCTAGGTATCAATATTTTCTCGAGTACACGACGCTACATAACCAATGGCTTAATTAATAATGACCGATTTGTTTGACTTTCTACCTTGACATGTCTTTATTGAGGTATTAGTTATCTAAACATTGCATAAAGTAAATCTTGATTTCAATAAGTCGCAGTTACTGGCGAATGACTTCTCATGATCCTCATGATTTCTCCATTACGAAAACTAAGTTTAAGAGGTAAAACGTGAATATAAAGGGGTGAGAATCATTCAAACTATAAACCTGTATCAAACCAATACTCGTCAACAATCTATAAAGCACAGGCGGTATAATTCTGCAGTTTGTGATTTTATCCAAGCGCCATTAGTTTGACAAAAACCAATAACATGCTCCAAAACATTTAATTAAATTAACAGTAATTAAGTAATCACCTTTATTACAAATATAAATGCTTGTATCCAATTAGGGTCACAACTATATCACTGTCTGAGTAACGGTACGTGCAATTATAATATCACATACGGAGATGTAGGTATAATCTTCTTTGATGAAAGTATTATATAGTAATTTTGTTTTAGATTGTGGCAACGCTTCCATACATATTTGTTTATCAAGTTTGTTTTTGAAAAAATATTAGTCAAGTTCACCCACAATTTCGAATAACATTTCTTCAATCTTTATATCAAATCATTACTGGGATTGGCATGTTCAAAAGATCAGAATTCCGATATTAATAATAATATAATGAACCAATCATAATATCAGGGATTTCTGTTAGTTGTACACGATCACAAGAATGGACTGTGTGAAGTAGATTCGGAAACTGTTTGAAGAGCATCCGGATATGTCAATCACAGTATGCTGAAGATTTATTAATAAAATAGCCATCCATGTTATACTAGACCTCTAGTTTTCAAAATACTGGAACTATAATTTCCATTTTAATACACAATCTGACGTGTTAACTATTTAGGAGGACACGAGGTGTTCCATTTGGGAAATTTGTGATTGTAGTTGGGAAAGTGGTACACATGATGACACACAGGGAAATTGTGGGGATAAATATAGTTTGAGATGTAGAGGTAGAGTTGTATAAATGGAAGAGCAACATAGATTTAATCATTCACTCTTCAATCTGTTTAAGATATTGAAAGACATGATTTGTTGGATATCACCCCTGGGTATGTATGAACACGATTTTACACATGAAACTCTGTATCACTTCGTTGGCTTGAGACATGATACATAATCGATGTCTCCATGTTCCATTCAAATGTATATCTGATCAATATTGTTTCGAAATACTGTGTTAGAACTGAAAGCATCAGTCTGTATGGACACATTTTTTGTAATGATCTGAAATAAACATATTTCCCTCAAATGTCAGATACAAGAAAAAAAACCCAGCAAATAAGGCTGAGGAATATTAGAGAACTCCTTTATAAGTAATGATAAACAACAAAGGGTTATGTTTTTCATTCAAAACTTCACTTTTGTAATTGTAATATCAAAACATGTCGTTCTTATTTCAGTTCTTCTGACAACGTTTGCTTGTCGTGGTAACGCTAACCCGATACCGGACAACAGTTATCTCCCCTGGTCCAGGCCCTGTGGCGCACTCCCGTCCCACCATGATGCAACAGGACGCGCTTCCCTGTCATCGTCTGTCCCTTTGAACGAGTTGACAGCATCAGTTCACATTTTGACCTCGGAGGCCTTAGACTTGGCGCAGACACTGAGAGATGAAATTGTAAGTATGAAGCTCAATATTTTCTAGCAAACTGTACTGTTGATTTTGGAAGGGACTACCTACATGTAGTTATGTACAACTATGAAAGAAAGAGACGAATAAAATTATTATTTCATGGTATCTGTGGTAGTAAATATAATATAATATAAAGAGATAATGACAATGATCAATGGTTTTAAAATTATTAATTATGCTCCACAAGTAATATTAAGAATCATGAAAACATATTATTGCTTTCGATTGATTGTTGTCTTTTCCTAGTTTCAGCACCGTCTCAATTCTAATCTGCGAATGGCTAGCTATCTTGATGCAGTGAGTCACATGAATTTCCCAGTGCGTAGTGACGTCATGACATGGACACACGCCGACCATGTAAGTCGTTATTGAGGAAGATCAAAGGGATTGTTTATCATATAACAATAGTTAGGGTAGTAATCGATTATGTCATTTATTAGCCGTGTTACTTATATGCATCTTTTAGCTAAGAATCTTCTTTTGTCTTTCTGAGTCATGTGATAATTAATGGTATAATCTACTGAGATTAGAACACAATGAAACGTTTTGACGATGAGATATTTGTGAAATATTTAAAAGTTATAAATTGATGATCCATCAATGAATGTGTTTGCTCTTTTTTTCCAGACAGGAGATATCCTCAGGAAACATTACCGCCATGTTTCCTTCCTTCTCGCCTTCCTGGAACTCACCAAGGAGAGTAGCGCCGGTTCCTCCTACAGAACTGACGGCGTTCTTCAACATGTCAGTAACCTAGAAGAGAAATTATACGAGTTGCTTTGTCACATGATGACCGCAGCCCATAGCCTCAATCTGAATATAGAGAGTCACGTGACTAGAGACGAGATTCCCGAGCAGCTCAGCGAGATTACCAATTTAGCCGTCATCAACAGTCGTGACTTTATCATCACGAAAGATGCGGTTCACTTATTATCAGGATTGAAAGAGAGTCACTCTTTGATGCGAGCTGGTTATCAATAGTTCAGATTCTTACAACTGAACACACCTTTCAAACCTTAACCACTTGAAGACTCTGAATATCTGGTTGTTGAGAATCATGAGACAGCAGAATTTCTGATAACGTAACTGGGCATTAACATTTTTACCTAATCCATGTCAATTTCCGTCCGTTCAAATAGAACAATTATATTTGCATATGTCGTTATTCCAGACAATATTATGTATCATGAATTGTGTTGATATTTATTTGGATCTTTTGTCCATAAGTAGAGGTACATTGGTATTTACGTGTTATTTGTGATCAATATTTGTTGTCAGTAAATCATACATAGTTGAACATTGTGTATATGCTTCTGGTTGACATCTGCCACGTAAATGGTGAGACTTTTAATGAGTGAATATCGGTAATTACAGTCATATTGTTCACGCATTCGCAATGCTGATATGTCGACGTTTTATGTTAAACTGTTCATGTTATTGTACAACTCGAGCATCATTCCAGTTTATGTATTTATTCTATCTTACAACTGATATATTCAAGGTGCTATTTTTACCAATCATTTTCTTCCTTTTACATAATTTATCAAATAAATAATTGTTACCAATCTTTTTCAATTTTTCATTGAAGATTCCTTGAGAAGTTTTCTACAGATCAAATAAATGTCAGCTGAATATCAAATTGCATGTCCATGTATTCAAGGTTCATAAACGAATAATATATATATCATATTGTACACAAACCATCACATTGTTCCATACATAAAGGCCAGGGAGAAAATTTCCAATCAGGCAGTTGACATTGACCGGGTTAGAATTGTTCTTCATCAACCAATGCTTGTCAGAAGAGGCGTCTATACTTGTCGTCAAAGACGACTTACGGGATCAGGTGGTCAGACTCGCTGACTTGGTTGATGCATTTCATCGTATCCCAATCGCGTAGATCGATGCTTATTATTACATCTGGACTACTTACAAACATATGTCACGTAGCTGGAATATTGCTATAAACAAATTGACATAAAAGAAATTCTACAAATTATGATGGTCTCAGTAAAAAAGGTTTGTGAACCAAGCAAATGGTTACTTTAATGTCTTGCTCCTCCTTCGTTTGAATTTCAAGTCCTCGATTATAACCTAATATCCAATATAAATCAAGGTTGACGTTCCAAAAATGTTAAGATGGAAAGAAAAAAACATTGGAAGTCACAAAATCACAGGGAAAACTCCACCTTTCTTTGAAATGATGTCCGGTTGAGATTGTAATAGCCCACAATACAATATATGTCACCACAAAGGAATATTTGGATACTAACTACACATAAGTGACATGAAAACACATTGATAATGTCACAAAATCAGATACTGGAACAACTTTAAATATAAGGGTTTTCATGTTCTGTAAAGCAGTGGTGTCAGGGTAGCAGATTACTCTTAAGCATTGACACAATTGGACTCACAATCGGAAACAATGAAGGTCAAGTCATTATGTTTCAAACATTGTTCGTATGAAGAAGACCATACATGCGCTGTTCCATCATTGTAGCTATCCCAAAACAAAGAAGTCAATGTCCTCGAGGGGAGTATACTATGTAGCACATGCAGTACGTGTTTGCACTGTTCCTTCTACCGTTCTACCCCCTTCGTTCAAGATGTCTACTTGTACACATAACAACATGACAGTTTCTACAACATTTTTTTCCCCCGACGGGGACAACAAACAAACAACAGGTATTGTTGGGTACAAGTTATTTATTGCCATTTACCGTTTTGACATTTTAATAGACCGAATTTTATTTATTTTGCAATTCATTGTTCTCATTTGGAGCCAAACGGACAGTAATTATTGGCCGTGGTGTTGATTTGCTGCCCTGGTTCACATAACATGTGTAACATTAGAGTGGTTGAGTTGGGTGTAGTGCCGCTTTGCTGTATCATGGCGTGACAGTGGGAAGGAAAGCCTGAAGTGATGCAGGTCTTAGACCTTTACCACGTGTGTGAAACATACGGGTGCAGCTATGGTACTGACAAACTCATTGTCATGAGCAGGAGGATTCCGAGATTCTGTCCCACGACCTTTGGGTCCTGACCAACTACTTAACTTTGCACAACTGTGCAACCATTTGGTGAAACAAAGGTGCACTGACATGGCAGATGTAGGGTCGAGTCAGCACGAATAGGGGAGTTGAACTCACGGAGTGACTCTGTGATTTCAATCAAACATATTTTATTGATAGGAAAACAGCCCCAGGAGATTACTGTACCCTTTACGTTATCGAAAGTACACCATGCTCAAACTATCAATACATGCAATCAATAGCATTGATACAGTTACAACAAACATGATTGAAGACAAACGCATAGGTCGTTTAGTTGATAGAATAGTCTAGGTACAGTTTGAAAATGAAAGAATTGACACAGTCTGGGACGCCATCAGGGTAATTGCATTGGAAAAAAATATTTGCTTCCCCATACGATACTTCAACCCCCTGGAGAGATACAGCCACCAACAATCACAGTTATGAATTCATTCGACCAAAATAAGATCACTTTCTATATACCATACATATTATAATCAAACTTTATCTATCAATTTTATTTCTTAAAAAAAACGAGGAGTAAATGAGCACTGATTTGATTAAAAAGATCCTTTATGGATATAATTTTGTAATACTTATCCATTGTGATTGAAAAATCAATGCAGTCAAGCAGGACATGCTTGACCGTGATTTTCTCATCAAAAGGGATGCAGAATGGAAGACCCTTACCTTTCAATGAATATTCGTGGGTATATCTGCTGTTGATCCCAGATTATGTGAGGTATGCTTGATGTCCTGTACATGTCAGAAATAGTTTGACGTCTCGTTTCATAGAAAATCTTGCATGTTTGAAAGCAGAGACTTAAAATATGACCTGATTATTGAATGATCCTTAATATTTGTGCATGTGTACTTGTAGCTGGGAACGTCGTGTTGTTGTTGTTTACTGATGGCAATCATGGAATTTTTTGCACGAGACGTGAACTGATATGTATGAATACCCAAATTAGCATCAGTTAGAATGTTTGTCCTTGGTCTCAACAAAACTCAACATTTATCAACAGGTATGACGTCCTCCTCGTCTAGGATATCTCAAGTATTACAAACGTCCAACCACGGCAGTTCTTCATAGCAAATAGTTAATATTACAGTATCAGGATGGGTCGATTAACTATGTGTGTAAAAGTTATTGACGAACATCGTCAGCGTCACAAATGTTATATTAAGAATAACACTTGCTTAGTAAGGTACAGATTCTAGTATTCAAACTCTGTTTCAAATAGTTGTGGATTGAATAAAAATTATAAGCCCGACCCTTTCCTTTTTCATCAGACATCTCTGCTAAAAGAAGAGTCGATTGTAAAGTTCCGACTTGATCATGATCTTGTGTTTATGAATCACTATCTTCACCATGATAACCTTAAGTAGACCATTTTCACCACTCGAAATCCCGTTACCCAGAAATCATACTTCATAAGGGCAAAAACGACACAACAAAATATTTTAGTTACAATATGATTTAATATCAATGGACGGAATCGGCGGAATCTAAAACTGTTTTCCAAGAACACGAACATTTTGCACAAATCAAATTTGTAGCACCATCCTTAAATCTAAGTGGCAACTAAGGCTCCCTTCAGACTCCAGATGTATGCATGAACGCTTGTAGAGGTCGATGTTATAGGCGTTATCTCCAGGTTCTGTAATGCTTGATGCTACATGAAATCTATTTGAAAGTGAGAAAGGTTGATAAACATATCTATCGCCATCAACATAGTGAATAATACTGTAATGACATTCATATGTGGGATACGTTTGTAATGACGTACAGAAGGAGAAACATTGCAGTCATGTCGCCTACCTCAACGTCTTTGAGGAGAGTAGCGCTAGTTTCTGATACAACACATCTATAGTCACTTTCAATCAAATTATATACATGTATTTCTTATAACAGAAAGTGCTAGGTTGTCTCATGTCTATTTATGTATACGTTAAATATGGATAGCCTTTTTTCATATATTTGAATTCAATGTCGGCGTTCGTCAGGGCTGTGTATTGAGTCCCTTTTGGTTTCCATATATATAAATAACTTGGCCCATAAAAGAGAAATGCTTATGTTTTGCAGATATGGTTTTACGGTGCTTTTTTTCAAACAAAATGGGCACTATTTGCTATTTTAAGTTGTTTTTCAAAACTTAAACCTGTGCCATGTGATATTTTCGTCAAGGTTTTAGACAAAAAAGGAAATGCCGATGTTACTGTATGGCACTGAGGTACATGTATGGGGCTTAGACATTGATTGTAATCTAGAGAAGGTAAATATGTTAGCTTGCAAATGCCATTTAATGTTAAGATGTCAACTTGAAATCATAATGTTCCTTTGCGAATGCCAAAGATGTCCAGTTTACATTTATTCTTGTAAGCGTTGTATTACTTATTGGTATAATATTTTATCTATGACAGATATACAATGTATGTTCACCCGAGAGAATATAATATGATGCTGTTAAACAGGTTGGATGGTAAAATGAATTGGCCTTTAAACCCCTAAAATTGGTTGGATACAGTAGGTATCATTATCAGGTGGTTCCAGAGTATTGTCCTATTCATCGTTAATATTCAGTTTCCAAATGGAGTCTTGCGTGAAGAAAATAACAGTTTCGTCGAGCGTTAACCCGGTTTCAATGAACTTCAAACCAATTTAACATAAAAAAACAGGTCGATATATTAAAAGAAGTCAGAAGAAAGAATTTGTAAAATATGTTTCTAAGGCCATGTGGAAAATATGTATCACGTGTTGCTTGTCTGTGAGGCTTATGCAGTCAATACTATGTACATCCCACCTTACAGAAATATAACGTACTCATGTCTATTGATAACATGACAGTTGATAACTTGTTCGATAAGTTTGTTTTTCATACAATGCAGTTAAGAAACAATAGTGTTCCTGTGTAACTCAAAGTCTGTATGTTGCCTGCACTGTAGCTCAAGCTGTATGAGCCGATGGCCTACATCCATGTTGAGATGGTGATGGTGACGGTGATGATGATGGTGATGGTGATGGTGATGATGGTGATGATGTCATGTGAAATAGGGGTTTTAGGGCAAAAGGTTTTTGTGACAATGGAGTTGGGGCAGAACTAAAAAAAGCGTATTCCAAGTTTTAAGGACCGCAGAGAGCTGGAAATTTGGCGGTATCTATAGCCGACTGAAGTTTAAATAATAAGTTTAAATCGAACACACGTGATTCCGTTTTGACTACCATTAGCTCAAAACATATTTTCTGTCACTTCATTCCATCAATGCAACGACCCGACAGTCAGAATTTCGAACTACTAATTGTTCATTGAGTGAAAGGACAAAGGGGGGTTGTTGGGGGTTGGGTGGAAAGCTGCTCAACAGATTAAATTCTTGGCAAAGTACCATTTGAGTTTAAATACGTATAAAATATGAAGATTGGAACACATGCAAATAAAATATGTTCATTTGGATTTACTGATTCGCTTTCATCATTTCGAATGGTCTCAAACGTCATCTTGATCATTGAAATCAGAAAATGTTTTTGTACTATTATTGCGAATGATATTGGGAAATAAAATTCTCACCGTTGTGCCTATTGATATCAAATGTATCAGTAATCAGTCATAGAAGTAGAAATCCTCCTCGGTCAGCCTTCGTGTTTCCCTCACTTTATCGCCATGCGTTAATATATTTGACATCCAAGGCTCTTGGGTGAGTTTCCAATGGTGTATATATTCTTTTTATCGAATAGTTACCGAGAGTGAAGAATTGGCAAATGAGATTGGCATGCTGAAGAGTATAGTGGGTGTTTCAAACTGTTTCTGATCTGCATCGGAATGTTTGTATTAACATTAATATAACGAACCAATCACAATATCAGGGATTTCTGTAAGTTGTACACAACCACACGAATGGGCCGCCTGAAGTGGAGTCGGACACTGTTTGAAGAGCATCCGGATATGGCAATCACAACACATTGACGATGCATTTATGAAATCGCCAAAATGTTCCACTTCGCAAAAGATTTTCCAAACTAATGGAACCTTTCCTTATGAAATACACAATCTTACATGTTGAATATCCAACAGGACACAGGAATCTGAAGGTGTCGTACTTTGGAAATTTGTACATGTAACTGGGAAAGTCGCGAGGCGGATGTTTACAGATTACAACAGGGAAATTGAGGGGATAAATATAGTTTGAGATGTATAATGGTGGGTATAAATACAAGGAGAACAGACATGTTAATCATTCATCAGTTCATCCAGCTGCAATATATCTTTAAGATATCATGATGGCTACGTTATCACCAATGGGTATGTATAAACATTTGTCTTCACAGTTAGGTATGCTTGATACACATTAAACTATTGTTTCAAAACACTGTGCTGGTATCTTAATCACCAGTCTACATGGGTGAGAATGTTTTAATGATCTGAGGATTTCAATTCAATATTCAGTTTATATGGAGATCTCAGATTCATCAAATTAAATCTCAAACTGGGCTGAGGAATACCAAAGTACCCCGAGTAAAAACATCTTGTACTCCATATTTCATGCAAAACGTTACTTTGTATTGAAATTTAGTATGATGTTATTCCTCTTTCAGTTGTATTGGCAACTCTTGTGTGTTATGGGAAAACTATACCAATACCGGAAAACAGTTATCTCCCCTGGTCCAGGCCCTGTCGACCACTCCCATCCAGCCATGACGTCACACAACAGGACCCCTCATCATCTTCTCTCTCCATGAACGAGTTGGCAACATCTGTTCACATTTTAACCTCGGAGGCCTTAGATTTGGCGCTAACACTGAGAAATGAAATTGTAAGTATGAAGTATAAAGGTTTCTTTCAAATTGTACAAGTGTACATTATTGACAGGATGAAAATAGTTGAATAAATATATGAAAAAGAGAGACAAATGCCATTAATATTTCATTATCTCTGCAACAGCAAATATTATAAAAAATAAAAAGCGATAATGTTTCCCAAATAGTAACAATGATTAAAAGTTACTTACGTATAAATTTGTTCGTCTATTTTCATCATAATAATTAAATCCTGATTTAATTATTGTTGTCATTTCAAATTCAATTGTTGTCTTTTCCTAGTTTCAGCACCGTCTCAATTCTAATCTGCGAATGGCTAGCTATCTTGATGCAGTGAGTCACATGAATTTCCCAGTGCGTAGTGACGTCATGACATGGACACACGCCGACCATGTAAGTCGTTATTGAGGAAGATCAAAGGGATTGTTTATCATATAACAATAGTTAGGGTAGTAATCGATTATTTCATTTATTAGGCGTGTTACTTCCATGCATCTTTTAGCTAAGAATCTTTCTTTTGTCTTTCTGAGTCATGTGATAATTAGTGTAATTATCTTCTGAGATTAGAAAACAATGAAAAGTTTAACTATGAGATATTTGTGAAAAATCTAAATGTTATAAATTGATGATTCATCAATGAATGTGTTTGCTCTTTTTTTCCAGACAGGAGATATCCTCAGGAAACATTACCGCCATGTTTCCTCCCTTCTCGCCTTCCTGGAACTCACCAAGGAGAGTAGCGCCGGTTCCTCCTACAGAACTGACGGCGTTCTTCAACATACCAGTAACCTAGAAGAGAAATTATACGAGTTGCTTTGTCACATGATGACCGCCGCCCATAGCCTCAATCTGAATATAGAGAGTCACGTGACTAGAGACGAGATTCCCGAGCAGCTCAGCGAGATTACCAATTTAGCCGTCATCAACAGTCGTGACTTTATCATCACGAAAGATGCGGTTCACTTATTATCAGGATTGAAAGAGAGTCACTCTTTGATGCGAGCTGGTTATCAATAGTTCAGTTTCTTACAACTGAACACACCTTTCAAACCTTAACCTCTTGAAGACTCTGAATATCCGGTTGTTGAGAATCATGAGACAGCAGAATTTCTGACAACGTAACTGGGCATTAACATTTTTACCTAATCCATGTCAATTTCCGTCCGTTCAAAAAGAACAATTATATTTGCATATGTCGTTATTCCAGACAATATTATGTATCATGAATTGTGTTGATATTTATTTGGATCTTTTGTCCATTAGTAGAGGTACATTGGTATTTACGTGTTATTTGTGATCAATATTTGTTGTCAGTAAATCATACATAGTTGAACATTGTGTATATGCTTCTGGTTGACATCTGCCACGTAAATGGTGAGACTTTTAATGAGTGAATATCGGTAATTACAGTCATATTGTTCACGCATTCGCAATGCTGATATGTCGACGTTTTATGTTAAACTGTTCATGTTATTGTACAACTCGAGCATCATTCCAGTTTATGTATTTATTCTATCTTACAACTGATATATTCAAGGTGCTATTTTTACCAATTAGTTTCTTCCTTTTACATAATTTATCAAATAAATATTTGTTACCAATCTTTTTCAATTTTTCATTGAAGATTCCTTGATTGACGTTTTCTACAGATCAAATAAATGTCAGTTATGATTTCAAATTGCATGTCCATGTATTCAAGGTTCATAAACAAATAATATATATATCACAATGTACACAAACCTTCACATTGTTCCATACATAATGGCCAGGAAGAAAATGCCAATAAGGCAGTTGACATTGTCCGTGTTAGAATTGTTCTTCATCAAACCATGCTTGTCAGAAGAGGCGTCTATACTTGTCGTCAAAGACGACTTACGGGATCAGGTGGTCAGGCTCGCTGACTTGGTTGATGCATGTCATCGTATCCCAATCGCGTAGATCGATGCTTATTATTACATCTGTACTACTTACAAACATCTGTCACGTAGCTGGAATATTGCTATAAACAAATTGACATAAAAGAAATTCTACAAATTATGATGGTCTCAGTAAAAAAGGTTTGTGAACCAAGCAAATGGTTACTTTAATGTCTTGCTCCTCCTTCGTTTGAATTTCAAGTCGTCGATTATAACCAAACATCCAATATAAATCAAGGTTGACGTTCCAAAAATGTTAAGATGGAAGGAAAAAACATTGGAAGTCACAAAATCACAGGGAAAACTCCACCTTTCTTTGAAATGGTGTCCGGTTGAGATTGTAATAGCCCACAATACAATATATGTCACCAAAAGGAATATTTGGATATTAACTACACATAAGTGACATGAAAACACATTGATAATGTCACAAAATCAGATACTGGAACAACTTTAAAGATAAGAGTTTTCATGTTCTGTAAAGCAGTGGTGTCAGGGTAGCAGATTACTCTTAAGCATTGACACAATTGGACTCACAATCGGAAACAATGAAGGTCAAGTCATTATGTTTCAAACATTGTTCGTATGAAGAAGACCATACATGCGCTGTTCCATCATTGTAGCTATCCAAAACAAAGAAGTCAATGTCCTCGAGGGGAGTATACTATGTAGCACATGCAGTACGTGTTTGCACTGTTCCTTCTACTGTTCTACCCCCTTCGTTCAAGATGTCTACTTGTACACATAACAACATGATAGTTTCTACAACATTTCTTTCCCCCGACGGGGACAACAAACAAACAGCAGGTATTGTTGGGTACAAGTTATTTATTGCCATTTACCGGTTTGACATTTTAATAGACCGAATTTTATTTATTTTACAATTTATCATTCTCATTTGGAGCCAAACGGACAGTAATTATTGGCCGTGGTGTTGATTTGCTGCCCTGGTTCACATAACATGTGTTACATTTGAGTGGTTGAGTTGGATGTAGTACCGCTTTTGCTGTATCATGGCGTGACAGTGGGAAGGAAAGCCTGAAGTGATGCAGGTCTTAGACCTTTACCACGTGTGTGAAACATACGGGTGCAGCTATGGTACTGACAAACTCATTGTCATGAGCAGGAAGATTCTGAGATTCTGTCTCACGACCATTGGGTCCTGACCAACGACTTAACTTTGCACAACTGTGCAACCATTTGGTGAAACAAAGGTGCACTGACATGGCAGATGTAGGGTCGAGTCAGCGCGAATAGGGGATTTGAACTCACGGAGTGACTCTGTGATTTCACTCAAACATATTTTATTGATAGGAAAACTGCCCCAGGAGATTACTGCACCCTTTACATTATCGAAAGTAAACCATGCTCAAACTATCAATACATGCCATCAATAGCATTAATACAGTTACAACAAACATGATTGAAGACAAACGCATAGGTCGTTTAGTTGATAGAATAGTCTAGGTACAGTTTGAAAATGAAAGAATTGACACAGTCTGGGACGCCATCAGGGTAATTTCATTGGAAAAAAATATTTGCTTCCCCATACGATACTTCAACCCCCTGGCGAGATACAGCCACCAACAATCACAGTTATGAATTTATTCGACCAAATTAAGATCACTTTCTATATACCATATATATTATAATCAAACTTTATCTATCAATTCTATTTCTTAAAAAAACGAGGAGTAAATGAGCCCTGATTTGATTAAAAAGATCCTTTATGGATATAATTTTGAAATACTTATCCATTGTGATTGAAAAATCAATGCAGTCAAGCAGGACATGCTTGACCGTGATTTTCTCATCCAAAGGGATGCAGAATGGAAGATCCTTACCTTTCAATAAATATTCGTGGGTATATCTGCTGTTGATCCCAGATTATGTGAGGTATGCTTGGTGTCCTGTACATGTCAGAAATAGTTTGACGTCTCGTTTCATAGAAAATCTTGCATGTTTGAAAGCAGAGACTTAAAATATGACCTGATTATTGAATGATCCTTAATATTTGTGCATGTGTACTTGTAGCTGGGAACGTCGTGTTGTTGTTGTTTACTGATGGCAATCATGGAATTTTTTGCACGAGACGTGAACTGATATGTATGAATACCCAAATTAGCATCAGTTGAAACTGTTTGTCCTCGGTCTCAACAAAACTCAACATTTATCAACAGGTATGACGTCCTCCTCGTCTAGGATATCTCAAGTATTACAAACGTCCAACCACGGCAGTTCTTCATAGCAAAAAGTTAATATTACAGTATCAGGATGGGTCGATTAACTATGTGTGTAAAAGTTATTGACGAACATCGTCAGCGTCACAAATGTTATATTAAGAATAACACTTGCTTAGTAAGGTACAGATTCTAGTATTCAAACTCTGTTTCAAATAGTTGTGGATTGAATAAAAATTATAAGCCCGACCCTTTCCTTTTTCATAAGACATCTCTGCTAAAAGAAGAGTCGATTGTAAAATTCCGACTTGATCATGATCTTGTGTTTATGAATCACTATCTTCACCATGATAACCTTAAGTAGACCATTTTCACCACTCGAAATCTCGTTACCCAGAAATCATACTTCATAAGGGCAAAAATGACACAACAAAATATTTTAGTTACAATATGATTTAATATCAATGGACGGAATCGGCGGAATGTACAACTGTTTTCCAAGAACACGAACATTTTGCACAAATCAAATTTGTAGCACCATCCTTAAATCTAAGTGGCAACTAAGGCTCTCTTCAGACTCCAGATGTATGCATGAACGCTTGTAGAGGTCGATGTTATAGGCGTTATCTCCAGGTTCTGTAATGCTTGATGCTACATTAAAATCTATTCGAAAGTGAGAAAGGTTGATACACATATCTATTGCCATCAACATAGTGAATAATACTGTAATGACATTCATATGTGGGATACGTTTGTAATGACGTACAGAAGGAGAAACATTGCAGTCATGTCGCCTACCTCAACGTCTTTCTGAAAGAGACACAGGAGGGTATCGCCAGTTTCTGATACAACACATCTATAGTCACTTTCAATCAAGTTATATACATGTATTTCTTATAACAGAAAGTGCTAGGTTGTCTCATGTCTATTTATGTATACGTTAAATATGGATAGCCTTTTTTCATATGTTTGAATTCAATGTCGGCGATCGTCAGGGTTGTGTATTGAGTCCCTTTTGGTTTCCATACATATAAATAACTTGACCCATAAAAGAGAAATGCTTATGTTTTGCAGATATGGTGTTACGGTGCTTTTTTTCAAACAAAATGGGTACTATTTTAAGTTGTTTTTCAAAACTTAAACCTGTGCCATGTGATATTTTCGTCAAGGTTTTAGAAAAAAAAAGAAATGCCGATGTTACTGTATGGCACTGAGGTACATGTATGGGGCTTAGACATTGATTGTAATCTAGAGAAGGTAAATATGTTAGCTTGCAAATGCCATTTAATGTTAAGATGTCAACTTGAAATCATAATGTTCCTTTGCGAATGCCAAAGATGTCCAGTTTACATTTATTCTTGTAAGCGTTGTATTACTTATTGGTATCATATTTTATCTGTGACAGATATATGTTCACCCGAGAGAATATAATATGATGCTGTTAAAGAGGTTGGATGGTAAAATGAATTGGCCTTTAAACCCCTAAAATTGGTTGGATACAGTCGGTATCATTATCAGGTGGTTCCAGAGTATTGTCCTATTCATCGTTAACATTCAGTTTCCAAATGGAGCCTTGCGTGAAGAAAATAACAGTTTCGTCGAGCGTTAACCCGGTTTCAATGAACTTCAAACCAATTTACCAAAAAAAACAGGTCGATATATTAAAAGAAGTCAGAAAAAAGAATTTGTGAAATATGTTTCTATGGCCATGTGGAAAATATGTATCACGTGTTGCTTGTCTGTGAGGCTTATGCAGTCAATACTATGTACATCCCACCTTACAGAAATATAACGTACTCATGTCTATTGATAACATGACAATTGATAACTTGTTCGATAAGTTTGTTTTTCATACAATGCAATTAAGAAACAATAGTGTTCCTGTGTAACTCAAAGTCCTTATGTTGCCTGCACTGTAGCTCAAGCTGTATGAGCCGATGGCCCACATCCATGTTGAGATGATGGTGATGGTGATGGTGATGGTGATGGTGATGGTGATGGTGATGGTGGTGATGATGTCATGTGAAATAGGGGTTTTAGGGCAAAAGGTTTTTGTGACAATGGAGTTTGGGCAGAATGGGCAGAACTAAAAAAAGCGTATTCCAAGTTTTAAGGACCGCAGAGAGCTGGAAATTTGGCGGTATCTATAGCCGACTGAAGTTTAAATAATAAGTTTAAATCGAACACACGTGATTCCGTTTTGACTACCATTAGCTCAAAACATATTTTCTGTCACTTCATTCCATCAATGCAACGACCCGACAGTCAGAATTTCGAACTACTAATTGTTCATTGAGTGAAAGGACAAAGGGGGAGGGGGTGTTGGGGGTTGGGTGGAAAGTTGCTCAACAGATTAAATTCTTGGCAAAGTACCATTTGAGTTTAAATACGTATAAAATATGAAGATTGGAACACATGCAAATAAAATATGTTCATTGGGATTTACTGATTCGCTTTCATCATTTCAAATGGTCTCAAACGTCATCTTGATCATTGAAATTAGAAAATGTTTTTGTACTATTATTGCGAATGATATGGGGAAATAAAATTCTCACCCTTGTGCCTATTGATATCAAATGTATCAGTAATCAGTCATAGAAGTAGAAATCCTCCTCGGTCAGCCTTCGTGTTTCCCTCACTTTATCGCCATGCGTTAATATATTTGACATCCAAGGCTCTCGGGTGAGTTTCCAATGGTGTATATATTCTTTTTATCGAATAGTTACCGAGAGTGAAGAATTGGCAAATGAGATTGGCATGCTGAAGAGTATAGTGGGTGTTTCAAACTGTTTCTGATCTGCATCGGAATGTTTGTATTAACATTAATATAACGAACCAATCACAATATCAGGGATTTCTGTAAGTTGTACACAACCACATGAATGGGCCGCCTGAAGTGGAGTCGGATACTGTTTGAAGAGCATCCGGACATGGCAATCACAACACATTGACGATGCATTTATGAAATCGCCAAAATGTTCCACTTCGCAAAAGATTTTCCAAACTAATGGAACCTTTCCTTATGAAATACACAATCTTACATGTTGAATATCCAGCAGGACACAGGAATCTGAAGGTGTCGTACTTTGGAAATTTGTACATGTAACTGGGAAAGTCGCGAGGCGGATGTTTACAGATTACAACAGGGAAATTGAGGGGATAAATATAGTTTGAGATGTATAATGGTGGGTATAAATACAAGGAGAACAGACATGTTAATCATTCATCAGTTCATCCAGCTGCAATATATCTTTAAGATACCATGATGGCTACGTTATCACCAATGGGTATGTATAAACATTTGTCTTCACAGTTAGGTATGCTTGATACACATTAAACTATTGTTTCAAAACACTGTGCTGGTACCTTAATCACCAGTCTACATGGATGAGAATGTTTTAATGATCTGAGGATTTCATTTCAATATTCAGTTTATATGGAGATCTCAGATTCATCAAATTAAATCTCAAACTGGGCTGAGGAATACCAAAGTACCCCGAGTAAAAACATCTTGTACTCCATATTTCATGCAAAACGTTACTTTGTATTGAAAAACTAATATGATGTTATTCCTCTTTCAGTTGTATTGGCAACTCTTGTGTGTTATGGGAAAACCATACCAATACCGGAAAACAGTTATCTCCCCTGGTCCAGGCCCTGTCGACCACTCCCATCCAGCCATGACGTCACACAACAGGACCCCTCATCATCTTGTCTCTCCATGAACGAGTTGGCAACATCTGTTCACATTTTAACCTCGGAGGCCTTAGATTTGGCGCTAACACTGAGAAATGAAATTGTAAGTATGAAGTATAAAGGTTTCTTTCAAATTGTACAAGTGTACATTATTGACAGGATGAAAATAGTTGAATAAATATATGAAAAAGAGAGACAAATGCCATTAATATTTCATTATCTCTGCAACAGCAAATATTATCAAAAATAAAAAGCGATAATGTTTCCCAAATAGTAACAATGATTAAAAGTTACTTACGTATAAATTTGTTCGTCTATTTTCATCATAATAATGAAATCCTAATTTAATTATTGTTGTCATTTCAAATTCAATTGTTGTCTTTTCCTAGTTTCAGCACCGTCTCAATTCTAATCTGCGAATGGCTAGCTATCTTGATTCAGTGAGTCACAGGAATTTCCCAGTGCGTAGTGACGTCATGACATGGACACACGCCGACCATGTAAGTCGTTATTGAGGAAGATCAAAGGGGTTGTTTATCATATAACAATAGGGTAGTAATCGATTATTTCATTTATTAGCCGTGTTACTTCTATGCATCTTTTAGCTAAGAATCTTTCTTTTGTCTTTCTGAGTCATGTGATAATTAGTGTAATTATCTTCTGAGATTAGAAAACAATGAAAAGTTTAACTATGAGATATTTGTGAAAAATTTAAATGTTATAAATTGATGATTCATCAATGAATGTGTTTGCTCTTTTTTTCCAGACAGGAGATATCCTCAGGAAACATTACCGCCATGTTTCCTCCCTTCTCGCCTTCCTGGAACTCACCAAGGAGAGTAGCGCCGGTTCCTCCTACAGAACTGACGGCGTTCTTCAACATACCAGTAACCTAGAAGAGAAATTATACGAGTTGCTTTGTCACATGATGACCGCCGCCCATAGCCTCAATCTGAATATAGAGAGTCACGTGACTAGAGACGAGATTCCCGAGCAGCTCAGCGAGATTACCAATCTAGCCGTCATCAACAGTCGGGACTTTATCATCACGAAAGATGCGGTTCACTTATTATCAGGATTGAAAGAGAGTCACTCTTTGATGCGAGCTGGTTATCAATAGTTCAGTTTCTTACAACTGAACACACCTTTCAAACCTTAACCACTTGAAGACTCTGAATATCCGGTTGTTGAGAATCATGAGACAGCAGAATTTCTGACAACGTAACTGGGCATTAACATTTTTACCTAATCCATGTCAATTTCCGTCCGTTCAAATAGAACAATTATATTTGCATATGTCGTTATTCCAGACAATATTATGTATCATGAATTGTGTTGATATTTATTTGGATCTTTTGTCCATTAGTAGAGGTACATTGGTATTTACGTGTTATTTATGATCAATATTTGTTGTCAGTAAATCATACATAGTTGAACATTGTGTATATGCTTCTGGTTGACATCTGCCACGTAAATGGTGAGACTTTTAATGAGTGAATATCTGTAATTACAGTCATATTGTTCACGCATTCGCAATGCTGATATGTCAACATTTTATGTTGAAATGTTCATGTTATTGTACAACTCGAGCATCATTCCAGTTTATGTATTTATTCTATCTTACAACTGATATATTCAAGGTGCTATTTTTACCAATTATTTTCTTCCTTTTACATAATTTATCAAATAAATATTTGTTACCAATCTTTTCCAATTTTTCATTGAAGATTCCTTGGGAAGTTTTCTACAGATCAAATAAATGTCAGTTATAATTTCAAATTGCATGTCCATGTATTCAAGGTTCATAAACGAATAATATACATATCACAATGTACACAAACCATCACATTGTTCCATACATAATGGCCAGGAAGAAAATGCCAATCAGGCAGTTGACATTGACCGGGTTAGAATTGTTCTTCATCAACCCATGCTTGTCAGAAGAGGCGTCTATACTTGTCGTCAAAGACGACTTATGGGATCAGGTGGTCAGGCTCGCTGACTTGGTTGATGCATGTCATCATATCCCAATCGCGTAGATCGATGCTTATTATTTCAATCACTGGATTGTCTGGCCCAAACTCGATAACTTACAGACATCCGACACGTAGCTGGAATATTGCTATAAACAAATTGACATAAAAGAAATTCTGCAAATTATGATGGTCTCAGTTAAATAGGTTTGTGAACCAAGCAAATGGTTACTTTAATGTCTTGCTCCTCCTTCGTTTGAATTTCAAGTCCTCGATTATAACCTAATATCCAATATAAATTGAGGTTGACGTTCCAAAAATGTTAAGATGGAAGGAAAAAACATTGGAAGTCACAAAATCACAGGGAAAACTCCACCGGAAGTGGAATTATTTTATTTGAAATGGTGTCCGGTTGAGATTGTAATAGCCTACAATGCAATGTATGTCACCAAAAGGAATATTTGGATATTAACTACACATAATTGACATGAAAACACATTGATAATGTCACAAAATCAGATACTGGAACAACTTTAAAGATAAGGGTTTTTTATGTTCTATAAAGCAGTGGTGTTAGGGTAGCATTGACACAATTGGACTCACAATCGGAAACAATGAAGGTCAAGTCATTATGTTTCAAACATTGTTCGTATGAAGAAGACCATACATGCGCTGTTCCATCATTGTAGCTATCCAAAACAAAGAAGTCAATGTCCTGGAGGGGAGTATCCTATGTAGCACATGCAGTACGTGTTTGCACTGTCTTTCTACCGTTCTACCCCCTTCGTTCAAGATGTCTACTTGTACACATAACAACATGATAGTTTCTACAACATTTTTTTCCCCCGACGGGGACAACAAACAAACAGCAGGTATTGTTGGGTACAAGTTATTTATTGCCATTTACCGTTTTGACATTTTAATAGACCGAATTTTATTTATTTTACAATTCATCGTTCTCATTTGGAGCCAAACGGACAGTAATTATTGGCCGTGGTGACAGTGGGAAGGAAAGCCTGACGTGATGCAGGTCTTAGACCTTTACCACGTGTGTGAAACATAAGGGTGCAGCTATGGTACTGACAAA
The DNA here is from genome assembly GCF_022045235.1 of Haliotis cracherodii. NCBI lineage: Eukaryota > Metazoa > Mollusca > Gastropoda > Lepetellida > Haliotidae > Haliotis > Haliotis cracherodii. Next base: position 6,799,808 of record NW_027266343.1, read on the forward strand.
CTCATTGTCATGAGCAGGAGGATTCTGAGATTCTGTCTCACGACCATTGGGTCCTGACCAACGACTTAACTTTGCACAACTGTGCAACCATTTGGTGAAACAAAGGTGCACTGACATGGCAGATGTAGGGTCGAGTCAGCGCGAATAGGGGATTTGAACTCACGGAGTGACTCTGTGATTTCACTCAAACATATTTTATTGATAGGAAAACGGCCCCAGGAGATTACTGTACCCTTTACATTATCGAAAGTAAACCATGCTCAAACTATCAATACATGCAATCAATAGCATTGATACAGTTACAACAAACATGATTGAAGACAAACGCATAGGTCGTTTAGTTGATAGAATAGTCTAGGTACAGTTTGAAAATGAAAGAATTGACACAGTCTGGTATGCCATCAGGGTAATTGCATTGGAAAAAAATATTTGCTTCCCCATACGATACTTCAATCCCCTGGCGAGATACAGCCACCAACAATCACAGTTATGAATTCATTCGACCAAATTAAGATCACTTTCTATATACCATACATATTATAATCAAACTTTATCTATCAATTCTATTTCTTTTAAAAAAACGAGGAGTAAATGAGCACTGATTTGATTAAAAAGATCCTTTATGGATATAATTTTGAAATACTTATCCATTGTGATTGAAAAATCAATGCAGTCAAGCAGGACATGCTTGACCGTGATTTTCTCATCCAAAGGGATGCAGAATGGAAGATCCTTACCTTTCAATAAATATTCGTGGGTATATCTGCTGTTGATCCCAGATTATGTGAGGTATGCTTGATGTCCTGTACATGTCAGAAATAGTTTGACGTCTCGTTTCATAGAAAATCTTGCATGTTTGAAAGCAGAGACTTAAAATATGACCTGATTATTGAATGATCCTTAATATTTGTGAATGTGTACTTGTAGCTGGGAACGTCGTGTTGTTGTTGTTGTTGTTGTTTACTGATGGCAATCAGGGAATTTTTTGCACGAGACGTGAACTGATATGTATGAATACCCAAATTAGCATCAATTGAAACTGTTTGTTCTTGGTCTCAACCAAACTCAACATTTATCAACAGGTATGACGTCCTCCTCGTCTAGGATATCTCAAGTATTACAAACGTCCAACCACGGCAGTTCTTCATAGCAAATAGTTAATATTACAGCATCAGGATGGGTCGATTAACTATGTGTGTAAAAGTTATTGACGAACATCGTCAGCGTCACAAATGTTATATTAAGAATTACACTTGCTTAGTAAGGTACAGATTCTAGTATTCAAACTCTGTTTCAAATAGTTGTGGATTGAATAAAAATTATAAGCCCGACCCTTTCCTTTTTCATAAGACATCTCTGCTAAAAGAAGAGTCGATTGTAAAATTCCGACTTGATCATGATCTTGTGTTTATGAATCACTATCTTCACCATGATAACCTTAAGTAGACCATTTTCACCACTCGAAATCCCGTTACCCAGAAATCATACTTCATAAGGGCAAAAACGACACAACAAAATATTTTAGTTACAATATGATTTAATATCAATGGACGGAATCGGCGGAATGTAAAACTGTTTTACAAAGAACACGAACATTTTGCACAAATCAAATTTGTAGCACCATCCTTAAATCTAAGTGGCAACTAAGGCTCCCTTCAGACTCCAGATGTATGCATGAACGCTTGTAGAGGTCGATGTTATAGGCGTTATCTCCAGGTTCTGTAATGCTTGATGCTACATGAAATCTATTCGAAAGTGAGAAAGGTTGATTAACATATCTATCGCCATCAGCATAGTGAATAATACTGTAATGACATTCATATGTGGGATACGTTTGTAATGACATACAGAAGGAGAAACATTGCAGTCATGTCGCCTTCCTCAACGTCTTTCTGAAAGAGACACAGGAGAGTAGCGCCAGTTTCTGATACAACACATCTATAGTCACTTTCAATCAAATTATATACATGTATTTCTCATAACAGAAAGTGCTAGGTTGTCTCATGTCTATTTATGTATACGTTAAATATGGATAGCCTTTTTCCATATGTTTGAGTTCGGCTATGTATTGAGTCCCTTTTGGTTTCCATATATATAAATAACTTGGCCCATAAAAGAGAAATGCTTATGTTTTGCAGATATGGTTTTACGGTGCTTTTTTTCAAACAAAATGGGCACTATTTGCTATTTTAAGTTGTTTTTCAAAACTTAAACCTGTGCCATGTGATATTTTCGTCAAGGTTTTAGACAAAAAAGGAAATGCCGATGTTACTGTATGGCACTGAGGTACATGTATGGGGCTTAGACATTGATTGTAATCAAGAGAAGGTAAATATGTAAGCTTGCAAATGCCATTTAATGTTAAGATGTCAACTTGAAATCATAATGTTCCTTTGTGAATGCCAAAGATGTCCAGTTTACATTTATTCTTGTAAGCGTTGTATTACTTATTGGTATAATATTTTATCTATGACAGATATACAATGTATGTTCACCCGAGAGGATATAATATGATGCTGTTAAACAGGTTGGATGGTAAAATGAATTGGCCTTTAAACCCCTAAAATTGGTTGGATACAGTAGGTATCATTATCAGGTGGTTCCAGAGTATTGTCCTATTCATCGTTAACATTCAGTTTCCAAATGGAGCCTTGCGTGAAGAAAATAACAGTTTCGTCGAGCGTTAACCTGGATTCAATGAACTTCAAACCAATTTAACATAAAAAACAGGTCGATATATTAAAAGAAGTCAGAAGAAAGAATTTGTAAAATATGTTTCTATGGCCATGTGGAAAATATGTATCACGTGTTGCTTGTCTGTGAGGCTTATGCAGTCAATACTATGTACATCCCACCTTACAGAAATATAATATACTCATGTCTATTGATAACATGACAATTGATAACTTGTTCGATAAGTTTGTTTTTCATACAATTCAATTAAGAAACAATAGTGTTCCTGTGTAACTCAAAGTTGGTGGTGATGGTGATGGTGATGATGATGGTGATGATGATGGTGATGGTGATGGTGATGGTGATGATGTCATGTGAAATAGGAGTTTTAGGGCAAAAGGTTTTTATGACAATGGAGTTTGGGCAGAACTAAAAAAAGCGTATTCCAAGTTTTAAGGTCCGCAGAGAGCTGGAAATTTGGCGGTATCTATAGCCGACTGAAGTTTAAATAATAAGTTTTAATCGAACACACGTGATTCCGTTTTGACTACCATTAGCTCAAAACATATTTTCTGTCACTTCATTCCATCAATGCAACGACACGACAGTCAGAATTTCGAACTACTAATTGTTCATTGAGTGAAAGGACAAAGCGGGGTTGTTGGGGGTTGGGTGGAAAGCTGCTCAACAGATTAAATTCTTGGCAAAGTACCATTTGAGTTTAAATACGTATAAAATATGAAGATTGGAACACTTGCAAATAAAATATGTTCATTGGGATTTACTGATTCGCTTTCATCATTTCGAATGGTCTCAAACGTCATCTTGATCATTGAAATTAGAAAAAGTTTTTGTACTATTATTGCGAATGATATTGGGAAATAAAATTCTCACCCTTGTGCCTATTGATATCAAATGTATCAGTAATCAGTCATAGAAGTAGAAATCCTCCTCGGTCAGCCTTCGTGTTTCCCTCACTTTATCGCCATGCGTTAATATATTTGACATCCAAGGCTCTCGGATGAGTTTCCAATGGTGTATATATTCTTTTTATCGAATAGTTACCGAGAGTGAAGAATTGGCAAATGAGATTGGCATGCTGAAGAGTATAGTGGGTGTTTCAAACTGTTTCTGATCTGCATCGGAATGTTTGTATTAACATTAATATAACGAACCAATCACAATATCAGGGATTTCTGTAAGTTGTACACAACCACATGAATGGGCCGCCTGAAGTGGAGTCGGACATTGTTTGAAGAGCATCCGGATATGGCAATCACAACACATTGACGATTCATTTATGAAATCGCCAAAATGTTCCACTTCGCAAAAGATTTTCCAAACTAATGGAACCTTTCCTTATGAAATACACAATCTTACATGTTGAATATCCAGCAGGACACAGGAATCTGAAGGTGTCGTACTTTGGAAATTTGTACATGTAACTGGGAAAGTCGCGAGGCGGATGTTTACAGATTACAACAGGGAAATTGAGGGGATAGATATAGTTTGAGATGTATAATGGTGGGTATAAATACAAGGAGAACAGTCATGTTAATCATTCATCAGTTCATCAAACTGCAACATATCTTTAAGATATCATCATGTGTAGTACGTTTTCACCAATGGGTATGTATAAACATTTGTCTTCACAGTAAGGTATGCATGATACACATTAAAGTATTGTTTCAAAACAATGTACTGGTATCTTAATCACCAGTCTACATGGGTGAGAATGTTTTAATGATCTGAGGATCTCATTTCAATATTCAGTTTACGTGGAGATCTCAGATTTATCAAATTAAATCTCAAACTGGGCTGATGAATATCAAAATACCTGGAGTGAAAACATCTTGTACTCCATATTTCATGGAAAATGTTACTTTGTATTGAAAAACTAATATGATGTTATTCCTCTTTCAGTTGTATTGGCAACTCTTGTGTGTTATGGGAAAACCATACCAATACCGGAAAACAGTTATCTCCCCTGGTCCAGGCCCTGTCGACCACTCCCATCCAGCCATGACGTCACACAACAGGACCCCTCATCGTCTTCTCTCTCCATGAACGAGTTGGCAACATCTGTTCACATTTTAACCTCGGAGGCCTTAGATTTGGCGCAGACACTGAAAAATGAAATTGTAAGTATGAAGTATAAAGGTTTCTTTCAAATTGTACACGTGTACATTATTGACAGTATGAAAATAGTTGAATAAATATAAGAAAAGGAGAGACAAATGCCATTAATATTTCATTATCTCTGCAACAGCAAATATTATAAAAAAATAAAAAGCGATAATGTTTCCAAAATAATGACAATGATTAAAAGTTACTTTAAGTATTATTTTGTTCGTCTATTTTTATCATAATAATGAGATCATGATTTAATTATTGTTGTCATTTCAAATTCAATTGTTGTCTTTTCCTAGTTTCAGTGCCGTCTCAGTTCAAATCTGCGAATGGCTAGCTACCTTGATGCAGTGAGTCACAGGAATTTCCCAGTGCGTAGTGACGTCATAACATGGACACACGCCGACCATGTAAGTCGTTATTGAGGAAGATAAAAGTGATCTTTCATCATAACATAATGGTTAAGGTGTAAATGATTTTGACATATACATTTGTTTGTTTTGCAATCCATTTTTATTTTCCTCTTTTGTTGCAGAGATTAGCATACTCTACAATATTTGTGAAAGGTTAAGAATCTTGTATACTTATAAATTGGTGATTAATGAATGGAATGTGTTTGTTACGTGTTACAGACAGGAGATGTCTTGAGGAAACACTACCGCCATGTCTCCTTCCTTCTCGCCTTCCTAGAACTCACCAAGGAGAGTAGCACCAGTTCATCCTTCAGAAATGACGGCGTTCTTCAACATGTCAATATACTAGAAGAGAAATTATACGAGTTGCTCTGTCACATGATTACGATCCTACATAGCCTGAATATGAGTATAGAGAGTCACGTGACTAGAGGCGAGATTCCCGAGCAGCTCAGCGAGATTACCAATTTAGCAGTCATCAACAGTCGTGACTTTATCATTACGAAAGATGCGGTTCACTTATTATCAGGATTGAAAGAGAGTCACTCTCTGATGCGATCTGGCTATCAATAGTTCAGTTTTCTGCAACTCATTGAGAAGAAAATGAATGGCAATACACATTCCTAACTGATCTGAAGATTTCTAAGCTGAAACGTGTTATTCGTTGGACTGTGAGACATGGCTGAAGAAGACCTGACTCCCTTTCAGCGTTGACATTTTTTAAAATAGGCCTGAGGTCCCTTCCGTCTCATCCACGCAAAGTTCCGTCCATCCAAGTAGGGCAAACGTGATATTTCACATCTTTGATAGAGTGAATTGTTATTTATTTCACTTGTCCATTTTACACCTTGTTTTACAGTCTTGTCATATTTAATTATTGCTGACCATATACATGTTGAAAGATGTACATAGTAAGGTACTTATTGTTGAATGACATACAAAAACACTTTTCAATATATTCATGTATTTAACATGTTAAAATAATTATCACCAACTTACACCATTGTATTTTTATTGCTCATGAAAAGTTATTGACAACTGTCATTCAAGTGGGTGTTAAATCTTTCAGATGTATGACTCGTAATTTGTCGATCGTGAAAATTGATCGAATATTGTATGACTATCCGGTTGACATAAATGATATCAATGATAAGTGAAGTGTTTAAGAGGTGAGGTGAGGTGAAATGGGGTTTAACGTCGCGTCCAAGATTATTGCACTTATATAGCGACGTGCATGTACGTGTCTTTGTGTGGCTGCTTGTACTAGTCCGGACTGATGCCGATTTACAGTGCTAGCTCACTGAGATACCACGCCGCAGTTAAACAGGAATACCCCACTCAGACACAGTATACTGACTCCGAGCCGACCAGTCCTTGTTTTAGCCCTTTAATGCCGAGCGCCAGACAGGGTAGCAGCAAGTACCATCTTTTAACGTCTTTTGGTATGACGCTGCCGGGGATCGAACCCCGGACCTTCCGCTCTCCGGGCGGACGCTTTACCACTAGACCACGGAGGAAGTGTTTAAGAAAACATATTCTACGACTATAGGTATGTGTTTCTGGATATTCAAGATGTACAATGTACATTGTATCTTATCAGTTCATTGCACAGTTGTGACACATACTGCACCTTTAGTGGTATGTGTTAATGTGTTGAAATCCGTGTCACGTATGCAGATACATGTATCAACCAAACGTCCCATCGGATTGAGTATATTTATTTATCAATCGATGTTATAGAAAAGATTTCTTTGATTACAGTTTTATCATATGTAATTATAGCGAAATAAATATATCATTTTCACAATATAATTTTGCCTGTACTTTTATATAGATTCTCAAAGGTATGTACTTTACGGAAGCAATTCAGTAAATGTTGAAATACAAAGTCCTCACGTATCAATATCCGCATTCAGACCCATACCACACGATAAAGTTAATGCAAAAAATGTTATATCCACTAGCTTGAAACTGTTATGGAATGCTAGGACGTCTGTCCGGTACTCATACTCAGGTTTTGCTTCTGAAAAATCCAATAGGAAAATTCGTCCACGATAGAAACGCGAGGCCACCATATACAAGTCTTCATCTTTCTGCAGCGAGGCCTCTCTTGTATGCAATAGCTGCAATGAAAATACTCCCGAGACGGTTAATTACTTTTAATTGAATGCCCAAATCAGGCATAAAATGTGCTGTTATCGAATTGAGTGAGTGAGTTGGGTTTAACGCCGCTTTTAACACTAGTCCAGTTATATCGCGGCGTGTCAGCTTAATGTGGGTGGAAAGCCCAAAGTGATGCAGGTCTTAGACGTTTACCACTTCGGTAAAACCCACGAGCACGGGTTGACAAATTTAGAAACATAATCGTTGCGAATAGGGATTCGAACCCACAATCCTAGGTTTCTGGTGTGCCTAAGGGACGCAACTCTGCACTTCGAATCGCGGCGCCTTAGACGACTGGGCCATCTGTGCCCCCAGCTGTTGTTGAAAAACAGATCACATTCTCTGTAGTTATACATTTTGACCCTAACATATTTAACTATTTAAGTCATCGAGCACTTACAGACTTTGTGTCTGAAAGGGGCAAATTTGATAGTGACTGAGTGAGTGAGTTGGGCTTAACGCTGTTTTGAACAGTGTTACAGTAAAATCAAGGCGTGTCAGCTTAATGTGGGAGGAAAGCCCGAAGTGATGCAGATCTTAGACGTTTATCTCTTTCGTGAAACCCACGAGCATGGGTATGGTGCTGACAAACCTCGAATCATAATCGGGACTTCGAACTCACGATCAGCACATTAGATGGAACTTAGAAGACTTTATATACTATAACGATCTGCTCTGCTTTGCTCTGATATCCCGGATCTCGCTGTTTTCAAACGTGTGGTGACCATGCACAACATGTTACATTTGTTTCTTTAATTCCCGTACTCACTCAGTCAGTAGACATGATTCATACTATCGTGTATGTCCACTTCATGACCTTTTAAGAATGTGAGTTGAAGACGCTTTAAATTTTATTTCTATTATAACAGAATGACTATTATTCAAACGACGTTTGAACTTAATTCTTACATAAACGGCTTGAGAGTGTGTCCGGAGTTGACATTGTTTGGAATGAGTACAGTAAACTACTTTTATAACGAACACTCTTATAACAAACCGACCGATATAACGAACTCATTTTCTTGTCCCGGCTATTTGTTGTACATATGCTGTATATACGCTTATAACGAGCCCGCGGTTATTACGAACTAAAATTAGTGGTCCTTTTGAGTTCGTGATAACCGTAGTTTACTGTACATCAAATCAACAGCAAGAAGTAAGCGGGGAAAAGGTGTCAGATGCTGTGTTAAACCAACAGCAATTTACCTCACTAATGGGAGGCGTTCCTGAGAATTGACGAGAACAAGGCAGAACTGTTTACGTTCTTGGCTGAACATGTTATTTCGTTAGAATGTTTGGATAAACGAACTTAAACCGCTGACGGCAAACAGGTTCTGTGCAACAAAGGGTCAGATGGTGTAAATTCAGCATCCATGTTCACATGAAGAAGCTAGCACAAGACTCTTTTGGCATATGTCAAATGCTGCCAGAAATGGTCACGATGTACCGTACCTCTGGATAGCTTTTGGAACTGACACACAGTTCAGATAATTGGTTGTTCATGACCTTGCCTGACTCCTTGGGTCAGAGAGAGCCTATTCACCTCGAGCTTTCAATCGCAATGGTGATGTACCAAACGAACAGGATCTGAAGAACATGATGCCAGTCATTGAGTGTTTTGTGGTCTTAATGTATGATCGATCTAGTATTTGTACAGGAGATGATGAAACACTCCCTGATGAATTATTCCCTGAGAAAGGTAGTGCAATTGATGCCGTTCCTCTAACATCATCTGCTTTATAACAACATGTCAGAAAAGCTGCATTTCAAGCTTCTGAGATGTAGTTTTGAAGTCTGAGAAGGGGTGCACAGCAAGATGTACATGTGTTCACATTGAATTGTCACAAGTCAACCAAAACAATAGCCATATACGGCATATTTCAATAAATACAAATTTTGTTCTCCAAATCGTCAGTTGACCATATGGGTATAAATATGAATGTAGTTTATTGGCTTTATTCATAAAGCTATACTGAAGTAGACAGAAATACATATTTGTGTCACCCTTTAGATTTCCTTTAGAAAGTTATAGTCTATTATGATAAAGTTATGTACAATACCAATTTACTGTTGGGTAAATATTTACGAAAAGGTTTTCACCATAAATTCAGGTTGTGGTTCATGTTCATACAAGATATACCAGAATTTCATTCGCCCATGGCGGCCATAGTGGATTTTTTAAGTGGCCCTACCACTGTGCGAAGCTTCATGCTTTCATCTCAAAGTGCACAATTAACCCTATATCTGTCACGAAACGACTTGACTACAGTTGACTAGCCAACACGATACACATTGGCAACACTTCTATATTCTGCAGTGGCTGGGCGGACAATGTTTTCAATGTCGCTTCATGCCAAAATGTTCGTTCCATTCCCTGTCAGATGCATTTAAATTGTACTGCGCCAAGCTTACTCTCGATCTTTTATTCAAACCAGTCTTTCCTCTGAAAGACCATTAACACACAGCTTGTTAATAAAGCGACAAAACCATTTCCATATTCAATAGAAATCTCTGTACAAAGCAGAGTCGATTGAACGATTCATGAACATGTGTTTATGAATCCTGTGTTTAGTAATGATACCAGGTGTTCGCGAAAAGGTGAGCGTATCCTGCCCCACCGGTGGCACCCGTCACAAACACATGTAAAGGCAAGTCAATTGTTCACCTGAAAAAAACCCGGGACCAATTGGTACAAGTCAAAATAGGGATTTACATAGGACATTATTTGTGTCACAGATGCGTCGAATTTTGAAATATCCTCAACATGTCTACCATAAAACGTTTTGAAAACTTTGCTGAGGCAACTCTTTTCTCATTCGACTTTGACAGAAAACAACTTTTCCATGTTGTAAGTCATGAACAGACTGATAAATATTCCCGCTTTTCACTTTTTACAACTTTTTATTACACACCTGAGTTAATTTTCACGTGAAATACTGTAGATCTACACATACACATCTATGTATACGTGATACTGTGCTAAACTACTACGCGTGGGCAAATGGTGTACATGTGAACGGGGTACGATACATAAAAGAACTGTCAAAATTATAATATGAAAATAATGTTTTATTCCATTATACATATGAGACACGTGGCAAAAATGAAGTATTTGCTAAAACATCAATTGATCGAAAATATATATCTAATTCGATGGCATATTAGGTGGCATATATGTACAATAAAATATCACAAACCTTAAAAGAAAGGTGTAAAACATGAACTAAATACACTAGAATGATATTGCACATTTTTATCCATAGTCATCAAACTATAGAATAGAATGAACAGCGTAACATGGAATATCAAAGAACAATGCCAGGAAAGTATACATCCAGTCAACAATGTATTAAATCTTTTGTAGAACATATGTGAGAGTATCTGTCATTTCAAATGTGAAAAATAATATGCGCTTCGTCAACATTATTTTAATTAGATAACGACGAATCGCTAGTCATACATTCGAAAATTGAATGACATTTTGGATCACAGTTGTCAGCAACAGTTCACAACAAAAAAACATATACAACAACAAAATGCTTAAATAGCTGTTATAATCTGTGGGTATAATGTACTAAAATAAATACTGAGTAGGTTTTGAATCTCATTCAACAATATGTAGGATGATATATATACATTGTTCATATTACATTGTATATATTCTCAGCAATAATGATTGGTGTAAAATCGACAAATATAATATATAACAATATTGGACACTAAGAAGTGAAATATCACTGTTGCCATATTTGGATGGACGGAACTTGGCATGGATAAGAAGGAAGGCATCCAATGTCCAATCAGAAACCTGGTAACACTTAATGGAAAAATCTTCTTCAGATATGTGCCTCCGATTCTGTATCAGCACGTTCGCGTTGACAAAGACTAAGACCAATTCAGGGATATGCGTTTCATTGTTCTCATCGGTTGCAGGAAACCGAACTACTGATACCCAGATCTCATCAGAGAGTGACTCTCTTTCAATCCTGACAATAAGTGAACCGCATCGTTCGTGATGATAAAGTCCCGACTGTTGATGAATGCTAAATTGGTAATCTCGCTGAGCTGCTCGGGAATCTCGCCTCTAGTCACGTGACTCTCTATACTCAGATTGAGGCTATATAGGGTCGTCAACATATGACAAAGCAACTCGTACAACTTTTCTTCTAGGTCGATGATATTTTGAAGAACGCCATCTGTTGTTGAGGAAGTACTGGTGCTACTCTCCTTGGTGAGTTCTAGGAAGGCGAGAAGGAAGGAGACATGGCGGTAGTGTTTCCTTAGGACGTCTCCGGTCTGTAAGATATGACACACACATTCCACTGATGAATGGCGTTACAGGGTCGAAGGGGAGGAGCATATGGGCCATTTGTAACTTCATTTGGGAGTGTCCCACCCATAAGCCAATCCAAAACATCACAACCACTATAATTGAGTGAGTTTGGTTTAACGCCGCTTTTAACATTATTCCAGTTATTCGGCGTGTCAGCTTAATGTGGGAGGAAAACCCGAAGTGATGCAGGTCTCAGACGTTTACCACTTCGGTGAAACCCACGAGCACGGGTTTGGTGCTGAGAAACAAAATCGGGGCGAACCGCACAACCACTATAAACCAGTATTGGTAATTTTACTTTAACCACCAAATAAACGTGTTGTCACAGTACACTTCCCTCTCTCCCTCATCTGCGTTTAAATACTATAAAGTCATGGAGGTATATTTTAGACAAACATATGTCACATTCCAACTGCTATGTTTACATGGCTATTATGCCACAATAGGTCTCACAGTTCCTGCTTATTCCATATTACTAATTTAATAAAGTCTAAAACTTTCAAAAGTTGTATTCAAATGTGTGCTGCAAAAAATGTAAAAGCCAGGAGATTATAATCTCTATTATAATTTGATAAACTATAGATGTGATCTTCTTGGATAACAACTTACATTGTCGGGGTTTGTCCATGTCATGAGGTCACTTCGCATTGGGAAATTGTTGTGATTCACAGTATCAAGGTAGCTAGCCATTCGCAGATTAGAATTGAGACGGTGCTGAAACTGTTACATAAATGGTTCCAATATAGATAGCAAATATTAAGTAATAATGATTCTTAACATCAAACACTGGTTGTTGAACAGAATAAATCGGCTTAAATCTTTAATTAATTATATTTTATTATATAATACGATCAAATAATAAAATCCCTCAACTGACAATGGACTGTCTCTTCCTTTTGTCGATTTTGTTCAAATGTAAACACTAATTTTAATATTAATTAAGTTCACTTGCTTCGCATCAATTAACGTTGTTTTACTTACAATTTCATCTCTCAGTGTCTGCGCCAAGTCTAAGGCCTCCGAGGTCAAGATGTGAACTGATGTTGTCAACTCGTTCATGGAGAGTGATGAGGATAAGGAGTCATGTTCTGTGACGTCATGGTGGGACGGAAATGCTCGACAGGGCCTGGACCAGGGGAGGTAATCATTTCCCGATATTGGGTTGGTGTTCCCATATTTCGCAAGAGTTGTCAGAAAAACTGGAAAAGGAAAATATGTGAAATATAACGTTTATTTAAAGTAAATTTAATGTAAACACCCATATTGTTATTGTTAAGACATTTGAAAATCTTTTAAGCATCGTTATATGATGAAGACATTTGATATTCTTGAGCACTGGAATATAATATAGATATCTGAAATTGGGGGACATATTTAGGTAGAAAGGTACAGGTACATACATGCATATGGTAAGCAAAACAATTACTGAAGGTAATAAACAAACTTTCGATCACAAACTGATTCAACTGATGATCATGACCTAGATCCATGATAGAGAACACGTTCCCAAAGTTGCATTTTAATACGTACCAATTAGTGGCAATGTGTAAATCATTGTGTCTTTCAATAATCGAGAGATTTGTTGAAGCGTAATGATTTAATTGATACTGTGAGTCGTATTTATATCTATCAATTCACAGCTCATTCTATATATATAGCCCCACTTTCCACTTTATCAAGAGCTTACATCCGCCACGCGACAGTCATTGTCTCAAACTTCCCATAGAATGTAGGTACATAAATCAACTGTCATCATTCCACCAATTAGATTTAAGCATTTTTAAGGCGTAGTCGAAACATGTAGATATAATCACAAAATATTTGGCCCACTTTCCAATATATTTGTCAAGTTTGTGTGAATGGCTTCTCAAAGTGATCCGGTTCCTGATTAGCCAGGTTCCGAGTCTACTTCATGGACGGCTTGTGTCTTTGTGCATCTGGCTGAATTCCCTTCAGTCAGTTGTGTCTGCTGCTGGTCGTTGTTGTAGGTAATGCATAAACCCGGAGAGGCAGGGTTTGTACGACTTACAATTTGGTAAATCCTGATTAATTACCTTCACGCTTTCCTCTGCTGTTCCTTTACAAATATGAAGAAATCGCCATGCTCAATATTACGAGGTGATTTACAAATTGAAACGCAGAAGTTAACCTGGAAATCGACTGGCACATAACTAAATATTGAAATCAGTAACTGGCCATACATTGATCAAAGAATAATCAATAAATTATATCTAAGTAAGCAGTTTTAAGTTAACAATAAAAAAGGCAATACAATGGGTCAAATTAGTAGCAGTAGCAACACGTTATAGGCTCAAGAATTAATATCAGTGCACCCAGGAATGTTCAGAATATTGTTCCTGTTGAATGTCCTGAAAGAGGTCTGTCTCTGTTCTTGAATCCAGTATAGTGTGAGAAGATGTTAGTGTGTAAATGTTTTTGCAAATGGACCGCTACGTTCGCATTCACGGTCAATCTCATTAAAATCAGACCTTAGTTCTCGCTACCGCTGAACAAAGATCTGAGGACATCCCATTAGGGGTTACGTCAGAACGGTTTTTCATCCGACCAATCAGAGCATCGCTTACCAGATTATGAAAGTGACAGTCGGAATGTGATTTCTAATCATGCAACCTCGAAAACTTTAACTCCGAACGATAGTTACGGGTTTAACGACTGAATCCATACAATCTATACCATTCAAGAATGTTTTTTTGTTCAGGTTTCAAATTAATAATCGATAATTTGTCAAAATATTTTTCGAAGCGTAGTCGCCAATTTGAAATTAGTGCCGTAAAGCACGAGAAATTTGCCTTCTGATTGGTCATTCCATTGGTCGGTCAAAGTTCGCGCAAAGTCGGTCTGACGTGACCCGTAATGGGATGTCCTCAGATCTTTGTTAAGTGGTAGCGAAAACTAATGTCTGATTTTAATGAGATTGCATACACGGATTTCCGTAAATTTCTAACATGCAGCGACATTACACTGATGACGCTATAGAGTGCTATAAAAAAAACACGGCCATTGTTCACTCATCCACTCACCCGCTCGTATTTCCAACTTTGTTCAATCAAAATTGAGCAAAATCCTTTCTTGTACAGCAGTGATTTTATTAACAATGCCAAACAATTAAAACCTATTTAGGGTTATTGATATTGATAAGTATTAAAATTCATTAATACTCTTTTTTCAATTTGACAAAGAAGTCTTATACCATACTTCAAACTTTTTCAATACTGCTTTACCCAAACAAAATAACGACAATTTATCTGATGTACCTCATATAGTGAGAAGTGAGAAGTGCATTGACAAAACGAAAACGGTTTCTTTTGAAACCACTGACAGAATAACAAAACGTGCCAATACGTCAATGTCAAGATTGTGATCTGGCATAAGGTGGGCTTCTTATTACTGGAGAAGTGTCACGCAAGCCAAGTAAAAACACACGGCAAATTCATACCGTCATTCATTCGAATTCATTCTGGCAAAGCTTTACTTTTGAATAATAGTTAATTGTTAGTTTTATTGAAAGTGTACAATGAAATGGGGCCAAGATCTAGATGTTTAAAAAATGAGTGATACGCATGTGTATTGATCCTAGAAAGAAATCTATATTCAGATGAAATATAATGTATGTTGAACTATTAGAGACCACAAATAAGAAACACAGAAAAAAAGAACACCCCCCCCCCCCCCCCCCCCCCTCCCCAAAAGGACTATCACGGTTTGGCGAAATAAGCAGACCTGTCCTGTTTCACTACCTTAACCTAGTAGTTAAAAGGTTCATTCGTCACGCCCAAGGCCAAGGTTCGATTCTCCAAGAGGGACCAAAGTGAGAAGCCAATTTCCGGTGTCCCTCTATCGTGACTTTGCTGAATTATTGCAAACCTTTCAATCTTAAGAGTGTCTTAAACATCACGATTATATTTGCAATTCAGATTGCAGCAAGATTCTATATAGATAAAGCGACAAAACCTTTTCCATATCCAATAGAAATCTTTGCATAAAGCAGAGTGGATTGTACGATTCCGACTTTATCATGAGCATGAATTTATGTACCGTTGATTGTAACTCATGTACCGTTGAATGTTACATTTTGAAACTAACCAGGCTATTATATTTGGACCTGTTACTATTTTGAACTTCGACCAAATGAGAATAAAATACTCATCGATGAGCGCTTCATTTATAATATTTGATAATAATGACCTAGGTGAAGAATATCATAATCTATTTTACTTTCAATATTTTAACAAAATTAGGAATCCTTTTCATTCCTGCATATTGTAAAAAGAATGAATTTCTGTATGAAAAATGAACAACTGCCTTAACGAAACTCGTGAATTTCAGTTGAATAGTTGAACAAATGTGAAATAGACGCCCTAAAATACAAACATGGCACTCAACATAGCATGTACATTGTTTTAAGGTTATGTCATGTTCTTCCGCTTAAAGCAACGTACAACAATCAGTACCACACTCAAGTGGGAGGGGAATACACTACGTAATGTACTCTTAACGGACGGAAAGTGAAAGCATGGAGTTATCCATAGTTGATGAGTTTCTTTTACCATTGCGTAATAAACCCTGTACCAACGGTTTCAGTGAGAAAACGACAGCTTTCATGTTTGATATTACAAGCAATAACTTGCTCTTTGAGCACAAAAGGCGTATTTATATGTTGAGTGACTGGTTTACATTACCCTTGAACCAACGATATCTGGATAGCAGTTCCATAATTATGCTGACGTGTTAGCAGATTTCTTTAGACCAGGGATCGCCGAATCTATATATATTCTGTATTCGTTTGAAGGAATCCCTCTGATGACATGGTAACCGATGCAGAATTTATATTGGTTGGTTTCATGGCGAAAATAGAAAACAGAAAATCGTGAAAAGGCTATTTCAATAATCAAGACATCCCACGGAGGGCACGAAGGTAATCATCAAATCGTAAGTACTATACTTACATAATGGCAGGAGAAAGATTTTATTGTGGAATATCGAGATTTAAGAAGTTTCGGTTGAAAGTGATGAACTTCCTCATTCTAATAATAGAGACAAAACGGTTTAAAAGTGAAGACAAACGAAGGAGAGTTATACGATTTTAGGATACTTTAGACGCCAACATTGCAAGAGGAATACTTTAGAAACATGGACATTGTCAGTAAGTAAATCATGTGGATTATTTAGCTCGTTAATAATTATAATTTCTTCACTTAAAAAGGTGAGACGAACTGATGTCATCAATAATGCTTATATTTACAAAAATCGGTGTAATCAATATGTTCAATATGAAGTTAATAAGTGTCTTATAATGAGAAAATTGTACAATAATGTCTATTCACGTTTCCGTCATGTTTTGACATTAATTAGCAAGTTACACTTATGGAACATACAATTGTTCAAGATTATTTTAGTAATCGGAAGAAGCCAACATATTGATAAAATAATTATGCAAAGTGTATGTTTAATTTGAACGTGTTCTGTTCAAAGAATGTTAAGCTTTAGTTCAAACAAGAAATTGTTCTTTGCAGTTGGAACGTCTTCGGATTGGTATAAGCAACATTATGCAGAAAACTAGGGCTACTGTTGACATTTTACAAAGTTATTGTCTTGTACATGCCAATACTACCAATGTGACTGTATTAGTCGATCGCAAGTTCTTTGAAATGAATACTTATATAGATCTAAACTTACGGAAACCTTTGGTAGTGGGTTGGAATTCAAGATTCTCCCTGATTGTGATTCTAGGTCTGTCACAGAAAAAAACAGTACTCGTTAATTTTTCTCTGAACGCCTGGTGTCATATTACTATTTGATACAGCTTCATAAACCCATGCTTATGATACAGTCGGAATAATTCAATGAACCCTGCTATAAGTGGAGATTTCTTGCGACTATAGAAACATGTTTTGTCATTTCAACAAATTGGAAAACGTTTAAAACCTACATCACATCGGGGTTTCCTTCCATAATAAACTGACACGCCGCGATACAACAGAAATACGGCTCAAAGTTGCGATCATAAAGCTCACTTCGCGAAGTTACGTTCATCGATTTCCTTCTTACTGCAGGATGCTTCGTCTTCGTAGCAGCAACAGCTATTATTAGCGACACTAGGCCAAGCGAAGAGAAGTCACGTGCCCATGTGAAACCTTGGGAAAGCCCCTGCGTGGCATCAGGTCAGGCTGACCAAGCCGCTGCAGCTGCCGAGACAGCCTTTGGCGTGTTTGAGGCTTCCGACGACATTTTCGGCGACACAATGCCCGTATCGTTAGACGACTATATTGATGAAATGATCCAACGGTGCAAAGAGGGCGTGGAGTTGGCAAACGATCTGAAAGGAGATATTGTATGTAAAATATTTAAGTAATATTTCTTTAGAAAGTAATTTTATACCTACAGTCATTGTAACATGCATGTTACAACGGTGAAGTTGAGATATCAGTGTATGTGTATCTGCCTCGCACAGAAAGCAGGGACTAGATGACACATGTACTATCAGTTTAACCCATGTACCACTGTAAACAGATATATTCAGTTTCAGAGAGTTTCGTTTTGTTTGGGGAGTTTCGGGATGCAACAAGCATTAACTTTTTACTGTATATTTTTTTCAAAAAAGAAGATATTGTGTTCACATTTATTTTTTTCTGAAAATAAATAAGCCATTCAATTACAAAATAATTACTAGTATATCATTTATACATATTATGTTATGTGGAACGTGTTTTTAATCATGGATACCACAGAAGTGAAAACGTTTAACCCATGCAAAATGCGGCTCTATACAATGTATATCATCAAAGGGTTGTTCCTCATATATCTATCCTTCAATCATATGTCTACGTGTTCCAAATCTGGCAATCCATGTACTCATTGTATGTGTTTTCATTATTATGTTAGAATACAATATTACACCTCAGGTCATTGAAATGCATTTAGTAGTGATATGCATAAGGAAGAAGTTGGCATCCATAACTTCTCTTCCTTATTACACCTCCTGTTTCCAATTTTATACTGTTTGAACAAAGTACCTCATCCGTTCATAAATGTTAAAACAGTCGAAAACAGGACCTGTGTACATCCTCTTTTTGCTAATTTTGAGATGCAAAACAATGTAGATGATAACACAATGCAGTAACAACAACCCCTTGTCCTTTCAGCTGTGCATCAAACTATATCATAAAACATAACTTCTATGTCTCTTATTACCGATAAACAAGTAAATCTATCATCGATATGCTCATTTCAGAATAACAAGAGAACACAATAATTTATAAGGAAGAGAACACTCCCTCATAATAAAGAAGTTGACATCCCTAAATTCTCTTCCTAATGTATGACTTCTAAATGCCTTTCAAAGACACAATAATAAATGTCTCTCATTTCAGATGGACAGGAAAATGCAATCACATCAGATGGTCGGGTCATTGATGGGCCTTCATCTTCCTGGTTTCATACCAGTGTCATCGGAGCCGCTTGAATCCATAGATGAGGTACATATATACACATGTAGAACTAACTGACCTTGTCCCGCATGGTAAGATGATGATGATGATGATGATGATGATGATGATGATGATGATGATGATGCATCGGTAACATGAACACCTACCATTGTCAAAACCTTCACGTGGTGTTTCAGTGTGTGTTGATCCACACAACACAATTTTAAGAACTTTTTATCTTTGAATGAAGACAACAACAAAATTCAAGAGTTCAATTTCCATTTTTTATAAAACCGCATTATGATTACAACCGGCGTCGTCGTGGGAAGCAGACCTGACGCAAAGGTCAAACGTGTAAGAGGCATTAAGCTGTTTCTTTCAATGTAACCTTTCTGTTTGCATACTTTTGTTTCAGATCAACCATGTACTTCAATTGCACCTTGTCCACATTCAGACGGCAGCAGTCCTTATGGATCAGTTGATTATGGACGAAGACGACAAAGACGTTGAAGCAAAAACGAAAAAAATGAATGAAAAATTACTTGGTATTCTATGTCTGCTGGAAGAAACTCTTATCATCCGTACTGGTCAAGTGGTCAGTCGTGACATTGTGGATAGTGTGTCCATCAGCCAGAGGTTCTCAGAGACGAAATCACACGCTAACAGAGCAACTCGAGCTTACGTGTTTGTTCGAGATCTTAGCGAGAGCCTGAGTGTAAAACGAGAGATGTATTCACAGATAAAGTTAAAACTTTCACTTACGCAAAATCATTCTTAAAAGTTTTAACTAGTCCCCAAACTGGACAGATCTTCTGACAGGGGCATGACACCTTGATGCCTCGATTATGTTCTGAGAAAATGAATCAACGTTTGAGATATTTGAATGGGCACAACACTTTATACTTTAATGTTTCATTTATCACAGGTCTTACTCATTCTATGAGTGGTCCTCCTTTAGTGTCTCCTCCTTCCCCTCATATTGTACGGGTTTCATGAATCAAGAATCTGCCATTCTGGAACTGGTGAGAACAGCATTATTCTCTTTTGCTTCCAATAGGTACACTGACGTGTATGTCACATCACACTATTAACCTGGGTTGTGTTTATCGGCTATTAGTTTATTATCTATGTTTTAGTTTTGTATTGTTAACATTTCCACCATTGAAGCTTCTATTCGTACAGCTGTACGGTACTGCGGTGAATACCTTGTTTTCGTGAGTTTTTATTGTGTGTTTGAAATGTGTATTTAGAAAACATTTCAAACATCAAATCAGACGCATCAAATATTACTTTGACATTCTAAGATATGAATAATTAACTCAATTAAGTAATGTGTTCCTTTGAGTTTACAAAGCATGTAATTTCTTTCATAAGTTTATGATGTACATGTATGTATCACTGTTTAACATGACATTTTGTCAAACGGCCAAAATGTAAAACACATAAGACCTAAGCCTTTGTACATGTGCTATATATGGACGTGATAATTCTGTGATAGCGAGTCTCGATGTTGTGACACGACAGTACATTTGACAGTTTGTTGAAACTTCTGCTGCATAAAAATGTATATATAAAGTGAGGCGATGAGACGTGCATATATGACACGGGATGATTTTTAAACATGCAATTATCATATCATTATCTCAAAATGATTTACGTTCGAATATTTATTTTTACCAAAACTACGGAATTCTTTCATTTGTGCCTGTGAGGCGCTGAATATGTACATTGTTATATTATTAAATACTTGAATTCGTGACAATAAAATAAAACGATGTGATATATTTATTTTTGTAACGCTACATCCTTACAACACACATTTATTTATGTTTATATCATTTTATTTATTGAATTGTTTTTTTAATATTAAAACTGTGTACAAACCTCGATTAATGTTTTGTTCAAATTTGACGAAGAAATCAACGAGACTCCCACCTGTACATTATTGTGCTCACGAAGTGGAACCGGACCTTGCTCGTACACACACGTACCTGCAATTTGGTTGGAACAATAAAACGATCTCGTGTTAATGATTCTGCAATAAATAAAAACGACAAAAACACCAGAAGTCTGTGCCAAAAGCAGAGTCCTTTGTATGTTTTAGCAAATGTGTTCAATCACACTGTATAATTCCGCATGTCCCGGTGGGCTTTAAATTGCATTTGAAATATATATAATATATGGGGAAATGTGAACCATTACGCAACGAGTTGACAATTGTTTTAGGTATGCCCGTTTGCGCTAAGACGGAACCCGGT
This sequence comes from Haliotis cracherodii, assembly GCF_022045235.1. Lineage (NCBI taxonomy): Eukaryota > Metazoa > Mollusca > Gastropoda > Lepetellida > Haliotidae > Haliotis > Haliotis cracherodii. Next base: position 6,821,226 of record NW_027266343.1, read on the forward strand.
CGCAAAAATGGCCATGAGAGGGGCACGAGTCGCTATTCGGCTTGTCCCGGAATAACACGAGTTGGTCACGAATGCGTCTGCTAGCTTTTTGCTTATCACAGAGGTGGTGAAATTTTAGTAAAGCGAGCGGAATGTATTCCAAGAAGCACCAAGGAAGCAAACAATACCACTGCCGTTCTACTTCGAGACTATTGAAGGAAAAAATCCAGGGATTGAGACGTTTGAGCCGTTGCGGCTTTCGGAAATTCTGTCACTTCTAAATGAATCTCCGAACACAGGATGGTGAACTCCACAAAATATATCAGCGATGGAGTCTATCGTCTGCTCGTCATAATATATACTCACGATATAGTCGGAATTGTACAATCGACTCTGCTTTATGCAGAGATTTCTATTGGATATGAAAAGGGTTTTGTCGCTTTATTTATATCTATAACGCATGGCCTAAACGGGCATCTGTAAGCTCCTTCCCATGACAAAACGTTTGATATAATTTAGTATTCTTTATTTTCTGACACAAATGAATGCTTCAAAACGACCCTACTTGAGACGAAGGCAGCTCGCAAAACACCCTCGCAAGTATGTACCTCTTTCACTTATGGTCTGATTAATTCTAAATTTTAGGGAAAGATGATACATCAATTACTCTGTCATAGTGACGATGAATAGAAGATGACGCTATAAAATGTGGTCAAATGTCCGCATCGTCAATATTTGTAACACTGATATTTTGTGTTCCCCAATGTTTCCGATCGCAAGTTAAAACAAACGGTCTTCTAGCATCACAAATATTACTGGTCGTTAATGTCACTATGATTATGTTTCAAAATTCATATGTTCTTTGGGCCAAATTTGTGAACTATCAACCCGCTACAAAAATCACTGTACCGAACTCAAACTTCGATATGAGATAGAGTGTGTTTTTTTCTCCACAAACAGAGGTTTGGAATTTAACAAAGACTGGATGATGTACCACAACCTTTATGAATTTTAAGATATGTATATGTATATATTTATGTATGCCCATGTGTCAGTGTCTACATTTCCATATTATTCCACTGAAACCACTGATTTGAGGTTTGAGATCTCTCTTTGAGAATATAATATATGTGTGTGTGTATGAGAGTGCTTGTGGCGTCCCTGTGTGAGAGCGTGTAAATGGTGTTTGTATGAGAAGCGTGAATGGCTGTTGTGTTTTTATGATAAAAAAAGGGATTCCATCATGTGATACATATAAATTATGCAGTAAATCATTTATTAGCATTGGTAATATCAATCATCACATTACAAATGATGTGCAAACAGTTAATGTATTAACATGCATTATATCGTGTACAATGTATTTTGAACCCTGAATAAAAAGATTATTACAAAAAACAAACAAAAATCACTGTACACGCGCAACTGGGGCAGCTATTCTCACAAGATCAGACTTTGCCAGCTGTCAAACAATGAGCGTTACCGGACAAAAGAGTGTCAGCTCCCTCGTTGTATACCAGAGAACATCCTCTGCAGAAACCATCAACATGGGGGAGCGATTGCTAGGGACACTCTTAACATGGATGTGATTGACCAGCTAATGTGGGATTATAAAAGTGCCCCATCTACAAACTCACGCGTTCAAATGAGCCAGAGCCTGTCTCTTATCCTGATCTGGCACCATTAATCTGGTAGTCAAAAGATGACAATTTGGGATTTGACACGTTGCTTCACTTGTCCAACTTGACTGATTTGTCACTGAATGTTGCATGATGCTGATGTTAAAACTTTATGAAGAATTAAATAATTTGAACTTCAGTCTCTGTTGTGTTGTTTTTTACTTAGGACAAATGTAACCAGGCTTGCTGATTTAGTGAAGTTTCGGACATATATTCCGGATTTGTATGAGGTGAAATGGGGTTTAACGTCGCGTCAAAGATTGTTGCACTTATATAGCGACGTGCATGTACGTGTGTGTGTGTGTTTGTGTGGCTGCTTGTACTAGTCCGGATTGATGCCGATTTATAGTGCTAGCTCACTGAGATACCATGCCGCAGTTTAACATGAATACCCCACTCAGACACAGTATACTTACTCCGAGACGACCAGTCCTTGTTTTAGCCCCTTAATGCCGAGCGCCAGACAGGGTAACAACAAGTACCATCTTTTAACGTCTTTTGGTATGACATGCCACAGCTTCGGAGACTGCAGGACGCATCCCTGGTTTGAGGAGGATATCGGACCAGACTGTCAGGAACTATCTTCGCGAGGCTGGAATCCGACCCAAAAAAACAGTTATCGTCCCTGTTTTGCAACAGATCCACCGACAGCGACGCTTGCGTTGGTGCCATACCTTACAGCCTTGGAATTTGAGTAACTGGGGACGAGTGTGGTTTAGCGATGAATCACGATTTCGTCGTCACCGGCGAGATGGAAGATAACGTGTTTATCGTCGTCGAAATGAGCGGTTCGACCCACATTGATTACGTGAATTCGACAATTTCGATGGCGGTTGTGTCATGGTGTGGGGGGCCATATCCCACACCACAAGATCTGACTTGGTTGTAGTTCAGGGAAATTTGACAGCAAATCGCTACATGAATCAAATTCTTCAACCTCATCTTCTTCAATCATTGACCGCCAGAGGGAGCCGTTTCAACAGGACAACGCTCCACCGCAAACTGCTCGTGTCACGGTACACGACCTTCATAATGCCAACATCAACGTCTTCTCCAGATCTCAACCCAATCGAACACCTCTGGAATGAACTCGATCGACGTTTACCTCAACGTCAGAACACGCCGCAGACACTCCCACAACTGGATAACGCGTTACAAGCAGAATGGCGCAGAATTCCGCAGTACATTCGTACATTTATCCCGTCAGTGCCGAGGAGATGCAGAGCCGTGATTGCTGCCCCGGGCGGTCACACGAGATACTGAGTTCAGCGCCACCTTGTGGCTTATGTGACATGACAATAAGCAGTTTTCAATGCCTTTGTACAACGACAACATGTGACTATCGAGCTCCAAAATTTCATAATTGTATCTATGATATGAAATTAAATATATCGACTTTATTAGGTACAATAAAGTTACTAAAAATTTACCTGTGCGTTTCTTTTTTTGAAGAGTGTATGCCTCCATTCCAACATACAAATATGCCTACATGCCTACATATTAATAAATTATGGGATTCCAAATTCGAGGGTGTTATCTAATACGTGATATCGGGGAATCGTGAAACAGGTTTTATATCCAAAATATCTTCCTAACTAGTAAAATTCTGGAGAATGTGAAATGAATATTCGGGGAATTCGACATAAATTCAGTGACCAGAAGTACTACAATATACAGCCTGTTGTTTATGTGGGAGGCTTGTATCCAGTAAATCAGACCCGGAATCTCCATGCGGAGTTATATAATTTTATGCTTTAATTAAACACAAAGGATATCCGGCTTCTTCTCCTTCTGGGGCGGTCGGGTAGCCTAGTGGTTAAAGCGTTCGCTCGTCACGCCGAAGACCCGGGTTCGATTCCCGACATGGGTACAATGTGTGAAGCCCATTCCTGGTGTCCCCCGCCGTGATATTGCTGGAATATTGCGAAAAGCGGCGTAAAACCATACTCACTCACTCTTCTCCTTCTATAGAAGCTGACTGGTTTTGGACAGCAAACAATTTACAATTTATTCATGATGAATATTAAAGCTACTTTATGACAAGACATCAATATTCTCAAAATATTATTCTTGTTAAAACTCCAGAGAACCATATAATTAATGACAATTACACTTAACATAAGGCGTATATATTACTGAAAGACTTTATACACATGATCAGATATTTCTGAACTAACCAGATCTATTCAGAACGGCACAACGGCGTCGTCATTCCAAACGTCATTTACAACAGCAAAAATGCTTAGATTATTCATAGCTTTCAGGAATGACATGGTAAATTGTCGTGATGACAAACTGAATCCTTGTAAAATTATTTTGCAAAGTTCCATTATCTCAGACTAACAATAACGGCTTTCTGTGAAAAATGGAAAGCAGTCTTTTGTTTAAACGTAGGCAACTATCACGGAAAAGTTGAGTGTATGTAGATTCGATGGATTTGTGGGTCAGAGGAGCATTATCTATGTTTCCTTATCAGTACAAGGCTGGCGAATGTCGCGGGAATACATTCGTTTTCTTCATTTCCTCAAGCAAATAAACGTGTTTATCGTTTTTGGTAAAACTTTATGAATTGCAAGTCATATAACTGACCAATGGCGAACGGTGAGGCGGTGTGTGGCCGCGCAATTAAAGGTTAAGCGTAGATAAGAAGCGATCCCAGAATTGGTGGGAATTCCAATTAACTTACAGCGTTCCTTGTAGGAGTAACACATCTACCATACATAACAGGATATAAGCTTCAGGAAATGGTAAACACATGCATCTAGCTTCTGGGGAAATCTCGTGGTGTAATAATAACTTGGAGACAATATATAATAGATGAAGGTCTAGTTGTAACCATTAAACATTTTTGACAATTCGATACTGCATTGTTAAAATCGCGAACAACGTACACAATGCCTGGTCTATGTAAGTATAACGACGTCGACACGGATATAATGTCAGTGCCTTCTGACGTAGGGGAAACCGCACTCGTTTGATAAGTTGTATTCGGTTCTTGAAACTGTAACTGAATAACTTAAAATTTAACGGGTATTCGAAATTCTTGATAGAATAGAATACAAAATAGTACATTTATATTTATTTTCCGTTTTGAGTCCAAAAAACATTAACATTGACATAGCAAAACATGCTTATCTTTTCCTACTTGCTATCATCACTGATTTTCAGTGATCAGTTCTTATAATTTTCACAGCTAGTTTTCCTTTTACACCCAATTGAATCTATTTCGGCAGATAATCGAGACTGGTTACACTGTGACATTGACGTTGTTTACTGAGGTGGTCGTTAGTTCACTTGTAGCATAGGGTTTTTTAAAAAAGAAAATATTTTGCCCACTGCAAAATCAATGGACTATAAGCTGTGACGACTTTTATTAGTCACATTAAAATATTGTATCCCTGTCCTTTAAATAAATACTGTCTCGCCTGTGTAAGGATGTTTTAAATGCCTCGATCCGCGCGTCCGTGAATTGTATATAACTTATAAATATTCGTGAAATCTAAATATACCGAAAGTGTATAAAAAAACACGCATTTTCTATTCATGTCGACACTTGTTATTGAATAGCAGCCCAAAACCTTAATATAGTCCTAATGTGGCCTACGTTTTATTTAACATAATTAAGTTACACTGTGCATGTATATACATTAAGTAGTTTATGATATTCTAATTTTCGTTCCTGTGTCATGATGAAAAGGAACAGTAAAATAGCGTGAAGTCTATAATTTGACAAACATTCATATTTTGTGATTAGCTTTCAAACTTTCAATTACGATTTGAGTTTTAATGCCGACCTGCAAACATTATGTTGAGAACTGTGCGCCAAAACACACCTGTTTATTCATGGGTGAGTGAGTGAGTTGGGTTTAACGCCACTTTTAACGGTATTCGAGTTATATCGCGGCGTGTCAGCTTAATGTGGGAGGAAAGCCCGAAGTGATGTAGGTCTCAGACGTTTACCACTTCGGTGAAACCAACGAGCACGGGTATGGTGCTGACAAACCTAGAAACATAATCGGGGCGAACCGGGATTCGAACCCACAATCATAGGTTTCTGGCGTGCCCAAGGGACGCAACTCTGCACAGTAAATTATGTTCGAAAATAGGTTTGCGAGGATAACCAGACAATGAAATGAGCATGACGTCACTATCTATGACGTAGCGCATCCCGTGACTGCAGTACAACGTGTTTGTGCTAAGAATGTACCAATAATATCATAGTTTCATCATTTCGTTATTTGTTTAGAAGTTACATGGTATGTTCCAAACATAATGTATATTACCACTTTCAGGTTCAATAACATCGTTTCTGATATTTGCAACATTATTGGAGTCAACACACACAAGAGCTCTCACTCCTGGCGATGACGTCACTCCACCTTTAGCCAATCCCTGCGTGACAGGAGGTCGCCGTGAGACTGGAACCGGAAGTACATCTATGCAGCTTCACGATGCGCTGACAGAGCTGAAGATCCGTTGTTCTGAAGGGATGGATGCTGCACGCACACTCAGTAATCTCGTACGTATAAATGTCTTTGCGCTACCAGCATTTCGTAAATGTGCTTCAAAATTTGAATAATTTTAGAAAACCGTTTGTCCTATATTAGGAAACTTTCAGACAACCAGTTGGTCCTAGATTTCAGATAAGTTTAATTTCCTTATTAATCCAGATTAGCATTTAATGGATTTCACGTTAATACCCCATTTAATACTTTAATCAACTACTAACAGGGACGGTCGGTTAGCCTAGTGGTTAAAGCGTTAGCTCGTCACGCCGAAGACCCGGGTTCGATTACCGACATGGGTACAATGTGTGAAGCCCATTTCTGGTGTCCCCCGCCATGATACTGCTGGAATATTGCTAAAAGCGGCGTAAAACCATACTCACTCACTACTAACAGATACATTAATGTATTCTTTAATCTTTATTTGTATTTGAATTATACATAACATGAGGGTCAAAAGAAACTAAACCTCCCACTATATTTTATCATATGTTTCATTTTCAGTTGAAAATATCTAATGTTAGCGATAATATATCCCAAAAAATGAACTGTAGTGGCGCTTCGTCAGCACCCAAAGAATGCTTCTACATAGTCTATGTATTTTTATCAAAAACCGTCAAAGATAAAATAAAAATGGCATAATTTACAACGTTTAACACGGCCATATTTACATGAAGGTTAGATTTACAAGAATATTACATTTAGTTTTTAAAACATAGGCTCTAATGAAGAGTTACTGAGTGAGTATGGTTTTACGCCGCTTTTAGCAATATCACGACGGGGTATACCAGAAATTGGCTTCACACATTGTATCCATGCCGGGAATCGAACCCGGGTTTTCGGCGTGACGAGCTAACGCTTCAACCACTAGGCTACCTAACCGGCCCTAATGAAGAGATAAAACAAATATGTTTTCATTATCTAATGTTGACAATACTGTGTTACTCTCTTGTTTTATGTTTCAAGCTGGGAAAGCGGATTCAATCGCCATTGCTGAGGGGTATCCTTCGGAACAGACACGAGCCAGAGTTTCTATATCCGGGTAACCTGTCGTCATGGGAACGGGATCAACAGGTAGCTGGTTAATAACATGAGTTAAATCTGCTATAACTACTGCTTCTTGGGATCTTCGCGTGTTGTTTGGTTGGTTTGTTGTTTAACGCCGCACTCGGCAATATTCCAGCTATATGACGGCGGTCTGTAAATAATCGAGTCTAGACTAGACAATCAAGTGATTAACATCATGAGCATCGATCCACGCAAATTGGATCAATGACATGCATCAAATAAGTCAGCGAGTCTGACCACCCGATCCCGTTAGTTGCCTCTTACGACAAACATAGTCGCCTTTTACGGCAAGCATGGGTTGCTGAAGACCTATTCTACCCCGGATCTTCACGGGTGTCCTCGCGTGTAATAACGGTACAACCTCATTGGCACCTTACACAACAACTACTATACAATAACACTGGTTACTACTGCCAAATCCAACGCAACCATTGTGCTACAAGCACTATTCAGGGCGGTGTGGTAGCTCAGTAGTTAAGCGTTCGCCATTCACCAGTTCGATGCCCGGGATACACGAAGCAATAGCGGGAGACCCACATTTTAACTCGTCTCACCATTCAAGAGAGAAATGCTACCTTATTTTTTTAAAGACCCATGTTCACGCCATTACGGAAGCCTTTTCGTGTTTTTTATATTCTTTTCGATACTAAGTTGAAATTTTAAGATACTATACTTCTATTTCAAGATCCTAAGTTGAAATTTCAAGATACTATCTTGAAATTTCAAGACACTATTTCAAGACAGTATCGAAAAAAAAATGGCCCTAAAAGGCTTCCGTACGCTATGACACTTGAATATACTATTTAATAACGTCGGCAAATAGTACAAGTTCTGCTGATATTATTTTGCTTCACAAATAATGTTATTTAATTACATAGGCTACAGTTACTGCTATGTGTCCTGATTGTGCCTTTTTGTGTACGGTTATTAATGAGATCGTGCAATGCTTCTTTCAGATGGAACCCATACTTGAAAGCGACAACAGGAATCTACAAAAGACTGAAGTATTTCTCAAACGGATGCTGAACGACGAAAAGAAGACCTATAATGGTGAACTGACACAGAATATAAAAAATGTGTTGAACAAAGTATATGCCATTCTGTGCATGATACAGAGTATTGGCACAAGTGAGAGCTTTCAGTACGCCAGGAACACTACCGTCCCTGTGCTGGGGGGCAGGGTGACCCTCCTGTCCGACGCATCTAGAACCATCCATGATTACGTCATACTGCGAGATCTGGGCGACGTGTTAGATATAAGAAGACATACATATGAAAACATGACATTGTATCAGTAATGCTGCTTTACGTAAAGTCGTTGTGGTCAGATTATGAGTGAGTGAGTGAGTGAGTGAGTATACATTACGCCTGTTCTAACAACGCAAGAGGATAAAAATGGCATGCACTCGTATTAACAGGGTGTCGGCATCTGTGAGGATGTTTCTACTGATATTTATTTATTTATTTATTTAACATTTACATATCATATTGATGATTATTACATAATTTATTGACTCAATGTACTTCATATACTTATATTTTAATATGATTTATTTGTATACATGTGTTCATAGGCCTGTATCAGTTAATGTATGTCCATGAACGGTTATCGGAGAACTTAAATGCCTTATATTAAGGATGACCCAGTATCTGTACAATACACATCTCTTGAAGGGGTAAACAATTTGTTGGATAATTTAATCCTATACTGCATGTGTGTTATTTACAGCAGGTCTCAATAATATTTTGATATAGTTATGCTATGTGTATCAGGTTAACGGCTTCACAATTGGCAAATGAAGTCCCATTGTATTATTGTTTCTTGAGGGTGTATTTATATTTTTTAATAAAGGATACACATTCATAACTATTTTTCTCTTTAATGAACAGTGTTCCTATTGTTTGATAAATTGATGTCGTTAATCCATCTACGCTGCGATGTGGGGTTAGAATTGGTCCCCTATATGTTGACAGTAAGAGGTGACTAAATGGAATGGGTGGTCAGGTTTGGTGACTTGGTTTTTTGCGTGGCATCGTACCCCGACGGCGTGGACATTGCTCATGATATCAATCATTGGATTGTCGATTACTTACGTACCACCGTTATGTAGCTCGAATGTTGTTGATTGCGGCGTAACAAAAAACAATTGCATCTTACAGCGGGTATATTGGTAAAAGCGTCGTAAAATCACGACCTCTCACACATACTCACCCGTTGTCGAATGCAGATTTGTATTGTCCGTTTGTTTGCTTGATCGTAGTTTAACTCAGCAACAATATTCCAGCAATATTGCGGCGGTCTGTAAATAATCGTGTATAGGCCAGACAACCCAGTGATTTACATCACGAGCATCATGGCGATACGGGTTGGTGGTTGGGGTGGGGTGGGGTGGGATAGGTAGGATCGGGTGCCATATGATGATGAGGGTAGCTGGGGGGGAACGGTGTTGGAAGGCGGGGATGTTAGAGTAGGGGTGGTGGTGGTGGATGGGGATGAGGGGATGCTCATCGTTTCACCCATGGGTATTGCCCAAGTACAAGTATGTCGGTATTGCACCACAGGGGATGGGTTAATACGCTGCCGGTGTTGATGAACACGGATGGGTAAGCACAAATCCTACATTGCACAAGCAGTAGGCAACGGTTTGGTACAAGACGTTGTTTCCTAACGGGACACACTGTTTGACTCGATGGCGTCTTGTACGTACAACAGATTATTTTTTCGAATTAGGGCAAACAGACAGCTTCGTGAAACATATTCATCAGAATCATATAATCGTTTCGTCATGACGATGTGCGAGTCGGGCAATATGACAAGAGTTAGCTCCCTTTGGATGCGTGCATGAGACCACAGAAACTGAGACGAATGATAATTCAGCTACCGCGAGACGTATGCTGTTTCTCAATCTCAAATGTGTTCATTTTTGTGAAAATCACATCCTCCTTAAAATGAAACAGCCGGCCCCTTCCTTACAAGGGAAGATTTATAAGTGTTGTCATCAGGTGTTCCTTGAATTCTTCAAATCTCGCAGTCGCAATTAAATAATTTCCTCATCAGTTCCGTGTGTTGTAATCGTCACACACACACACACACACACACAAACAAACACACACACACACACACATGTATATTTATGTGTGTATATATATGTATAATTATACAGCTCATCTTTGAACTTGCATTTTATCTCTCTCTCTCTAATAATAATAATAATAATATTTAAAAAAATCATAAAATATATTTTACATTCAATTTATCAAAGAAATAATGATGTATTGATACTCTGACAAAGTGCCCTACGTTTCCATATATTTTAAACTTACACATATTTGGATGTTGATAACCCCGTTTTGGCAGATAATCATGGTTTATTGTCTTATAAAATCACATATAACGGTGAAATAGTACTGAATCTTACAAAGCGGGCATACACGAAGAATTGATCCACATAGGCAATCGGGAGGGTCCAAAAATACACTCGCAAAGGGTTGGTTATAAAAAATGATAGATATCGGTAGGATTATGTACAACATGTACAAGCACATATAGCCTATGGGGAGAGTCATTATTTTCAGTACATTATTAGCGCGTCAATAAAGACTTAACCCCAACCCATGTAATATATGACCAGTCCCTTAACACTCCCGTCCTGCATGTACGTTGTTTCTTATCTATGAACAGGGTGAGACAACCGCCTGGCAACCTCAGCGGATGCGACATTTGTTCGCGTTTGATAATTGAAGCCTATCGATTCGCTGTACATTCCCCAAGGGTTGAATTCATTCATACAGAGACTAACCACAACATCCACACTTGCCGATGGGGATACGTCTCAAACACGTCACATGCCTCAGCCCCGCGACGCAGCTGTGTTCGTTCAAACTTTGACCATTTCCGTGTGTTGTAATTCGGTTCGTCCCGGAATGCCCCGTTGAGGCAAACAATGAGGTCGACCTTGACATTGGCGTTTGTGTGTAGCTATTCACCGCTCACACGGACTTGGACGGGCGAGGACAAAAGGTTTTAACTGCCTGTTTGGAGCTTGGGTTTACATAAAAGAATAATGATTGAGTTCCGTAAACATACAGTACTATTTACGACATTTACAATTGGCTTCTACATTTTATGAGTATTTTATTGAGCGATATTTCATTTCCATGTGACACAAATAGTGAAAAATGTTGTGTTCAGTTTATTTCGCAAATCCGTAATTTCATTACTTATGTGTTCAAAGGGTCGGGAAACTAGAAATTGTGTCTCTTAATATTTTGCTAAAACGTATTTTTCTAATAACAATTTTATAATCAGTAGTGGTTGTTTTATTTTGAAGAAAACGATAGTTATGCTTCAAGAGGAGCGGCTACTTTAGGGGATAATCACATTAAGAAGCAGTCCACTTAAAGCTTTTCATGATTGTGGATTGTTTTAAATTCTCCAGTCAATAACACAAATTTAAGTAGCCGTGACAGTAAAAATATACATTTACTCTTAATTCCGATTTCGATCGGATGAGAATAACAGCCAATGTGTATAATATGGAAATTTCCATTCAAGGTAAATCCCCTAAAGCTGAGAAGAATTTCGTTTCGCAACATGTAATATTTGTTTTCCCACAGGAACGTTTACAGATTAAAACTGAACAGATGATTTCATTTCGGTTATGCATATAAATGCAATTTGAATGAATGTTTAACATTCAAGGTTTGCATAATAACACCCCCATGAAGATCCGGGATAGAAGTGTCTTCAGCAGCCCTTGTTTGTCGTAAGAGGCGACTAACGGGATCAGGCTCGTTGGTCATGTCGTCGTATCCCAATTGCATAGATCGATGTCAATCACTGGATTGTCTGTCCCAGACTCGATTATTAACAGACCGACGTCATATAGCTGCAATATTGCGGCGTCAGACAACAAACAAACAAAGAAGCCATAAATGGAAATATCTGTGTTAAAACAAGTGCAATGATCATCATCCTGACGTGTTTCTTTTTGTAAGTATGCGTGGCACGTGATCAGGCAGCACACGTGGTATTGTAATCCGTGGCTTCGTTTCGACAGGGCACATCAAACTATATATATTATCTTAACAATACAATGAACCAGTTCCGTATGCTGACTCATGCACCCATTCATCCCCGCTCCTTGCATCCTTCAGCCCCACTCGCGGAACTCGGCGGTTGATTGACACAAGGCAAGAGCTAGTAAAGTGTTTTCTCAATGAAATGCCGACGAAGGGGAAAACCCGTTTGTTTCACATGCTAAAAATAGCCATAGCCGTCAACAGCGCAAAATGTCCCCTAAAGCGTTTAATAGCGAGCCTGATTTGACAAGTCAGGCTACCAACATAATATACGAAATAATGTTCCTTTTTAAACGAATTATGTTTGACGATGAAACACATGTCTTATGTATTAGTTTAAAAAATGATATTAATTATACCTACATATTTTATTCAAGGTCACATAGAAGAAACGTTTAATATTAAGTTGAATAGTCGAAAGGTATATACGACCTTTTTTGCATATACACTTATACACTTCCCACATGCATTAGATCTGTCGCGGTCGTAAGACTAAGTGAGTGAGTATGTTTTTACGCCGCTTTTTAGAATATTCCAGCACTATCACGGCGGGGGACACCAGAAATGGGTTTACATTATACCCCTGAAGGAACCGAACCCATACTTCCGACGTTAAATATTAATAATATAATTTGATTATGGATATAAGGAAAAAAAGGCTCACCGAAAAAAATATTTCGTGTTTATCAAATTATCCGACCATCCTCGTTTAGGGTGTGTCATCCCGATCGTAGGAATATCTAGTTAAGAATAAGAAAATAATGGTTTACAGATCAGCACTGAATATTCTAGAATATTCGACGGATCAGTGCCTACAGATTATCAATCAGTTTTCCAATATTTTTCAAGTAGACAAAAAAAGTTTGAAAGTCAGCGCTGTTTTATTCTTGACAAGTGAGTAGCTTAAATTCCATGGTAACAAAATCTTCAGAAAGTAGTGTTCATAAAAAGAGTTTATTCCCACACGCTCAGTACGTTCGCAATGAAATCGTAGAAAACATCTTTTATATGGATAACTTTTTACTATATCATCTTTATATCATTTATGTATAAATTCTGTGATAATTTGTCTCTCATAATTCTATTGAATGGTTCTGTACATTCTATCTATGTCAAGTTGTACAAAGCTGTTTTATGTATGTACAGAAGTGAGACGTTAATAAACTATTGTCTGTCTGTCTGTATTCCATAGCAGAACTATCTGTTTCTGAGTCTAACTTTCTTTAAATAAAGTACTTTCTTTAAGGAGTGTATGGTTTGCGTAAAGTAACACGACCCGCGTGTTAGAAGCCTACGGCAACCGATCTAACTGAAGATAATTTAACACATATACGAGTGCATCTGTACTGAGCAGGAAACAAGATGACAACTGCCCACACTGTATATCCCATGATATCACGTTGTCATAGTTGTGAGTTCTAGATAGGGATGGCATGTCAACGCTGCCATTGATAAATAGATAATAACAAGGAACTACACTCGACGTGTATGCAGTTAGGTTTAATTTTATTTTTAAAATTGGATTGCGCGTACTTCCTGACAAAGAATAAATTATGTATATTTTCTCATTTACCATTCAAAAAAAATTAAAAAGGACATACATGTCACAAATAGAAGCACCTATAAGCACGTTTTAGAGTTTGAGAAAATCACATAAAACTAAACAGATTATGATCATTCATATAAATTAATAGGTATTAGTCAGGGTTCGTATAAGAAAACCCCGTAAAGATCCGGGTTAGAATTGGTCATCAGCAACCCATGCTTGTCGTAAGAGGCGACAAACGGGATCGGGTGGTCAGGCTCGCTGACTTGGTTGATGCATGTCATCGTATCCCAATTGTGTAGATCGATGCTCATGATGTCAATCACTGTATTGTCTGATCCAGACTCGATTATTTACAGACCGCCGTCATATAGCTGGAGTATTGCTGGGTTCGTAAAACAACAAACAAACAAGCAATCTTTCTGTTTTAATGAAATGCACCATATACAGTGTACGTTTTCCTATTAGACATCTTCATCCTTCGTAGACAGGACAGTATGCTTGAACAGGTTGTATGAAAAAATAAATTGAACAAATATGCCCACGTGTTTGAAATAATATTGAGAGGACTCAAGTGCTAAATGTAGTGTGGCCTAATTCAAACAGCACTTGTGACATGACAGGATGTAAAAGTTGTCAATTTTGTGCAGTGATCAGAGCGGCAAAACCTGTTCACATAAGTGAAATGTTCAGTGTGTTTTGTTAAACAAATCACTATGTTGTTGCACAACATCAGTGTTAAGTCAACAGTTTCACTGCTGCTTGGAAATAAACCCAAACGTTTCCACAAAGATGAGGATGGAATTTTCCAGTGTTGTTACAATTGATTGCCCAAGACTGCTTAAGGCAAGCGTTGCACTTTAAAGCGATCGATAACCATAGGCGGTCGTCAGAAGACTTGCAGCATCACTAATCACTCTATACAAGAAACCTTTGACTGGAGTCGTTAACACGGTGGCGTGTATTTATTAAAGTTGCTAAAAAAGGAAATTATTAAGAAAACAGGCATGACTAAAACAACATGAACAGTACTCGTTTCAATTTATTCACAGTTTTACATCTGATTACTATTGATTACCTCCCTTACATACTTAATTTGATAAATACGGTCCTTCCACGGTAAATGAACGCAGTAGCCTATTCAGGCCGCATACAGGATCACCGCTCTATTGTCATGAGTGAGTGAGTGAGTGAGTTGGGTTTAACGCCGCTTTTGACAGTATTCCAGTTATATCGCGGCGTGTCAGCTTAATGTGGTAGGAAAGCCCGAAGTGATGCAGGTCTTAGACGTTTACTTTTTCCTGAAGAGAGTACATTCCAGGATCACAGAAACTTTTCCAATGGTGAAAGTATGTTCTAGTTCGGTTCCAAGGCTTCTGACATCGGAACAATAATCTAACTCTCTTTGCAGCTGGCCCAGAAAGTTTTTTGCAACGATTTGTGACTAGAGATGAAACCCGAATTCACGATTTGCAGTTTAACAAAAATCAAAACAGTGGATCACCACCACCAAAAAAGGCAAAGACTGTCCCATCATGACAAAAAAACATGACAAAGAAACATGACTAAGAAACATGACAAAGAAACATGACTAAGAAACATGACTAAGAAACACGACTAAGAAACATGACTAAGAGACATGACTAAGAAACATGACTAAGAGACATGAGTAAGAACATGACTAAGAAACATGACTAAGAACATGACTAGGAAACATGACAAAGAAACATGACAAAGAAACATGACTAAGACACATGACTAAGAACATGACTAAGAAACATGACTAAGAGACATGAGTAAGAACATGACTAAGAAACATGACTAAGAACATGACTAGGAAACATGACAAAGAAACATGACTAAGAGACATGACTAAGAGACATGACTAAGAACATGACTAAGAAACATGACTAAGAGACATGAGTAAGAACATGACTAAGAAACATGACTAAGAACATGACTAGGAAACATGACAAAGAAACATGACTAAGAGACATGACTAAGAGACATGACAAAGAAACATGACAAAGAAACATGACTAAGAAACATGACTAAGAGACATGACTGAGAGACATGACAAAGAAACATGACAAAGAAACATGACAAAGAAACATGACTAAGAAACATGACAAAGAAACATGACTAAGAAACATGACTAAGAAACATGACTAAGAAACATGACAAAGAAACATGACCAAGAGACATGACTAAGAAACACGACTAAGAAACATGACTAAGAAACATGACAAAGAAACATGACTAAGAAACATGACTAAGAACATGACTAAGAAACATGACTAAGAGACATGAGTAAGAACATGACTAAGAAACATGACTAAGAACATGACTAGGAAACATGACAAAGAAACATGACTAAGAAACATGACAAAGAAACATGACTAAGAAACATGACAAAGAAACATGACAAAGAAACATGACTAAGAGACATGACTAAGAGACATGACTAAGAGACATGACTAAGAAACATGGGAAGCTGCTCTTCCATCAGGACAACCTGCCATCAGGACTACCTGCCATGGCTACAATCCAGGCGTCTGTCTTTGAACTCCTTCATCACCCACCATATTCTCCTGATCTCGCTCCGCCCGACTTCCATCTGTTCCCAAACATAAGCAAACTCGACATAGAGAAGGACTTCCAACATAGTCGTGCGGAACATCAGTGTGGAAGGGGATTTTATGTTGAAAAATATATCAGTTTAATATCTTTAGATCATGTCTCTCTATGTGGGGATCAGAACATATCAATCCATTTCTCGAGGCAAGGGGCGTTAACTGTCTATAAAAGTCCAGTTTCCACCCTTGCCGAATTACGCTGAAATTTCTGGGCTCGATCGAAGCGCCAACTGTGGCTATTTCGAGTTATGTCCCTTATCTGTCCCTTCTGTTGACCAATCAGATTCCATCTCTCATATCACTAGCATTTGATTCAATTAAAACGGTAGCAACCAGTCAAGACGATCTGATCAATAATCAAGACCTATATTGTAACAAAACAGGTTTTACCCCTCGAAGTGCATCAAATCACGTGTGAACACCTTGATCAAAAGTATTAAAAAAGTGCAAAATATCTGTCGACGCCTTGTTAGCGGTACACATATTTTGCAAATCCTGCAGCTGACCAAAATATGCATGTTTTTTTGTTTTTTTTTTAAATTCAGTGTTGTTTACAAACCGGATGTCAAGACTTGTTAGTCCAGCCAAAATGTCCAAAATTCCAGCCTATTTCGGCAAGGATGGTAACTGGACTTTTATAGTCAGTTAACGCCCTTGCCTCGGGAAGGTGATATCAATCTTACGTCATATCTGAAGGAAATAGATCACATCTATGGCTATACGCCCATGGGCAAATAAAAGGCAGGTTGAAAAATGAATACAATTTTATGCCTTTTATCCACAGGCTGTTGTTACTTCAAATAAAAAAAAATACATTATTTTCAAATAGGAGTTCCATGAAATGGAATTAATTATTTATAGCTCTCTTTTCGTTAAATCTTTGCAAATATATCTCGTTCATTTCACTGCGCAAATATTCACAACGGACGAAGTATGAAATAGGAATCTTTATTGGAAAACTAGATCAGTGCACTTTAAGTGAGTGAGTTTTCCATATTGTTATATGCCACTTGTGACAATATTCCGGCAATATCAAGGTAAGGTGTAATGTCAGTACTGCTTTTTATAGATCCATTCCTATAATTTTCAAATTTTCATTTTTCATTTAAGGAAAGAATAACTCTAACTTAAGATATTTTCGATTGAAAATCAAACATTTGAAAAAATCAACTGAGAGGAATAGTTCCTTTTCTCTTCATTAAAAACTGTAAAACTGTTAACAAATTTTCATTTCCTTATATCGTCCCACCCTTGTTTATATTTGTATCTTAAACACGGCGGATGTCTTCAATGTCCTCTTAGGGACCGTCTCGTAATTTCAAATTTGAATAATTAATAAACGTTTCCTAAATGGTGAGCACTTTGCATTTTTGGTTGATTTTTTGAATAAATAAATAAAACTTGTGTTTTTATAAATTTTATGTCCATTACTTTCTGATATAACTAGGGCCAGAAAATATATACATCATAGTTATATTTTAAAAATAGTCATATGAAACTTTCCCCTTGGGCGTTTAGGGCAAAATTTAAACCCAGGTGTCTTGTTCTAGGAAGAGGATAACAAATCAAATAATGATACAAAGTTGTATATGATATGGGTTTTATTTTCGTGGCTGTACGTCACTGCTTGAAAAGTCGTGTTTATGAAGGGTGTGGTCGTCATGGTTATAGGTAGTCACACTCTACAGTCTTAGTATCGGCCGTATTACCAGGAATTGAAAATATAAACGACATGTTTATTGATTTTAGTTTGATAATAAATGCAAAAATCACAATGGGCGCCGCCGTATAAATTACGCTGATTAAGGCGTGAACACAGGTGGCTGGTCGTCTTAGCGCTTAGTTTTTACGCAAATTGTGTGAGTGGGGGGTGCTACCGAAAGGGCGGGGCATGCCTTTCCTTTTCGCGAACATCCGGTGTCATCAGTGATTTTCGGTGATCTATTCCTATAATTTCCACCGGGGGGCGCGGGTGGCCCAGTCGTCTAAGGCGCCGCGAAGCGCTGTGCAGAGTTGCGTCCCTTTGCTACGCCAGAAACCTATGGTTGTGGGTTTGAATCCCGGTTCGTCCCGATTATGTTTCTAGGTGTGTCAGCACCATACCCGTGCTCGTGGGTTTTACCGAAGTGGTTAACGTCTGAGACCTGCATCACTTCGGGCTTTCCTCCCACATTAAGCTGACACGCCGTGATATAACTGGAATACTATTAAAAACGGCGTTAAACCCAACTCACTGACTTACTAATTTTTACCGCTATTTTGCCTTTTACGCCCAAAGGAATTTTTTCTCAGCATTGGGGTTTTATAGTCAGGGATAAAAGCTAAAAGCGGTGAATCTTTAACTGATCACAGAACCGCAAATAACTCACTCACCTACTCACTCACTCCATCACGCACACACGCACGCACGCACGCACGCAGGCACGCAGCTAAAACAGTGCACAGCATCCTGACAAAAACTACACTAAGTCTAGCTGTTAAAATTGTGTTGAGTTAAATGTCAAAGAGTGTCGGTTAGAATTAATTCCATCAACATGCAAATCGTCAAAATAGGAACTGTAAATGATACAACACATATCACGGTGTTTGCTATCGACGTTTCCTTGACTCCTGTCTTCCTCCTTAGTTCTAGCCAATCAGAACGCGCACAGTGCGGTACCAGGTAGTCGAGCGCCGTGACATCGCATACTGCGTGATGCTGTTAGAGTGCGTGTGCCTGGCACAACGCGACTCTCACATTACATCCTCGTTGAAGGATGGAATGTAGACGTTAAGCTTGAAAAAATACGTCACCGACTTGAGCTGTATGATACATGGGTCGACATGGGTCTTTCGAAGCAATATATCCACTGTTATTGCTGTTGGTTATCTTACAAATCTGCTAAAAATAAGCAGTGCATGTCTCAATTAGCTTCCTTTATCATGCTAGTGTCATGCATTAATGAGTTAAATAAGCCTAACTTCGCTTTGACCAGTATTTGAGTTATATCACGGTGTGTCAGCATTATTTATTTTCTTCTTTATATTTTCTGTGTTTCTTTCTTTCTTTATCATCATCATCATCATCATCATCATGAACAACCTCCATCACCATCATCATCATCATCATCATCATCATCATCATCATCATCATCATTTAGCATCTTTATTACATGGGCGTGTCAGCATGGTGGGTGGGGAAAGCTTCAATTGATGCAGGTCTTTGACGTTAAATAAACTCTTTGGTGAAGCCCACAAGCTGGTATAGCACTGACTGGGATTCGAATCCACGATCACGTTTCTGCCACACCTAAGGGCCACACCTCTGCACAGCCAATTGCTACGAATATATTTTTTAAAATACAAATACGTATTCCTGTGGTGATACATATAGACTCTTCAAAACAAAAGAGAAGCACAGGCAGATTTTTAGAACTATATTGTACCTAATGAAGTCGATATATTTAATTTAATATCATAGATACAAATATGAAATTTTGAAGCTCGATAGTCACATGTTGTCGTTGTACAAAGGGATTGAAAACTGTTCGACTTCTGGCCGACGGAATTCTGCGCCATTCTGCAGTGTGTAGGTGATTGAGTTATTTTTTGATCGAGTTCATCCCAGAGGTGTTCGATTGGGTTGAGATCTGGAGATCGCGACGGCCAGGGCATGAAATTGATGTTGGCATTATGAAGGTAGTCTACCGTGACACAGGTTGTAAGCGTTTGAGCTCCCCTGGCGACGGCGATTTGCTGTCACATTTCCCTGAACCACAACCAAGTCAGATCTTGTGGTGTAGATTATGACCCCCACACGATGACAATACCGCCACCGAAATTGTCGAATTCACACACACAATGTGGGGCAAAACGCTCATTTCGACGACGATAAACACGTTATCTTCCATCTCGCCGGTGAAGAAGAAATCGGGATTCATCGCTCAACCACACTCCAGTTTCTCAAATTCCAAGGCTGTAGGGTATGGCACCATCGCAAGCGGCGCTGTCGGTGGATCTGTTGCAAAACAGGGACGATAAGTGGTCTTTTGGGTCGGATTCCAGCCTCGCGAAGATGGTTCCTGACAGTCTGGTCCGATATCCTCCTCAAACTAGGGATGCGTTGCTGTGGCATTGCGATGACGTAGGTGGAACAGTCGAATGTAGCGATCCTGTGCACGGGTGGTAACTCTTGGTCGGCCGGTACTCGGACGGTCTGCAGTGGAATTGAACTGTGTGTATCGGACCCAAAGGCGGCTAATGGTGCTGTGGTGGACGTTGAATTGCCGTGCAACAGAAGACTGCGATTCCCCTCACTGGATACGTCGTATGGCGATGTTCCGATCGGCAGCGCTGAATCTTGGCATTTTCGAACTTGAAAATGTTGACAATTGAATGACAAATGATTGGCTTATGCTTGCCTTTTTATAGCCACTCCAGCGAGTTACGAATGCCATAACTTGCACGTAGATTTTGCTTTACTGTTTTCCTTCATGACATTTTTGAACAAGTGTGAAGTGACTGCAAATCGACAATGGTTTCGTTTTGACGCACCGTTTGTCGAATATCAGGCCATCAACATTTTCCAATAACATATATCCAATTTATATACCGGATTGTTAGTGTAGTCAGGTTCAATGAACTACATACTATCTATGCGTTTCTTTTTTTTGAAGAGTGTATATCATTTCCACTTGACATGAACGACATTCTTTTAAATAATTTGTTTAAAATATTATACTTCGTCGAAATTTCTTGAACGCCGTTATCTTGAATGTACCAATGTCTCGGAACTATTCTCAGATCTCGACCGTCTCGCTACATAAATACATATACGTTTGCCCACTTATCTCGAATTCGAGAAAAAATACATCGCGATATTTCGAACCTTGGGCTGGGTCCGAACTTTGAATTTACAACAGAATTTTATACCTTTATCTCGAAGTTGTTATTGCCATATTAACGGTTTTGAGAAGCGCAAGCTATCTGTTGTCCTCGATCGTAACTTGAAATAAAATCACGAAATATCTTGATCCTGAATCAACGAAGATAGCCGCATGATGTTGTTTATCGATCGCTGAGAAAACTGATATTTCTTGAATAACGCACATCGAAATGTTCGTCATTGCTATAAGTAATATTCCTTGTCGGCGGTCTGGCTTGTCTCCGCTTTATAAGTAGTTGTCCACATGCAGCTGTCTTCGTTAATTAATCATCGTGATATTTCGTGATTCTGTTTCAAGTTGCGAGAAACTGTAGAACCTTTCCCCACACATCACGCTAAAATCGCTGTAAGGTACCCTGCAATTGAAACCAATTCTTCAGCCAATATGTATTGCTATGTATTTATAACACAGTTGCTTGATCTGTCTGGATGTTCATGCCTCGTTATCTCGAATGCCCGGATATCTCGAAGTTACAACAGGGTCCGCTAGGTTCGAGTTAAGCCCCGATTTCTTATAGTCGGATCACGAAAGTCTGTATTGTCGTAAAAGGATAGCCTAGTGGTTAAAGCGCTCTCTCTTCACACCTAAGGCTCGATTCCCCACATGGGTACAATGTGTGAAGGCCTTTTCTAGTGTCCCCCGTCGTGATATTGCTGGAATATTGCTCAAAGCGTCGAAAGCGACATAAAACCATACTTTCTCAATCATTATAACTGGCTCTGTTCGGCTTTACATGTTACGACTATTACATATCCACAAACAGGGCCGTTCAGCTGATTTCAAGAAAGTGACAGCCAGAGGCTCTTACTTTTGGTTTACTTACTGTCGGTAACACCGCCTTATTTATTATATAAGTTGCACGTTGAATAATATGATATACAAAAGACATCAGTGAGTGATTGATGTATCAAATGTAAATATTACACAAAGAAAAGCATAAAGAAACAAGAATACATGCCGAAATGCAAAAGTTTTAAGCGGGATGTTTACAGCGTGTCACTGCCTGTGTGACCTTGCCCTTGGCATCGCTGCAAGAGTTATTCTCGCTCACAAGTGATATTAATGAGATGAAAGTGGAAGTTGATGTTTTTTGTTTGTTTGTTTGTTGTTTAACTCAGCACTCAGCAATATTCCAGCTACATGACGGCATTCTGTAAATTATCGAGTGTGGACCAGACAATCCAGTGATTGACATCATGAGCATCGATCCACGCATGACATGATACGATGACATGCATCAACCAAGTCAGCGAGCCTGACCACCCGATCCCGTTAGTCGCCTTTTACGGCAAGCATAGTCGCCTTTTATGGCAATCATGGGTTGCGGAAGACCTATTCTACCCCGGATCTTCACTGGTCGGAAGTTGATCCGGATTCAGGAAATAGTAGCACATGTTGACCCGATAAGGGAGTGGATCACACTTTGGAAAATGACTGAAACATCGAGTTACATTTCATTTTTCAAATTTGAGAGCACTTATTCAACTGAGATTACCTCATTTCTGCCAACCAGGGTTGATCAGATCACAGGAATATATAGCTGTACGAAAAATAATTAATAAAAATATTGACATATGTATCCTACGAGGCAGGAGGGCCACGGCCTCGAAGGACGCATGTTTCAATATTTTATTAATAATTATTTGTTTTTGTACTGCTACGTGTTCATGTGCTGAATGCTGTTAAAAGGTAAAATTGCATCCCCAAAACCTCAGAATATTTAGACAAAGTCAAATTTTAAATTGATTGATTGGTGTTGTCGCCAATTAATCAACAGACATCTTTAATCGGTTAGAAGGCTCCGGTAGTTTTCAGACTCGTGTTTTCACAAACACGAGTTCATGGTCTGATATTGTTCTTAAGCAATGAGGACATGTGACAAAGACAGGTCAGACCCGAACACTATAAAATGATACGGTCAACATAAGGAGGGGAGAGGGCGGTTTGCAGCCGATGGAGTCGAACCCCGACCGTTCTACGTTCTCCCCGCTTTGTGACGAGCCTGGCCGGTCTTATCCTGTCATGTATTGATAGATGGACTGAGAGTAAGTAGAACTAATGTGTGTATAAAGCTGGTGTTGCGTTTCTCTATTATGCGAGTATATTGCCGATGGAGACAATTCGGAGTAAGCGTTGATAGACCTATCACTCCTTGATATAGATGACCCGATGCTGACCAGACGAGCTGCAAAGTCATGGATAAACTGACCATGACGACACGGAACGACAATACGCTCAGGTAAATGTATGAGGGTCCCCCTTGACGCCCTAACGCAGTCACGACAATACCAACGTTTAATTGTTTGACAAAACTGACATTGAATTTTATTTCTATTAATCCGTAGAACATCATATATCCAAATTGTCATCAACGTTGCAGTATTGATTCTGAAGTATTTATATCAACAATCGATAAATAATTTTTTTTTTTGGGATAAATCAATAAATTTGATAAAATAAAGCCTAAAACTTTCAAGATGCAAAATCATCATCAAAGTTGCAATATATTGATTCCAGGGTATTTATATCAATAATCCAAAGGTATATTTTTGGACTAATTCACAACAAACGCCCATATTTGTCTCGCTTGTCCACACCGCTGCATTCCACCACATGAGAATGAATTTGGTTTGAACAGTACGCCAGTCAAATCACGGGAAGCCCCGGAACATACAGGTCAAACTTGGACCACTCTGGTGCAACTCCTGATGAAGGATTTTTTGTTTGCTGACAAACCCCCAAATCAGGGCGAACCGGGGGAACTATCAAATGATTCTGGGACGCCTTGATTGATTGATTGATTGATTGATTGATTGATTGATTGAGTGAGTGAGTGAGTGAGTGTGGCTTTTTCGCCGCTTTTAGCAATATTCCAGCAATATCACGGCGACACCAGAAATGGGCTTCAGACATTATACCCATTATACCAATATAAGGAATCGAACCCGGGCGTTCGGTGTGACGAACGAACGCTTTAACCACTAGGCTACCATACCGCCCCCACGGCTTAGGGGAAACACTGCACATGGACTTGCGTCTTGTCTTAGACAACTGAACTAAACTAAACCCTAGTTTCCTGTGCAGAAAGAGGAATTCCATTGTCACGTGTAACTTTTGGTCTTCCAGCGTTTGGGTACCGATTGCTTCCTTTAAGTGCGCAGATTACATTATTTGGTAACCCATGAAGATCCAGGGGTAGAATACGTCTTCAGCAACCCATGCTTGGCGTAAAAGGCGACTACGCTTGTCGTAAGAGACCACTAACGGAATCGCGTGGTCAGGCTCACTATCTTGGTTGATGTATGTAATCGATCCCTGTTGCTCGGATCGATGCTCATGATATCAGTCACTGGATTGCCGGGTCCAGATTCGATTATTTACAGACCACCGTCATACAGCTGGAATATGGAGTTCGGCGTTAAATAACAAACAAACAAACAAACATTATTTGGTAAACAATAACAGTGAGTTCGTTTTTATACCGATAATGGCAGTAGCTTTTGTTATAAATGTTTGTGGAAATTCAAAAGTGACGGCGGTGAAAATGTTTTTACCGTTTCTGTGAAGCCGATATTCCTGGGGATGCAGGGTGAATATGGGAATATGACGAAGGTCTGTAAATAATTGAGTCTGGACCAGACAATACAGTGATTGACATCACTGAGCATCGATCCAGGAATTGAGATACGATGACATGCATCAACCAAGTCAGCGAGCCTGACCACCTGACCCCGACAAGCATATCATGTATCTGGGACCAGTTTCTGCACGCTCAGTATATTGAGTTTTTACCTCGGACAGTGCTTATCATTGCACATGTGAAGTGTGGCACGTGTACACACGCCTCTCTATGTGTGAGGTGATAGGTCTGCTGGATGCAGCTTTTTAAGAATGTTTTTTTGTGAAATATTATGTGTTCATGTATGTAAAAATAAAAGAAATGTCAAAAATTACAAATTGAATTCCTGAGTAAAACAACGCAACATCGTCATCATTAAGAATCACGTGTATTTTACTTCGGCATGTTTACGTATTCCTGACAGGGGCCACGTGTAGTCCACAAGGAGGATGTTAAATAATAATAATAATGATAATGATGATGATAATAATAATAATATGTACGACTCCCCACTGTTCTCGGTGCCTTAGGTTTGGTACCTCCAAATCTGTTGACTGGCATTGGGAGAGTACCCGGGTTTGCTGCCAGGAATACAGCCCTTCTGACAACCTGGGTAATGCTGTAGTGTTGGGGAGTCTTCACATTCTCCGAAAAGTTCTGGGTTGGTTTGACTAGGCAGCTCTTCGTGGGAGAAGTCCCATTCGCTGTCTGGGCTGCCTGTAGTGGTGGCAAGGGCCCTGAGCTGATGATGAGCCTAACCAGCCTGACTTTGCCAGGATCACCCAAACCCTCTTTGCTGCATTTTTTATTTTATTCTGTAAATAATAATAATAATAATAATAATAATAATAATAATAATAATAATAATAATATGATTAACTGAATCGTCGTTGGCGGGTCTTTGGGCGCGGTTGTAACTACAGAATCACATCCTGATTGCTGCGACATCATGGCGATACAGTTAATAACAATTTTTTAAAACATATTTCGGGGTTTGACGCATCATGCACTCAAACCGATGAGAAAAATGAATTCAACATATATTTATATCACTGAATCACCCACGGGGAATACGTTCAGCTGAACTGTGGACACAAAAATGTGTTTACCAGCTTTAAGGTTTGTTTTTCGGTGAGTGGTGTTGAAATATGTAATTTGCAATTTACAATTGCTTTACGAGTAATGGCGGGAGAATTACAATTTTACTTTCATATTATTTTTAATCTATAGTATTTTTTACATAACGATTTTATATTTTTATGTTTTTATTTTATTATATTTTTTGCAGTGTTTTTTTTTAGCTGCATATATTTATTAATTTATTTCGTCTTCTTTTTATGCTTCTTCATAAGTTCCTTTTATTTTTTTTGTGATGTTGTGGTGAAATTGTGTTAGAGGGACTCACTGTAGTTGTTCATATGCTTTTTAATTTGTTTTATAAAATATTTAAAGCACGATTAGTTTCTGAGTGAGTTCTCATCAGATTCCAAACTGTGCATCGTTTCAACGATAAATTATAAAGTTTTTAGTTTTTTGTTGAGATTGTTAGACTTTCATTTAGCAACGGACTTCCAGGTGTGTGTGGAACGTTCAGGTGTGTGTGGCACGTTCAGGTGTGTGTAGAACGTTCAGGTGTGTGTGGCACGTCCAGGTGTGTGTGGAACGTCCAGGTGTGTGTGGCACGTTCAGGTGTGTGTGGCACGTCCAGGTGTGTGTGGCACGTTCAGGTGTGTGTGGCACGTTCAGGTGTGTGTGGAACGTTCATGTGTGTGTGGAACGTTCAGGTGTGTGTGGCACGTTCAGGTGTGTGTGGCACGTTCAGGTGTGTGTGGCACGTTCAGGTGTGTGTGGTGTGTGGCACGTTCAGGTGTGTGTGGCACGTTCTGGTGTGTGTGGCACGTTCAGGTGTGTGTGGAACGTTCAGGTGTGTGTGGAACGTTCAGGTGTGTGTGGCACGTTCAGGTGTGTGTGGCACGTTCAGGTGTGTGTGGAAAGTTCAGGTGTGTGTGGAACGTTCAGGTGTGTGTGGAACGTTCAGGTGTGTGTAAAGGTGTCAAGGGCCTTCTATGGTGTTTTAACTTTCACTATATGCCTGTCTTTACGAATAAGGATCTGCGCTTCAACTTGTTTGCTCCGAAATAGGAGATAATCACAGTAGTCTCACGACAAATGCAGTAACATTTAAACTAAATCCTTATTATTGTGTATAGGGTAGCACGGTAGTACATGTAAACACAATTAAAAACGGCAACGTCAGAGAATAATTAGGCTCGATTATCTGCCGGAACAAATTCCACGGGGAGTGAAGGCCAAACAGTAATGAAAAATAAATGAATATGTCAGTGAAAATCAGCGAAGACACCGGGTGTTCTCTGAAAGGGTGTTCTCTGACGGGTGTTCTCTGACGGGTGTTCACTGAAGGTGTTCTCTGAAAGGGTGTTCTCTGAAGGTGTTATCTGAAAGGGTGTTCTCTGAAGGTGTTATCTGAAGGTGTTCTCTGAAAGGGTGTTCTCTGAAGGTGTTCTCTGTAAGGGTGTTCTCTGAAGGTGTTATCTGAAAGGGTGTTCTCTGAAAGGGAGTTCTCTGAAGGGTGTTCTCTGAAGGTGTTCTCTGAAAGGGTAAGCATGTCCTTCATTCCCGCTATCACCGTACCCACAGTTTCCATAAAGATAGGGTTTAAGGAGGTGTGATTCCTCCACAAACAGTTGTAAAAAAGTAAGATGCATTTTGTTCAGAAATGTGTTTTGTACTTCGTACAGTGTGTCTTTTATTTCAAATTTGACTTGGTGATGTTCCGATGTTGGAGATACCTCGTTCGGCATGTACTCTTCTTTGAATTTCATTAAAATAGATTAGTTTTCAACTTATTTTTCCAACTTATTAATATTATTAATAACGAAAACTCGGGATAAAATTGGTCTTCAGCAACCCATTAGTCGCCTCTTACGACAAGCATAGTCACCTCTTACGACAAGCATGCGTATTTTTTACCCGGCAGTGTAACAGGAATGTTACTGAATATTACTGACTGATGCGTAAAAACAACATATAACCATCACTCTGGACTTTCCTCCAGCATCAGATCGGGAGGTAATTGAAAATTTTCAAGAAGCAACGCTTAAACCTAGCCCACACTTCTACAGCCAGATATCTTGAAACTCATATCGAAATTAGTATTCTACATTTAATTCATGCCCAATCATGCATGCAACCGTGTCCGGGTTTCCCCGATCCCCTTTACAGGTATTCTGAAACGAGACGTTGTGGTTTTACCTTAAAGTTTCCATTTCGACCGCCTCCGTGGTCTAGTGGTGGAGCGTCCGCCCGGAGAGCGGAAGGTCCGGGGTTCGCGTCATACCAAAAGACGTTAAAAGATGGTACTTGCTGTTACCTTGTCTGGAGCTCGGCATTAAGGGGTTAAAGCAAGGACTGGTCGGCTCGGAGTCAGTATACTGTGTCTGGGTGGGGTATTCATGTTAAACTGCGGCATGGTATCTCAGTGTGCTAGCGCTATAAATCGGCATCAGTCCGGACTAGTACAAGCAGCCATACAAACACACACACGTGCATGCGCGTCGCTATATAAGAGCAATAATCGTGTACGCGACGTTAAACCCAATTTCACATCACCTTTCCATGTCGGAACTAATTAATTTATCGTGACAAAGTCTGTGTCAGCGAAGATGCTCTTGGCTTATCTAAACCCGGAAGTAACCAGTCGACTGTCAGCTGGTCGGTGTCGATTTCGGTGTGTGGGTTGATCATACATAGTTGTGTTTCTTAACAACAGTCTTACTATTTATACACACTGGCTACATTTGTTTCAGTGACACAAATAACCAATGTAACTGATCATGATGACCTATATAAAATATGCTCCACCCACATACTTTCGGATTAGGGTGACAAAGAATTGCGCTTTTATTCTCAAGGTCCTGGTGACCGAACGAGTGAAATATTTACCCCTCCACACGTATTTTGTGAGGGGCGATGGGTAGGCCTAGTGGATAAAGCGTTCGCTCGTCAAGCCGAAGACACGGGTTCGATTCCCCACATGGGTACAATGTGTGAAGCCCATTTCTGGTGTCCCACGCCGTGATATTACTGGAATAATGCTTAAAGCGGCGTAAAACTATACTCACTCACTCTACTGTTGAATAGGAATGTAGTTCAGTGTCGTCAGGGATCGTTGTTATGTAAGCAGGACAGCACTGGATGTTCTTCGAAAATAATTAAAGCGAGATCAAACCTCTATGTTTATTCATAATTTTCATAATTGCTGTAGTACATTTAGGACAACACAAACTGAATATAATATTAATGCAGTCGGACTCGCTGGGATCTGGAATTTGTTTTTTCGAGATATCCGGGGTTCGAGACAGCCAACAGCGTACATTTCAAAAACCCGAAAGATGAGTTCGAGACAACCGGGAATTCGACACATCCAAGTTCGAGACAACCGGGAATTCGACACATCCAAGTTTGAGACAACGAAGTTCGATATTTATCGTTGAAAATTGCGAAATACCACCTTTGGCTCATTTCATGGATGATAATTATTTAATTATTTGCATGTTTCAATACTACCTACACTCAAGAATATACTACCCAACACTCAGACATTCTTCGTAATTTCCTAACACCCAAATGTTCAAACACTCGCATTGTGACACAAAACAGGTGATTTACATACATTCATCACGTCGTCTTTAACCCTTCACACAGTGGAACAAACACACACATATCTCACTGTGCAGTGTTGGTGTAGTAATAGTTGTTCTCATTCGCTTGTTACAAGTGTTTGTCCTATTATAAGGATTACAGATAAAGCAGGATTACTTTGCACTTCGCTAAACACTACGCCAAATTCTAGCGCTCAGAGGCTTCAAAAACCGATATTATGTTTTCACACCAGTTTCGAAATATGGAATTTTTTGTCCAGTACCTATGCTCGTAGGTTCAAATCCCGGTTCGATTATGTTTCTAGGCTTTCCAGCAACATACCTGTGCTTGTGGGTTTCACCAAAGTGGTAAGCGTCAAAGACCTGCATCACTTCGAGCTTCCAAACCAAATAAAGCTGACACGCCGTGATATAACTGGAATACTGTTCGAAGCAGTGTTAAACCCAATCACTCTTACCTCGACCATAAATTTAGTAAACATCAAACGTGAAGAAAAATACCTATATTGCAAGATTTGCATATTTGAAAAGTCTTTTCTAACAAAGTAGATACAACTTCTGGATAACAACACCTTATTTACAGTAAAGGAGACGTAACGGTATATATCATTTCACCTTGTCAAGCAAGGTTCTACACCGAAACGTCACCTTTACAGTAAATAAAGAAGTTGTTATCCATAATTTGTGTCTACTTTGTCCTCCGTCAAGTTCCAAGTAATGCCTATAAAAAACAGTTATTATCAATAAATGTAATTATTCTCATCATATATCAAAAGGATTGTCATCTACAAATATCTTTCAGCTAGCACCATACCTGTGCTCGTGGGTTTCACAGTAGTAAACGATCAATGAATGAATCACTCGGCCCCTTCCCACACACTGATAACACGGAAATATTATGTTTAAACGAAACTAAACTACTCGCTATCTATGTCAATCGTTGTAAGCCTATTCACTGTGTAACGCGTGACTCAGTTCCCGACGAAAGACATACACATGTAAATATGACACATTTGTGTTAGGTTTTGTTAGGAAACACCCACTCAAAGACGTCAAGTACTATGTCAGTAGGTCAAAGCCATTATCAACAATACCTCTAAGTGCATCGCAACTTTCTATTTTTAAGTATTTGCATTTTCTCCGAAATCGAAACATAAAAAAACTGTACCACGTTTCTGTTTCACTACGTGGATTGCTCGTTGTGTAAAGAATGTTTTCACCTGACACTAGTTGCCTTGTAGAATGACACATGCGTTGTGAGAACACCACTATGGATTACATGATGGGAAATATAAATATGGCAAAACTAAATCTCCATCAGTAAAGAACATAAACAACTTGATGTTTATTAATTTTTTTTAAATTCATGAATAGTGTTTAGGGTGAATCTTTCCTAAATTGTATTTTTTTGAATAGAACCCAAAATGCAGTGGAAAAGTGCGGTTTCATACAAAATGAAAATACGTAATGTAGCGCAGTTATTTTAGACTCAAGGATCGGACCCGTGCCATGAGGAGAAAATTGAATGTTTTACTGTGTGCAGGAGTGAGGTAGCCTAGTGGGTAAAGCGTTTGCTCGTCACACCGAAGACTCGGGTTCGATTCCAAACATGAATACAATGTGTGAAGAACCATGCTCATTACATTAATCACTGGATTGTCTGGTCCAGACACGATTATTCACAGACCGCCGTCATATAGCAGGAATATTGCAGCGTTAAACAACAAACAAAGCAAATCACAGACCTTACAGTAAAGAGGAACGAGTAAATGTTACACCACTTTTGCCGTCGGGACACAATTCCCGTTGGACCAGTTCTAACCCGGATCTTCACAGGTCGATTTTGTTATGTCTTGGATTGACATTTGCACTTTGTAAATTTTACATATTTATAATTATAGAACAGGAAGACATGTGTGAATGTGTAGTGACGTCAAACAAGTCTGACGTCACCATATATTCATAATTTGAAAATAACTTCTTCAATCAAATTAGTAAGACCAAATTAAACAATTCTATAAACATACAAAGTCATGGGATGTGACACACTCATTCTAAAAACTACCACTATATACCTAACTATAGTTATTAAGCCAGAAATATAAGAGAAACGGATATATTGTAATGCGCAAGATAAACGGAAATAAGGCATGATGATAAAAAGGATAGCATCTTATCAGAGAGATTATGTCTCTCATCCGCTATCCAGTACACGATCATTAAGATCTAATATCTCAAACTAGGCACAATGGGGGCAGGACGTGATCAATGTCTTCACCGACGTCTTCCCAACTCCTACTCGCTGGGTCTTTGTCAGGAAATAAACCCGGGGATGAGCTGTACTGACGCAGAGATTTTCATCATTCAGTACTAACTTGACTCAGATCCACACAATTGCAATGCGCGTAACGTGAGACGTACTTCAGGGTACGCCGATGCGTTGATGATTAAACTCAAGTCTGTACAGCCACTACTTTATTAAAACACATTTAACATATATTTGAGCCGAAAGCCATTGGGTAGATGATGATGATGATGATGATGATGATGATGATGGCAACGACGACATTGATGATGATGGTGATGGTGGTAGTTGTGATGATGATGATGATGATGATGATGATGATGATGATGATGATGATGGCAACGACGACATTGATGATGATGGTGATGGTGGTAGTTGTGATGATGATGATGATGATGATGAGGAGGAGGAGATGGTAGTGAGGATGATGATTTTTTTCATTTTTGTTTCAAACACACATATAAATACTGGTATACAGTATCCATTACCTTACGTACAGTACAATGATATGATGTATATAATTTAGTGTATGTTGATACGGTCCACTTCCGTGCATTGCGTGGGAGTTATCGCACGGTTGGGTGATCAGGTCGGTCATGTTCGGAACAACTAGAAAGTCCGTTCTGGGTGGGTGTAGTGAGAACGGAGGTGATGCTTGTCCTTCAGAGGCCTCTTGCAGTTGATACAACACCCACTCAATTCCATCGTTGACTGCCTTAATAGTACGTCTTGTCTCAGGCATACAGCTGACTCAGCGGATCCGTTCACAGTGAACAAGACGGGATGACGTCATGTCACTACGTCATTGGTTCCACTCCCCTCACTGGGATGGAAAAGGTTTCGAATTTACTTCGTATAATAATATAAGTGAGTGAGTGAGTTGGGTTTAACGCCGCTTTTAACATTATTCCAGTTACATCACGGCGTGTCAGCTAAATGTGGGAGGAAAGCCCCAAGTGATGCAGGTCTCAGACGTTTACCAATTCGGTGAAACCCACGAGCACGGGTATGGTGCTGACAAACCTAGAAACATAATCGGGGTGAACCGGGATTCGAACCCACAATCATAGGTTTCTGGCGTGTCCAGGGGACGCAACTTAATAATTTAAGAGAGAAATATTATCATATTCATAATGATTTTGTAAATAATTGTTCCCGTGGGAGACCGGGATATGGTACCAAATGACCAACGCTTGTAGATTGAATGCGACTGAATGATCTGTGGTCAGGGCCCTTGACTTGATTGATTGCGTTTCTCACTGACGTTGGATGTTGTTTATAACATCAACCACTGGTTTATCTGATGCGTTTATTTGCAGGACATCGTGGTATAGCTGGAACATTTATCTAATATGGCATTGAACGCAGCTTTATAGTCTAGAGACACCGATTTTCATTGGTCGGTGTGTGTCAATAGGAAAACGTATTATTGGTGAGTGAGTGAGTGAGTGAGTGAGTGAGTGTTCTGTCATCCACAGCCTGTCATCAATACATGCGTGGAAGGCCAAAGGTTACACATGTCGTAGACATAGTTATGTCTTTCTAAACATGATATATTTTTAAATGTGATAATGGCATTTCAGTATAGATCCTAATATCGTTGTCAAGCAAGTATCGCGATCGCAGTATAATGAAAAGTTATTATTCATTTTTTTAAATAATTGTTGAAAATTTAAAAAAAACCGTTGTCATCCGTCAACTTATAAAATGCCTCTCAAACAAAATATATATTTTCGGTGATATCCAGAAACACGAGTTTGCTGCTGACAGAACAAGGATCGTAATCACGAGCATCTGGGATTCGAACCTCTGAAATTCGTGTGTTCTTCACACAAGTTATGGTGCAAGCTCTGCTGACTTTAGCCGCCTTGAAAATATAACACAGACTGAAAGGGAAAAGAAATTTGACTTTCTTTTTAACTGTTATGCACCTTAACGTCTAATTTTTATATTAAAATAGTTTCTTTACATTTTCAGTTATCAATATATTTTCATGATAACAGTAACAATTGAGTTTTAAGTAATATTTTCTCCATTAAGTGGGGCTATAGCAGTCACTTTAAGGGAGATACTCCTTATATATATATATATATATATATATATATTATATCATAAACATGCAACACAGAGGAAAACAATGCTGAATAAAAGGCCATGCAAATGAAAGCATAGTATGAAAACTGGATTTGACAACAACAAAAAATAAAAACGTTGTCAAAACGTTACTTGGCTGAACACAAGCGCCGAAACACTGCAAACTGAGACACCAAACACGACTATGGTACCCTTATCAAATACATCACCATCGAATAACCATCTCCTGTTTGTTGATATATTTGGCCACCATCAAACATGGTTGTTTATTTTCTTTATTTATAGGAGTCCATGGAGATATATGAATGTTTAAAGGTAATCTTTGTGAAGACGAATGCTGTGTCAATGTAATGTACATATCGTGAAGGAAACGGATAGTATACATACATGTATCTATGTACAATGTATGAGTCACCATTGCACAACGCACTAGTACCGCCGCAGAAGGACACGTCCTGTTGATCGTATCATCATGGTAACTACTCTACAGGAATCCATCGTCACAGCTGCCCGTTTTCTTTTGCTCACATTTCTACCGTGGGATAACTTTGATTTTAAAAAACTTTCAGGATTGTAGTTATGGGTCGATGTAAGAAATTAAGCAATGAAGAAAAGATGGTAGTCTTGGAAACAGGGTTAACGTTAAAAACCATAAAGATGCAATACTGATTAATACAAACGAATAAATCTCCTTTTCTCCCGTCACGAGATGAGAGGAACATGATAGTTCACGAGATATATGAAATATCCTATTTATTATATACTTTTTGTGTTGGTGTCTACCGAAAAATGAAATTATTTCATTACAAATGTAAAACCTTGAAACGTAAATTCTCCCTACCGAAAACACAGGGACGGTTCACCACACCTTGTAATTGCGACTTAAAAAGTAGTTCGGTGTTTGCACAATCTTAAACAATATAAACAAAATTATCAAAATACATTTGGGTCACGAACATTCTTTATCATAAATTGACTTATGATTATATACAAAATCAACTTTAACAAAAATATTCCTAAAAACTAGAAGACCGTTGTGAAAGCGAAATAATACAAAATGGTCAAGTAACAAAAATGGCGCTATGAGAAACGAACAGTCTCGATTGACGAGTAAAATGAAACATTTTCGAGAGAATAAAAAAACGACAAGAAGTGTTGCAGCCAGTTGTGCTTCCGTTCTTACAAAACCAACAGCAGGGGACATTGTTTCAACACGACAATGCCAGGCCCCATACTGCAAGACTGACTCGGAACTTTCTAAACCAGCAGAACGTTGACGTTTTGCCCTGGCCTGCCCACTCAACCAATATGAATCCTATTGAACACATGTGCGACCATCTCGACAGACAGATTAGAGCACGCCATCAGCCTCCCGTCAACAGGCAAGGATTGCAGCAGGCCCTGAGAGACGAGTGGCAACGGATTCCAGTCCACGTCTGACGTCATCGATGAGGCGGCGTATCACAGCACGCATTGAGGCAGCTGAAGGTCATACACGCTATTGGAGACAACTGTGTCGACAATGACCTTGTAGTGTGTCTGACAATTTTTTTGTGACATTTCAGACAACTTTTGAAAATGAAATTTCTTACCCCACCATTGTTTACCTTGAGCTTACATTACCTGTGATTGCACAATTTCATTCAAACTGTGGTTGATCAATCATTTGTTACCCCTCCCTAGATTATATTATAATTCACAACAAAACCTCTTCTTGTTATTTTTTATCGACCATGGATGTCGAGCTATATTTTCGTTTGCCGCCCAGTTTATTTGTAACCGTGACTTACACAGTATAGATATAGAGACTATAAAGACTACTGGTTTATGTCATAGGTTTCGTGTACATAGGAGTGTTTCATCTCGTCTAAAAGTAGGGATATATTTTGAGTCGGAGAAAACCCTCGTGTCTCTCCATTCCTGAAACCTACACGCACTTCGACACCAACCACTGCAACAATTAGATCACTACGTCACTTAGACAGAGGCGACACTTAGACCACTGCGATAACTAGATCAGTCTGTCACTTAGACAAAAGGGACACTTAGACCACTGCGACAACTAGACCAGACTGCTGCGTCTAACATGAGAGTACTAGGTTTATGAGAATTCAAATTTTCGACACAAATCAAAGTAACAATAGACCTTGAAAAGAATTTTATGTCTTTATATGCATTGAATATAACACGTACATGTTGCGACATTCATACTCTATTTAATAACGCGACCTTGACACAAGCACTGTAAGGATTGACATCCGCGATATAACTTGAATACTGTTAAAAGCAGCGTTAAAACCCATCTCACTCACTCACTAGGATTTCTTTGGAATCCATTTTGTACATCTGAAACTGAGTATGACTGCCAATGCTTTACTGACATAACTTACCCTGTCTGGCGCTCGGCATTAAGGGGCTAAACAAGGACTGGTCGGCTCGGAGTCAGTATACTGTGTGTGAGTGGGGTGTTCATGTTAAGCTGCGGCTTGGTAACTCAGTGAGCTAGCACTATAAATCGGCATCAGTCCGGCTCGGAGTCAGTATACTGTGTGTGAGTGGGGTGTTCATGTTAAGCTGCGGCTTGGTAACTCAGTGAGCTAGCACTATAAATCGGCATCAGTCCGGCCTATTACAAGCAGCCACACAAACACACACACGTACATGCCCATCGCAATAATCCTGTACGCGACGTTAAACCCCATTTCACCTCACCTCACCCACTGTTTTAACAACGAGTTCACGTAGATATACGCCGCGGTATAACTGGAATACTGTTAAAAGTGGCGTTAAACCCAACTCACTCATTCACTTTGTTTGAGATAGATATACAATTTCTGTTACCGCATAAATATTTAAGTCAGTTTGTTTCCGTAATAGATATCTTCCACTATGAAGCAGACGTGAGTACAGCGTATTATTTGTCGTGCCATAGTGTTAATCGTTAATGCCACTGCGACAATTCAGATGCACGGCACGCATCGCTCATTGCAAGGTAAATGCTTGTTGTCGTCAGTGTATCCGCTCGTCCATCGTCTGTCATACGCATGATAAGCTGATCGAGTTGGGGCAAAAGATTGCTTACTGTTGTAAAATACCCAGCTTCCATTCATAGAAAGGTAAATTTCTTCAAAACGCGGACCTCGGGAACCTCGGGATCCACGTGAAACTCAGGTAGATGAAATAATTCCAATTGTTGCATTATCATAGAAAGTAGCCACGTCAATATTTTGAAATCCTTGCGTGTTTTAATAATTCACAAGTCGTCTGCTCAGAGTGTGAATCGCTTCCTGGTTGAGTTGACGAAAAGGTCAAGGTCGTTCATCGGTCCATTTGAAGTCAGACAGGATTGTCGCGATGGGATGTTATTTAATGTAAGTAGACTCTTGAAAAGGATATGGCATTTGTTATGAGAAATGCACGTTATGTTTAGGTATGGAGCTATCGTTCTTGATAGGAAGTGATTCAAGTTAGAACACTATCGAGGCACAATGACCAATGTTAGGGCAACGAGACTTTCTGGAGACGCCCGTGTGCATCTTGCAAGTTATAATCAGTAAGGTAAATGCATTGTGTCAAAGATTGTGATGTAATATATATTTTGATTTTGACTAGATTTTAGATTTGTAATCCGTCTGGCGTAAGGTTAGTCAGTCCTTTTCAGAGGTGTTCTGTGGTGTCGACATGGGGGTGTGAGGAGGGAAACTTTCAGTCATTGCAGAGCGCCGTGCATCACCCTCCGGACGGGCGGGGGGTGTCTCTGTGTTTGTCTAGACGCTGGGATGCGTGCCATGCGGAGCAGGAGACATTGTCGTTGTGTATTTTAAGTAACAACGTACAACCTGATTGATGAACGTAATACAATTTGGTAGTTGTCGTGGACTTGGTCATGGTCGCGGTCGTGGAATTGGTCGTAGTCGTGACCGTGGACTAGGTCGTGGACTTGGTGGTTGTCGTGGACTTGTTCGTAGTCGTAGTCGTGGTCGTGGTCGTTAACTTACTCGTGTCTGTCACCTGTTTACGATGTGCTGTATTAAAGGCTAGTTCAATGCCCCAGTATCTATAGCGATAAAGTCCAGAGCAGCTATTACAGAATAGAAACCACTTGTCATGTTTTAAAATACATCAACGATCGCAGTTTCCTGTTGTTCCCAGGGAATACTCTGTGCTGGGAAACAGTGGAGAATATATTGACAAGAATGACGTGGCTCACGGAAAAAAATACAATGACACTGCTGTTTATCATGGATGTATGATGTATACTTCAAGACATGCGGGAAAAGGGTTTCTCAGATTGTAAGGCTTACAAATGAAACTATTAAATTTCCCCCCACACCGACGCGTCACTTTAAACCCTGCGCATCAATCATTTTTATTGCTAACAAAAAATATTTTTCAATTTCCCGCGGCATATGAAGAATATTCTGTTATCCTTAACATAAATTAAAGGATCGAGTTCTGTGTCCTCAGACGAAGAGTTTTTGGCTTTGCCTTTAATAACAAAATGTGACCCAGAAGGAGAAAAGTGTTTTTACCTTATGGGTGCTAGGATAACATTGTGCTGTTACGTCATATATAAAGAGGCATTTGACGCCAACTTACTTCCGTATAAATCGCCATATATGTGCAGACTCTACGAATACATCATATTTTTCTCTCGTTAGTTCGAAATGTAATAAAAAAACATTTTAAAAACATTTAAAGAAATTTCGTCATACATGTCTACTCTCTCTTAAGCAGACATATATCTATAACCCGCAACCACTACATAAAAAGTTATAAGTCTGAAAATCAGTCCAAATGATTGATGTCTTGTCTCTCTGTAATAAATATGAAATTAAGCTTAAGAATTTTTGTGGTTCTAAGAAGTTTTAAAATATAATAAGAAGTCAAAATGTAATTTTTTCACCCATAAGGTCCCTGTTTTCCTGACCGGCGAAATAATAAACATTTCCGTGACGTTACTCGAAGTATTTTATATCAGGTATAATTTTTTCCAACTGTGCCTGGCTCTCCCCCGCCTTTCAAACCCAAGTAGCATGACATTCCCATTGATGTCATGTTTTTACACTTGGCGCATCATACATGTATAACCAACTCCCTACATCGATAATCCTCTAATAGTAAACACGACACAGAGTGTAGAGTTTCGCATACTGTCCGGTGTTTTATTTGATCTGACACCTGTTAAATACGGTGGTGATAGTTTTGCTTTTTAAGATCGAAAATGTATTTTGAAACATATTCTGCAACTTGCAATTGGTTTACAAATATCTAAGGATGCCATTTCAAATTTAAATTAATCTAAATGCACTTTCTGTATATTCCTTTTCAATTTGTATTTTTTAAAATTAAAATCTAATTTCCATTTATTTGCTTTTAATAATTTATATACATATAATCACCTGGATCTAAAACATGCAGTTGATGTCTTCAAATCACTAAATATTAGTTTCACACATACGTCTGTTTAATTTTACTTGGAGTCATACATTTACAGTTGCAATATTAACTAACTCCACGTGGAACTGAGTGAGTGAGTATTGTTTTACACCGCTTTTAGCAATATTCCAGCAGTATCACAGCGGGGGACGCCAGAAATGGGTTTACACATTGTACCCAAGTGGAATTGAACCCGGGTCTTCGACGTGACGTGCTAACACCTTAACTACTAGGCAACCCCACCGCCCCACGTGGAACTGATTCTCTATGACATATACAACCAAAGCCTCTGTTTATGAGGCGTAAGAATGTTTACATCTGATCCTATCGATGGTGTTTAACGCTCAATAGTCACGCTGTCGACCACGG
This sequence comes from Haliotis cracherodii, assembly GCF_022045235.1. Taxonomy (NCBI): domain Eukaryota; kingdom Metazoa; phylum Mollusca; class Gastropoda; order Lepetellida; family Haliotidae; genus Haliotis; species Haliotis cracherodii. The sequence continues at coordinate 6,861,154 of NW_027266343.1, forward strand.
TCACCCATTCACTCAGTTCTCAACGCGTTACCGTCGTTGAACTTGTGACTGGAGATTTGTGGCCGGTGCGCTGCCGCTGTATACACGACCACGTGCCATCACGTGACGTGAGCGACCTTGTTTTTACTTCACTGTCAAGGAATAACTGAGAGTTTGTTCGGCGACCATGTGATACACATCACTTATTCACCGCCCGTCCATTACGCTGCGATATCTAGCATAACGCATTGTGTATGGTATATCACTGACAGGATAATCAGGTATTCTCACAATAGGCGGCGAGGTGAAATCGGGTTTAACATCGCGTTCAAGATTGTTGCATTTACATAGCGATGGTTGTGACTGCTTACTAGTCCGAACTCCTGCCGATGTTATAGTGCTATCCCACTGAGATACCATGCCGCAGTCTAACATGAAAACCCCACTCAGACACAGTATACTGTCCCCGAGCCAGCCAGTCCTTGTTTTAGCCCCTTAATGCCGAGCGCCAGGCAGCGTAATAACAAGTACCATCTTTTGACGTCTTTTGGTATGACGCGGCCGGGATCGAACCCGGACTTTCTGCTCTCCGGGCGGACGCTCCATTACGGAGGCGGTCCTATTCTCACAATAAAGCTGAAACAATTTGAGCAGTAAACAAATACACACATATACATACAGACATATATTTTACTTACGTATCAGTACAATTTAAAAACACTGTTCACAGACATACATAACCCCTAACAACCAGTTACGAGAGAGTTATGACTCGTCATCGGTTACATGTTTACAGTTGTATATTTCATAGTTTTAAAAAATACACAAAATGTTATCTAAAATACGCCTATTTAGGTTGAATATTGCTGAGTGCGGCGTTAAACAACAAACCAACCAATCTTGTGTTAAATGACAGAGTCTATCACTGCTATTCACATCTTAAATAATCTTCATTATATAATGAATTTGTTGTACGACTCTTTTCTTATTCCAACTTGGCGAGCTGCCAAGCGGCGGGAAGATTGAGTATAGGTCATATGTCAAGGCATGTTTACCATACACTATGCATTTCAAGCTTTAGCACCCTAACACTTCCTCTTAATATAACCAATTTCATCGGCACGTATTCCTAGTCGTTGAAAGCGTAAAATAACCAATAAGCCAATTGATTAACTTAGCGTGAATGGGAAGATCGACATTACGGACATAATCGATCGGTGCCGTGTTACTATTTTTAAACATCAATAACGGCTGACTTCTCTTTTCGTCTCGTCACAAACAGATTCGGAATTCAAGAGGTAAAATTCCCAATATGTTGAATATACGTGGAGGTCTATCATATATATTAGTTTGACAGTCTTAAAAGGGGTTCTTCTGAATTCTTCGTTCGTGGAATGCGGAATGCACGTAATTAAACTTCCCTTTAAGAAATGCCGTATTCAATCTGGGTGGCGCCAGAGCTCGGAATACACACGTTTTTAATTGCTGAAGAGGATGTGTTGGTTGCCCCGGGAAACCCCAATTGCGCGTCATAAAAGATGGATAGTCTTGTGTGTACATACGAGTTTCTAGTCTCTCTTAAAGACCCCCGAGCTTATAAATTTATTTCATGGTTATAAAAGCGACAATAACCGTTTCCATAATCATAAGAATGTCTACTTAAAGCAGAGTCCATTTTACGATTCCAACTATTTCATGAGCACGTGTTTATTAATCACTATCAAATAGTGATGATACCCAGTGTTCTCGAGTTTACCGTATCCTGCCCCACCAGTGGAACCCGTCACAAGCACGTGCAAACACGGAAGCATATGGTACAAGTCAAAATAGGGAATTGCATCAGTCATCCTTTTTGTCAGAGATGCGTCAAATTTTAAAAATGTCTCCAACAAGTCTGATGAAACAACTTTCGAGCAACAATCCCCGCTTTTCAATTCTCATCCCATCCTCAACCCCTAAAGGTGGCACGGGTGGCCCAGTCGCTGTGCAGAGTTGCGTCCCTTGGGCACGCCTGGAACATATGATTGTGGGTTCGAATCCCGGTTCGCCTCGATTATGTTTCTAGGTCTGTCAGCACCATACCTGTGCTCGTGGTTTCAAACGTCTGAGACCTTCATCACTTCGGGCTTTCCTCCCGCATTAAGCTGACACGCCGCGATATAACTGGAATACTGTTAAAAGTGGCGTTAAACCCAACTCACTCACCCACTTAACCCCTAAAATAAAGAAACTTGGAGGTCCCTTCAATACTCGTAGGTTCCCTTGTAGAATGATTTCCTTTTCCCCTTTTGGTTAACTATATTGCATAGTCTATGTGTAAGTCTAACATATATTTTGCATAGCTGGTATTATTGCCATCAGTGAGTGGGTTGAGTTTTACGCTCAATTTTTGCAAAATATAGCACAATTTCAAGGCTTTGGACACCAGAAATGGCCTTCACAACTATACCCATGTGGGGAATCGAACCGGGGACTTCGGCGCGACGAGTGAACGCTGTATTCTCTAACCACATGGCTACCCAGTTTGGCTACCCCGCCTGGAGACAGGAGATGGACTTTTTATGTCACCTCTGCACACCACTGATCAAACGTAAAAAGTACAGAACCACTTAAAAAATGAATTATGAGAGACAGTTAAACACACATAGTCAAAAGACACATCGAAACATTATAGATATAAACGATATTTTCTCTAGCAAACAAACACCACAATTCCTTGTACTACGGTCTTGTGTAGGTCCGTGCGTGTACGTGAGTAAAGAAATATTATTTTCAGTTTCGGCCAATTATCAACCATTTTTATTTAAAGACCTTCCCTTTCATCTTCATATAAAATGCAGTTAAGAAATACATGTACCTCTTTCTCAATCTCACCTAAACAGGTATAAGTTCAAACTCCTAACAGATTCATTTCACCTTTCTACCTGTTTCTGTATCAAGTCGCGAAACCACATCTAAATGGTCCTGATGCTGCTCTGTTGGAGCGGGGCAGTACACGCGACATACTATATATAGCTAGACTAACGCTTAGTCTCTGAAAATATATTATTTTGATAGATACACACAACTACATATTAATTGAAAAGGAGCCCAGTGAAATGGGAGATTCAGGGGGAAAATCTAGACTTGCTTCATTAGGTCGAAGGCGTTTCAGTGAGGGCTGGGCGATAGTGAAAATAATATGGTTCAGGGACTGTGAGACAGGCTAATAGACTCCACAGCTGTATGCTGAATATAACGTCATGGTCTAGCGATTATGACCACAAAACCGCCATCGTGTCTGTGTCGGCCCGCATTGCAGACAAGCCTCAGCTGAGGCTTCTAACTTTCCCTCGCAATAGAGCAGTGAGCAGTAAAGGTTACATTTATCAGTATCTGACGGAAACGCCAAAATTTCAAAGATGCCTTTTATTAACAAAAATATTTATATCCCAATCTTAACATTCAGCACATGTAATCTGTAAACAAATTCTTGTACTTTTGGGGGGTTGAGAGTCACCCGGGATTCAAACCCACACACAAGCATTGTAATAAAAGCTTTCTTAAGTAAATGTCATTTTTAGTCACCAAAGTTAATAAAAAAGGCTACATGTGTGTTGAAATGTCGTTCCGATGCTATCTTCCCGTGGCAAGCGTGTCCACAAGCCTAGCTACAAGTGTATCAACGCCTTGTAGAAACTAGACTTTGATAATTGGCAAGTGAACGCTCTTGCCTCGGGAAAATGGCATCGGAACGACATTTCAAATGATGTGTTAATTAATAATTAATAAATGCATGTAACTGATGGGGTGGCCCATTTTTCGATTAATTTTCGATGTTGATGTCTGATTTTCGTTGTTTAATGTTTGTTTTGATATTCAATTTCGTAGTTTAATCATATTAAACTATACAAAAGCATGTGGTGTCTTTTTTCTGCTTATTTGCATCTTATCCCCCTATTTTTCAAATAATCACGGTCACGCTGTCGTATGCCTCTGTTTTGGAAGCATCAAACAAATATGACAAATATCCGATAGAATGTACGTGGACCAAACTGTCAACTCAAAATGACTCCCTTCTGTACTGGAATATTGTTCAAAGCGATGTTAAACCAAACGCACTCACTAATACAGCTGAAGACAGGTCCAATAGGTTTTTACGAAGGCATTCTATATTTCTCAAATTAGAAATAAATAGTTTCAAATTTTCAAATTCAAATTCAGTCCATTTCTGTGCCCTTTGCTCAAGTTAAAAACTGATAAATGTCTGATTATATTCCTTCCGTAGTTTGACAAAGAGAGGCGTGACTTAAATGACATTACGCAACACATTGTGCGTACAATTTCTGAAATATATATGACGCTTATAATTAATTTGTATTCATCTTCAAACTATATATTCTTTGTCAAATAATTATTATGATCACAGTCTGTTAAGTCTTTGGGTATATTTCATTTTTAAGTTATTCATAAACACATATCTATCTAAGAACAGAATATAGGAAATTAACCGGTAGCTTGCCATATACATCACAATTAAACGGCGTTAGCGTGGACATCGCGGGACTTCTACAAAGCAAAACAGATATAACATATATAAATTTATGTAGCGCCAATTTCCAGATTGGAGCTGCTCAAAGGCGAAACTATACGCGAAACCTCGTTAATCCGGACAGGTATCTTTTCCGATAAAATCGTCCGCAATAACCAATTTCCGGATTAAGGCATATTATTATTAGTAATGATCATTTGCAATGTATATTTTGACGTTCCAGTTTCAACAAATATCGTCCTGTAGGCGCTTTGTTCGGGTTGACGAGTAACGGACAAACAAGGTTTCGATGTAGACAGTTTGTCTTACATGTGATATGTTTCGAACTCGAGTAAACGATGTATTAATTTATATTTTTTAATATTTAATTTATAATGAGAATAAACCCTCCAAAGTCGCAAAGCTGAAGAAATACATTGATGGTCAAAAGCACAGGAACTTACGAAGAGATGATAATCACCCACTGCTAGTAGTGTCAACACAAACCATGATGTCAACATCCATGAGTTGAAAGCTTTGTTAAAAGGCAATTGGCTCGAGCAGTAATTATTACAAATCCGGCCAACAGAGTTTTCAATATATTTTCATTATGACAAATATTAAAATGGTAACCGATACATCGTCATTATATATTCAGCTTTATTTTCATAAATATTAAGCAATATAACTTTTAAATATATTTTACAATTACATTTCTTCCAGAGAAACCATTTTGAAAAGTATAAAACACAATAGAATGCACTGTTGATTGAGATTATGTGTTTCTACCTCCGGCATGTCTCTTTATCAAAGTAAATGTTATATCACTGACTCGCTGACCTGTTTACATGTTCAACAATTACATATGCCATAACTCACGCTCGTATATAATCCCCCCAGGTCATACCAACCAACATACAACCGCCTTCCTCGCCTCTATAGCTCGTGTACTTTCCTTACGCCAACCCCCCCCCCCCCCCCCCCCCCCCGCCAACCCCACCCACGTATGTTAGGAAGACAATTTCTCTCTCTCTCTCCCCACCTCTATCAGTCTCTCTCTATCTCTCGTCCCCACTCTCTATCAGTCGCTATCTATCTATCTATCTATCTATCTATCTATCTATCTATCTTTTTCTCTCCCTCTCTTTCTTTCTGTCTCTCTCCTCTTTCTCCTTCAATCTCTTTCTCTCTCTCTCCTCTTTCTCTATCAATCTCTCTCTCTCTCTCTCTCTCTCTCTCTCTCTCTCTCTCTCTCTCTCTCCTCTTTCTCTATCAATCTCTTTTTTTCTCTTTCTCCTCTTACTCTGTCAATCTGTTTCTCTCTCTCCCCTTTCTCTCTCTATCTCTTTCTCTCTCTCTCTCTCTCCCCTTTCTCCCTCTATCTCTCTTTATCTCCACCTCTCTCTCTCCTCTTTCTCTCTCTATCTCTTTCTCTCTCTCCTTCTCTCTCCCCTTTCTCTCTCTATCTCTTTCTCTCTCTCCTTCTCTCTCCCCTTTCTCTCTCTATCTCTCGTTATCTCCACCTCTCTCTCTCCTCTTTCTCTCTATCTCTTTCTCTCTCTCCTTCTCTCTCCCCTTTCTCTCTCTATCTCTCTTTATCTCCACCTCTCTCTCTCCTCTTTCTCTATCAATCTCTTTCTCTCTCTATCTCTCTTTATCTCCCTCTCTCTCTCCTCTTTCTTTATCAATCTCTTTCTCTTTCTATCTCTTATTACTCAGAAAACCACAATAGGTGTGAATACACATATTCATATTATATGATAAAGTTCATATACTATTTGTACGGCAAGATAGCATTTGACAATTGTAATGAAATGTATTGTATGAACTTTTCTATATTTCAATGTATTTAAACTTTGAATTGTGAAAACAATTTAGGGTAGTTTGTTAACCTGGGTCATGTAAATGCAGTAACCATTGAAACGTTGTTTCTATTTCTGTAAAGGTACGAACAGGTGAAAATGTACTGAAATTCGTCTCCTATTATTTGGCGATTACATAGCTTATATAACTCTCACGTATCTTGGGATATTCAACAATCGGCCGGTTCCAATAGGTTGTTTATTACTCATGTTTTATCGCCAAGGAGTTGTTTGTTTATTGTTGAACGCCACACTCAGCAATATTCCAGCTATATGACGGCGGTCTGCAAATAATCGAGTGAGTCGCCTCTTACGACAAGCATGGGTTGCTGAAGACCTATTCTCAACCCGGATCTCGCCAAGGGGTAGGCAGCTTTTATACAATGGGGAATCTTTTATAACTTTATTGTATTGACCTTAGGAGAGTTACACTTCACTCTGCCATGCTTGTAGGTATTGATGGGGTTGGGGTTAGGGTTGAGTGTATTGTCCCCACTGCATTGACATACCAGGGCGACAAGGCCATCAATGTTTTCTGTATCAACAGGGCTTTGTCTTTGCTCCCGACATTATGTTACAGGGTTTGGGTGTCAGCAACGGCGATATCAAGGTAGGTTTGGAAATCACCCAAGCCTTCTCGGGACTGATACTCGGTCCATACTGCACAGCAAAAATGCATAATATTAATTTAAAATATCAGATTTTAATGATTATAACTAAATACAAACATGGTCTCAAACGTTGGAAGGGTTTTTAGTTGACTTTACATTATAACCTTGAATAAGTTTTATAATATCACCGATGTTTATAAAAAAAAGACCTTCAATAAAAGCAAAACAGGTTCACAGTGGGTCAGCGACTGTTTTCAGTCAAACGGTTTGATAACTTTTGTAATGTTTCTGTCAAATCCAATTTTAAGAGTGTACTTTTTTTGCCCGGCATTGTATGCAAATGTTTTCATTTAAATGGTTTTATTCATGATCGAATGAACAAATGAAACCAATTAGATTTAACGAAGACGTCACTTGGAGGCTGCTCACCCGACTACAGCAAGGGGCCGTCCATATGTCTGTAATATGTCCGTCTGAATGTCTGTATGTCCGTCCATCTGTATGTCCGACCGTCCGTGTGCCTATATGTCCGTCCTCTGTATGTATGTCCATCTGGATGTCTGTATGTCCGTCCTTTTGTGTGTCAGTATGTCCGTCCGTCCGTGTGTCTGTATGTCCGTCCGTCCGTGTGTCTGTATGTCTGTCCGTCCGTGTGTCTGTATATACGTCCGTCTGTATGTCTGTCTAAATGTCTGTATGTCCGTCCGTCTGTACGACCCTCCGTCTGTATGTATCCGTCCGTGTGTCTGTATGTCTGTCTAAATGTCTGTATGTCCGTCCGTCTGTATGACTCTCCGTCTGTATGTATCCGTCCGTGTGTCCGTCTAAATGTCTGTATATTTGTATGTCTGTATGTCCGTCCGTCTGTATGCCTGTCCGTCTGTATGACTCTCCGAATAAATGTCTGTCCGTCTGTATGTCCGTCCGTGTGTATGTATGCCCGTCTGTCTGTATGTCTGTCGGTCTGTATGTCTGTATGTCCGTCCGTCTGTATGTCTGTGCCTACATTGGTCACACCAACACAGGTTCACCTGGGTCGTCCGGGGTTTTGAAATCGAACACAAGCACTAACACCTGCTTTACTAGGGGATTAGTACACGCCATAGAAAGTATAGCCATTGCTCGTTAAGGGCCCGCTATCTAACTGACGAGTCGTCGGCATGTATATATAAACCCGTAAACGACCGGTACAGAGAGCATGACGTCATAATGTTTGTCACGTTACAACCGATGCTGTTTGCACGTTTTAAAGTGGGCGAAATATTTCATAACTTCTTCCCAACCTTCTATGATCACAGAAGATGTTTTTTTGTAATGAAACGTTCTTGGAGATCACGTCTTTCTAAGAATATCATTTTTAATGCATTACATGCCACCGGAACAGTATTAAAAATATAAGAAAAAGAAAAACAATGTTACCAGCCAGACACAACGGAAGGAATTTAACATTGAAACCGTTGACTGGAGAATCGTTTTGTAAACGTGGGTGTAAGGACATACGTGACTAACTTCTTTTTTTATTTCAAAGTGAATCAGTACAGGTATTGTCCGTCGAGTAACTGTGTTGTAGTCCCCCGTGGAGATCCGGTTTGGAATTGATCTACAGCAACCCGTACTTGTAGGAGGCGATTATGCTTGTCGTAAGAGGTGACTATGCTTGTCGTAAGAGACGACTATGCTTGTCGTAAGAGGTGACTATGCTTGTCGTAAGAGACGACTATGCTTGTCGTAAGAGGTGACTATGCTTGTCGTAAGAGACGACTATACTTGTCGTAAGAGGTGACTATGCTTGTCGTAAGAGACGAATATACTTGTCGTAAGAGGCGACTATGCTTGTCGTAAGAGGCGACTATGCTTGTCGTAAGAGGCGACTATGCTTGTCGTAAGAGGCGACTATGCTTGTCGTAAGAGGCGACTATGCCTGTCGTAAGAGACGACTATGCTTGTCGTAAGAGGCGACTATGCTTGTCGTAAGAGGCGACTATGCTTGTCGTAAGAGGCGACTATGCCTGTCGTAAGAGACGACTATGCTTGTCGTAAGAGGTGACTATGCTTGGCGTAAAAGGCGACTAACGGGATCGGGTGGTCAGGCCCGCTGACTTGATTGATGCATGTCATCATATCCCGATTGCGTAGATCGATGCTCACGGTGTCAATCACTGGATTGTCTGGTCCAGACTCGATTATTTACAGACCGCCGTCATCTAGCTGGAATATTGCCGAGTGCGGCGTAAAACAACAAACAAACCAGACAATAGTGTTGTTGAAAATAAATGGAAGTTATTGGCTGTTTGTCGTTTATACTTACATTTGAGGTATTGCTTAATTATATTCCAACAAAGAACGGTAAATCTGGCGATAATTATACTTTATACATTCTGGTAACTTCGTCATATTTATTATATCAATTTTTAAGTAGATCTGTGTGTAGCAAATACGTATAATTTATGGGGTTTTGTGTCTTGTGGACAAAATGGGCTGATATTGTATATGTGTATGAAGTATTTTAATGCCATACATTTATTATGAACAATATGTGACGCAATGATAAAAGGACCTTTAAATGTCTTCCAATGTGAAAATATAATTTTCCTCTACCATTAAAACAGAACTTTCTTCTATTATTAAAATAACTTTCTATTATTAAATTAAAATAACTTTCCTTTACCATCAAAAAACAACTTTCGTACGCTTAGTCTAGTAAAAAATAACTTTCTTCCTTTTTACAAAATATCTTTCTTCTACTATGAAGAAATAACTTTCTCCTACAATGTAGTCTCATTATAAACAGGTGAAATGAAGTGAATGTGGAACAGCGATAGCGTAACATTCAGCACTTAAGTGCACCCGCCTGGGCTAGCGGATGTATGTACATGTGTATGAACACGACTAGCCATGTAAGTTGACCCGAATAGCGAGGGTCGCTTTGAAGACGTAGGAATTTACATAAGCCTTAAACTGAATGCGTGAACAGCACCCGCCTAAAATTTCGCAGTATTGTTTTCATTATCAGGATGCGACGATCAAACGGATATTGATCAGGATATGTGCAGATGTGGTACGTCTATTGATACTTCAAACGTCATTAATGTGTATCCTGCATTAGTGCAGTATCGCGCTTTTTTTCAAGATGTTTTTCAGTCAAGTGACGTGACTCACATTATTACTCATTATTGACATAGAAAAAGGAGTTTTTATTGACTAAATATGTTTCGATTTTTTTAACTAACCCCGTTGAGCGTATGACGTCATTCGCAATAACGACGTCAAACCACCACCACCACAGTTCTCTGTGAAATTGTCCGGAAAAAGAAGTGTCCGGATTTACGAATCATTGAAAGGGACTGAAGATCTGTGCATACAAATACATTTTCCTCAACAATGATCGCCGGGAAGCAGGGTTTCCGGACAAACGAGGTCAGGATTCACGGGGGATTCCCCTTATACTAAGTACTAATGGCAATGCCTATCAACAGATCCGCGAATATCCGGATAGAGTATAGTCTTCAGCAGCCCACGATTACCGTACGAGACTACTATGCTTGCCTTAAAAGGCGACTATGCTTGTCGTAGGCGACTAACGGTGTCGGGTGGTCAGGCTCACTGAATTGGTTGATGCATGCCATTGTATCTCAATTACGTAGATCGATGTTCATGATGTCAATCACAGGATTTTGTGGTCCCGACTTAATTGTGTACAAACCGCCGTCATATAGCTGGAATATTGCTGAGTGCGGCGTTAAACAACAAACAAACAAACAAAACACCTATCGACATAATTTGCGAGTACGGTGTCAAGGATGGCTTACACCCTTCAGTCAACAATTGTTACATTAATTAAACACCTCATATTGTAATATATCCACTATGAGACACATTGCATTAACATGTATACACGGATGCACAAGGGAATGACATTTTGTACCTTTCTATTTTGACCAGCTTTTAAAGTTATAAAAGATATTATTATTGACTTCTGTATGTAAACCTTTTATATTTAGAAAAAGGTAACAATCATGATAATTCATGACGCTACTGAAATGGCAAGTCATCCGCGGGAAATCACGAAAGCATACGGAGCGAAACTTATCTTCATGACGCAAGTTATCAAACAGGATTTGATTTTATAGCAACATTGATATCAACTACGTCAAATTTGTCAACATATAATATCCGCTATGGCTATGGGGTGTAAAACGTGTTGAAGATATAGATTGCAAATCCCTAAAATACCTTCTAGGGATGGGGTAGCCCAGCGGTTAAAGCTTTCCTTCTACATTAAGCTGACACGCCGTGATATAACTGAAATACTGTTTAAGTCGGTTCAGGCAACTCACTCACTCACTCACTGTAGATTTTACACCACAATACCCGTAACATAAACCAGTGAGTGAGTGAGTTGTGTTTAACGCCGCTTTTAACATTATTCCAGTTATATCACGGCGTGTCAGCTTAATGTGGGAGGAAAGCCCAAAGTGATGTAGGTCTAAGACGTTTACCAATTTGGTGAAACCCACGATTACGGGTATGCTGCTGACAAAGCTAGAAACGTAATCGGGTCGAACCTGGATTCGAACCCACAATCACAGGTTTCTGGCGTGCCCAAGGGACGCAACTCTGCACAGCGAATCGCGGCGCCTTAGACGGCTGGGCCATCCGTGCCTCTGGAAAATACAACGAATATATGTACACTATTTTGTTTATTTTATTCCAATTTCTTTATTGCAGTGGTAAAGTGTTGGTTGTTTTCACCATAATTGCGATATTCTTAACGACACAAGGATCTAATATCGACACTCCGCTTGTCTCGAACTACTGATAGCTCGATATAATTGCGATTGTCGAGATGCCCTAGAGATTCATTGAAGGCTGTTTGGCGTCATATTGTTTAATCGTTTCGAGAATTCATAGATTCGTTTTACATGAATGATACTGGTATCTTAAAGGGGGGCTTGGCTCTGGCAAAGTTGCAGTCCCAACATTTCACTGAAGCCGTTAAAACAGCACTTTGTGTAACTCAAATGTTATAAGGCTAGGCCAATGATTACCCAAATTACATAGAGACAATGTCTTAATTTCACACGAATGGGTGCACCTGGACCGGAGATAAGCCCATGAATAAGCAGCGGAGGTCCCCTTAATGGAGATTCAGAATTACAGAATTTCTGCGAAATGTTCCCTGTACTTCTTAACACTCTCTTATCCTCTTTAGACCGTCTCCGTGGTCTAGAGGATAGAGCGTCTGTCCGGGGAGCGGAAGGTCGGTGGTTCGATGCCTGGCCGCGTCATACCAAAAGACGTTAAGAAAAGGAATTTGTTGTTACCATGCCTGACACTCGGCATTAAGAGCTAAAACAAGAACTGCTCGGCTCGAAGTCTGTGTGCAACATGTGAGCTAGAAGCCACACACATACACACACACACGCACGCACGCACGCACGCACGCACGCACGCACGCGCGTTTATAAATAAGTACAATGATATTGAACGTGACGTTAAACCCCATTTCGCCACGACACCTCGCACTCACCATACTCTCCCTTCCAATCCGATACCTTTTCGCCTACCCCTACGTTTCCCCTTAGAGGGTAGACATTACCCGGGTCCCTATCACGAACCAGAATTTGGTAACACTATCCCATGGAAAGTCGCCCCGAGTTGCCTGAGTATACTCAACGCATTTATCTACGGGGCAGCCCGTCAAAGGCCGGAATATATTGAGGATGTGGGGAACAGTAGGGAAAACCCTTAAGTGGTAGTCATTGTTTTGGCATTGTGAAAGCACGGCGAGACGAGTAGGAGAGCTCAAGGGATTTCCTTTTGCTTTCCGGTAAAGGAACATGGAAAAGCACTGTATAAATACAATCTTAGGTAATCACCAGCAGTAAAATGGATACCCGGTAGGATGAGGTGGGTGACTACTTACCTACTAGCACCTGACAAGGCAGCTTAGGTTGTATACTCCCCGGGGAGCTAAGAGTGAAAATAGAGTGCACATGCACTGGTCCTTTGATCGGGGTAATAAATTAATGTTTAAGTATCGCTTTGGACATGCACTGAGTGTATGAAGGCTGTATATATGGCGCAACGTAAATGCACACATCATAATTATACAGTCCGAAAGAACAGTAAGGAAACAAAGAAATAACGCAACCACGTGTCATCCTTCGAACGGGCCGAACCTGATCTCAAAGGTGTGCTGTAACAAATCCGACAAGTTAGGATTAACCTACATTCTTCTTCTTCTTCTACTTCTTCTTCTGCTTCTGCTGCTTCTTCTCCCCTCCTCCTTCTCCTTCTACGTCTTCTACTTCTGCTTCTTCTTCTTCTCCCCTCCTCCTTCCCCTCCTTCATCTTCTCCTTCTGCTTCTTCTCCCCCTCCTCCTCCTTCTTCTTCTGCTTCTTCTCCCCCTCCTCCTCCCCTCCTTCTTCTTCTCCTTCTGCTTCTTCTCCTCCCCTCCTCCTCCTTCTTCTCCTTCTGCTTCCTCTCCCCCTCCTCCTCACCCTCCTTCTTCTTCTTCTCCTCCCCTCCTCCTCCCCCTCCTTCTGCTTCTTCTCCTCCCCTTCCTCCTCCCCCTCCTTCTTCTTCTTCTCCTCCCCTTCCTCCTCCCCCCTCCTTCTCCTCCTTATTCTTCTTCTTCTACTGCACTTATCTAGGTATTATAGTATCTGCTCAAATGCGGTTTATTATCATTCTCAACTTACTGGGGAGTATACAACTCAAGCTGCCCACAGACTGTCGAGGTATTTCTTTTAACGGCCACCAGGGTAAAACTATCTCAGCAAATGTGTACACGTTGCGATCATTTATTTGTATTGAATATCGAAACTGTGTGCCCAGATCCGCTGTCATTGCAAGTTTACCGTAGAAAATTGACTTAAAAAATTACGAATAATTTCAAATATTTAACATAAAAAACGGAGTGTTATCCTTTTTTTCGGAGTTGAATTTATCAGACTTTTTAATTCAAACATTGTTCAACATTTGAGAATGATTGATGCAGTGCAAGGTCATAGGTCATAAGTCATTAAGCAGTTTTTCCAATGCGTTTGTGACCTTCAGAGTGTGGGTGACTCAAACAGCAGTCGTCTCTAACGTTTTGCTAATTATTCGATTTTTCGAATTATTATAAGACGTTCCGTTGTAGAACAGACCGCCTCCGTGGTCTAGTGGTAGATCGTCCGCCCGCAGAGCGGAAGGTCTCGGGCTCGATCCCCGGCCGCGTCATACAAATAGACGTTAAAAGATGGTACTTGTTGCTACCCTGCCTGGCGTTCGACTTTAAGGGGCTAAAACAAGGAGTGGTCGGCTAAGAGTCAATATAATGTGTCTGAGTGGGGTATGCATGTTAAACTACGGCATGGTATCTCAGTGAGCTTCCACTTTAAAATCGGCATTAGTCCGGACTCGTACAAAAACAGTTACAAGTACATGCATGTTGCTATATAAGTGCAATTATGTTGAACTCCAATTTATCTCAACTCACCTTTGTAGAATACCATCACGGTCAGCGTGTTTGGAAAATTGTTTACCGATTCTCGGGGAAAAGGAAGAGATCTGTTTACAAAGGCGCTCTGCTTACCTGGTGGGCAAACACGAGTCACACCGCCCCCTCTCTTTCTCGTCAGTGAAAGACCGGGGGTTAGTTTCGCTTTCTGCATATTCACCTGATCGGTGAGGTTACCTTAATGTTAGCATTTTCTGCATGAAGAGCTCTAATTCCGTATGACCCAAGTCACGTAATAGCCATACGCCAAATAATTCAATCTTAGAGACAATTGTTGCACTTTGACGTAGTAATACGGGGCAGGAACAATATCCTTGTCGTACACCACTCCCCGATTATTTCGATCTTTGCTGTAATGTCTTTATGTTGCAACACAATATAACGTTTTAGGTATTTTTTATAATTTGTTTTAATCAGCTTTAAAATGCAGTTATTTGTGCCCAAACAAATTACATGTACTTAAAACAGTTTCTAATTACAGTGTTTCGTTGCAGTGTGTTACAACTTCAGTATTATAGCTAACACTGCTTCCTGTATAAGAATTTGATATCAGGATCCGTTGATCTTGAGTCTGAATCCCCAAATTACATCTCTTTTGTTTACAAGTGCCCATGTGTTTCACGAAACTGGTAAAGGGGGGCTTTTCTCTCACAAGCGGCTGACACGCCGAGATATAACTGAAATACTTTGCCCTGGGTTAATTTTGGGTTTTACTGATAACATTAACTTTATAGAGCGTATCGAATCTGTATGGTTGTCATCATGACGATAATACGCCTGTTAATGCGTTATTTCTTGTTCAGATACGTTACCGCCACGTGCCAAGTAGCAGCATCGCAAAGGCGTCATAGGCCATCCCCTATCAACATCCCATCCCTGCAGCGTACGCGCACCCCATGTTGTTGACTTGCGACATCTTGATATCGCGTTTTGAGAAAGTTATAATTTGAACAATATGGGAGATGGGAGGGTTTGGGTAGGTGAAGAAGGGAGCGCGGAGCACATCCGCACTCTTATCCCTGCACACAGAAACACGTGCACGTGCACATACACATTCACCCAGAACTACAGCAAATTACATATATATTTATATATATTTTCCTTCAAAGTCAGATTCGCTGTGTGAATGTATCACTCAGGAGCGATTACAACTTCAACCTTATGATCGTGCACGCATGCGTATATGTGTCATCACGCTGTCATTTCCCCTTGGCCCTAGCTACATGAAGCAAAGTGACAATTTCCCTGGGCCCCGCGCAGTAGTGATAGGTGGTATGGTAAACAACTTTAATATTGTTAAAAGCCGGTAAAACAGTTCTCGGTCCATATCATTAGTTAGTCAGTGAGTGAGTATGGTTTTGCGCCGCTTTTAGCAATAGTCCAGCAATATCAGGGCGGGGGACACCAGAAATGGGCTTCACGTATTGCACGCATGTGGGGAATCGAACCCGGGTCTTCGGCTAGACGAGCTAAGGCTTTAACCACTAGGCTACCCAACCATCCCGCTTTTCTATAAGTAAATAGTGTATCAATAATAATCGTAGTTGCTATAGTAACCGGAGCAGCATCAGTAGATACGCATCCTGTAAAGGATAAAACACTTTAAACACATACAATGGTGATGAATGCTAACAAATGTCGCCCATACAGGCTTAGATATTCATGTTTGACGAATAGCTTTTACAGCAAACATGTATGTATTAATTGCGTGTTCTTTTATTCCATTACTGACGCAACATTACATCGTAATTCTCTCCCTCACTCACAGACGGTAATTACACAAGACAACCACACCATGTACCATAAAGTCAATTTTCATTTCGTTCATACCAACAAAACTGTTCGAATCACGTCATATAATGACAAATGTTACATCCTTAAATTATTGCAGAACACAATGACGAAAGGAGGAGGGAAATGAACGAATATTCCTATATAGCTCAGCGACAATCCCCGGCATGTATATATATCATATGAGAAAGGACTCGCATACAGGTTTCAAAATATCCCATTTTCATATCCTATTGGATATTAGCCCACCCATGGCACACCTGTCTGAGGTCATGGAAAGTCCGTATTTGCGGACCCGTGAAATGAAACAAGGCGACTTGACTGATGTCGTTTGAACGGTGCGAACACGCGGATTTATATTTCCAAGGGAGATAACCGAAAACGGAGTCACGTGTTCCCCTATGTCCTGTTCATAAACTTAAACCGACACAATGGCCACGCCTTCGCGTGCTGAACATCACTGATTGGTACCGAAGAAGGTCAGAGGTGAACCCTAATAATATCAAGAAAAACCCAAATGTAATTCGGAAAGTTTCAGGTTTACACAATTTCCAAAAATATCTTTGCAGACTGTTCCGCTTTGAACACATAAATAGTCCATCTACAGAGTTGTAATTCATAACTTGTCTGCTCCCGTCTGAACTTACAACTTCAGAATATTCTTCTTAGGAACCCATTGCTGATTAGATAACTGATTCTATTTTACTTGAACGTTCTCCTCTACCAACATGGATCAGTTGATAATTTCACTTTCCCTAGCTACAGGTTGGTTAAAAGTTACTTTTTAGCAAATTAATTCCAGATTAATATTTCTATTTATTTTTATATTTCTATTTATTTTTATACATTTACTTTTTATTATTATTATTATTATTATTATTATTATTATTATTATTAATCTACGCTATTTCTGTATACACGGATTGTTTATTAATCACTTTGTTTTAATTGGCATATTCTTTCAAAATATTGATGATTAATCTTTTAAGACATAAATCAAGCAAATAAGAAATGTAACATTTCATTCGTTATACATATTCATCGCAGTTGTCAACAGCCTCACGTCAAGGTTGAGCTGACATCTTTGTGGCAATGAGGTCGATGGAGTAGTCTCCCTTTAAACGACAATATCTCTACGAAAATATTGTTTGCTATGGTTATACCTGAATTTAACCGAGTTGATATTTCTAACCAGCTTTGTTTGATTTTCAGCTGTGCTATTCTCCTCACAACTTATATCGACAGCTTTCGCCGCTCCATTGCCTCAAGGAGACGGTCGTTGGGTAAACCCGTGTGGCGGTAGTACGCCCGTCTCAGGCTTATCATTAAATCTTCCCACACCTCCGTCAAAACCAATCAATATGGAACTGACCTCACTGAAACTGATGGCTCAAACGGCAACCAGCCTCAGCGACGAGATGACCTATACTATAGTAAGTGTTACTCATATAATATTTTGACTTGAATAACTACATTAGTACAAGAATACTTGTAACTATGTAACTTCGGCATAAAAAATAAAAATTTACGGTCACATTTTTCTCTAAAGTGAGGAGGGCTGAAGCACTTAACTCACCAAAGTGATAAACGTCTAAGACCTGCATCACTTCGGACTTTCCTCTCATATCAAGCTGACCCGCCGTGCTATAAATGAAATAATGTTAAAAGCAACGTAAAAGTGAGCTACTCTGCCTTACTCTGTGGATTTGATCTGACATCAGTCTCGTGAAAAATATTTGACCGTCGAACCGTGTCGCTCGTTTTCGAGGGCATGTAACTCTTCTGGTGAACGGAGAACACTTTGATCATTCCTAATTTATTAAGTGTGGTTTGTGTTACTTTGTAGAAACCCCGAATTGGACCCTCAATAGCCTCAGAGCTCGATGCGCATGCCCCCCTTGCGGGGTTCCCCGATACAGGAGCTTCCTATACTGCTGGGATCAAGGTATGTAGTCGACATTTGGACGGGCATATTATACACGTATACACATATGTACTCTTTAGCTATGACGAACTCGATCATCGTGTGACACAGCCCGTCATCCTGGTGTTATATATAGCGATGAGAAAGAATAAGGAACTGTAAGCTAGAGAAATATAGCCTGTCACAGAAATTCCACTTTTCGTCATTCGAAATATAAATGATTCAAGAACGATAGAATGACAATTCACTGATCAAAATCGGATGTAACCCTTACGGCCAAAACGAGAATATGAACCTTTGTAATCCACTGAAACTGTTTATCCGAACTGTACGTACCATATCAAAGAAATTGTCCGTTTATTCAAATATCCAGATTAAGGAGTTTTGGCTTCAATATTATTATTACGAGGTAAGGTAACTTGAACACAACTGTACGTAGACATACCCAAAATCTGTGTCCGGAAAAGGGAGTGTTTGGGCAATCGAGGTTCGACTGAACGAGGTTTCATATAAGGAATCAAGAATTCAATTTCCCCGATGTTTTTTTTCGCAAAGACAATAAATAATAAACGTAAACATTCACAGTTTTATTTGATTGGTTACAGGTTGAGGACATGCTCTTGAAAGAAGTTGAACGCTTGTCAATGATTGGGGTTTTCCTGGAGCAAGCAAGTATGGATACATACGACTATACGGACAAAATCGAACAACTTGAAAACAAATACGTCGAAATGCTGTGTAAACTTCACATCATCTTGAAAGGACTGAAGCAGGAAGTGACGACAGCCGTGTCACGTGACATCATGTCGAGCGAATCCAGGAATCTTGATCAAATCGTTCATATCGACATGAGGAACTACCTAATCATCAGAGACGCACAACAAATTTTTGTCGCCATAGCTGAAGGAGTGGATAGTTACTTGGCGAACAACAATTTGTAACACTGCCCAAGCCCTTAATTTATTCATGCCATTGTTAAATTATTTTTTATGTATTTATATTCTTAATTTATTGAGGTATTCATGTACTTAATTTATTGATTCCATTCCATTCCATTTAACTCTCCACATGAATTTGCATAATCTGTGTTATTTGTCCTATGTTGAGACATGCCATTCAACATACAGTAAAATACGGATATAACGAACTGAAACGGAGCTCTAATTCTAGTTCGTTATAACGGTAATTCGTAACAAACATGTATACAGTATATATACAGCAATTTGCCGAGACCATAAACAACAGTTCGTTATATCCGTCAGTTCGTTATAAACATAGTTTACTGTCATGTGATCTTCAGCTGTATCCACTGCCGTCCAGTATTGTGTCCATCACGCTTACCTACTTGATGACGCATCCTGAATATTCATGCGAGTGAACACATTCGATTCATTCGTTCATGATCACGTTGCCATGACTTGATATTGTAAATATCAGAATGTTGTGTATAGAATGAAAACATTTGTTTCATGTCCCTTTCAAAACATCCAAACAGGGCCGAGCCTATATCATAAATTTATATTTATATTTTTGTTAAAAGGACGTTAATCAACAATCACATCAAACGTTTTGTTATAAAATGTTTTATCATTATTATCATTAATGAGTGGGCGGCCGATGGCCTAGTGGCTAAAGCGTTTGCTCGTCACGGCGAAGACTCGGGTTCGATTCCCGACATGGGTACAATGTGTGAAACCCATTTCTGGGGTCCCCTGCCGTGATATTGCTGGAATATTGCTAAAAGCGACGTAATACCACACTCACTCACTCACTCACTCACTCACTCACTATCATTACTGATATGGATATGGATTTTGTCTCGAGATTATATATATTTCAGCTACAGCTAGAAAATAGATATTTTTATATTTAAGAACGTGTAATCAGTTCCAAGTGTCTACACGTCAGTATCTACATTTTCATTGAATCATTACGTGTTTTTCCTGATGAAATGTTATACAAATATTTACATGTCATAATTGGTTGTAAATGTACTTCAAACATGTATTATTTATATATTTATACGTGAGAAAGTAATTTATTTCTTATGTGGAGCATGTGTGAGGAAGTAATTTATTTTAAAGTGATGTATGTATGCGTGTACGCTGGATATGCTTGTTCCATTGAAAACATCATATTGCACTCGAGCAATGGTCTCGTGTGAAATTATTTATATTTATTGAATTCATCATTTACTTGTCATTTGCCACTTAGATCTGACCATTTGTGTGCATTCTTCGAGAACGATTCCTGCAGGTGCTACATGTTTCCAATACCTACCATCGTTCCGCAGAGTAACCATATTCCAGTTGTGCATTTGTATCAGATTGAAAAGCGGGTCTTTTCCTACCTTGTACTGTTTATTGTTTATTGATTACGTATTTGTTTGTGAATTACATCGAAATCTCAGAAGTATTTATTTTTATGAATAAAAAATGAAACATGAAATAAAATGATTTTCTTTTATATGTGCTTTTAACGGAAACAAGGACCTGTGAAAAGGCACTGGAGTATAATTGATAATAGTTCAACTAGGTTCCAGAACATCGCGATCGGAACTACATTTGAACCACAATTGATTCTCGCAATACAAACTAACTAGTGTAACAGACTTGTAATTTTAATCGGACACATTGGATGAACGAATGTTGTTTTAGGTCACAGTCAGCAATATTAAAGCGACGTTTTATATCACTACAGATTCTAATGGTACAACAAATATTCGCATGTCATGTTCCTTATTTGGAACACCGATGGAACATGTGACATTTCCTGCTCAAGTGGGTTTTCCCCACATTCTATTTATAGCACACGCGCTTGACACTCGCGTTCCGCCACCATTGCCATGTGATAGCTGACGCCATACGTACTGATATATTAATTTCTAAATAAGGATAAGTTTTTAAGACTTTGATTCATGTAGAAAATGGTCCAGATACAAAATGTTGTTTTACATTGTAAAAGCCGCTTTAAATTACTGACCAGTCTCGCAGGTCGCGATTAGTCGTATTTTTCATATATTTCAGTAACAAATCTAATTGTCTTTTCGTTTGAAACAATAAAGCAAACATTTGTAGAATGGGCTATTGACCCAGATATCGGAAGTTTAACTTCTTGTTTCGCGTACGCTCTAATCGATGCAATCAGCGACCTGGACGTGGAGCATTCGTTACCACTCGTATCTTTCCGTCCCAATTCGGCTTGTCCCGGAAAGACACTGAGAGGAGCATTCGTGACCAACTCGTGTTATTCCGGGACAAGCCGAATAGCGACTCGTGCCCCTCCCGTGGCCATTTTTGCGACCGGGTTCCGTCTTAGCGCAAACGGGCATACCTAAAACAATTGTCAACTCGTTGCGTAATGGTTCACATATCTTTCCTCATATATTCTCTATATTTCAGATGCAATTAAAAGCACATCGGGACGTGCGGAATTATACAGTATGATTGAACACATTTAGCTTTGTCTTTGGTATATTTTTAGATGCAAGACATATGTAAATTCAAAAATTATATCTGAGGGATTCTTTGACGAAGAACTTGAAATCATACGCGCATTCTGATTGGTTTGTCGTATTTTCGCACATAACATTCATCGATAGGGGGACGAGTCTTCTTGCAGTTTACGGAAAGGGACGAGTGGTGACGAATGTGAGAGGAGGGGTAGCACGGGTGGCCTAATCGCCGCCGGTATTCGTATCAGATACGTATATATATGCTTTTATTCCCCCATAGGAGAGTACAAAACATGTTATAAGTTAACAGGGAAAAGGAGAGATTTGTGAATCAAGAGGCACTTTAGAAGTTGCAGGGGCGGTCGGGTAGCCTAGTGGTTAAAGCGTTCGCTCGTCACGCCGAAGACCCGGGTTCGAATCCCGACATGGGTACAATGTGTGAAGCCCATTTCTGGTGTCCCCCGCAGTGATATTGCTGGAATATTGCTAAAAGCGGCGTAAAACCAAACTCACTCACTCACTTGAGAAGTTGCACATATCATATAGTCTGATTATCACAGATATTTGGAACAGTTCTTGATCCTCATCAGACAGGGAAACAGGAGACTGACAGGACAGGAGACTGCAGAAAAGATCAGTGTCGGATCTATCTTGGAGATGGGCACTGAGTTCCACAGGACCAATGTTGATGATGTCACACCACAGCATGTCTCGATACATGCATAACGTCTCTCAATGACACAGGGCGTGTGTTAGAAGGTCGTAGCAGTGTAGACCACAGAGAAAGCAGCTGCCTTGAACATTGCCACGACTCCAGAGGGCACATTGGTGAGTGAGTGAGTGAGTATGGTTTTACGCCGCTTTTAGTAATATTCCAGCAATATCACGGCGGGGGACATCAGAAATGGGCTTCACACATTGTACCCATGTCGGGAATCGAACTTGTGTCTTCGGCGTGACGAACGAACGCTTTAACCACTAGGCCATCGACCGCCCCTGGCACATACATGAACAATGAACGCACATTATTTCTTAATGTTTTGGTGGGCTTTCGCTATGAACCAGGCTGGGTGGGTCTTTCTGGTTGAATGGATTTTCCTGAAATGTTAAAGGTCGTGATCTACAGATACTCGGGTATTCCATTCCATCTCATCGTGGTCATGAATGGATGTCTTTACAATATTCTTCCAGGAACTTTTTTATGTTGATATGGGATTAATGTTTTACGCTTGTTTGATAACTCCAACAAAATATTATAAGCAAAATGAAATTTAAATGTACAAAAATTTCTTTCATCGTGCATAAATTATACACAACTGCAATAAATTAAAACAACAAAATATTACCCAAAACGGGTTGACACAAAACGTTTATTTGAATAATTAAATATATCTCAAATTGAGAAATAGACAAACAGTTTACTTACAGAACATATAAAAACGGCATGCAGTATACTTTTGAAATATTAAATGTCCTTAACCAGTCGTTCATAAATAAATAATAATTTACAAATTTACATTTAAGTGGTCATGGATAATCACCTATATTTCTTTCACTGAATAACAGTCAGTGGCGTATGGATACAACGACGACATTATTTCTGGATAAGGTGAGGTGAGGTGAGGTGAAATGGGGTTTAACGTCGCGTCCAAGATTATTGCACTTATATAGTGACGTGCATGTACGTGTGTGTGTTTGTGTGGCTGCTTGTTCTTGTCCGGACTGATGCCGATTTATAGTGCTAGCTCACTGAGATACCATGCCGCAGTTTAACATGAATACCCTACTCAGACACGGTATACGGACTCCGAGCCGACCACTCCTTGTTTTAGCCCCTTAATGCCTAGCGCCAGACATGGTAACAACAAGTACCATCTTTTAACGTCTTTTGGTATGACGCGGCCGGGGATCGAACCCCGGAATTTCCGCTCTCCGGGCGGACGCTCTACCATTAGACCACGGAGGCGGTCTATTTCTGGATAAAAACAACATGAAAAATGACAGTGTGACAAAGTAAACTACCGGACAAAAGATAGAAAACATCCATGTTAACTGAGTGTAAAATAAACAAAGAAGAAATGGTTATTCGACGGTGATTTGTTTGAAGGTGGGACCAATGCTGTGTTTAGGACCTTACGGCGACTGTTTCAGCCAAGTAACGGTTTGATGACTTTTGTATTATTGTTTTTATCGAATCCAGTGTTCACTGATACTGCCCGGCGGATTATTAACAATAAAAATGCACGTATTGTGATTATTATGATTTTTTGTTTGTTTGTGTGTTTTTTAACGCAGCATTCAGCAATATTCCAGCTATATGACGGCGGTCTGTAAATAATCAAGTCTGAACCAGATAATCTAGTGATTGACATCAGAGCAATGCAATCGGGATACGATACACCTCTAACGACAAGCATAGTTGTCTGTTACAGTAAGTATGGGTTGCTGAAGACCTATTCTAACCGATATCTTCACGGGTCAATTATCATCTAACCTGCTGCTCTGTATAAAGGGCGGTAACTGCTGTGGTGCATTTGGGTGATGGTGAACGTGTATGAATGTAAACATCTCGCGAGATTCTCGTCTCTATCGCTAGCCACAACCACGTTAAGAGTGTCTCGTAATGACACAGTTGACATGTGTATGATCCGAATCAGGAAAGTGTTCTTCTACATACTAGTAAATAATTGTAGAAAATATTTTTTGTAGACACAACGCATATATGAACTTATTCAGGTCATGATTAATTATTAGAATTTTCCAATATCGTGGGAATGAAAAGTTTTCACAGTGTTGGTTTGCTATGCATTTATTCATATATATATATATAGGCACGGTTAATCAAAATACAATTTATAACAAAAATGTGTTTCAAGTAATGATGATAAACAATATATTGTTTGTAAATAAACACTGAATATTCTGCATACGTTAATCAGTCACAATTCATACCTTCCTAACTCTAAATTTCACTCATAAATAGCGTGTTAAATAAACTTTTTTTAAATACAGGGCATTAAGTCAGTGAGATAAGGTTTATAGTCACATCGGCTAAATTCCAGCCATATTGTGACTAATTACGTACATTTAAAGATAATTTAATGATATAAATACATATGATACTGGCATAACAGATGTAAAAATACATACGTGAGTTACATTCATCTATGTGTAACAATAAATTACGAAATATTGCATCACAACATCGCTAATAAATAACTATAATAAAAACATATCATACAAATAAGATACTTGGGCATATTCAGTCATGTTGACCGAGACAAAGATAATATGCTTCTGTAAAAACTGATAATAAAACAATCAGCACATGGGAATGACTAGATATTGATGTAAAAACAGTCAATAAATATAAACATATCTTTTGAAATAAAATAGAATTTGGCATGAAATATAAAATACTAGAATTTGTGACCCTATTTGGACGGACGGAACTCCTAAACGTGTTGAAAGATCAGGAGAAGGAATGATGGCGTTTGGAATCTCGTCGCTTGTCACATGACTCAATAATGAAACCGAGGCTCTGAACTGTCATGTGACAAAGACAAGGAGGGCTCAGATCAGAGATAGAAAACTGAACTATTGGTAGCCAGCTCGCATCAAAGAATGGCTCTCTTTCAGTGCTGATAATAAGTGAACCACATCCTTCGCGATGATGAAGTCCCGACTGTTGATGAAAGCTAAACTGGTAATCTCGCTGAGCTGCTCTGGAATCTCGTCTCTAGTCACGTGACTTTCCACACTCAGATTGAGGCTTTGTAGGGTCGTCATCATGCGGCAAAGCAACTCGTATAACTTTTCTTCGAGATTGTTCACATGTTGAAGGACGCCGTCGGTACTGGTGCTACTCTCCTTGGTGAGTTCTAGGAAGGCGAGAAGGAAGGAGACATGGCGGTAGTGTTTCCTCAAGACGTCTCCGGTCTGTAAGACACAACAAACATACTGTACAGGTGATAACTATCAAACTACTATCTTGTAACTACAAAGATAAATATTATTTGACACATTATAAAAAGTTAATAAATAACATACGTTTGGTTATAGATTCGTTTTTAACCTTTCGCTGTACATTTGTATATTGATAATACTCATAAATATACTCTCTAAGAAATAGGCATAATACACAATTAATATTATAGCAACGAAGAAACAAATACAACAACAGATGATCGACTTTCAAAATTTAAAACATTTTTACTTTATCATAAACCACCCCTCTCATCATCCTTAAAAAACCATCGGCCTTACATGTTCGGTGTGTGTCCATTGGATGACATCCTGACGCCTGGGGAAATTGTTGTGGTTTAGCGTATCGAAATAGTTTGCCATTCGTAAATTAGAGTTGAGCCGGTGCTGAAACTGTTCAAGAACATAGACTTTAAACAGCGATGTCTCAATGATAATAATAATAATAATAATAATAATAATAATAATAATAATAATAATAATGATAAGGAGAAGAAGAAGAAGAAACAATAAAATACTACTAATAAAAATGATCATGATAATATTTTGCAGCATTTCTATTTGCAGCAAAAGTTGGTCGTACTTACAATTTCATCTCTCAAAGTCTGCGCCAGGTCTAAGGCCTCCGCGGTCAAAATGTGAACTGATGCTGTCAACTCGCTCATAGAGAGAGACGATGAATGAGAATCCTGTCCAGTGACGTCATGATTGGACGGGAGTACACGACAGGGCCTGGACCAGGGGAGATAACTGTTGTCCGGAATTGGGTTGGTGTTCCCAAAACACACAAGTGTTGTCAGCGCTGGAAGACAAAACGATTCCATTTTCTTCAATTCGGATGAAGTACGATTACACGTGTTCACAATTAATGTTAATAAGAATCTAACATTGCGATTATTTTTTTGTTAAATAAATAGTTAAGTTAGTTACTTTTTAGCATCAAGGTTGTATTAAAAAACTGGTTTGAGCTAAATATGTATAATACCGCGGTATATATCAGAGGTGATACCAAGACATATTCAGACAGAAGACATATTCCTAAAACATTTCGATGTTATAAATGACACTCCATAAACGGATCTACATACCAATAAGTGAGGTTGTGGAAATCATATCAGGTCTTCAGTAAGTTCTTATCTTTAAGTCGATTTCAAACTGAATGATTTATGATGCCACGTTAGGTATATATACCCACGTGCCACTTACCTTGCCCATTTGATGCTATATTTAGCCATCGATCTTTCCCAGATGTCGCCATCATACGATATATCCGGTACGAGTACCACCAGCCTGAACTTTCCAAAAAATGTACTCGTGGATAATCCGTTGCCATCATTACATTGAATACAACCAATGGGCTTCATGTTGTCATGGCGTCGTGAGAAAATGTGGGTAGGGGCCGAAATGAGAATGATTTTAAAACATTCACTTTGTAAATACTCTGTCAATTGACGGCGTGCAACTTCTTCTGAATCGCCGGATGTTTGATCGAGTACTTCCGGGTTTACTTCATTGACGAGTGCACGTGCTTACATCCAAAAGGAATCTAAGGCATTGTTTGTTATCGTTAAGATGGAAATCTACAAAATCCGGATATAATGTGACCGTTGTAATTTGGTTAATCCTAGCCCCATCCCTAACCCCTTTCTGGTGTTTCTTTAAATTTCGACATACGACGCAATCGGTCAACTGAACGTGTTCCATGACGTCAAATGCCGATGACAATGGATATTGTTATTGTCTTATGAATTTCTACGCTTTTTTATTTACTTCAAATGTTTGAAAGTATATTCATATTATTTTTTATATGTTGCAATAACACGACACGTGTCTTTATAAGTCAGAATAAATTATTAAAACATGTTTTCTTTTCTCGTGTCTTTTAATTGTCACATTCAAAGCTCACAGACATTGAATTTTCGATAATATGTTGATTTATCATTTAAAAAATTAAACTGTCTGTTTGTTTACATACAAACTGCCCGGGAAAAACAAACCTTCACTTGAAGTTTGGATTTGTTAAGCAACGTCGGTTGCGGAGAGTAGTTGGGTGGGTGGTCGCGTTCAGCAGTTTGACTCCTGAGAGTTTCTGGGGCCTCGGTCCTGCCCCACACTGAAGCACGTGTACCACATGTACCGCAAGTGGCTACCCAGCAGTGAATGGGTACCCGGTAGGAAGAGATAGTATTGTGGCTGTTTACCTTCTAGCGCCCCACAGGTATCTTTGGTTGTGTACCTCCCAGGGAGATGAGAATGAAAATCGAGTGCACACCGATCCATTGACCGGGGTTATAATTGTGTAGCGCTATAATTATTATTACGTACAGATTAAAATAAAAAATGCAGCAAAGAGGGGTTGTGTGATCCTGGCAAAGTCAGGCTCATCATCATCTTCATCATCATCATCATCATCATCATCATCATCATCATTATTATTATGTGTGTGTGTTTGTGTGTGTGTGAATTCTCTGATACCGATGCGTTTCCCTGTTTGAGTCAGCTCACGCTCAAGTACACGTTTCCTCATCACTTCACACTGGGATAACTGGGGCGGATATGTTAATTGCATTCCTGACTTAAGGAAACCCCACAAGATGTCCATACATATAGATAAAATGGGTACAAATTTGTATGATAAATGTAATGCATTTTGAAGGTATGTGGTAAATACCAAATCAACGGGACGATAAACTCTCGTTTTGGTCATTATAACGTATTTCATAAAAAAAACCCAAAACATACCATTTTCAATAACATAATAGTAAACATTACGTACATGTGATAAACATCGTATTACTATCTAGTAACTATAGCGGTAAATATTATTTGACAAATTTATTTAAAGTAAATAAAAAGGCGCGTTTGCCTATAGATTCTTTTTTAACCTTTCGATGTACATGTGTATATGAAAACTACTCGTAAAACAACTCTCTAAGAAAGAGCATTATACATTTAGTCCGGTAAAAATAACTGCAGACCCACCACAAATAGCAACAGAAATGTTTTTAGTTGATTCATATTTAACAAGCCTTCCTTAACATCATATCAAAAATCTAGAAAAATCTAAGTGGGGGAACATTTTCAAATTCAGTCATCTTTACTATGGTGATAACTAGTATTTTCATACAAATATTATAAATATTTGATTTTTTTAAAAATTATTCAATGTTAACTAATATAATAACAACGGAGAAGCAAATCAACAACAAAAAATATCACTTTCAAAATTTCATACATATATTCTGTATCATAAACCATCCCTCTCATCATTCTTAGAGTTACAAAGTTTGGCTATGTGATGTTCCGGATTTCATAACACACGGATGTCGTGCAGATGGTCAGCGGTGACGTCAAGTTCTATATCTGTTATGAACGCCACGTGCCTGCATAATCGGACGCAACATCTTGGCATTGACTGTATTAGTCTCTGTATTCTGGCCTGGGGAATCCTTCTCCATTCCTCCTGCAGTGTTCGAGCCAGTTCATGAAGCATTGCAGGCTGTGGTTGACGATGTCGTAGACGTCGGCCGAGTGAAGATCCGGGGTAGAATTGGTCTTCAGCAACCAATGCTTGCCGTAAAAGGTGATTATGCTTGTCGTAAGGCGACTAACGGAATCGGGTGGTCAGGCTCGCTGACTTGGTTGATGCATGTCATCGATCCCAATTGCGTAGATCGATGTTCATGATGTCAATCACTGGATTGTCTGGTCCAGACTCGATTATTTACAGACCGCCGTCATATAGCTGGAATATTGCTTAGTGCGGCGTAATACAAACAAACAAACAAAAGATTCAATTGGGTTCAAATCTGGAGATCTGGATGGCCAAGCAAGCACATTTACGTTGTGATTGATAAGAAAGGACCGTGGTCGCGAGTCGTGTGCGGCCTGGCGTTATCATGTCGGAAAATCGCACGTCAGACGTCAAAGGGAAGGAAGGAAGGGTAAAGCCATCAGATTACCCTGCACGTGGACATGATTCGTTCGTTGTGTGGAGGATACTTCCTCTGTCCACTTGACGTACACAATTGCGAGAAAAACGTTCGTTAACACGTCTGAACACACCCGTGAATTGGTCTTCACCCATACTTGCCGTAAAAGATGAATATGCTTGTCGTAAAAGGCGACTAACGGGAGCGGGTGGTCAGGCTAGCTGACTTGGTTGATACATGTCATCGATCCCAATTGCGTCGATCGATGCTCATGATGTCAATCACTGGTTTGTTTTGTCCAGACAAACAAACGTCTGTACAATTTGTCCGACTCCCCATTATTCTCTGTGCTTAAATTTGCGTTAAAATTTCTACCTCCCAAAATGTTGATAGACATTGGGAGAGTAACCGGGTTTGTTGTCAGGAATACAGCTCTTCTGACAATCTGGGTAACGCATAAAGCTGCAGTGTTTGGGAGTCTTCACATTCTCCGAAACGTTCTGGGTGGGTTTGACTAGGCAGCGCTTCCTGGGAGAAGTCCCATTCGCTGTCTGGGCTGTGTGTAGAGGGGGCAAGGGCTCTGAGTTGATGATGAGCCTATCCAGCCTGACTGTGCCAGGGTCACCCAAACCCTCTTTGCTGCATTTTTAATCTGTAAATAATAATAATAATGATGATTATAATAATCTGTAATATCTGTAAACTCAAACATTCTAAATAATCAAAAGTGACACAATATTTCATGCTCCAATGCATGATAACATTATGATATCTCCACATGATTGCTACGTCATTGATGAAACAAACAAAACATCAGGCTGAGGAATACGTTAACACTCTGACATGAACACTCACAAACATCACATTGTTTAAAATGCAATGATATCACAGTAAGAAGTTGATATATAAAAAAAGTAGTCAGCAGCAATTATGATGAAAACCACATTTATAAAAAAAGCTTTGAAACTCACAAAACACTTTAAACCACTGTCAGTAGTATTTGGTAGTTTCCAATAAATGTATATAAATAATAATGGAACAATTAGAAGATAATAATACTGTGTTTTCAATGTAGAGCTAGGTTACCTGTAGATTTAACCCCGCTAAATTGAATTTGGAACCGAACGCCCAGCGTGAGGTTTCAAATGTTAAATTTAGCGCGGTTAAATCTACAGGTAACCTAGCTCTACATTGAAAACACAGTATTTTTATCTCCATTCTACCATGACTAAATAAAATGCGAACTCTTTGGTGTTAGCAAATATACAGAGTGAAGCGGCATGGGTTGAGTTCAGTGTTCAGTGTTCGATCTGAATTACGGAATCACCGAACAAAATATGGTGCTGTATATATTCAAGCAGTTTGTTTACACCGTAATACTTCACTCGAACATATGACAGGCATTGAAAGCATATAAGTACGGCTTGATTCTGAGTGGTTAAAAAGAGGTTTCCTTTTTGCTTCGGAAACCCCTTTCAAATATATTAAGCCTTTTCACAAAAAAAACGTGCGTATGAATACATAGATAGCCTACATATCGATTCACAGAAAATGGCTGCCGATCGATCACCCCCATATGAACTATAAAACATATCTATATTTCCTCTAATACACGCTGGGTCTCTTATACCAGACAGGTCTCTAATACACGCCGAGTCAAGGGCACTCGCGAAATTAATAGACGGCGTATAGTGTCAAATAGAGGAAATACGGTAGTTTGATATCGGATGTTTGGGGCGTTCTTGGCTGCAACCTTGACTGCTTCGATGATGACATTAAAAGATTTAACGAAGGCATATCTTTTGAAGAAAGGTGAAATGTTTATGAAACTGTTAGAGAAATGGGCTATGGTGACCAGAATCGGAACAATTTAAGCTATTTCCTCGTTGAAACAACCGACAATGAAAGTAAAATATAACATTATAAAAATTGTTTGAAAAAACAACATCACATCAGCAGGGATAGTTAGTCAACGTGTTAATGTTGAACAGCATCACACTGTGCATCAGTACTGGGTTGTCTTCTGGTTTCCTGCAATAAAGCGCTCGGTTTCAAATTATAATAAAGAGGTATCTATTCTACAGTGGGACTACATCAAAATTCAAAACACAGTAGGTTTATCTCCTAATAGTACTATTCTATGAATATTAGCTTCCGCGGTGATGCGGCCGTCAAACCAGCTGTTTCAATCAGAGGGGGTTTATTGTGATTTAATAGCCTCTGATTGACCAATCAGAATCTAGTAAATTCCAAATTCATGGTAGAATTCAATACAACACGCGCATACAATGTGTATAATTTAAATAACAAATATGAATACTATTTTTGAATCATACATCTTCAACGCTGATAACTCTGTATTCTACATCGCTCTCATCCCTGATACATCACAATATCAACTGCCGATATCGACGACCAATGACCTTCAGAAGACAAACAGTTCAATATAACTAACAAATGCATTTATCATATAAAGCCCAGTGTTATCGATGCGTTTAGCCAATCCGATAAACTTGGTATCATGACACGACAAATATGTAATGAGGTCCCGAGCAGGAACTACTTTCAAGCTCTATACTTCAATGCCATGGCTTCTTTCTCAACAAACTACTGACTCACGTCCCACAAGTGCTTATATAGGGGTTTCCCAATGTGGCGACGAACATGGCTGTAGTCATCTGGCACTATTTGATAAATAGGGCGGTTCACTCAAATAATGTATTCATACGCGCCTTCTAAAGAAAGTCATGGAGTAAAAGTACGCCTTTAACATCAATTTGTTTACGAATGACATTATGTGAAACATTCGACACCACTCGCCCCTTTCCGTTACCTGCAAGAAGACTCGTCCCCCTATCGATGAATGTTATGTGCGAAAATACGACAAACCAATCAGAATGCGCGTATGATTTCAAGTTCTTCGTCAAAGAATCCCTCAGAAACAATTTTTGATTTTACATATGTCTTGTATCTAAAAATATACCCAAGACACAGTTAAATGCGTTCAATCAAACTGTATAATTCCGCATGTCCCGATGTGCTTTTAATTGCATCTGAAATATATGTAATATACGGGGAAATATATGTGAACCATTACGCAACGAGTTGACAATTGTTTTAGGTATGCCCGTTTGCGCTAAGACGGAACCCGGTCGCAAAAATGGCCACGAGAGGGGCACGAGTAGCTATTCGGCTTGTCCCGGAATTACACGAGTTGGTCACAAATGTATGTGAGAAGGAGATTAATCCCCTTGTACGTTTGTGTTTCCTCATCGAACATATCACATATTAGGAATATAAACATGTTACCTTTATCGCACATCACCTACACGTGCATTAGTATTTGAATATTAACTGACAAATACATGTATATACATTGATATGCATATATAATGTGAACTGACAAATGCATATCAGTCAACTCAGACCATGTATGGTCTTTGAAAAACTTGAATGCATTCCTATGAAGTGTTAAACGCACGCGAATATGAACTGATCAATCTGAGCCAATCGAGTATCGTTAAAACGTCTTGTGTAGAATATGCAAATAAAAATCAAGAAACATTTAAATGACCAGGGCCCACTTGCACAAAGCGATCTTAGCGCTAAGACTATTGTAAGCCTATGCTAAAGTATGGGAGTTACGATCATCTTAGCGCTAAGATCGCTTTCTGCAAGTGGGCCCAGGTCATATTCCTGGAAATAGTAATTGTATGAAACAATACCGTTAACCTGTTTGGATGGACGGTATCCATGCTGACGGGAAGGACGACAGTGGCCAAACGTTGGAAAAGCGGGTGATTGTTGAGTTTGTCAATAACGAAACCGAGGCTGTGTGCTCTCACGTGACACAGACAAGGAGGACTCAGATCAGTGATAGAAAACTGAACTGTTGGTAATCAGATCTCATCAGCGAATGACTCTCTTTCAGTGCTGATAATAAATGAACCGCATACTTCACGATGATAAAGTCCCGAAGATTGACGTGGCTGTAATGGTAATCTCGCTGAGCCACTCGGGAATCTCGCTTCTAGTCACGTGACTCTCTATATTCAGATTGAGGCTATGGACGGCGGTCATCATGTGACAAAGCAACTCGTATAACTTCTCTTCTAGTATATTGACGCGTTGAAGAATGCCGTCATTTCTATACGAGGAAGTGGCGCTACTCCCCCTGGTGAGTTCAAGGATGGCGAGAAGTAAGGACACATGGTGGTAGTTTTTCCTTATAAGGTCTCCTGTCTGTAAGACATAGCAAACATGATGTATATAAATGACCAATATGGATCTGTGGGTTGAATCGCTGTGTCTATTATCAGACTTAAGATGAACTAAACTTTTGCCTCCCAAACATGCTTACGAAAAGCACATTGTCAAATCCCGAATATGTAATGTAAATCCTAAACGATTTCACAAGCTGAATTTGTTAATCCCTTGTCTTCATTATTACTTCGTTATTACTCTGCTGCATGTTCGTCTCTCCATAAAAAGTAAGAGAGCTTTCGAATCTAAGACTAGAACCGAGGCGGGTCTGAAACTGAAACAAGCACACACACAATTAAATGGTGAGGTGAGGTGAAATAGTGTTTAAGGTCGCGTCCAAGAGTTTTGCACTTATTTAGCGATGTGTGTGTGTGTGTGTGTGTGTGTGTGCGTGCGTGTGTGTGTGCGTGTGTGTGTGTGTGTGTGTGTGTGGCTTGTACTAGTCCGGACTGATGCCGATTTATAGTGCTAGCTCACTGAGATACCATGCCGCAGTTTAACATGAATACCCCACTCAGACACAGTATACTGACTCCGAGCCGACCACTCCTTGTTTTAGCCCCTTAATGCCGAGCGCCAGACAGGGTAAGAACAAGTACCATCTTTTAAGTTAAACGTATTTTGGTATGACGGGATTGAACCCAGGACTTTTTGCTCTCGGGGCGGACTCTCTACCACCAGAACACGGAGGAATCATAGCTAAAAAGGACCCGATCCACAAACATCGCGTTTGACATTAGTATTGTGGGAAGACAGCAAAACAAGAGTGATTGGGTGAGTTTTAAGCCGTTTTTAGTCATATTTCAGCAATATCACAATATCTAGCAATATCTGGGCCTGACGAGAGAGCGGTTTGGACAAGAACGACCAAAACTAGCTGAAGCAAAGGGGAATAATATAGACTAAAATACAGTGGGGTCCCTTTCATTGCTATCATTTGCTTAATAATACTTACAACTTCATTTCTCAATGTCTGCGCCAGGTCTAAGGCCTCCGAGGTCAAGATGTGAACTGATGGTGTCCATTCGCTCATAGGGAGACGCGATGACGAGGAGTCCTGTCCAGTGACGTCATGATGAGACGGGCGTACGCGACAGGGCCTGGGCCAGGGGAGATAACTGTTGTCTGGGATTGGGATGGAGTTCCCACAACACACAAGAGTTGTCAGCGCTGGAAAGACTAGGATAAGACCTTTTTCTGAATCTAAAATAAAGAACCTTCTTCTATTAAATTCTTTTTGCTAGTAAAGAAATATACATTGATCCATTTACACAAGAGAATGGGATAATGTTGGATACATTTACCATAGACGGAAATACACCACGGATAAGTGCAGACTTTGTCCGAGCCTGAAAGACGAATAACAATATATAAGTGAGTGAGTGAGTTTGATTTTACGCCTCTTATAGCCATATGCCAGCAATATCACGGCGTGGGACACCAGAAATTGGCTTCACACATTGTACCCACGTGGGGAACCGAACCTGGGTCCTCGACGTGACGAGCGAACGTTTTAACAACTAGGCTACCCCACCGCCCCAACAATATATAAATGTTCATACATACCAATTAGTGTTATCGTGGAAATCATATTTTCAATTGAGGGTTAGCTTAGTGACAATGTAGGAATGAATGACTTGTGCCTTGTTGTCATTTCAATATTTATAGTATTACTTACCTGATAAATGTGGTTTGTGTTGCTAATATTGTCAAAATGAGTTATTCCTACTGGTCATGCGTCTCCATCGTATTCGTAGGTCCGCAAATGCTCATGATATCAATCACTGGACTGTCTGATCCAGACTCTATTATTTACATACCGCCGTCATATAGCTGGAATATTGCTGAGAGCGGCGTTAAACAGCAAACCAACCAACCAACCAAAAGCTGTATTCTTGGAGCGTCTGCATGTTTTGAGACCACAACTCGCTATGTAAGATTTTCTAACAGTTGGATCATACATTCAAATAACGAAAGTTTCGTTTTTTAGAAATGTTGTTCCAGTAACAAGAACAAATTGTTTTTGTAAAAGAAATCCCCAGTGACTGTGATTGTTTCCAAGTGTGGGTCATCGTGCCCCAGCGGTGTGGGTTATTGCTCATGCTTTCACTCACTGGTTTCCCTGGTCAAGACTTGGTGAGTTCCACGCCACCATGGTACAGCCGGAACAGCGGTGAAAACGACGTAAAACAACATTCATTCGGCAATGTCATGGAGACCAGAATTAATGCGCCCGGAGCTCTGACAACAAATTGGGATAAGGTGGGCGTTTGGATATAAGGGTGTGCAGATGACCCAGTGGTTTTAGGACTCCCGTTATTTATTTTGTCACTTGCAGTATTTTTGTCTCATGCTCGAGGATTCCTAAACAAACATGCATTATGTGATTTTCGCGAACTCTGGTGTCATGACTTTATTTCCGTATAAATTCATAAAGTTTGTCACATATACCCAATAGAGTTATTGTCTGGCGTTGACGTGTGACATTCCCTGCCACTTTAGTAAAAGACTACCCGTGAAGACCCCGACTAGAATAGGTCTTCAGGAACCCTTACCTGCCTTGACAGGAGTGAGTGAGTGAGTGAGTGAGTGAGTGAGTGAGTGAGTTGGGTTTAACGCCACTTTTAACAGTATTCTAGTTATATCACGGCGTGTCAGCTTAATGTGGGAGGAAAGCCCGAAGTGATGCAGGTCTCAGACGTTTACCATTTCGGTGAAACCCACGAGCACGGGCATGGTGCTGACAAACCTGGAAACATAATCGGGGCGAACCGGAATTCGAACCCACAATCAGAGGTTTCTGCCGTGCCCAAGGGACGCAACTCGCCTGAGACGACTGGGCCACCCCTGCCCCCGCCTTGAAAGGAGACCATGCTTGTCGTATAAGGCCTGAAAAACTAACTATGGAAATAAACACGACATGAAGATTACATGTGCCTCCATATGTTAAAAAAGGCTATATGTTATAGTATCAGCCTTCCTGTTTCACACTGACACGAGACTACTATGAAAATATGTGACGTCATGTCTAAAAACAGGGACACCAAACACATCTGTAAACTTAGTTTATCTTAAAATTTCTGTGTGACGCCACAATATAGTGCAAGTATTCGTGATAGAAAACGTATGACGTCCGAAAACCTATGATCCGATGTTATAGTATTGTGACATGAATTATAACAAAGGCATATATGATGCTGAAAGCTCTGATCGAAAACAGGACAATCCGCGACGGTTGTCCGGAAACACGATAATAGTTTTCAAAGTATTTTTTTTTCAGTCTTTGATTATATTTTTACGAGGAAGATGATTTTTTCGGAGGACAACTGTGTTAAAAAAGGCGATTTTCCGCGTATCCGCGGAGATTTCACATCCCTGAACTAAAATATCTTTGCACCCCAAGGACTGCCGGCGACTGATCTCATGGAAGGACGTACTAATACATCAATAACCGATGCTCTAAACAATTCCCTCTCCTCGACTTTCCTTGACTTCTAGTGAAGATCAAGGTTAGAATAGGTCTTCAGCAACCCATGCTTGCCGAAAATGCGACTATGCTTGTCGTAAGAGGCGACTAACGGGATCGGGTGGTCAGGCTCGCTGACTGGGTTGATGCATGTCATTGTATTCCAACTGCTACTTAGGATTATAGAAAGAGTTTTATTGCATTTTTATTTATTAAATTGTACTTAAGATGTTGTAGACCCTTGGAGATACGGGTTAGAATTGATCCTCAGCAACCCATGCTTGTTGTAAAAGGCGACTGAGTCGGGTGGTGAGGCTCGCTGACTTGGTTGATGTCATCGATCCCAATTGCGTGGATCGATGCTCATGATATTAATCACTGGATTGTCTGGCCCAGACTTGATTATTTACACACCGCCGTCATATAGCTGGAGTGCGGCGTTAAACAACAAACAAACAAACTTTACGTATGTATATTTACACACGTTTGAACATTCATACACACACGTATAGTGGTGCTTTCCTCCCACATCAAATTGGCACGCCGTGATATGACAGAAATACTGTTCAAAGGGGGTTAAGACAGCCTCCGTGGTCTAGTGGTAGAGCGTCCACCCGGAGAACGGAAGGTCCGGGGTTCGATTCACGGCAGCGTCATACCAAAAGACGTTAAAAGATGGTACTTGTTGTTACCATGTCTTGCGCTCGGCATTAAGGGGCTAAAACAAGGACTGGTCGGCTCGGAGTCAGTATACTGTGTCTGGGTGGGGTATTCATGTTAATTGCGGCATGGTATCTCAGTGAGCTAGCACTAGCACTAGCACTAGCACTAGAGCTAGCACTATAAATCGGCATCAGTCCGGACTAGTACAAGGAGACACACACACACACACACACGTACATGCACGTCGCTATATAAGTGCAATAATATCGGACGCGACGTTAAACCCCATTTCACCTCACCTCACCTCAAAGGTGGTAAAATGCAACTCACGCGAGCCAGATACCTTTTTTTTATCTTAGTTCGTCCCTTGGGCACACCAGAAAATTATGACTCACTCTCT
The DNA here is from genome assembly GCF_022045235.1 of Haliotis cracherodii. Taxonomy (NCBI): domain Eukaryota; kingdom Metazoa; phylum Mollusca; class Gastropoda; order Lepetellida; family Haliotidae; genus Haliotis; species Haliotis cracherodii. Next base: position 6,899,501 of record NW_027266343.1, read on the forward strand.
CGGGTTAGATAGTTCCACTTTTGAAACTAAAGATTTCTCATTCCTTGAGATTCTGTTTGATACTGTGCCAAGCGTAACTGCATACCCATCTACCTGTGTCTTCCATATTAAGATGTTCTGGCACAGCATGGGAAAATACAGGTAACATAAAAGTCAATAATGTGTAGATGCAGACACGACCGTAGATGGCAAACCGTCACTGTGTCATCACATCACGAATGGATCCGTGATCACATATTACAATATACTGTGACGGAATTCAACCATTACGTAACACTGGGCGGTTCGACTTATGAATAGAGTATTGCTCGATAGTGATCTCACATTCTGTATCCTAGTATTCCATATATGGTCTTGTTACTCATCTCTTATTTTGGTGTGTTTGTTGTTTAACGCCGTATTCAGCAATATTCCAGCTATATGACGATGGTCTGTAAATAATCAAGTCTGGACCATACAATCCAGTGATTGACATCACGAGCATCGATCTACGCAATTGGGATGACATGCATCAACCAAGATAAATATCAGCGAGCTTGACCACCCGATCCCTCTTACGACAAGCATTCAATTTGTCTCCTCTTATGGCAAGCATGGATTGCTGAAGACCTTTTCTGACGCAGATCTAGATCTTCACGGGTCTATCTATCTCTAAACATAAGAATATGGTTGAAACGTGAATGAAAGTTTGCTTTCGGACCAGCCATTCAATGATTTATTCTAATTTTTAATATATATTTATATAATTATTTTAATTTTTTTAAATTTTACATTATTTTCCACTTTTATTTACTTTTGGTAATTTTTCATATTTTTTTAGGGAGTGTGTAATATGTGTTTTGACAGGTATTTTTCTTCCATCAACACTTCCAGACGATACATAATGTGATTTTCTCTGAAAGGAGAAGGAAAACAATTGAAATTTTGTTTGAAAATTCAATACACATTATTTTTACAACATTCTTTTTTCAACTGGTTTCTGGAAAAAAAAATGATCAAAGAAATCCTATCGTCGTGATGTCACTTGCTTGTGACGTCATAATTGATCCTGCTCGCGCTTTCAGTGCCACAAAGAAAGTCTAAATGCGGCCACATAGATTGTGTCACAGTAATATATTTCGTCGAAAATAATTCTTTGTCACTCATAATGACATAATGTCACATAAAGGTGCACATGCATGTTTACCTTGGGCTCGTGGTGTATACAATGGCACACCCAACTATGAAAATCCGGGTTAGAATAGGCCTCCAGCAACCCATGCTTGTCGTAAGAGGCGACTAACGGGATCGGGTGGTCAGGCTCGCTGACTTGGTTGATACATGTTGTCATGTCCCAGTTGCATGGATCGATGCTCATGATATTAATCACTGTATTGTCTGGTCCAGACTCGATTATTTACAGACCGCCTGTTACGACATAAATTGTAATAAAGCGGGAAATTGTAATACTGCGGGAAATTTTAATAAAAAACGCAGGAAAATTGATTTCAAAATAGCTTAGTCGCACTTTGTCAACTTCATGTATGTTTTTTTTTATATAATAGCAAATGAATAATATTTTATTACAATTTACCGCAGTTTGAGTTATGACAATTTGTCGCCGTTTTCATTTCAATTTACAGCACTTCTTATTACAATTTACCGCAGTTTTTATTATAATTTACCGCAGTTGTTATTACATTTTACCGCAGTTTTTATAACAATTCAGCGCAGTATTACATTTTAGCGCAGTGTAATTACAGTTTAATGCGTTATTGCAATTTGCGTCGTAGCACTGCCGTCATACATATTGCTGAGTGCAGTGATAAACAACCAACTAACAAGCCCATGCTGCCTGTAAAATCCCTTATAACTCACAATAATGGTATAAGCAATAAGACCTGTTACTGTAATTGTTCAAACAGAGATTAAAGACATGTACCAACAAGAGTACTAGTGGTACAACGGTATCAGTGTCTTGAAATCCTTAACTTCCTATTCAGATTTCAAGCTTTAAATCACGCCTCGGAGATATCTGATATCAAAAGCATTAAACTAACGCTGGGCATTAACAACATTTAAATATATTGACAGTAGCGGGTGACCTCGCCCAAGTGAACAATACCAAGCTGACTGTCGTTCATTTAAGGACTGAAGTTGACGTTCATCAGCTGAGGAAGACAGTGCCTCATCTGAGCAAATTCCATGATGCGCGAACGCTTCTTGGTAAATTCGCGAATGGAATGGAATTTGCTCACGTGAGGCACTGTCTTCATCAGCTGATAAACGGCAACAAATACAACCTCAATCCTTAAATAACTGTCATGATTAAATTTGCATATCAGAGTTGCCAGATTTTCATCAACTCATTAAACAGAAAATACTACATGTTTTTACTGCAATCAAGTAACAGAAGACGAATATCTTAATAATTTGCACGGAATTATAGGAATGAAAGATTTACCCAAGTACTTGGTATTTAATTCCTCGTGAAAAGTTTCTGACCTCATATAGACTGGGGGGGGGCCAGTCGTCTTAGGCGCCGCCATTCGCTGTGCAGAGTTGCGTCCCTTGGCCACACCAGAAACCTATGATTGTGGGTTCGAATCCCGTTTCGCCTCAATTATGTTTCTAGGTTTGTCAGCACCATACCCATGCTCGTGGGTTTCACCGAAGGGGTAAACGTCTGAGACCTGCATCACTTCGGGCTTTCCTCCCACATTAAGCTGACACGCCGTGATATAACTGGAAAACTGTTAAAAGCGGCGTTAAACCCAACTCACTCACCCACTCATATAGACTGATGATGACAATCTCATATATGAGATATATCTTTTAATACACAATTTATATTTCACAAGAGAACGTTTCGTTTGTGGGTTTATATTATGGTGGGGCGGTCGGGTAGCCTAGAGGTTAAAGCGTTCGCTCGTCGCGCCGAAGACCCGGGTTTGATTCCCGACATGGGTAGAATGTGTGAAGCCCATTTCTGGTGTCCCCAGCCGTGATATTGCTGGAATATTGCTAAAAGCGGCGTAAAATCATACTCACTCACTCACTCATTATATTATGGTTTTGTTACTTGTACAGCATTTATAAAGGTGCGCTCATTGTTACATTTACGCCTTAATTTGTACTCTTGGCCTTTTGTCTCACATACGAATTAAACTCTGATGGTGGTCATTGGTAATGGAATACACAAACAGGTCAAAACTATAGAGAAACTCCTGGGACCATCAAAAACACATCGAGCTAACCGTATTTCGAGACAAGCAGAGTGTATTAGACAACAATGTCGATAAGGATTCTACCAGACTCCTGGTGTGACCCGCCGTTATATCATTGTACCATTGCTTCAAGCGGCGTAAACCCACTCACTCACTCACAGCAATTTAGTTTGCCTCGTCTAAAAAGTTAATTGAGTTCGGCTTAACAAAGTGTAACTATGTAATAATCAGAATCAAGACAGACATTCAGACATGAGAGATTTATCATCAACATGTATAATAGGAATCTAACCAATTCATAAAATGATAAATAAATCAATAAATAAATAACAAAAAATAAAAATAAATCGGTATGTACACGTGTCACGTTTGAACAAATAAATATTGTATAAAGACATACATGTACATCGATACGTTAACAGATCAATTTGTAACACAAATACATAAAAGAAAAAATAGCACCATGATTCGAGGAAATACAATCACTGGGAATGGAACATTTCTTTTGTTATAGTTGAGCACCGTTAATATAAACATAGGCAGTGAGGGACGGTTGAAAAGTCAGAGCAATTCATCTTGTGGATGCTGCGTCAGCCTCAACAAATCAGTGTATCATATCTCCATTCTATTATTATAAACTGCTTGGCAAAAGAAATTATACACTGGATTTAACCAAATCGTACACACGTTATCAAAACGTTACTAAGCTGAAAACAGTCACCGAAACACTGCAAACTTAAGGTTTTGAGATGTTTTGAGATGTTCAGTTACTGAAAACAGTCGCCGAAACACTGCAAACTTAAGGTTTTGAGATGTTTTGAGATGTTCAGTTACTGAAAACAGTCGCCGAAACACTGCAAACTTAAGGTTTTGAGAAGTTTTGAGATGTTCATTGACATGATGCTGGCGAAGACGCCGTAATTCGCTGTGCAGAGGCGCGCCCCTACGGCAGGCCTGAAACCTGAATCTTGGGTTCTGGAATAATGTTCAAAGCGACGTTAAACCCAATTCATTTACTCTCCACGAGTTCTCGGCTCGAACTGTTTCTAAAATACCACCAGAACGTCTTGCAGCAAAAGGGCGCCCCTCCCATGTCTGTGTTCACGGGGAGTATCATTTCCAGCTAAAATAGATTTATATAACAATCAACTGATTCTATTAGGACCGCCTCCGTGGTCTAATGGTAGAGCGTCCGCCCGGAGAGCGGAAGGTCCGATCCCAGCAGCGTCATACCAAAAGACGTTAAAAGATGGTACTTGCTGTTACCATGTCTGGCGCTCGGCATTAAGGGTCTAAAACAAGGACTGGTCGGCTCGGAGTCAGTATACTGTGTCTGAGTGGGGTATTCATGTTAAACTGCGGCATGGTATCTCAGTGAGCTAGCACTATAAATCGGCATCTGTCCGGAGTAGTACAAGCAGCCACACGCAAAACATACACGTGCATGCACGTCGCTATATAAGTGCAATAATCTTGGACGCGACGTTAAACCCCATTTCACCTTACCTCACCTCTGATTCGATTAGTTTATCAGGGGCAACCTCGGACGAGAATGTAGATCTATATGGAACTCACGTTCTAATTGTTTGAAGATTTCAAGCTCATGAAAGTTAGTGATAAGAGAAATAGCTGTGGTGAAGTCACTTTTGAACGAAGATATGGTTGCGATTTGTTCCAAGGTATAAATCGTTATAGAAAGGAGATACGATAATCGAGGACATATTCCTTCCTATGGAAACTAAGAAGTAACATAATCACTGTTTTGGCAACATTAATGTTTGTCCAACAACTGATTCTTCCACGGGCACTGGTGTCCCGGTTGTCTAGGAGTTGCGTCCCTTTGTGCGCCAGACAACTATGAATTGGGTCGGAATTCCAGATTCGCTATAATAATGGTTTTAGTTTTGTTAGCAGCACACAGTGCTCAAGTAGTAAACGTATAAGATCGCCTCGGGCTTTGTTCTTACATCAAGGTGACACGCCATGATATAACTTTATACTGTTCACAGGGGCGTCAAAACACTCACTGTTTTCTAGTATACGGATCCAGTTCGACGTAACCATCCTTTAGCGTCTTCAGTAAGTTGACTCCATCGTTGATAGTTCTGTAATCTCGTATGGCTATGACTGCAAAACTCCTAATCTCACGCTGTTTTACGGGAATCTCGTTTCTGGTCACGTGATGCTCCAGTGTCTCTTCGAGTTTCCACAGGATCATCTTCATGTCACAAAGAACACCGTATATCTTGTTCATGAGGTCGTCAACATGGCTGACAACATCATCGTGTTTCCTCAATTTGATCGAGTCGTTTTTTGTAAGCTCCAAAAATGCAAGAAGGATTGACAGTTTTCTGTAACTATTCTTCACAATATCCCCAATCTGAAAAAAGGTTCATGACCGTAGTTATACAATGTTAATTATCAAACAGTTGTGAAAAATTTGAGTTTAACGCTGCATTGACACCTTTTAGTGCCAGCGTTATATGTCACAAAATCCCGAAGTTATGTAGTACTTACAGATTTATCATTTGATGAATTCTACGACCAAGGGTTAGAGTCAGGGTGAAACTTAGATTCAAACCCAGGATACTTGCACGTCAAAGGGACGCAACTCTTTATACCTATTTACGGAACCCGTGTTAAAATCCTCACATGGGTTCAGTGTGTGTGAATTTTTGGTTTTTGTTTAACGCCGCACTCAGCAATATTCCAGCTATATGACGGCGGTTTGTAAATAATCGAGTCTGGACCAGACAATGCAGTCATTGATATCGGGAGCATCGATCCACGCAATTGGGATCGTTGACATGCATCAACCAAGTCAGCGAACCTGACCACCCGATCCCGTTAGTCGCCTCTTACGACAAGCATGGTCACCTTTTACGTATACGGCAAGAATGGGTTGCTGAAAACCTATTCTACCCCGGACAGTGTGTGTGAAAAGCATCTGGTCTTCGTCGCCGTGATGTTGCTGGAATACTGCAGCTTTCGGCGTCACGCACGCTTATAATTTGGAGATTGCGTTATACTCACATTTTCTTTATGGGACATTGATGTATCCACACCGGACAGGGGAAGAATGCTCCTGCGTTCGCACATCCGGGCTAATATTCTAGACTGCAGCCGTAGGTTCAGCTGTATAAAACAATGAAATCCCTCTATACCATTAAATTGTTAATAATCACAGAATCGAAACAGTGTTATTAGAGATGGCCTTGTGGGTAAAGTATTCCGCTGTCCGGGATTCGATTTCACATTTGTGCCACATGTAACCCACTGGCATACCATACCGCAGTATGACGGTGCCGGGGATCGAATCCCAGACCTTCCGTTCTCCGGGCGGACGCTCTACCACTAGACCTCGGAGGCGGTCGAAAAGCGAGCGAGCGAGTATGGTTTTACGCCGCTTTTAGCAATATCATGACGGGGGACACCAGAAATGGGCTTCACACATTGTACCCATATCATGAATCGAACCCGGGTCTTCTGCGTGACGAGCGAACGCTTTAACTACTGGGCTACCCGACCGCCCCCGGTCGAAAAGATGATTGAACTGATACAAATATGATCATGAGGTTCATTTATTCTAAATCGGAAAGACCGACAGAGTAGTTGTTGTACAACGTTAAACATGGCTGACTGGAGAATGTAACCTAGTCAATACTCATTTGACGATTTGAAAGAAAACAATCCCACTTACAACACTTTCTTTCAAGATTTCTGCTGAATCAACAGATTCCGATAAGTCAACAAGAAGCGTGTGCATCATATAATCCATCGACAGGTCTGAACCTTTCAGCCAGTCGTCACCGACGTCAACAGCGTCTGACCTTGACAATGAGAAGCATGGTTCTGACCAAGGGAGGTAACTGGGGTTGGTGGCAGCAGTGTCGATGCATACGAAGGTTGTCAGAAGTCCTTTAAGAAAAATATACCTGCAAATTACGTTTTTACGGTGGAAGCGGCGGTCGCCAGATAAAATATAGAGGCATACAGTGAAAAATGATCTCACAAGTGGCGGGTCTGGGCCACCGTACGTTTTAGACGGTTCGTTCTATATTTAACATCCGTAACCCATACGAAGTATTTTATACTGATTAAGTGTAATCACCAATTACATTTAGCAATTATATAAAAATCCGACAACGGGTATTTGATATAATATATACATACTTTGGAACAAAAACCAAAAGATAATGTACACATGTGTAATTTATATTTTTCGAGTTTTGTTTTCTTTGTGTTTACATTGACATTTATTGTCATCAGTGTGTAAACAATTTTATGTGAGCTTTAATTTTATAATAAACACAAGAAGTGTTCGTCTTGTCAACAAAACAAAACATCTGCACTTTTTTCTTTTCTTGTAAAGAATATTACAATATGCAGTGAAAGTTAAGATAATATAATACGAATAACCAAATTTCATAGACTTACATATATTACATAAATATAAAAGGCCAAGAGCCATCTTAAGCTTTCATATTAATGAAGTTAATCTGTCATGGCATCACATATAGAATATAAAAATATGAAAGAATCGGATGATCCTTGCCTTATTTTGAGTCGTATATGACTTTTACCATTCACATTTCCAAAGAACAAATCCCATTACAACCAAGTGTCCAAATATCAGTTAAACTTACCAATCAACGCTGTGTAACAAACCATCTTTGTTTACATTTAATGACAGACAATTCGGATGTCAATATATACTCTCATTAATTATACGTCATCGTATTTGCTATTTCTGTAATCCAGCTTTCCCACATGAAGAGTGTGTTTATATCCGTGTGCTGGGTGGTCTCATTCCGACCGACCAATTGTTACACGAACTCCTCCATGCGGTGCTGGAAAAGTGGGAAAAGTCGACACGGTCCACGGTAAAACCACAAGACGTGCAGCTGACCGCGCCAATGATACACCTCGTCTGAGAATGATGCAAATCATCATAGATGTGTCGTTGGCAAGAAGGATGACGTCAACTTTCCGTTTCACAACTTCCTCCATGTGGAACTCCAGCCTCCAACTCCAGCCTCCAACTCCAGCCTCCAACTCCAGCCTTTGGTGTTTACATTTCAATTTTAATTTTCACGTTCAACAATTTGAAGGTTTCAAATAGTTTCAAAGGGAGTTTCAAAGTTGTTGGATCAGGGCCTGTGTTAAAGCTTTCAAAATATTGTATTGCAGACATGTCGAGGACATTTCAAATTCGGGACCAAGAAAAAGTGATGGTTCAATTCCCCTCATCGGTAAAATGTGTGGAGCCAATTCCATAGCCCCACCGTCACCAATAATACGTTTCAGTGGGGAAAAAAAAGATCATGATGACTTTACATTTTGCCTCAGCGGCATATAGGGTGCTTTTAGTTTACTTCCTAAACACTAGAACACAATGAATGTAAATTGTTTGTGTTCATCAATGACTACAATGAGTACATACCAAACGTTTCCGTTCTGCTTGAGAGTGGAGATATATCAAAGCGACAAAACCATTTCTATAATAATAAGTACTCTCTGCCAAAATCAGGGCCCACTTTAAGATTCCCACATAATAATGAATATTAGCAGGTACATGCGTTTGTGTGTACATTTACATTCCTCAAATATGCATATTCAATATTGATATTTTCATTTACAATAATAACAAATGTAATGTTTATCAAATTAGAAAAGTATGTGTGAACGGATGTTCATGTTTATTAATAAATTGCTTAGCAATTGTAATTGATGACGTAGGATTCCTAATCCTAGATGACGTCACTTCCGCAATTGTGAAAGTAAGAACACATCATTACGATTGTAAAATAACACGCATTTCCTAAGCCTGCTGTCACCTTCTCACGATTCATGATTCAAACAGCCACAACACCACAACATCTATGTGAAAATGCATCGGAAGTATAGAGGGTCAAACCGGAAGACGTTGACGTAGCATTTGCATTTGTCGTAGCAAATTATTTCCTTATTGAAACCAAACCAATGTCGCTAAATTTTATCCATGGTTAAGAATATTTATCCCTGCAACCCAGGCGACTAGGGGGATCGTGTGGTCATGCTCGATGCTTTGGGTGATTGCATGTCTCATATGGATCGATGCTAATAATGTCAATCACTGGATTGTCTGAACCAGACTCAATGATTTACAGACGGCCGTCATATAGCTCGAATACGAATATTACTGTAGGTCTTCCAGCCCATTAGAAATGTTCGATGGCTTGCATTAACCATTTGGGGAATCGAACCCTTGTCTTCGGTGGCGATTCTAGCTAAGCTACCCCACCGCTCCTTAATGTGGACTTTGACAAGGTTTTCTTTGTCTTTATATAACTCAAAGTTTGATAAGGATCAAGTTTTGATGATACAAAAATATCATCCAACAAATAGAGATTGCAATATCCCGGCACACAAAGAGTGGGTAGCCCCTTTAGGACCTCAATGTCGTGACGAACGGACAGGCATGCTGTCATGGACTTGATGTGCACGAGGTGCCTGAAAACCTGTGTTTGGATGTTTTGTGACAGAATCGTTGCACATCGATATCATTATCAGAGAGCGGAACAACTTTTGCTGATGAGGATTGCAACAACTGAATGCACATATACACACCTCATTTGACGACTTAAGAATTAGACAGATGCGTTGGCATGCTTGAAACTGGGTCAGCACAACGTCCAATTGAAAACGTCTTAGGTGTCAGCCATTGTGTGATCAGAAGGGCATGGAATCGATACCACACGTTTGGATCAGGTGGCCGAGATCGTTAAACAACAGAGAGGGTCGACATCTTCCTCTTGATTTCAGCAAGACGTCTTCGTTTCGTGACTGCCACGCCTCTCAGAAATTACCTGCGGAACGCCAGTGGTTTTAACGTTTCTACGTTTTGAGTGGGATGAAGATCATGTCAATTGGTCAGACCTTTTACTGATGAATCGAGATTCTGTTTGAACTTCACAGATCGTCGTTTCCCAAGAGTGATGTAGACAAACAAAAATATTTCAGTATTTCAACGTCGCCGAAAATACCCGCTTTGGAGGGGACTCAATCATGATTGGGCGGTCGGGTAGCCTCGTGGTTAAAGCGTTCGCTCGTCACGCCGAAGACCCGGGTTCGATTCCCGACATGGGTACAATGTGTGAAGCTCATTTCTTGTGTCCCCGCCGTGATATTGCTGGAATATTGCTAAAAGCGGCATAAAACCATACTCACTCAATCATGATTTTGGGTGGGATCAGTACAGCTGGAGAGAGCCGATCTCCATGTCCTATAGCGGGAGCACGTGGACAGAGGTGCGCTACAGGGATGATATTATGATACTGTTAAAGACATCGTATGCTGGTGAGGTCGGTCCGGACTTCATACTCATGAACGATAACGCACGGCCTCGTCGTGCCAGGGTTGTTTATGCCTACCTTGAACAGGAGACCATTGTCTGCATGAGTAGCCAGCACGGTCACCAGACCTCAACCCTATCGAGGTGAGGTGGTGAAATGGGGTTTAACGTCGCGTCCAAGATTATTGCACTTATATAGCGACGTGCATGTACGTGTGTTTGTGTGGCTGCTTGTACTAGTCCGGACTGATGCCGAATTATAGTGCTAGCTCACTGAGATACCATGCCGCAGTTTAACATGAATACTCCACTCAGACACAGTATACTGACTCCGAGCCCACCAGTCCTTGTTTTAGACCCTTAATGCCGAGCGCCAGACATGGTAACAACAAGTACCATCTTTTAACGTCTTTTGATATGACGCGGTCGGGGATCGAACCCCGGACGCTCTACCACTAGACCATGGAGGCGGTCTTCAACCCCATCCAACTCATGTGGGACGAGCTGCAGACAGATCGTCCTCTCACGACGCCCTGTCCTTCCGGCAACTTTACAGGAACTCGGCAATGCTGAAGCGTGGAACCTTTTCTTGGCAACCATCCAGACACTTATTGAGTGCATGAGACGAAGGTGTCAGTCTGTGATCGCACCACGTTGATCACGTACGCGCTACTGAGAGTTATTTTTCACAATGAATGTATTTTCCGGATCTTTTGACGTTTCAGTTTTGTCGGTTTTATTGTGCTAGCCCACTGAGATAGCATGTTGCAGTTTAACATGAATACCCCACTCAGTCATATTATACTGGCTCCGAAACGACCAGTTCCCTCATTGCAGAGCGCCAGGCAATAAGTACAATCTTTCAACATATTTTGGTTTGAGGGGTCCGCCGAGCGAACCTACTTATACGACCATCGGTTCTACAGGTTCTACTACACCAGATGGACCAGTTGGGACAGTGCAGCCTTCAGTGCAGATCGAGAGATATCTGTAGGCTGTGATTGGAGGATATTCTGTAAGATTTTTATGTCTTTCAAATGTACATCCATCCAGTTATTAAAACTGACCATTTTCTATATTTTGTACTGCCTTTTTCAACATTATGACTTATGCTGAATGTGACCACAGCTATTTTCAAGTAGGTGACATTTGGTGCGAAACTGGGGGTGGTGTGTTTAGCTTCCGGTACTGGGAAAAGGAGCTGGCTAAGTTAGTCATTTTTAATTTTTTTATTGCTGCTCTAAGGCCAAACTGTGCACACACGTACAGGTAATAGCTGTTGAATGCTTGGTTATCTTAAAAAAAAATATAAAGTTATTATAGAAGTCTATGGGAAAACATTTGTTTGTGTGTAACCTTCAGGTGGACGCTCTATACTCTAGACTATGGAGGCGGTCTTATGCATATGCGACCCGTGAAGATCCGGGGTAGAATAGGTCTTCAGCAACCCAAGTTTGCTGTACAAGGCGACTATGCTTGTCGTAAGAGGCGACTAACGGGATCGGGTGGTCAGGTTCGCTGACTTTGTTGATGCATGTAAACGCACAGGTAGTATGTAGTTCATTGAACCTTACTACACACAAAAATGCGGTATATAAATTGGTAAATGTTATTGGAAAATGTTGGTGGCCTGATATTCGAGAAACGGTGCGTCAAAACGAAGCCATTGTCGATTTGCAATGTCTTAAACAGCATTGTTTTCAAACTTGTTAAAAAATGTCAAGGAGGAAAACAGTAAAGCAAAATGCACGTGCAAGTTATGGCATTCGTAACTTGTGGTAGTGGCTATAAAAAGGTAAGCATAAGCCAATAATTTGTCATTCAGTTGTCAACATTTTTCAAGTTCGAAAATGCCGAGACTCATCGCTGCCGATCGGAACATCGCCATACGACGTATCCAAAGAGGGGAGTCGCCGGCGTCTGTAGCACGCCACTTCAACGTCCACCACAGCACCATTTGCCGCCTTTGTGACCGATACACAGTTCAATTCCACTGAAGACCGTCCGAGAACCGGTGGACTAAGAGTTACCACCCGTGCACAGGATCGCTGCATTCGACTGTTCCACATGCGTCATCGCAAAGCCACAGCTACGGAAACTGCAGGACGCATCCCTGGTTCAAGGAGGATACCGGACCAGACTGTCAGGAACCATCCTTGCGAGGCTGGAATCCGACAGCGACGCTTGCGTTGGTGCCATACCTTACAGCCTTGGAATTTGAGAAACTGGAGACGAGTGTGGTTCAGCGATGAATCACGTTTTCTTCTTCACCGGCGAGATTGAAGACAACGTGTTTATCGTCGTCGAGTTTTGCCCCACAGTGTGTACGTGAATTCGACAATTTCAGTGCCGGTAGTGTCATGGTGTGGGGGCCTTATCCTACACCACGAGATCTGACTTGGTTGTGGTTCACGGAAATTTGACAGCAAATCGCTACATGAATCAAATTCTTCAACCTCACCTTCTTCCAATCATTGACCGCCAGAGGGAGCTGTTTTAACAGGACACAGCTCGTTTCACGGTAGACTACCTTCATAATGCCAACATCAATGCCTTGCCCTGGCCGTCGAGATCTCCAGATCTCAACCCAGTCGAACTCCTCTGGGATAAACTCGATCGACATGTACGTCAACGTCAGAACACGCCGCAGACACTCCCACAACTGACCAACGCGTTACAAGCAGAATGGCGCAGAATTCCGCTGGACAGAATTCGTACACTTATCCAGTCAGTGCCGAGGAGATGCGTTTCTTTTTGTTGTTGGAGAATAAACATATATATATATATATATATATATATATATATATATATATATATATATATATATATATATATATATATATAATAAGATAATAAAGTCCACGTTAGTCCATCATTTTTGTGTATATATATATATATATATATATATGTCGGAGCGGAATGATATACCCACCGCGTTCTAAATAAGGACGTCCGGAAACAAAACATTTGTCAACTCATATATATTAATATATATATACACATCTATATATACACATACCCAGATATAAATAGCTGTAGTGCTTGAAAATACTTGTCATGATGTCGTGACGCATCACAACATCCGTGAGGTGGTGCGTTACTTATTAATGAGTCGGTTGTTGACAGTATTTACTCATCCAGATGTTATGCGTTACAATCATACATGTCCTATGTTTGGTTTGACGCCGCTTTTCGAAATATTCCAGCTTATTTCATAACAACACTGTTGTGGGCAACACACAAATAGGGTAGACTCATTGTATTCATGTTGGGAATGGAACCGGACCAAATGACATGATAAAAAGCAAATCTATTGATTTTCAGTGATAAGATGTCTTAGAAACCCATCAAAAGTCGTGTATTGTGCGATCTGTTTTAATTTTTAAAAGTTAAAAATCAAAATATATTTTAGAAAATAAAAAAAACATGTAGATCTAGAAGTGTGCTTTGAGTGCTACCTAAGCACCAGAACAATCCATTTGTTGGAAATAATATCGTTAACGTATATTTTCAAATGAAAACCAAACATATAAAATTCATTTGCCCCTCAGTTTATCGAAACAATTAAATTGTCCTGAAACTTCTTGAAAAATAGAAGTATGCTTCAGACTGTTGGAAATAGAAATTGACCGAAAAAATTACATTGCTGCAAGGTGTTTTCTTTCTTTTTTAAATTCGGGCTTTTAGTTTAAAGAAGAAAATGTTTTTGTAGCTGTAGCTGAAATACTAATATTTCTATCCTAGATACAAAATCCAATAACTCGAAATCTAATTAAATTCACATTCCGCAATTTGTAGGTTACCTTATTATGTCTTTAGGCTACGAATATATATCCAAGACTTACCTACATGTACAAGGATTGGGATTCCAAGAGTGAGTGAGTATGGTTTTACGCCTCTTTTAGCAATATCCAGTAATTATATCACGGCGGGGGCACCAGAAATGGGCTTCATACATTGTATCCACGTTGGGAATCGAACCTGTGTCTTCGGCGTGACGAGCGAACACTTTAACCACTATGCTACCTGTCACGGAGCTGTGCTCCAATGGTCAGGGGTGTCATAAAATAAGAATAAAGTGATAAAGAAAACGTAGTTATAGGTTCACATGTTACTTTAATATCTTCTGATTATACTAACAGCTGACAGTTAAAAATAAATCCAATCTGCGCTCACGCAGATCACAAATTATTTTTATCAGAGAAAATATACGACCAGGTTTTAGCCAAATAACTGTACAGCTATAAAAAGGAAGGTAGTTAAAACAACACTTTGACAAGACATGGACCGGACCCGGTGTTTCGACTGCCAATTAAGTCGGCTGCGACCAATTAAAACCTGAGTCAATTAACTCCACACTCTTATCAGTGAATGACCTCGGCTCAGTAAACAAAGGGAAAAAACACACCAAGAGCCTATACCTAAAATAAGACACTTAGACAACAAAAATAGACGATTCCGTCTGAAAATCACCTAGTCTCAATCGACTAAAGTTCCTGTCACTTTGACTGAACAAGGAAATACTCAAGTTTCCAAATAGTTAGTTAATCACAGGAAGGTTGGTTATCAACGGATTACTAGAAAAAACCAGAGTATTGGAAACACTAGCTATATATATAGTTACTAAGCGATTAGTCAAACACGGGAAGGTTGGTTGGTTTTTGATGAAGCAAAAATTACCATAAATACATGAGGAATATCTGAATTCGGATATAAATTCCCCAAATATTTGCCAATAATAAATATAAAAAAACCATTTTGAATGCAAGAATATGGTATGAGAAACAACACACATCCAGCCATTACATGTAATTTCTTTGATAGTCATTTAGAAGTTGGGGTACTAAGTAAGGATAAGAATTTATGGATGAACAACTTCTTTATTACAATTAAGAGCGGCGTTTCGCTGTAGGTTCTAACACCGTTATCATCATTACTTGATAACGGTGTTAGAACCTACACCGAAACGTCGCTCTCAATTGTAATTAAGAAGTTGTTCATCCATAAATTCTTATCCTTACTCAGTCATTACGTGGTATGAGAGTGTCGTTAGATTACCAGAGAGAAACATAGTTGGGCAACGTATTCACCAAATGGTCACACACAGTACAATTACGGTCGCCGGAGTTTGCCGAACAGTGTCGGAAATATAGTCGGGGAACACAGAGGCACTAGACCATGACGTGGGTAAAATTGAACCACGGTGACACTACCCCAACATCCAGAAGTAGAATGAAAGGTAACGCATTGGTATTGGCTTGCCCTCATATCGTAAGGTCTTGGTGGTGCTGTTAAACGCCGTGCGCGTATTGACAGAAACAGATATGCCCGACTTGAGAGACTGAAGCTACACCTCACAACTGGACGAAAAACTGTGATGCAGTTTCTAGATGCAGTTGGACACTTGGTGAAATTACAGTACACGTAATTGTTATGTGACTGATGAATTGGTGTATCACACATGTACTTCATTAACTTATGTGACTGATGATGATGATGATGATGATGATGATGGTGGTGATGGTGATGGTGATGATGATGATGGTGGTGGTGGTGGTGGTGGTGATGATGATGATGATGATGATGATGATGATGATGATGATGGTGGTGGTGGTGGTGATGATGATGATGATGATGATGATGATGGTGGTGGTGGTGGTGGTGATGATGATGGTGGTGGTGGTGGTGATGATGATGATGATGATGATGATGATGGTGGTGGTGGTGATGGTGGTGGTGATGATGATGATGAATATATGATAAGGGTGTAGGCGATATGAGGTCAGGCCTTGCTATTATGTTTAATGCGTGGCAGTTAAATGTAGCTGGCTTCTTTGTCAAACGCGCGATTAAAATAGTCGATGTTTCGTGTTCTACATTTCCAAAAACTGATTTTCAGTCTTTATTCAGACATAATCTGTCAGGTAACACTGCATAAACAAAATCTTATGTTTCTAGGGCTCGTTTGTCTCAATAATGTGGAGGGCGGTAGAACTTTATTTTTGAAAATGTAAACATATATTTACAAAACAGCAGAACACGGCACGGTACGGCACGACACGGCACGTCCGGTGAACTATTTCTTGTGTGTCGGGGTCTGAGGACAAGTAATGACAAGACGTTGTTTTCAGAAAAAGATTACAACCGTCCTCAAAAAGAAAAGATTAAGGACTGAAATGTATTA
This sequence comes from Haliotis cracherodii, assembly GCF_022045235.1. NCBI lineage: Eukaryota > Metazoa > Mollusca > Gastropoda > Lepetellida > Haliotidae > Haliotis > Haliotis cracherodii. The sequence continues at coordinate 6,916,224 of NW_027266343.1, forward strand.
GTGAGTGAGTGAGTGAGTTGGGTTTAACGCCGTTTTAACAGTATTCCAGTTATATCACGGCGTGTCAGCTTAATGTGGGAGGAAAGCCCAAAGGGATGCAGGTCTAAGACGTTTACCACTTCGGTGAAACCCACAAGCACGGGTATGGTGCTGACAAACCTAGAAACATAATCGGGGCGAACCGGGATTCGAACCCACAATCTAGGTTTCTGGCGTGCCCAAGGAACGCAACTCTGCACAGCGAATCGCGGCGCCTTAGACGACTTGGCCACCCCATAGAAACTTTTAGGTAGTAAACACATACAGACATGTTGACTCGTAAACGCGTTGAGAAATGTGTCTAAATCACAAAAGGAATGCTATTTTACGTGTTTTACTTAAACACGTGAAACGGGCCAGTATCCCACAAACTTTATTATCTAAACATGTTTAGATTCCAAACATGTTGATGACAAATCCGATATTGAGTTTAATTTAAATGCGATCAATAAAGTTGCAAACGTTTTAGTATAAAACAATACATGTTCTACGATGCTCGGTATAATAATTATCACGATGTATCAATTAACTACATGTGCTCTCTGTAATGCACACATCGATTGAAATGTATGCTATCCACAGTAATGGGTGACTGACGGAGTTACACTAGTAATTTTGCATTTACGTCACGCTCATAAATATTTCATCTGGACTGCAAGAAGTGCATCTGCACTAACGGATATGTAGATGAAGGTATTGAAGATATGAAAAGTGAAATACAGAGCATTATGGCTTAATTTTGGGTTTATTTTGGTCTTTTTATACACTTATATTCCCAGAAAGTCCCTAAAAGAAAGAAAAAAGAAAAACAGTAAATAGGACGCCTTCATCTTAGGTTCCGAACTGACGCAGAGTTGCAAAGAAGGTGAAATTGTGACCCAAAAGCGGCATTCCACGAGTTACCTCCCTTCGAGGAAACACGGGTTTCCTGGTCTGACAGCTTCGAAATGAACAAAAGTAATACTGTAGCAGAGGCTGTGGTGCCTGTATTTAACTAGGTGAGGCAAAAAGGAGCTTAACGTCGCGTCCAAGATTATTGCACTTATATAGCGACGTGCATGTACGTGTGTGTTGTGCGCGCTCGCTTGTACTAGTCCGGACTGATGCCGAGCTATAGTGTCCGCCCACTGAGATACCATGCCGCAGTTTAACATGAAATGATGAATACCCCACTCAGACACAGTATACTGACTCTAAGCAGACCTGTCCTTGTTTTACCTCCTTAATGCCGAGCGCCAGGCAGGGTAACAACAAGTGCCATCTTTTAAAGTCTTTTGGTATGACGCGGCCGGGATCGAACCTCGGACCTTCCGCTCTCCGACCGGACGCTCTACCACTAGACCACAGAGGCGGTTCCTAAATTCAACTAGATGTAATCGTAATCATATACATCAAAATATGAATCGTCTGAAAAAAGACGAGTTAGTATTTTTTTTGGTGTTTTGTATCTGGTGTATACAACAGCATGAAAGAAAAATGAATGGTAGAGACGGACCAATTAGATCTTTCAAGATAACATTTAAAGCCTACAGTGTGAATGATGTACGTCAAATTGTAATATACTTGCTTTATTTACTTGTTCTATTGGCGTCTTGTAAAAAAAAGTGTATAACAGTAAATAAGTTTCGCCGAGTGTTAGCTTAGTTCCGTTGCAATTCCCATACATTATACATACATTATACATACATTATATATACATTATACAAACATTATACATACATTATACATACATTATACATACATTATACATACATTATACATACATCATACATACATCATACATCATACATACATTATACATACATTAAACATACATTACACATACATTATACATACATTATACATCCATTATACACTATACATTACACATACATTATACATACATTATACACAGAAACAGGTCGATATGTAAAAAAAAGGTCATGTAAAATATGTAATTCTGGATATATGGAAAATGAGTTTTAATTTTTGCTTGTTTGTCGGAGGCTTAAGCAGATCTGCGTTACCTTTATCTTCGTAAGAAATACTATGCACACCCCACGTTACAGAAATAAGCATTCTAATAATGACCACATTAAATTTTCTGTTTTGCTTCTTGATACAATTAAAAGGTGAGAAGTGGGCACTTGACTCCTTGTTCTATTGACCCATATCCCGTCATTATTTTCACTGACCGATAGACAAGTTTGTCAGAAAATGTATTTTTAGATTCTATACATAAACCTAAGGCCCTTGTCACATAATTTAACGTGTTTAGAGGCCTAAACATGTCATGAACATAAACATGTTCAGATTTGAAAAATGCTAAACACATTTACGACTTAAAAATGTTTAGACGTTTGGTTATGCTACCCTACTTAAATTTATCACAAGTCTACCACAGATTATCATTACTAAATTACTTATTACTTTACAAAGATTTTGAGCTTGGCGAAAAAGAATTAAAAAAATTAAAATTTTAATGAAGATAATTATAACCCTGTCAAACCCTTATACAATCACGAAGAAATATAGACTGTAAAAAACCCAACTGAAACCTACGTGTTAAATAAAATTTATCATGTGACAGCAATTAACTGTTTTTTTAGAAAGACAATGCGGTGTTTCGAGATCCGAAGTATTATCGGTGTACATGCGATTATTTCCCTCGCTGCATCCTTAAACCAATCGGGGGCACGGGTTGTCCAGTCGTCCAAGGCGCCGCGATTCGCTGTGCAGAGTTGCGTCCCTTGGGCACGCCAGAAACCTATGATTGTGGGTTCGAATCTCGGTTCGCCCCGATTATGTTTCTAGGTTTGTCAGCACCATACCCGTGCTCGTGGGTTTCACCGAAGTGGTAAACGTCTTAGACCTGCGTCACTTCGGGCTTTCCTCCCACATTAAGCTGACACGCCGCGATATAACTGGAATACTGTTAAAAGCGGCGTTAAACCCAACTCACTCACTTAAACCAATCAGAGATCTCCTATCACTAAGTAATGGCTATTTATCCAATGTTACTTGAAAGCATGGCTCTCATTGGTCACCAAACTCTCGATGAGAATGCTTCGTGTGACAGGTTCTATATTTTGTACATGTAAATAATTCGTGCAAAAAATTACAAAAGTCGCAATGTAGGGGAGGACAAGCGTAGTTTTAGGCTAAAATTGTAACGTTTTCATCTCCGTAAATTGATATTGTAATGTTTTGTAATTGTTCGATGTATTTTGTCCTAATTTCTATCATTACTTTGTGGGTCATGAAAGGTCAACTCATATACTACACGTGGGTGTAGGCTTATCACGTGACCAGACTTTTCTCTTGTTTGTTAACTAATATGGTACACTTATTCTGAAATTTTGTACACTTATTCTGAAATAAGAGACCCGTGAAGATCCGGGGTAGAATAGGTCTTCAGTAACCCATACTTGCTGTAAAAGACGACTTTGCTTGTGGTAAGAGTCGACTAACGGGATCGGGTGGTCAGGCTCGCTGACTTGGTTGATGCATGTCATCGATACCAATTGTGTAGACTGAGTGCAGCGTTAAACAACAAACAAATCATATACTACACAATGTATATATCAAAAGTAAAATAGTCTAACATGGGATGTTGCTCATAGTATCAATCATTTGATTGTCTGGACATGCCGCTGTAATTTAGATACAGATGTACGCCGTTAAAATAAACAAACACTCGTTGAAAACAAAATGAATATATATGCGTCGTGATATGTTTATTTTGCAGGTAAAAATAAAATACATATATCGTGTAATATATAGATATGGATGTCAACAGACTATATAATGTTCAACTTAATAAGAGGAATAAAAAGTAGTCCTCTCAAGACATCACCAATAAATATCAACAATGCAAAAAGCACACGGCAATGTTTAGCTGTAACAACAACGTCATGATGGCAAAACGTCTTCATGATAGGACTGTATATAAGTAAAAAATCGACATGATCTCAACATATCACCGTACATATTGATGGAATTCTGGAATCATTGTCAGGACAGCACCATTTGTAATAATAACATATTATGGACATAAATGGAAGATGTTATTGACACAAACTGTCAGCACCTTTTAACGACTCATCCGCATACATGAACATCAACATGATACTTAAGGTTATGTGTTGCAAGCTTGGACGTCCATATAGTTCATACCCCAATGATTGCGTAGATCGATGCTCATGATATCAATCACTGGATTGTCTGGTCTAGACCCGATTACTTACAGACCGCCGTCATATAGCTGGAATATTGCTGGAATAGTGCGGCGTTAAACAACAAACAAACAAAAAAACATGCTCCAATGAGCTCATACAAAGTGAAAGTCAATTCTTAAGTTACGAAATAGTTGTTGAAACAAAATAATGTGTACTTACAACAAAAACAACAAATATCAATGAAGAAAGAGAATGGAGAACACATATCACAAACAGACACAAGCATCATTAAATATATAAAAAAAAGAAACTATACTAAATTTAAATTTCTAACATGACGGATGTTTTCACAGTGTTTTCAAACATTTACACGTATTTCAAGTTTTAGCAGGAGAGGAAAGCCAAACACTGATTTTTTCGGATCGGATCCGGATCCGAATTTGATCATTATTTTAGTGGGATCACAAACAGATCCAAGGCCAAACTGTATTTGGTTAGGGACCTAATTACTGAACAAATTAAACACTATGTCAAAACTTAAAACACTTTAAACAAACTTCTCTCATATATTTCTGCATTGTTTTTGTTTTCAAGAACATGTCTTAATACACGTACCCAAGACAATGTTTCATATCAGTATTTCAGTCATTGCCTAATATTTGGAAATTATCATCAAAATGCTTGAAACTCATGTACGGGTTTTATATTTTCACACAATTTTCGAATATTAAGTTCAGCGGGTCTGTTTACCAAATAAATGTATGACCTGAGAACAAATGTAACGCGCGTTCGTTTATTAAAATTTGAGTGACAAAATCAACACGGGTTCACCAAGGCCGTCCATGGTTTTGAAATGGAACGAAAGTTCTTTTGTGTTATCTTTGCATTTTCGTCATCAGCATGTAAGACATTTATCATTGTGAGGTATCACGTGTTTCAAACAACCATATCAATACATACACTCTAATCAGGACTTATAAACAAAGAACATACAAATAAACACATTCTGCCTCTACAATCAATAATACACAGAAACATACCACACGCATGTTATCGATGAAAGTAAACACATCTGTTCCGTAAAATATTAATAAATAATATAAAAAATAAATATGTCCTCATTGAAAATACACTCATGCTTACTGATAACCGTTTTTCATGATCGCGTGACTTTCTTTTACTCTTGTCAACAGATGTACGACGTCTTTGGTAATGATGTAATCTCGTTGGCTTCTGACACTATCGGACGTGATCTCGCGAATAGCATTCGGCATTACCTCTCGTGTGACGTAACTTCCGATGCTTTGATTGTGGTTGCTAAGGATGCTCTCCATACTACAAAGCATGGCCAGTATTTTCTCCATGACAGGTTCGAGGGTCGCTTTGAGCGTGCTGTTGAAATCGCTGCTATCGTCAGCAAGAACAGCCTCAAAAAACACGTAAGCGATGGAGAGGTTCTCGTAATCCTTCTTCAGAACAGCGGTTGTCTGCAATATGAAAAATATAATTACGTTTAAGTATATTGTGGGTCTGCAAAATATGTAATAAATGTTATCTTATTTTAAGGGTGCAAAGAACAATGTATTTGGAAGACAGAATGTTTTTTTAAGAACCTCAGAGAGGGACTATTAGAATCAGAAAAAACATCAGAATACAAACAAAAAAATACAATATAATCAAACACAACACAATAATTATATAAAATACAGGGCAGGAGGCCCAGTGGAAGGAATTTTATAGTGTGTGTGGTGGGGTTGGGGAGTTGGGGGTTAGAGAGAAGAAATATATTTGTATAATAAATGCAAAGCAAAACTCACATGGGCCTCAATATGAAAATACAATACACCATACTGTATCTATAGTAAGTGAGTGAGTATGGTTTTACGCCGCTTTTAGCAATATTCCAGCAATATCACGGCGGGGGACCCCAGAAAAAGGCTTCACACATTGTACCCATGTGGGGAATCGAACCCGGATCTTCAGCGTGACGAGCGAACGCTTTAACCACTAGGCTACTCCACCGCCCCGTATCTGTAGCAAGAAGAAGCTAGCCAGTCGTAAGAGTGGACTAACGGAACCGGGTGGTCAGGCTCGCTAACTTGGTTGATGCATGTCATCGTATCCCAAAGATCGATGCTCATGATGTCAATCACTTGGTTGTCCGGTCCATACTCGATTATTTACATACCGCCGTCATATTGCTGGAGTATTGCTGAGTGTGGCGTTAAACAACAAATTAAGCAAATATGAAAGGTTTGCGTGTCATCCTTATGTTGTTTAACTTCGCCTTCATGTATTACGTTAGAGCTGGGTGTGTTTGGGGGCGTTCGATTCGATGTGTACAAATACGACCACGACAGTTCGAAAATTTAAACAATACGGATTAACGAACAAGGGACTTGGGGTGAACATGTTTGCACGATATTTTTTGCAAGTTGGATTTCCCGTTCAGTTTAACAATTTGTTGACTTACTGAGTTTTTATCCGTCCAGAATATGACGTCATCCGGGGCAGGAAAGTTGACGTGGGTTGACCCCTCGAGAATCAGGGCAAGGGTCACGCTAGAATCCAGTCGATGGATTGTCTGAGGAGAGAGAAAAGGAAAGGAATAAATTCAATGTTTCAATGTTTACCACGTTACTGTTTAAAGCTGTTTTCGACACATTGCCACTGATGGACGCAGGAAGATAAAGCTTAAGATGACGGTTGACCCCGATGAATATTCATGATTGGCATAGCCCATTACATTCCAGGGGTGATGGGTATAGATTACAACAAACGAGCTCCAATATCACAGCAACCAGCGAGGCAATAAATACGGTAGGATATCCTGGCGGAAAATTATGATATTTTCAGCGATTCTCTTGTGGGAGCGACATGCCCAGAAGCTGCGCGAGCTGTCACGTGGCCACATGTAGTTAGTGAACTCCGTGTATATTTCAACCAACTTGCATTCTTCAGTGAGCTCTGCCACACACGTGTTACGCCTACGACTTGTAATGACGGCATGGTGGGTAGTTTAGGGAACGAGGTTGAACGGGCGACTAACGGGATCGGATGGTCAGGCTCGCTGACTCGGTTGATGCATGCCATCGATCCCGATTGCGTAGATCAGTGCTCATGATGTCAAACACTGGATTGTCTGGTCCATACACGATTATTTACAGACCGCACTCATATAGCTGGAATATTGCGGCGTTAAACAACAAAAAAACAAACAAAACAACCTAAATACATGAAGATGTATACACAGATATACATACTGCAGTTTCCCGGAGTGAGATAGCGCCTAGGTGGGCTTCTCTGGTCTGAATGTACAGTTCAGCCGTTAGGTCGTTGTTTGACGGTCCACTCGTAGGGGTATCGAAAAAACCTCCCCATGAAATAACAGAAGCTGGGGGTCCGCAGGGCGATGACCAAGCTCCAGACACGGGGTTCCCCAGGATGTTCTCGATGAAGGGCGCAAAGACGAGTACGCAGATTCCTAAAAAAATATAAAATGTTGATATCAGTCAAAACGTCATAAGAGGTCCTCATCAACGTATGCTTGTCGTACGAGCCGATTAAATGGATCGTGGGGCCGGACTCGATAGTCGGGTGCCTAGTGGTTAAAGCGTTCGCTCGTCACGCTGAAGACCCGGGTTCAATTCCTGACATGGGTACAATGTGTAAAGCATATTTTTGGTATCCCCCGCCGTGATATTGCTGGAATATTGCTAAAAATGGCGTAAAACCATACTCACTCACTCACACACTCACTCCATAGTTGCCTGTCCTGGACATGAAATTGAAGTTAATTAATTACAATAGGAAATGAACACCTCTTTATTATTTCTGTGTGTCTGTGTCGGCATATGACAAATGCGTAATGAATCAAGTCAGTGTGGGCAACGGACCACATTTAACAATGTATCTTCTTATTACCATTGCAAACAAACAGGTCCTAATATTAACATGAATCAATTAACGTTTTACTTCATGAAGTAAGCAGCATTTAGAAACAAACACGTTAACCTATGAACAAGCACTTCTTGACGCAAAATCAGGACTGTTCAAGTAAGCTTTAAGACAAAGCCGTGTCGTCTATGAAACAGCTGTTAATAGGATTGCTGCGTGTACTGAAATGCCGTAACACGATTTGTCGCTACAGTAAAATTTCGGGTGTCAAATGACACATTTGTCAGCCTCCGGCTTGACAGAAGAACGTTTACTGTGTATGTCAGATATCGACTTTTCTTGGAAATGAAATGCTGTTATAACATGTTGCACAGCGTGCACAGCGTGCACGGCGCACTTTTGTCATTCAATACCAAACGGTTCAAAAGTGCATATGGACAGGTATTAATATTTATGATTTGAAAATGAAAAATACCCTCAACGTGAAACGATGATGTTTATATTTATGGTCAATAAATACAATAATACACAAACTGCATGACATTCAGCAGTTTTTATCGTCCGTATATAATTATTGATTTATGTCTACATCAACTAAACAGCTGTCACACAAATTGACATGCTTCACCGGTCAACGCTGATGTTGAGCAAACGGTGTTTTGCTTTCTATATATATAGATATATACATACCTGTCTTCATAATTGACATAGCTTCGGATATCCTTGTTGATGGCGTTAATTAAGTTGTAGCGCTCGCTGTAGTTTTGAGTTTGGAATGATTCCATCTCTGCCATCTTATATACAGCTTCTGTGAAGGAAAATCCGGTCGGAGAACCGAAATATCCGTCAAAATTTCCCACCCGGTCCATCATGAGCTTCTGTGTGGTTTCCATCACCATCTTGGCGTTTCAACGCAAAACGAGGCTGTCAGTAACACCATCAGCCAATGGTTTACTTTCTCTGACGTCATTGCCCATATACGTAGTCATGGGCATGATATCGTTGTGGGCATTTCAACAGGTACTGCTGTGGAATTCTCACTTTGCAAACTGTCGAATATCCGTGATTGGATGCTACACATTTCGTGGGAAGGCAGAATTCTGGTGTTTAATTTACATGTTGGGAATACATCACTAATTACCTTTTAATGATACGTATTTGCCGATGCGCTACCTACGGCTAATCTTACTTGTAGTAGCAAGTGTCAATACCGGAGGCTTGGATTATTTGAAATCTGATATTATACGCTCTTTGATCCAGAGGCTCTTAAACGGATGGGATGGTTAATATGCTCAGGTTGGAATTTCGAATTGAAACTTTTCAGAAAATATCAATCTTTTAATATAAACTGCCGGGCTAAAGAAAATATACACCCATGTTTGATGGTGGCTTAATGAAACAAACAGGTAATGGTTATTCGGTTGTGAGGTACAAGTTGATACGGGGATCATAGACTGTGTTTTGGACCATAACTTTGTGGCTACTGTTGTCAACCTAGTAAAGTTTAGACAACGTTTGAAATGTTTTTGTCAAATCCAATTTTCAAGTGTATAATTTTCTTTGCCTGGCAGTTTACTTGGGTTCAGATTGTTCCTGTCATGTCATTTTAATAATGTTCCTAATATGTTCCTAAGGGTAGTTTACACGTTACTGGACTTTTCTGTCATGGACATTCTTCTTAAAAGAACTGTGCGGTCGGGTAGCCTAGTGGTTAAAGCATTCGCTCGTCACTCACTCACTCTCTCTTGTTTGTCAGCACGATACCCGTGCTCGTGGGTTTCACCAAAGTGTATGCATCAATTCGGACTCTCCTTCCACATAAAGCTGACACGCCGATGTAAAGGGACCACTGTTCATAGTAACATTGAACCGTACTCACCACCCACTGACATACGGTGATATAACTGTCCCAGTTACAAACTGTCGGAATGGCGTTAAACCAAATTCACCGTTTCACTTAATGAAGTCTTTTTCTTCACGACTTTCTGTATAACCATGTTGCTTTAAGCAGGACATTAAAATTATGTGGGGTTGACTGTCATTCAAAGTGTCTGTTGTTTTACAAAATATTCCAGGTGTGCGGTTCGCCCGATTATGTTTCTAGGTTTGTCAGCACCATACCCGTGCTCGTGGATGTCACCGAAGTGGTAAACGTCTGAGACCTGCATCGCTTCGGGCTTTCCTCCGACATTAAGCTGACACGCCGTGATATAACTGGAATACTGTTAAAAAGCGGCGTTAAACCTAACTCACTCACTCACTCCAGGTGTGCTTGTCGTAAGAGGAGACTAAACACATCAGGTGGCCAGGCTTGGTTGATGCATGTCATCGTATCCCAATTGCGTGGATCAATGACGATGATAATCACTGGATTGTCTGGTTCCGACTCTATTATGTACAGACCGCCGACATATGTCTGGAATATTGCTGAGCGTGGCATTAAACGTTTAACAGGCAACAAGTAACACATATTCGGTAGCAGGTACATCAGCGTTTGGATTCCGGGGTAGAATAGGTCTTCAGCAACCCATGCTTGCCGTAAAGGCAACTATGCTTGTCGTAAAAGGCGACTAACGGGATCGGGTGGTCAGGCTCGCTAACTTGGTTGATGCATGTCATCGATCCCAACTGCGTGGATCGATGCTCATGATATCAATCATCAATTGTCTGGTCCAGACTCGATTATTTACAGACCGCCGTCATATAGCTGGAATATTGCTGAGTGCGGCGTTAAACAACAAACCAACCATCAGCGTTTGCATAGTTGAGCCCCCTAAAGTGTCATGACATGTACCGTGAAATCCCGTTAATCCAGACCGTTCCCAATGAATTCGTACGGATTAACACATGTCTGGATATCCGAGTCTGGGCTAGTGAGTGAGTGAGAATGGTTTTACCCAGCTTTTAACAATATTACAGCAAAATCACCACGGGTGACACCAGAAATGGGCTTCATACATTGTGCCCATAAGGGTCTTGGGCGAGACGAGCAAAGCTTTAGTCACTTGGCTGACCCATCGCCCCACTGTGCTATTAATATCCTTTGTATACATATAAAAGTCCTCAATAAACAAGGACCTCCTCCGTGGTCTAGTGGTAGAGCTTCTGTCCGGAGAGAGGAAGATTCGATCCCCGGTCGCGTCATACCAAAATACGTTATAAGATGGTAGGCCTAATGTTGTTACCCTGTCTGGCGCTCGGCATTAAGGGGCTAAAACACGGACTGTTCGGCTCAGAGTCAGTTTACTGTGTCTGAGTGTGGCATCACAGTGGGCGAGCACTATAAAATCGGCATTAGTCCGAACCTGTACCAGCAGCCACACACACACACACACACACACACACACACACACACACACACATATGTATGTATTTCTGATATGATGATTGTATAATTATACAGCTCGTCTTTGAACTTGTATTTTATCTCTCTCTCTCTAATAATAATAATAATAATAATAATAATAATAATAATAATAATAATAATTAAAAAAAAAAAAAAAAAAATAATGAACGCGACGTTAAACCCATTTTCACCACTCCTCAATGAACAGGGTCCTGACTAACGAGGTTTTGCTGTAATGACAATGTGAGATATCATGTAAACATCCCCGTACGCGTACGCGCTGATCGTCCCAGAGATGACGTTTGTCACACCTTTCTTCGTGTCTGTTTCATCCCCTCTCGCCCATTTCCGCCACCTACGAGAGTCACAGGTCGGCACGAGTGGTTACGAATGAAGAGGGGTCTTGCTTCTTCGCCTCATGGGGAATGTCGCCTGGCGTCATATGCGTCAACACACGCGTCATGAATGACTTGCCACTACGTTGGTGTTACTACAATCACGCACTGCATGCCCAAACTGAATGTCATATGCGTTCTATTCCCCGAGGTAGCCGCCCCCAATGTTACAACTATGGCGACATGCTTAAAACGTTATAGGCTTAAACGAAGCCGTAATAATTAATAATTTGTTCGTCTGAATATTTGGAAAGTGAAGAGGAAATTTATGTTATCTTTTAGAATTTTGATAATACTTTTATGTTTCTTGTCCCAAGATGTATTCCACGACGTCTTTCCCGAAAAAAAGACATTTAGAGTTTTTAACTTAGATTATGATTTAAGAACTTTTTGTGAGAATCCACATGGCAAAACCGTTGTGGCTCGAATGGAATACACATTCATTGACAACTATAAAGAAAGCATACACTCATGTTTGGCTTAAAATTAAAGAAACAAGAAATGGGTATTCGATAGCGATGTAATCGATATAGGTATCATCGGCGATATTGCATGCATCATATCAATGAGTATCTCACAACAGGTGATGTTCACATGACGTCTCAAGGAGTAGTGGTCGCAATTTCCCATTACACAATAATGACAGGGTGTGAATTTTTCAAGTGAATGCTTTTTTTGCCCGGGTGTTTAGATGGACAAAGGATCCGTGAAGATCCGGGTTAGAATTGGTCTCCAGCAACCCATGCTTGTTGTAAGGTGAGGTGAAATGAGGTTTAACGTCGCGTCCACGTTGCACTTATATAGCGACGTGCATGTACGTTGGTGTCTTTGTGTGGCTGCTTGAACTAGTCCGGACTGATGTCGATTTATAGTGCTAGCACACTGAGATACCATGCGCAGTTTAACATGAATACCCAGCTCAGTATACTGACTCCGAGCCGACCAGTCCTTGTTTTAGCACCTTAATGTCGAGCCCCAGACAGGGTAACAACAAGTACCATCTTTTAACGTCTTTTTGTATGACGCTGCCGGGGATCGAACCCCGGACCTTCTGCTCTCCGGGCGGGCGCTCTACCACTAGACCACTGAGGCGGTCGTTTGTCGTAAGAGGGGATCCAGTGGGGTCAGGCTCGCTGGTTGATGCATGCTTGACTTGCATCGAATCCTGTTGCCTTTGATCGATGTTCATGATGTCAATCACTGTAGCATTGGATGTGATCCAGATTGGATTATTTACAGACTGCGGTCATATAGCTGGAATATTATATTGATGAGTGAGGCGTTAAACAACAAACAAACAAAATATAGACAAAGGCGGCGATTTCGAGAAACAAATATCAAATTGGTTTCTGCCTATGAATCAGAGTGCTAGTAATATGCTAATTCCCCAGGCTGCACATTCTGAGCGAGTGAGTGGGATTTTACACCTGAGCCAGATGCGACAGATAGCTTGTGGGTGGGCGATCTCAAACCGGGTGCGATGATAGGCAATCATCCAAGTTACACCTTGAAACAAGCCAAAGGGAAAGTGGGGATGACACGATGGCTAGTCAAAACAAATATCGGGTTCGATTCTGAACATTGGTAGGCTGTGTGAAGCTCATTTCTCGTGTTGCTCCTCGTGTAAATGCTGCAAAGTATCCTATGTGACAGAAGTTGTGAAAAGCATCGGAAGTGGTTGGGATTTTTGTAGACGGAGATTGTCCGAAAGTAGCTAATGTGACGAAAGTAAGTGAGTGAGTTGGGTTTAACGCCGCTTTTAACAGTATTCCAGTTATATCACGGCGTGTCAGCTTAATGTGGGAAAAAAGTCTGAAGTGATTCAGGTCTTAGACGTTGACCACTTTGGTGAAACCCACGACCACGGGTATGATGCCGACAGACCCAGAAATATAATCGCGTCGAACTGGGATTAAGGACGTGTAAAATATTGTGTTCGATAACGACATGTAAAGCTCGCACCCTAGTGTATCAACGTTACAATCATCATCATCATCATCATCATCATCATCATCATCATCATCATTATTATTGTTGTTGTTGTTGTTTTGTTTTCTTACTCTTTCATATGCATACTGCTTGCTCGTCGTAACATAAAGATCAGTTGTGGAGAGATATTGTAATCCCAGAACCATGAAAACAATTATAACGAAACAGATACGTAGTATAATCGCATCCGTCGGGCGATCGAAGACAATTTTAAAATCCCTGGTGGCACATACCGGCAAACAAAGAGTCGACTGGAATATTATGTTTTCGTTCTAAACGCGAGCTCAAATGATATATCCACCTGTGAGTTGATGACTGAGTCTAACTTGTAACTGTGTTGGATTTTCATGCGGCATTTTAACACGCAATAACAGCATAACCCATACCGACATTTTAGAAACAAAATACTTTTATTAATCCATTAAATTAATGAAACATTCAGCAACGGTTGCCGTGACAACGATATGGCGCAACAGTCATACTCCTAGCATCCTCTTCCCAGGGATATCTTTTCAGATTGAGCACTGATATTTCATGGTTTCCTGTAAAACTGGACCGCCTCCGTGGTCTAATGGTAGAGTGTCCGCCCGGAGAGCGGAAGGTCCGATCCCCAGCAGCGTCATACAAAAAGATGTTAAAAGATGGTACTTGTTGTTACCCTGTCTGGAGCTCGGCACGACACCAGTTTGCAGGGACTAGATGAATAGTGTTTTTAAATATTTAACTTAAATACCCACATGTGTAAAAACTAGTGGGTAACAGAAATTTTAATACGCAGATAGAATCACTGATACCCAATGATTTTAAAATGCATGGGTAAAATACCCACAACACCAAAAGCTTATCTGGAGCTCTGATCATCTGATTCGATTAGGACCGCCTCCGTGGTCTAATGGTAGAGCGTCCGCCCGGAGAGCGGAAGGTCCGATCCCCAGCCGCGTCATACCAAAAGACGTTAAAAGATGGTACTTGTTGTTACCCTGTCTGGCGCTCGGCATTAAGGGGCTAAAACACGGACTGGTCTGCTCAGAATACTGTGTCTGAGTGGGGTATTCATGTTAAATTGCGGCATGGTATCTCAGTGGGCTAGCACTATCAATCGGCATCAGTCCGTACTAGTACAAGCAGCCACACAAACACACACACGTACATGCACGTCGCTATATAAGTGCAATAATTTTGGACGCGACGTTAAACCCCATTTCACCTCACCTCACCTCCTTTAAAACTTTGTTTTTTTTATTAATCATAAACTATATGATGTTGTATACACAGCTTTGTATGTAACAACATCGGAAAAAATACCAAGGGGATATAATGTTTAACTTGATTACTTTGGGGCTAACGGTAAATCTTGATGATTTATGGTTATAAAGTACAGAGTGAACTACGTTTATGACGAACACGCTTATAACGAACTGACGGATTTAACAAACTTTGTTTTGGTCCCGGTCATTTGTTGTATATATGCTGTATATATGCGTATAACAAACTACGGTTATAACTAAAATTTGTGGTCCCTTTGAGTTTGTTATAACCGTAGTTACGTAGAAAAGGCTTGACCTATTTAAAGGGGTTTCCGTAGCAAAAAGGAAACCTCTTTTTAACCAATCAGAATCAAGCATTCATCAATGTCATGGTAGAATGTATATTATTGACTTCATCTACGGAGGCTGAGTTCGGCCGTCCTCGTCACTTACCGTATGTTATGTTATCAACGGTCCCCTCTCTCGATTACATTCTCGTTTTTACATTAATTATACGCTGGATAATCGAGGCGGTTAATAATCCAGCGAACCTCCAGAGTTTATGTTATGGACTGGGCGCATTCTTAGCGCAAGCGTCCGCAGCTAAAAATATAGCCAACTTCTTGAATTACTTGTCAAATGAGGTGTTTTTCTAAACAGTTACTTTTGTCGTGTAATTAGGAAATAAACCTACAATGTTTTGAAATTAGAGGTAGTATAAAGGATTTATACTAGCTCTAAATTTAATAAAAACGAGCGCGATAAATAGCGTGACGTAACTAACCTGTCAGAATAAAGTCTTCACTCAAGTCATGAAAAAATATATATCAAAGGAGATTTCTTATACGTTCTGTCAGTCCAAAACACATTCTGATTGGTCTGTGGTGTTTTCATTCATACTTTCTTGTGACCCGTGAAGATCCGGGGTAGAATAAGTCTTCAGCAACCCATGCTTGCCGTAAAAGGCGACTATGCTTGTCGTAAGAGGCGACTAACGTCATATAGCTGGAATATTACTGAGTGAAAACAAACAAACAAAACATACCTCCTTGAAAAGAACCAGTAATGGTCACGGAAAGAGGTGCCGATAGTTAACAAGAGGGACCATGTTCCCCGATCTGTCTATGTCCAGTCGTTGCAATTCAGTAGTGACGTGTGGGACTGACACAATCACTTATCATTAGGGTGGGGCGGTTGGGTAGGGTAGCCTACTGGTTAAAGCGTTCGCTCGTCACGCCGAAGACCCAGGTTCGATTCCCGACATGGGTACAATATGTGAAGCCCATTTCTGGTGTCCCCCGCCGTGATATTGCTGGAATATTGCTAAAAGCGACGTAAAACCATACTCACTCACTCACTCTTCATGAAATGACAAAGGGAATTGTCATAGTGTTTGTTTGTTATTTAACGCCGCATTCAGCAATATCCCAGCTATCTAACGGAGGTCTATAAATATCGAGTATGGACCAGACAATCCAGTGATCGACATATGGACCATCGATCTACGCAATTGGGATACGATACCATGCATCAACCAAATCAGCAAGTCTTAACGCCCGATTCCGTTAGTTACCGTCAAAGTTGCATTAAATCAAACATCACTCAGTCATAGAGGAAACTATGGCAAAGTATTGAAGTGCAGTGGTATAAAACGACAACAATTGCTCACACTTCACAAAAATGAATCGGAAACAGTTCGTGTCAATCTTGACAGAAACAAATGACGCTCAACATAAGCTGTGACAAGTGTCTTCTCTAGACTTGTTCGAAGAGCGCCCGCGGAGCTTTCCGTGTGAGGCTGTGATCTATAAATAGCTTAAACTGAAAGTCAGCACGATCCATTTCCGTTGTGAAACTCCCTTTCTTCGCAGCTTTTATTGAGGACCAGCCCTGACGACTTATGAGTCAACCAATGAGAAACTAGCAACCTTTCATCAGTATCGGAAAGGCCAATCAACAAAGGAAGTGATAGTTTCATACGTACAATAATTAGTTTACGATGTCAAATACCTACTATATATATATCTACCTAACAAACATTCTTCCTATTTTTTACACAATTATGAGTAATGTGTTAACTGCAAAAAAATATATTTCAAAATAATTCTATGACATTTATTTGCAAATTAATCTGACCGTTGAAATTATAGTTTTACTTTATCTTTCGTCATAAATTCAAGGTTTTAACATCATTGTTGTTATAGTGTATTTCGAATAGTCCAATCATTGATGGTACAATCATTATATCTTGTGTATTCCCTTTCGTTTCATGGAATCGCCGTTTTCCCCAAAAGAAGATTTTTTTATGACAATATCCTTTTCGGATAACCAATTTAATTTGGATATATAAGATAGCTACGCGATATATAAAAAAAGAAGCGTGTTTTTTTTTACGATAAAACGATTTAACCCCCTGTTCATAAAATGGACTTGTGGGATATTGTCGAGGTCTGATTCTTTTCAGAGAGGAATATTTTAATGCGGGTATATTTCTTTGAAGCTTGCACATTTTATAAACATCCTTATAGAGTCTGTACATAATACTGATATCTCATATAAGAAATAAACAACTCCCACTCGTCGTTTATTTCTTTAATTGAGAATTTCATCCTCGTGCATTTTGATATCAAATATATCAAAAGAGTGATGACATTTGATTCTAACGTCCGAGCGATAACTCATGTTAATTTTGTATGATAATACTGAATATCAACTTGCCGATTTTTTAAAAAAAAGGCTTGGTAAATGGTCGTGGAAATAGAACGCGTCGGTGATACTAATTATTATCATTAAAAAAATCATCAATTACTTTTTTTAGGAGATCAAATGATAACTTAGATGTGATCCAATTCCAAGTTATGTAATAAACCGTATAATAATTAAGCTTTTGTAAACTACCAGTTTAAAGAAAATTTGTTTGTTTGTTGTTTAACGTCGCACTCAGCAATATTACAGCTATATGACGGCGGTCTCTAAATAATCGAGTCTTGACCAGACAATCCAGTGATTGACATCACCGCTATTGAGATACGATGACATGCATCAACCAAGTCAGCGAGCCTGACCACCCGATCCCGTTAGTTGCCTTTTACGACAAGCATAGTCGCCTTTTACGGCAAGCATGGGTTGCTGAAGACCTATTCTACCCCGGATCTTCACGGGTCAAAAGAAAGTACACACCTATGTTTGATGGTAACCAGTAACAAACAAGTGATGTTTATTCCATGATGATACGGATATCCTAGTTGCGTTAAGACCTTAAGTATGTATTGTTTCTGTGACTGTTTTCAGACTAGTACCGTTTTGATATTAACATTTGTACATTATGGGGTAAAATTTTCACGTGTATAATTTCTTTTGCCCCGACTCCGTTAATCATCAAACTGTATATTTTACGAAATATACCTTACTATCGATATTGGTATAATCGAGTCATCCAGATGCACGAGTTTGTACACTGTACATTTGCACACAGTTGTGTTACGAAAGATCGGATGTGTTCCGTCCGCCGTATAAATTCTTTCACACACCGATCTACATATGACAAAATACCCACTTCCATATTCACTGAAACCAACCCATAGCAAAGATAGCAGGTCTACAAATTCGCATGCCTTTTCGGCATATTATGTAAATACCGATGTCTTGACCATAAACTGAGAATTCAACAGTTTCGTTTTAATGGAGAAATCAAACTGATGGACTTAAGTGCCATAAAGGTATCATATTACAATTGAACATTTTCTTTCAACTTGTGCATTTTGTATGGAAAACAGAACACTACATCCCCAGTAGCTATTGCATGTATCCACCACGAAAGAAATTAAATAAGGGACGTGAATCTCACACACAATATTGCTATATAAACTGAACACAGAAAGTTCGGGATGATGAATATATCTGGAGATATTTTTTATAAAAGTTTGTGTTCAGTCTTCCCTACAAAAAAATAACCCTAAAAATATTCATGATCCCTGACGTTTTTGTTTAATATATTTGAAAAGAGATCTACAAGTTTAATGTAACATAAATCGTTTATTGAGACAGTATAACATTTGTCCCAAATGTCCACGTGCAAATGCTCTGTCTTATTTGTTGTACTCTTGGCCATGTGGTCTTTGATGCCGAATAAGCTTTTTTCCTTTTCTTCTTCTTCTCACACACATATACCTTCACGTGATATAAGACGTACTTTCATTCACTCTCACGGAAACCTATCCCATGGCCCCATGATAACTTATATTTAAAGCATCACCTCATAGTAAAATGAGTCAACTTAAAATCCGCGTGTCAAATTCAAGAGCAAAGTAACTTATATTTAAAGCATCGCCTCATAGCAAGATGATTCGGCTTAAAAGCCGTGGTCAAATTTAAGATAAAAGTACCTTATATTTAAAGCATTGCCTCACAGAACAAATAGTCAGTATACAAATTCACGCGAGTGCTATTTAATGGCATGACGTCTTGTGGTCAATTTGCACATTTTTTAAACGTAATCTGGATTAATTTTGTCAGAGCAAATATTGGGATAATTTAACTCTTCTTTCGGGTTTCCACACTCCTCCCCAACTTGTAACGCCGGGTAATGATGATGCACCCGTTATATAAAAATACAGGTGTGCCGCTGCCTAATTACAATATTCAATTATAATCACATTCTCGAGGAATCCTGATAAGGAAGTTTTCCTGGCATGTACGTCCAGGAAAACGATATGCGCATCAGGTGTTACTTACAAATGATTGTTCACAGCTGGGACGAGTCACACAGGACGGGCGATTGGGTGGATAGGAAACGGGGTTTAACATCGCGGACAAGTGTTATTTCAATTGTATACGTGTGTGTTGCTCAAAACACACTACGGATTAAATTACAGTAAACTACGGTTATAACCAACACGCTTAAAACGAGCTGACGGATATAACGAACTTACTTTTTTGGTCCCGACTATATGCTGTAGTTATGCTGTATATATGCTTATAACGAACTACGGTTATAACGAACTAAAATTATTAGTCCCTTTGAGTTCGTTATAACCGTAGTTTACTGTAATCAGTATGTGCGCAGAGCAAACTTTACTGTGTGAATGTTGGCGCTATATCATTATTGTTATTATTATCATTATTATCAATAAAATGTGAATAAAATGAATATAACGACGGAATGGCCATCATGAAGGGCGAGAATAAGTCATAATATGAACACTGACAATGTATTATATGTATGTATCATTTATGTAGTACGAATTTCATACTTAAAATAGTCAGAACCACGTGCGTAAGAGTGAATGAATGAGTTAGGTTTAACACCGCTTTTAACAGTATGTATATGTGCTGACAAACTCAGAAACATAATCGGGGCGAACTGGGATTCGAATCCGCAATCTTAGGTTCCTCGTGTGCCCAAGGGACGCAACTCTGCATAGCGAATTGCGGCGCCTTAGGCGACTGGGCCACCCGTGCCCCGACGTGAGTTTGAACAGTATGTTCAGTGTGTAACTTGTCCATGACACATGGCTTATTCTCGTCATAAGGTATAAGACATTATACACAGGTACTGAAGCGACTATTTGAACTTCTAGTACGTTTTTGTTTGTTTACTGTTAATTAAGGCTAAGCATGTGAGTGAGTGAATATTGTTTGACGCCAAAATCAGCAAGTAAATGAGTATGAGCCAGAAAACCGAGTGGTTGATATTATGAGTAACATCGCTAACCGTCGGGGTGAGATAACACCAGTCAAACAAGTCACCGAGACTGACCAGGGATTCATCAAGTCCCTTACACGATATTCATTGGTTCTGGACACCTATTCTAACCTGTTATCACCCCGGCTGCCTACGGCACAGATCAATCACAGGACTATCCTGACTCGATCATTAAAAGATCGCCGTCATATACTGGAATATTGCTGAGTGCGGCGTTTAACAACAAACAAACAAACAAAACACACAAAAAAGCATCAAGTAAGTCCAGCTCCCTGCTGCCTCTTGGGATGGTAGTGCTGCTAAGGATGGCTGGCATTGCAGCCAGGAGATGTTGATACAGAGGGCACATCCTAATGTCTTCGAGATACTGTCTTTCCTCGAAGAAGAGCAGAATTTATACGAGCTCTGGTTTCAATACAGCGCGGGCACAAAAATGCCACCAAAGACAAATAAATACACAGACATCAACAGAACCCAGACTGCAGACTACTGACATGGATGTCGTCTACTTTGAAGGTGCTGCCTCCATGTCATCGTATCCCAATTGCTTCAGTTCAATGCGCATTATGTCAGTCACTGGATTGTCTGGTCCCGACATTATTTACAGACCGACGTCATATAGCTGGCATATTGCAGTGCAGCGTTAAACAACAAACGAAAGAAAATAGATAATGTTCTTCATACCCTGAGAGAAAGGCCAATGAATAATGAAATAATGAATATTTTACGGGAGCATCACTAACATACGCATCACCAACACAAATGAAATTTATGGCGATGACTGCATCATCAAGGCTTCAGGAGTTACCTCCCCTGGCCAGGACAACATGTACCTGACTTCGCAAAACGTACATTCTCGACAGGGATTCGTCATTTTCCTAACTACTGCCAGGAGTACATTGTCAACAAAACACGTGACGTGGCAATATAAATGCTGTGAAATACAGAAACATGTAGAACTGGTTAATCTAATACGTTCCGGAACTGAAAAAATGAAATTATGTTTGCAATTAGAATATTGAAATTATTTCACTGACACAATCAGGAGAATTTAGGGTTTGTCTGTTTGTTTGTTTTGTTTGTTTGTTTCCCAATTGCGTAGATCGCTGCTCATGATATCAATCACTGGATTGTCAGGTCAAGACTCGATTACTTACATACCGGACCCGTGAAGATTAGAAGGGTAGAATAGGTCTTCAGCAACCCATGCTTGCCGTAAAAGGTGACTCTCCTTGTCGTAAAAGGCGACTAATGGCGTCGGGTGGTCAGGCTCGCTGACCTGGTTGATGCATGCCATCGATCCCAATTGCGTGGAGCGATGCTCATGATATTAATCACTGGATTGTCTGGTCCAGATTCGATTATTTACAGACCGCCGTCATATAGCTGAAATATTGCTGAGTGCGGCGTTAAACAACCAACCAACCAACCAACTTACAGACCGCAGTCATATAGCTGAAATATTCCTGAGTGCGGCGTTAAACAACCAACCAACCAACCAACTTACAGACCGCAGTCATATAGCTAGAATATTGCTGAGTGCGGCGTTAAACAACCAACCAACCAACCAACTTACAGACCGCCGTCATATAGCTGAAATATTGCTGAGTGCGGCGTTAAACAACCAACCAACCAACCAACTTACAGACCGCAGTCAATTAGCTGAAATATTGCTGAGTGCGGCGTTAAACAACCAACCAACCAACCAACTTACAGACCGCAGTCATATAGCTGAAATATTGCTGAGTGCGGCGTTAAACAACCAACCAACCAACCAACCAACTTACAGACCGCCGTCATATAGCTGAAATATTGCTGAGTGCAGCGTTAAACAACCAACCAACCAACCAACTTACAGACCGCAGTCATATAGCTGAAATATTCCTGAGTGCGGCGTTAAACAACCAACCAACCAACCAACTTACAGACCGCAGTCAATTAGCTGAAATATTGCTGAGTGCGGCGTTAAACACCAACCAACCAACCAACTTACAGACCGCAGTCATATAGCTGAAATATTGCTGAGTGCGGCGTTAAACAACCAACCAACCAACTTACAGACCGCCGTCATATAGCTGAAATATTGCTGAGTGCGGCGTTAAACAACTAACCAACCAACCAACTTACAGACCGCAGTCATATAGCTGAAATATTGCTGAGTGCGGCAAACCAACAAAACAAAACAAACAAACAAACAAAACATATTAGCAACCCCAAATGTGTCGTTAAAGAGTAGTACTCTCATGAAAACTATGAGCATGTATTCAGTGCTGGTAAACCGAGGTACGTAATCGGGACGAAATTTGATTCAACCTACTAACAGCGGACCCAAGCAACAAGGGACGTAACTCTGGATATAGAATTCCATCGACTCAAAACCACTTGGCAATATTGTCCCGAATGACTTTAAACAGTTGAAGGTAGTCGCAAAGAAACACAACTAATGAGACGACGGGACCTCCTTTATATCAATGCCTCCCGAAGATCTACTAACGTGGGACGGTCATTCGTGACAAACTAGTGTCATTCTGGAACAGAACCGTGAAGATCCGGGTAGAATAGGTCTTCAGCAACCCATGCTTGCCGTAAAAGGCGATTATGCTTGTAAGAGGTGACTATGCTTGTCGTAAGAGGCGACTAACGGGATCGGGTAGTCAGGCTCGCTGACTTAGTTGATGCATGTCATCGTATCCCAATTGTTTTAGATCAATGTTCATGATGTCAATCACTGGATTGTCCCGACTCCATTATATTCAGACCGCCGTCATATAGCTGGAATATTGCTGAGTTCGGCGTTAAATAAACAAACAAAGACAAGTCAGTTCTGAACAGGTGTTTCTCTTTTTTTCATCTGACCGTTTGAGAAAGAAGTACTGTGGCTCAGTGGATTGTGCGTTCACCAGTTACGGCCACGGTCAAGGGTTTAATCCCCAAACGGGTAAACTTTGAAGATCCGTTCAAGTTAATAAAAAAGTCCAGTCTAAATTAAGGACCGATTCACTGTGCAGAGTTGCGTCCCCTTGACGCGCCAGAAACCTATGATTGTGGGTTCGAATCCCGGTTCACCCTGATTATGTTTCTAGGTTTGTCAGCACCATACCCTTGCTCGTGGGTTTCACCGAAGTGGTAAACGTCTGAGACCTGCATCACTTCGGGCTTTCCTCCCACATTAAGCTGACACGCAGTGATATAACTGGAATAATGTTAAAACCGGCGTTTAATCCAACTCACTCACTTACTTACACTGAATTAAGGAAACGTCGTATCTTGAGAAAATCAGCTGTCGGCTATCAAGAACAATTCCGCTTCAGTTTTGTTACAATCTCATTAAAGTCAGACCTTAGTTCTCGCTACCGCTAAACATAGATCTGAAGACATCCCATTAGGGGACACGTCAGAACGACCTTTCATCCGACCAATCAGTGCGTCGCTTAATGTGATTTCTAATCATGCAACATCTAAAACTTTAACATGGGGATATTCCGAACGGTAGACCATCTATTAGCCATTCCAGAATGTTTTTTGTTCAGGTTTCAAATTTTTAATCGGGAACTTGTCAAAATATGTTTCGAAGCGAAGTCGCCAATTTGAAATTAGTGCCGTAAAGCACAAGAAAGCTGCCATCTGATTGGTCATTCCATTGGTCGGTCAAAGTTCGCGCAAGGTCGGTCTGACGTGACCCGTAATGGGATGTCCTCAAATCTTTGTTCAGCGGTAGCGAGAACTAAGATCTGATTTTAATGAGATTGTTCGGAAATTTCGATTTGTACATTCGAAAACCCACACATATGCTCATTGGATGTTTTTTTTACGTTTGTCTGTAGATGTCAGTCGATGATGCCCCGTTCACATGCACAACATTTACTCACGTAAGAAATTTTGCACCCGGGTTTATGACGGCGGTCTGTAAATAATCGAGTCTGGACCAGACAATCAAGTGATTGCATTTGACATCATGAACATCGATCCACGCAATTGGAATCGATGACATGCAACAACCAAGTCAGCGAGCATGACCACCCGATCCCGTTAGTCGCCTCTTACGACAAGCATAATCGTCTTTTACGGCAAGCATGGGTTGCTGAAGACCTATTCTACCCCGGATCTTCGCGGGTCATACTCACGTATGTATATTTACACATATATGCAAATATACACACATATGCATATAGGTGCATGTGATTGGGGTATCAGAAATGATAGGAGGTATGAAGTATCCACACCAATGTAAAGGCGATGATATACTTTATACGAGGGTTGAACGAAAGAAACTTATCCCATACCTAATTTCATAGTGTAAGAAACACAAATGCTGTTCAAGTTTTATTTTCATTTGCAAGTTGATATGAGAAGAAAGCGTAAATACATGCGATGAATATTAATAATTAGTATCTATTTCACAGTGTTTTTCTCAGCTATATCAACTCACTGGGAGAGACGATATCACGGTGTGAGTGAATGAGTTGGCTTTAACGCCGCTTTTAACAGTATTTCAGTTACATCACGACGGGTAATCTGAACGTGAAAGGAAAGCCCGAAGTCGCGCCCTTCTCAGACGTTTACCACGTTGGACAGACAGACAGACAGACAGACAGACAGACAGACAATAATTTAATTGCGTCTCCCCCATAAGGTACATTGTACAATATACATATAAACAAAACATGCTTAAAACTTACGTCCAGTCGTAAAACGACTTATGAGAGACGATATGATCATAAAACAAACATGTATACTAAAATGAATATACATACAATATATACATCATGAATATAAAATAGATCGGCGATTCAATAAAATATCATACCAGGTTTTGGCCACGTAAAAGGTGAAAAATCCACTAGGGCCCCGTTCCACAAAGTGATCTTAGCGCTAAGTCGATCATAACTCCCATTCTTTAACACTGACTTACGACAATCGTAGCGCTAAGATCGCTTTGTGGAACGGGGCCCAGCACGGTTATGGTGATGATATAGAAACATAATCGGGTCGAATAGGGAATCCAACCCAAAATCATAGGGTTCTGGTGCGCCAAGGGACGCAACTCTGCACAGTGAATTGAGATGCCTCAGACGACTGGGGCACCCGTGCCTCCGACGCTGGCCAGAGAAAGAGATTCTTTCGTGGAACCTTTAAACACTGGTATTTGATTACTGATTACTGACCCGATTACTGATCGGGATTATTGGATTCGATCCCCCAATTTAAGATGATGGTAATTAAAAGTAGCTTACTCGTGTATAATATGGTATCAACTGTCATATGTTTTAATGTATATAGATATTGTAAGCTTAAAATATATGTCTGTTGTTTAACCCCACACTGCGGTATTCCAGCTTCAGCACGAGCTGTAAATAATCAAGCTAGGACCAAAAAAGATCACTTATCCAGTCAGTGCCGAGGAGATGCAGAGCCGTGATTGATGCCCGGGTACTGATACTGAGTTCAGCGCCACCTTGTGGCCTTATGTGATATGACAATGAACAGTTTTCAGTCCCTTTGTACAACGACAACATGTGAATATCGAGCTCCAAAATCTCATATTTGTATCTATAATATTAAATTAAATATATCGACTTTATCAGGTACAATAAGTTTACGAGAAATCTACCTGTGCGTTTCCTTTTTTGGAGAGTGTATTTGTAAACCAAGGTAACTTATTGGTGACGGGGGAAATAGTCATATGTGAACGCAACAGTACAGTTTCCGAAGCACAGGTGGTAGCGTGAAGAACGACAAATGAAAAGGATGCAGGTTCGTGTACCGCCGTCTAAAACAACATGTTGTGTTCATAAAGTTGCTGTATGGCTAATAGTATTTCCATCCTACAGACAACGGAAGCTGACAGTGGAAGTATAGCTAACGGACCCTCAACTTTTTACAGTTACCCCGCTAAGTACACTATAAAACACACCCATTTTAAAATGTACAAAGAAATTCAAGGTGGGTCTACGGGTCTGTACATGTCCCACATTAAGACCACAAACACGTTCAGATGTTAAACACAATCCTAACATGTTTAGACCTAAACATGTCAAAATATTGGGACAAGGCAAGTGGTTTGGATCTAAACACATTTCTTACAGTGTATGCACCGAGAGAGTAAACATGCTTGCACTCTGCTTCTCTGTTTTTTTCCGCTTATACCCCAGCGTGTCAACGCATTGTGAGAGAAGCCCTCACAGGACGCAGGTCAATGAGTGAGTGAGTGAGTTGGGTTTGACGCCGCTTATAACAGTATTCCTATTATATCACGGCGTGTCAGCTTTAGGTGGGACGAAAGTCAGAAGTGGAGTCACAGTTTTCGGACAAGACACGTGTTTCGGTTTGTGTTTAGAACCTAGCCACATTGCCTACAGTGAAGCTCACTGGAGTCCTGTACTTTTTTTAAAATAGGAAGCAGCATCTCTAATGACGATAAAGTCTCTCTGGTGTCTCTGAGCGACGTTCGACGTAGTGCACGGAAATGTTCTCAGATCCTTGCAACCACGGATGTCTGCAGAATTTCGGGCCGGACAGCTGCTGCACCTTGCAGACTCCGCTATTTTGACTTTGCAGAGAAGATGGATGACGGCGTCCTCTAACTCACGGAGGACTTTCCTGAAGTGACGTTTTGGTTCTTGTGTGCAAGCGACGTCGACACCGACGGCGATAACTGCAATGTTGTCATAATTCTAGAAAAGATAGAAAGGCTATATTTTATAAACCGCACAAACATACCATAATAGTAATGAATACACCTGGAACATAGAAAGCCCCAGTTATTCTTTATATTTATATAAAACAAAACTGCAAGAGATTGGCTAATCAGCAATGTTTTGAGTTTATGTTTCCACAAGGCGAAAAAGTAGGCCACGCCTACTAACGACTACTGTTTCTTGATTGGTTACTATTAGAATGGGTGTGGTTTGTGTTGCATCATTGCGGTGAACGATGTCGTTGAATTTGTATTGTTGGTTACAGTTTTTGTGTGTATTAATGATTATATAAGAGGTGTGTGAAATAGAGAATCTCACCCGAGTGTCTTTTGATATCAAATATATCAACACGAGTTGATAAAAGTGGGATAACTCCGAGGCTTACCGAGGATTTTTTCCACTTTTATCAACGAGTGTTTATATATTTGATATCAAAAGGCACGAGGGTGAGATTTTATTTATCATCCAACATCATTCTTCAAACCTTTTCAGTTTGTAGACAGTAATAAGCAGTGTCTTAAAGGGCAAGTTCACACGGAAATGAACCTTTTTTTCTTGTACTTTTTCCACATTAAAAGTGTTAACATAGAAGTGTCATAGACAAAAATATAAAAACATCATATTTAATTAACATATTTTTTGCACTAAAACGATTTATATTTTTCACATTTACCAAGTGTTCTATTTCCATAACAAAAACACCATGGCTTATGTCCCCTGCAATATGACGTCATTGGTGCCAATTGATAAACATTATGACGTCATCATGCTTTGTTAGAGCCGCTTCACGTGGTGTAGGTACAGTTTTGTGATTCTGGCATCTCAGATGCCAGCCAGAATTGTGTTATGCTGAGTCACCACTGCGCCGGAGTGTGTCGTAGACCATGTTGTTTTACCGCAAACTGGTCCTTGATATCTTTTGCGTTGAGAATAGACAGGGACCCAGTTGAATTGGCACCAATTACGTCATAATCTAAGGGGGATAACTCAGGCGTATTTCGCTCGTAAAACGAAGGCCTCATAACGGCATATCACTTTCACACTATTGTGAGCTTCCTACTTTCACTGTGAAAAAAAATGAGTGTATATTTTCAAACACAGATACTAACTAATTCTAAAATTGCGTTTTGTTTAGGAAAAGAAAGAAAGTGATTTTTGCGTGTACACTTCCCCTTTAAGTGTAAAAAGTACAGCTAACAGCTTCAGTAGCAGAGCCATTAGTGATGTCATTTGATTGTGACGTCATGGTAACCAATGACGTCACAATGGTCTGCAAAGCATTGTGATGCAATTTCATTGCAGCGATATCTACAGTGTAGATATCGCTTGATCTCATCCGAGCGATATCTCCTGTGGGAGCCAGTTTTGGATGATAAGTTAATATTGCTGACGTATTTATTCAATATGTTTTTTGCGTTTATGGAGTTATAAAGTAAAAGTAAAAGTAAAAACATTTTTTACAAATCCGCTGCCTCCACAAACACATAAAGAAATGTCAATTCATAAACAGGAAAACTTATATTTTCTTTTTGGAAATATCTACAAAATGACTTTGATTCCATCGATATATACTTCAGTATAAGGACGTGTACTGTTTCTCCAGACGGATGTAATGCCGTGTGATGCAGTAAGTGAGTGAGTATGGTTTTACGCCGCTTTTATTCCAACACTATCACGAGGACACCAAAAATGGGCTTCACACATTGCACCCATGTCGGGAATCGACCCGGGCCTTCCGTGTGACGAGCGAACGCTTTAACCACTAGGCTCCTCCACCGCCCCTATGATGCAGTAAAGCTTAAGAAACATTTGAATGGGCTGCCTAGTAACTTCGGCTAAGGAGCAGCCATAAAAGATTTACCGTATTTCCTCTATTAGACGCCCGGGATTCTATTTATTTCGGACAAACCTTTGAACCGGCGTCAATTAGAGGCCCGGCGTCTATTGGAGGCTCGGCTTCTATTAATACCCCTATTTCACTATGAAAGGGATCATCAATTGTATC
Source organism: Haliotis cracherodii (assembly GCF_022045235.1). NCBI lineage: Eukaryota > Metazoa > Mollusca > Gastropoda > Lepetellida > Haliotidae > Haliotis > Haliotis cracherodii. The sequence goes on from NW_027266343.1 coordinate 6,945,701, forward strand.
AATTGATCGACCCGGCGTCTATTAGAGGCCCGGCTTCTATTTTTTGCACTGAACAATTGACCCGGCTTCTATTAGAGGCCCGGCTTATCATAGAGGAAATACGGTACATGTCATTAGATAATCGTTTTCGGTTTCCGTATTTCAATATCAGTAGGACACTTTGTGGACTAAAATTAGTTTTGTCATAAAATTACTTACAAGTGAACTGTCTGACAGGTTAAAATACGTCGTGGAACGCAAGTCTTCTCTGTACCGATCCGAAATCCGAATCTGAAACATTAATGATTAATTGCCTGTTATAAACTGGTACATAAATACAACTTGATAACTTTTACTCTTCTTATTTATACAGCTATACACAAGCACTCATCAGAAGAGGTCGAATAACATCTTCGGTACACGTTAAACAGTTTAATAAAAGATTCACTCTCCTTGAAATAAGAAGATCATTCAGATCAGTGAAACACAAATTAACAACATGATTCAATACTACTCAAAAGAAATTAAAGAACACCCGATTCTTTCATATTACTATAGTTAATCTGCTATGCCATAGTAATATGAGAACATCGTGTGTTCTTTAACGTGTTTTGAGTGGTATATTAATTTCCAATACATGTACGTTTAGGGCAGAGGCTTTTGTGTGCCAACGAGTTGAGTACCAGATGTTTATGGGCTACAAAATTGTTTATTTTTGTGCATAACACAACTATTGATAATTTTTCGATCTGGCGAAAGGTTTACGATTTTTCTTAATATTTTGGTAGATTCTGATGTCGTCAACACTCGATTTCCATATTTTGCCAGCTTAATCGAAATTGACAAAGGGCTAGTTTTAATTTACAGGAAGACATAAATGTCAAATATATTTCATATTTACAATTGTTTTGAATATGGCATAATAAACTTCAAGACAAAATATATTATACACCCATATTTGATGGAAGCTCAAAATGAAAAAAAACAAGAAATGGTTATTCGATGGTGATGTATTTGATTCGGGCATCATCGTTATGTTTCGGACCTCACGTTCGCAGTGTTTCGGCGACTGTTTTCAGCCTTGTATCGTCTTGATAACATTTGTAATGTTTTAGTCAAATCCAATTTTCAAGTGTATGCTTTCTTTTACCCGTCACTATGACAATTTGTAACTTGGCAGAACTTCAGCGAGCCGAATTTCATGAAACGTATCTTTCAAGCGTTGTTGAAATACATTTAAAAATACAGTTCGCTTGTCAAGCATTGGGAATAGCCATATATCTCTTAGCCTTAACTGGGCAGTCGAGTAGCGTGGTGGTTAAAGCGTTCGCCGCCGAAGACCCGGGTTCGATTCCCGACATGGGTACAATGTGTGAAGCCCATTTCTGGTGTCCCCAGTCGTGATATTGCTGGAATATTGCCAAAAGCGGCGTAAAACCTTACTCACTCACTCACTCCATACCCAAACTGTGTTGCCCTATTGACACTACCCTGTTCATCGTACAATGGGTGAGTGAGTTTGGTTTGACGCCGCTTTTAACAGTATTCCAGTGATATCGCGGCTCATCGTACAAACACCATACTACCCCTGGTAGTTGTAACAGTTACGTACTGAAGCGATTTGTCTGCCTACCTTTCTTGAAGATTTATTATTATATTGCTGCTCAAGTGTCTTGGCCAATTCCCAGGCCTTCTCAGCTTCCTTGGAGATTTCCGAGTCCACAGTCTCCCGGCGTCTACGCCCTACTTGGTCACTCCCCCCACACGGGTCGTCAAGGATTTGTTTGATGTCCCTGTTTGGTTCACACGCTCTGCGTCGCCCGGCCACACTACATGCTACCATGACGCAGAGTGTCAATACTACTTGTCCGTGCAATGGCATGCTGTCGTCTCTGAAATTGTATCAAATTGATGGTGAGTGAATGAGTACGTTTTTACGCCGCTTTTAGAAACATTCAATCAATATCACGACGGGGGACACCAGAAATGGGCTTCACACATTGTACCCATGTCGGGAATCGAACCCGGGTCTGCGGCGTGACGAGCGAAAGCTTTAACCACTAGGCTACCCGACCGCCCCCAAATTGATGGTGAGTGAGTGAGTACGTTCTTAAGCCGCTTTTAGAAACATTCAATCAATATGAGGGCGAGGGACACCAGAAATTAGCTTCACACATTGTACCCATATGGCGAATCGAACCAGGCCTTTCGGAGTGATGAGCGAACGTTTCAACCACTCGACTACCCCACCGCCCTATAGCTTTACAACTGGTGGTACGTTGTTTTCTATTTTGTTTATTTTTTCAATAGTTTTCATGTTTAAACGACAAATAATTGAAATAAACACAATGAGCGGTTGAGCGAGACTTTTGAACACCATCTTGGATTTGGATATATTACTGATGACAAGATCGAGTGGATGATGAAAGTCTTTGTTACATTCTTTACCGTTATCAAGTAGTAAATGAGTGAGTATGATTTTAGGCCGCTTTTAGCAATATTCCAGCAATATCACGACGGGGGGACACCAGAAATGGGCTTCACACATTGTACCCATGTCGGGAATCGAACCCGGGTCTGCGGCGTGACGAGCGAAAGCTTTAACCACTAGGCTACCCGACCGCCCCCAAATTGATGGTGAGTGAGTGAGTACGTTCTTACGGCGCTTTTAGAAACATTCAATCAATATGAGGGCGGGGGACACTACGTAATTGGTATACGATGACATGCATCAACGAAGTCAGCGAGCCTGACCACCCGATCCCGTTAGTCGCCTCTTATGACAAGCATGGGTTGCTGAAGACCAGTTCCAACCCGGATCTATACGGGACATCACACGGTTTGGGGAAATTTATAATTGACACGTCTAAATAATATAAAAATATCAAGAGAGCATATAAAAATAAACGTATTAGGAAATTGAACTATTGGCGATTCGAACCATTTCATCCCTATAAACGAAAACAATACGTCCGTTACACACAATGATAAGCATAGTGCACAAAAAGTACATACCTGTATTTGAACCAACAGAGCAGTGAAAAATAGGCCCAAAATGATTCGTCAAGTGGACTTTCAAAACTGAAGCACTTCTCAAATTCTCCAGGTATTTAAGTAAAACAACTTGAATTTATAATCAGGGGAAACTTAAAATGACGTTAAGTGTTTTCCGGATTATGAAATACGCTATATCCAGGTACAAATCTGTGAATATTATCCCGTGATGATCGCGTGATCCGAGCTGCCCCATTCATATTAACCCCATGTCTATTTCCGCGATGTTTTTCGTTGACAAATATTCAAATATTCAACTCTTAAATATTCATTTCGTTGGTGGCTTTGTGTTTGCATTGCTCCTACCTCGTCGCCGAATGTTGTTTCAATTGAATACTTTCAGCCAATGGGCGCTAGATGACGTTGTGACCAAATATTATTGAAAACGCTGTTTATTTATTTATGGAAAAAAGTGTTACATTCCTGGTGAAGATTAAACACCTAAACATTCGACTTGATAAAAATGTACATTTGGAATAACCCTCGACTTGTTCTTGAAAGTACATTAAGCGTTTGGTGTTGATACCTTAAGATTCCCTCAGTTCCTTGTCTCTGTACTTGCTTTAAGTGTTTAAGATGTTGCCATCTTCAATTTTGGCTGACCTGTTCCTTTTTGGGATTCATGTTTGTACGTAGGGTACACATATACATTGGGAGTTTTTTTAAAAATAATTTCTGTTTTTGTATTGATATGATGTCATATTTTTTATTTTTTTATTGCTCTGTTTGTATACGTATGAGTTTGTTTGGCCTTCGCTATTGCATCTCTTGTCCTCAGGACATCTACGACAGATAGCGGATCTAACTGCAATTTTTGTTTTAACGGAGCCCGGGCTTGGGCTGTGGGTGTGTGTATGGGGGTGTGTGTGTGGGGGGGGGGGGGGGGGGGGGAGGGGGGGGAGTGGTCTTGACATTCCTGTAACAAGTGCGCAATGGATTCAGGTTGTTTGGAAGATGAACAAATCTTGTCATAGTGCTTTTTGTGACCGAGTCTGAGGCGTGAGATGGCTATTTCAACTTTCATTTCATTTGAGTATGAGTATGGCTTTTGGTGGATCTTGGGTTGAATTTTGTATAGCCATCTGCCGATCTTACTTGCGTCCCTATGGACTTGACATCTTTGCGCTATGGAGGCTTTGATCTGATTTTTATCTCTAGTTTACTTAAGGGAATAGGTTGTATCTCCGCTTTGTCTAGAGCTAGCTTCCCCAGTGTATCTGCGTTTTCATTTCCATCAATATCTATGTGAGATGAGGATTCAAAACAGCTCCACCTGTTGCCCTTGGTCCGATAGTATTGTATATTCGTTTAGAATATTATTGACTGTGTTTGAGTTTCTGCCGCTGATGGCTTGAAGTGCACTTTGCGAGGCTGACAGGATGACTGCCTTTGCTTTCGGTAGTTCCGGTATGAGTTTTGGTGCATGTATGGCATCACAATTGTGACTTCGGATGAGTTCACGTACAAATATCCCAGATGGCTTTAGTGAGGGATTTTTCCGAGCTAGGGCTTCATCTCGGGTGTTTTTGTCTTGCCATACCTTTTTCCCAAAAGCGTTTTATGTTCGTCTCTCTACTGACCCCATATCACATACAATAAGTAATCACTCCCATTCCTGCCTCATTCCCTTCTCAGGTCTAGCAGCCTATACTCATCCCCTTCTCAGATCTAGCAGCCTATACTCACCCCCTTCTCAGGTCTAGCAGCCTATACTCATCCCCTTCTCAGATCTAGCAGCCTATACTCATCCCCTTCTCAGGTCTAGCAGCCTATACTCATCCCCGTCTCAGATCTAGCAGCCTATACTCACCCCCTTCTCATATCCAGCAGCCTATACCCATCCCCTTCTCAGATCTAGCATCCTATACACATCCCCTTCTCAGATCTAGCATCCTATACACACCCCTTCTCAGATCTAGCATCCTAAGGAGTGAAAGGCCGTACCCTAGAACCGGAAGTGGTTTTTGCTGGGCGACAATACGAAAGAAGAAGAAGAAACGGAAGTGTTGCGATGGTTCACCCAGATAAGTCATCACCGAAACACATCCGTGTTGTATCTCACTCAGAACTTGTTTGCCCAATCACCGCAACATCGCACCATTAGTCTGAATGCTCACCACATGGTCCTCAAAAAATCCGAGAGATGCCTCGCAGATCGACAGACTGGCTCGCCAGGTGTTTCCATGCAAAGTTCTTTTTCTGCGTGAAGCCTATGAAGACGCCACCCGAGAGCCTTACAGTTACCTGTTCTTGGACTTGAAGCGCACCACGTTGCAAGACCATCGAGTACGTGCCCGCCTGTTTTCGAGATCCGAGATGCCCATCGTGTATGTGCCGATCCTATGAAATGAGGAGAGACTTCATAAAAGCAGGCGAACCCGCTGACCTTCCTTCAAAGGAGTCACAGCCATCAAAGGGCAAAGACGGTCTATGAATGCCATGCCACCATCCCAAGATGTCCCCGATACCGAGTGGGTATCACGGTGGGGACACCAGAAATGGGCTTCACACATTGAACCCATGTCGGGAATCGAACCTGGGTCTTCGGCGTGACGAGTAAACGATTTAACCACTTGGCTACCCGACCGCCCCTCCTATGAGCCAAGAGCCGGCCTAAGACATTTCTGTAAAAATACTTCCGGGGTGGGCTTTTAAATTCAGCTACAGCCAAAATACCTGATATTTTTATTTCACACCATATTGATATGATGCAACGATCTAATTTTTCTGGCAGTCAATTTCTCTTTTATCCCGTCTGAAGCATTATTTTTTTCAAGAACATTCCGGGATACATTCCCTCCATAAAATCCCAGCAACCAACCCACCCACGCACAAGCGAATATCAAATACATATACTGAGTCATAGCATATTACGCCGTGATATTGCTGGTATATTGCTAAAAAGGGCGTAAACCCATACTCACTCATTGATACAAAGAACTAGAAGAAGCTGTTTAACGGGAAGTAAATAACTACTGTCGTGAAACAGTGAGTGAGTGAGTGAGTTGGGTTTAACGCCGCTTTTAACAGTATTTCAGTTATATCACGGCGTGTCAGCTTAATGTGGGAGGAAAGCCCGAAGTGATGCAGGTCTCAGACGTTTACCACTTCGGTGAAACCCACGAGCTGGCAAACCTAGAAACATAATTGGGTCGAACCGGGGTTCGAACCCACAATCATAGGTTTCTGGCGTGCCCAAGGGACGCAACTCTGCACAGTGAATCGCGGCGCCTTAGACGACTGGGCCACCCGTGCCCCCCTGTCGTGAAACAGTATCATAACACGTAATTAGATAAATTATAGAAAATGAAAAATTTGAGAATTAGATTTGACTAAAAAAGTATAAATGTTATCAAAACGTTACAGTTCTATTTTGTAAACGATAAATCAACATATTGATAATTCAATGTGTGTGTGCTTTCTTTTGTTCGACAGTTTTGGGGTTTGTCTTTTTCATTTGCGATGCCGCTTTGTAAAGAGAAATTAAATGAGCTTTGTTTTCAAACTAAAACAGGATTTACAAATTAAATATTATTGAATATGGAAATACGTGTGTACAGTTAGCACTGTCTAACATTTTGCAGGCGATATAATTATAATATAAGAAATAGCATATGGTAATTAGTATGATTGCGATAGTCAAAGGCCTCTACTTGCTTTGTCTTACGGCGTTATGTTTAGGAAAATGGTAAATGGCTACTATTTTTGTTTCAAAAATTACGCCCTTAAATCAATATGACGATTAATCACTGACACTCAATCCAACACCAAGCGCACGCTTTGTAAGATTGTGATATGCGGAAACCGTAATCTTCGCCTTTCATCCTCCCTCATAGAGGAAATGTATATACAATGCATGGCTTTCAAAGTAACAATCTATCCAATTGGCAATAGTTCTATAAATAGAATAGGTGTTTTCCATGTTTTGGAGCGAACCATTACGTCCTGTATGAAACCTGCCTACGAGGGGCGCTGTTCACTGAGTAAATATACGTGGATATATTATCCGGTAGTGTTCCTATACAGCTTGCGACTAAGTCACGAGGACAGTATCAGAGTACGGTAAAGACAAGCTGTTATATGTAGATAAGTGGTATGTTTTCAGTCATTTCCCACGTTAAAACACCCACATGTTCTACCGGTAAATCAGGTAACTAATATACATATATGCCTAATACGAAAAAACAAAAACACTGCGTTGAATATCTCTCCATGCGTGCGTTTAAGTATAAAGATTAGAAAGACCATTAATGCTCTCTGTTATAAATGATATGGCATTTTACCAATTTGAAGGAGAATAACTTTTTAACACGTCGAGAAGAGGAACACTTTCATGAACCCCACAGTCTTTAATCTTTGGTTATTTTGCAAATATATTCATGTTAAACAATAATGTTTCTCAGTTTTTTATCTTTTGTAAACTCGGGGATCCCTCAAATAATAATTTCAATATATATACTCGGTTAATATATGAATAATTACTCATATTCAAGATATATTACATTGGTTCAAAGCACAAACGAACATACTGGTATGTTGTGTGAACCGATGCTCATAAACGCATCACATGTGACGTCATAATCCATTACTCGAAATGCACCTTTTGTCTCGTGCAGGGTTAGCGTGTAAAGTTTGGAAATCACGTGCATCACTTCGTGATAATAATATAGGCACTGTTGTTATACTTGACTGATTGTTAGTTTTGTCATTAAGTGGTACACATTGGAAACATCTCTTAACGTACATACTTCTCTATATGTTTCTGTGGTTCATGTTTCTTTTGGCATTGAGTATATTAAAACAAAATCATACTTGAATACAAAAATAGTTATTTTGTCGATGAATAAGGAAATCTCATATTTAAAGAGTGAAGCATACCGTATTTAGTTACAAGTGCTAATTGAATCCAATTTTCAAGTGTATACTTTCTTTTGCCGGGCAGTTTAGTGGAGTAGACGAATGCAAAAAATGGATCGGTGCGTGGATAAACACCTCCGATATTGTTAACTCCCCGTGGGGACTCCTAGCCCCTATGCTGGTCGTAAGAGGCGAATTTACGTGGTGACTTGGTCCATGTGCCCTGATTGTGATTTCAGGTTTGGTAGCACCTTGGTCGCTGGTTTCACTAAAGTCGTGAACGTCTGAGACTGCATCACTTTGGTGTTTCCTCCCACAAGTGGGCGGTTGGGTGGCTTGGTGGTTAAAGCGTTCGTAAATCTCGCCGAAGGCCCTGGCCCCCATTTGTGCCGCCACTTGGCCCCCACTTGGGTACAATGTGTGAAGCCAATTTCTGGTGTCTAGCAACCTGGGCTGCATACTCCCCAGGGAGCTGAGAATGAATGTCGAAAGCCCACTGATCCATTGATCGGGATAACAATGTCGCGCTTTGATCGCTTCAGGGTGTGGCTTTGGCGTATTATAAATATTATCGTGCAGTGTGGGCGCGCGATGTGTCATGACACGCCCATTTAATCTAGTGTATATGGAAATGCATTTTGTTAGTTTTATTTGTTATGTGTAATTGTATATCAGCTGTTCATGTATTTCAAAGTAAAACGTGGACAAGAATTGACTCACCGTTGACGTATACTCCGGTTATTTCACTGATACTGTTCACTGAGAAAATACCTTCAAAGTATCCCCATTACATGATAGTAAGAAGAGGTCCCGATTTGTGTTGTTTTGATTTACATGAAGTTTATTTTGAGTTCACTACTTAAAGACATAAATATTTTCTCTGAAAGAAGGACCAGAGATTATTTTTTTCATCATGTTTAGAGCATTTGGGCTAAAACCTGAGAAAAAAGTCCAGTATTTTCGGAAATGTTTCCAAAAATTCCAGAAAATATTCATGCAAGTTCTAAGTCAGCGATTCGTTGAAGTGAGTGAGTGAGTTAGGTTTAACGCCACCTTTTAACAGTATTATGTTTAACGCGGCGTGTCAGCTTAATGTGGGAGGAAAGCCCGAAGTGATGCAGGTCTCAGACGTTTACCACTTCGGTGAAACCCACGAGCACGGGTATGGTGCTGACAAACCTAGAAACAAAATCGGGGCGGACAGGGATTCGAACAATCATTGGTTTCTGGCGTTTCTCGCAACTCTGTACAATGAATCGCGGCATCTTAGACGACTGGGCCCCCATGCCCCCCGATACGTTGAAATGACAAGAAGAACGATCTCATCAAACAGTTGGACCCTTCTTTCTGTTGTGAGTGACTGAGAGGGGGGGGGGGGGGGGGGGGGGGGGGGGTTAACGTGTAAAGTTAACATTCATACATACCCTCATCTAATATGTACATGCGACGATTCATTGATATTGACACATACACACACATACACACACACACACACGTACTGTCGTTTTAATTAAATATAAAATAAAATCATATTGAAAATTCAAAATTGTAAAATAAAATATCTTTTGGATAAATCAAACATACGTTTCATTACGTAAATATCACATCTCAAATCATTTCAATTTTGTAGAGAAACTGTTACCCGCGGACATCTTATAGAATATACGATTTCTCTTGTGCACGCACCTAATCTAAATACTTCCAAACAACAGAAACGAATATCACCCCCACAACTTAACGAACACGCGATTGAACGCCTTATTTGTACAAACGGTCCATCAGCTAAACAAAATATACACGGGAGTCGTATAAAAAATAAAATTCCCCATGGGTCCTGAGCTGATGATGAGTCTAACAAGCCTGACTGTGTCAGGATCACCCATACCCTCTTTACAGCATTTTTTAAATTTTAATCTGTAGAAGAAGAGGAAGAAGAAAAAGAAGAAGAAAGTTTTAGGCTCTTGTAATTTTCCTATGAATTGAACATTGTCTATAAAAGGAAGAGGTACAAGCGAAACACACGTCAAAGAAAACATTTCATCATTCTTTCCCACAACTACCCTTATATCCGTTTAGTTAAGTTCATAATAAACATTATAAGATCCTTGATAATGAATAGTAATATACATATTATAAAATTAAACACGGAACGTTCGACATTGTAAATTATGTAAATTACATTAAGGCTGTATGATCCCTCATTAGTACATAATGAATAATGTATGTGCCAAATATCGTGGTATTTATAAAATATAAGGAAACAACTAACTCGGTAACAATTTTACGAAAAAATCACTTAAAATTAAAATTTACCAGTTGCTATTTAAAACGTGCTGGGTGTACTGTTTTTTGTGATTAGTATAGTTAATGTTCAATACTTTCGTAATTAGTAAAGAATCATTCTACTGACATGAGCTAGTACATTTCCCTTCATCGTGAGTTTCGTTTTATAAATTTATAAGTTTCGTCATTTTATTTTTACAATTGTATAATTGATCAGGAGTTAATCTATCTCATTTCAGGATGAAAGAATTATGTATTCATTCCTGTTCAAAACTTGACAATAGATTAGTCATGGACGAAACTTTAAAACCAATTATATATTCAATTTGAAGTATATATAGAACTCCGAGAGAATGACTGATCATCAGCTAGGACATCGAGAACACACTGGGACAATCTCCTCTCGTTACGGCTGAACTTGAAACATGACTTTTATTGGCAACAGGTAAGTGACTTGCTATACACTACTGCCCTTAGATCGTCTTCGCTATATCGCTGGTGACTGTAGCTACAACCTTTTAATAAATAAATGTGCCATCAGAAATTTTGTAGAAGCGCGTTCCATTTAGGATGTTTTTATCAATATCTTCTTAATTATTTGTTCCGGAATCAGATGTTGTTGATAAGGTTTATCACAAAACGTGGTGACAAAAGATCATCAGATAAATTTTCAGAGGTTTAGGACAATTTGTCAAACATGAAAGCATTGTCATCTGAAGTTTACAGAGAAAACTATACGTGAAATGATGGACTTCCTCACTGATAGCATCTATGAAACACTTAGGGGAAAGAAATTTAGGCATGAAGTAAAACTCCCTATGGGACCAGTTGTCAAGCAAAGTTATTTGGCCCAGAAGGTTAACTTATTAAGCTTCAGGTATATCGTTCGTTTCATCATCTTTCAAAAAGTAGCCATTTCCCCGTCACTTATGTATCCCCCTAAACTAGAAATAAATGAGACCAGGCTTATCTGTTTCATGTTCAGATCTGTGCATAAAGATTCGGAGTGACAAAACACTCCCCACAAGACTGTATGACAAGCGGGTGGACGTCAACTTTCCAATAGTAAATTTCCCTTTATGTCGAGCCTTCGTTGTTTTCACACCTTTGGAGGTACAATCGAGCATGCTCTACCTATATTTCAAAGAGCGTCCCACGACTGTTTCTCAGAAGTTGTTTGATCAAGGTTACATCATTCAAGGCCTCACTGAAGCTTTGAAAAATATTTGGGGGGTTGAAATTTTGAGGACATTTCCAAATTTGACGCATCAGTGCCAACAATTATTTCTGATGTAATTCTCTTTTTTAACTTGCACTATATAATCCCGTGTTAGCTTCAGTTGAACAATTATCTTGCCCTTGTGTTTGTGACGACTACCACAGGTGGAACAGGATACGCTCACGTTTTCGCGAACACCTGGTATCATCACTATTCGACAGTGACACATAAACACATGGACCGCCTCCGTGGTCTTGTGGTAGAGCGTCCGCCCGGAGAGCGGAAGGTCCGGGGTTCGATCCCCGACCGCGTCATACCAAAAGACGTTAAAAGATGGTACTTGTTGTTACCCTGTCTGGCGCTCGGCATTAAGGGGCTACAACAAGGACTGGTCGGCTCGAAGTCAGTATACTGTGTGTGAGTGGGGTATTCATGTTCAGCTGCGGCATGGTATCTCAGTGAGCTAGCACTATAAATATGAATCAGTCCGGACTAGTACAAGCAGCCACACACACACATACACGTGCATGCACGTCGCTATATTAGTGCAATAATCTTGGACGCGACGTTAAACCATATTTCACCTCACCTCACCTCATAAACACATGCTTATGATAAAGTCGGAATCGTACAACCAAATCATTATGTATTGATTCTAACCAGGAGGTCAATAGGGTCTACATGTTCTAACGCTATAAATAATGGGCAAGAGTGCTCTTATTTGCTTACTGACGTACCATAGATTTACCATTGTAGATCAGGAACAATTTCTACTTGTGTTTCTTACTTGAACAATGAATGTGTTACTGTGACAAGACTTCGTTATCAGATTATATTTTTTTCAGAAAATGTATGTGTCAAATTCTGATACTGATACTGGTGACCATCGCTTCACAAGGGGCACCTATACAGCCATGTAGAAACATCAGTCAAATCCTTGCAGACCCCTGCGGGGGATGTGATTCTGTGGGTGCTGCCGGTGATGGTTGCCAACCAAGTAATAACTCTGAAGATATTATCACAATTGCAGAAGCCGAACGCCTTTGTCAAACGTTGAAGACAAAATATAATTCTGAGCCAAAGGTAGTCTATATGTCCTCTATATTTCATCAAATTGAAAACAACATCTTCAATAAGAACCCCATTGGGGTTCCGGGTGGGAATAGTCTCCCAGATACATTGGTTGGTTGGTTGGTTTGTTGTTTTACGCCGCACTCAGCAATATTCCAGCTATATGACGGCGGTCAGTAAATAATCGAGTCTGGACCAGACAATCCAGTGATCAATATCATGAGCATCGATCCACGCAATTGGAATACGATGACATGCAGCAACCAAGTCAGCGAGCCTGACCACCTGATCCCGTTAGTCACCTTTTACGACAAGCATAGTCGCCTTTTACGGCAAGCACGGGTTGCTGAAGACCTATTCTACCCCGGATCTTCACGGGTCCCCAGATACATTGATGTAAGAGGCGACTGAATGGAACGGGTGGTCAGGTTCACTGACTTGATTGTTTCCGTGTCATGGTACCCTGAACTGGTTTGACGTTGCTCGGAATATCAATCACTGGTTTCTCTAGTCAGTGTGACGTTAAAAAATATAAACGAATAATGTTGATTGATTTTAGTCGAAATAGCTTTAATACTACTTCAAATAATAATCATATTAATCAATGTTTATATGTATTAATCTTAGGAATATACCTTCCTACGGTCAGTTGTTTCTGTTTTAATATTGTGTAAGGACAAAGCAGGAAATTTGTGAGCGTCTGTCACAAATACGTTTTTAATATCCTTCATCATTTTCCTCAAACGTTCAGTCCGCTGTGATATGAAATAGAAGGGCAGGGGTGGCCAAGACGTCTAAGGCGCCGCAATTCGCTGTGCAGAGTTGCGATCCTTGGCCAGGCCAGAAACGTATGTTTGTGGGTTCGAATCACCAAAGTGGTAAACGTCTGAGACCTGCATCACTTCGGGCTTTCCTCATACTTTAAGCTGACTCGCTGATATAACTGGAATACTGTTAGAAGCGGCGTAAGACCCAACTCACTCACTCTGATGAGAAACATATATACTGTTCATCGCAGAGTTGTACCGACTTATTCACTAATCAGAAGAAATGGTATTTTCTACATTGCAACCCTATATTGGAGTGTAATTAGCAATGTGTTCAGTATACATGCGCATATGATTACAATCATAATGATCATGCCAATGTTTCTTTTTATACAGATTCGAATTTCTGATAAATATATGGCTGTTTTGGATGGTAAGAATTTGTCTGCATACCAGTTTCCAAACACACAACAAAATATCACCGTAAGTACCTTTATTTTCTTACAAGCAATTCTGATCGCGGTTGTAGAGCCGAATTTGTTAAAAAAGCCGTCTTGTCACTGGCTCAAGAACCCACGCATCTTTCATTTCGACTGGGTCTTCCATGTTTCCCCCCAAAAGACCGCAAAGGAGAACATAATCTGATTTTATGAGATATGTGGTGATAATGCTTCACCATTATCTTTTGAACTAGACAGAAACACAAAACATAGTACATACAAAATTAAGATATGATGACAGTGAATTAAAAAATGACTTATTTAGGAAAGGTTTAAACGAGGATCTAAAATGCCGATGTGGCAGCCCATGTGAAAATTCATATCATTTTTTCATTGAATGTCCTTTATTTAAATCAGCTAGAAACGAATTGATGCACTCACTATTGTTAATTGTGAAAGATACTTGTGATGTAAATATTGACCTGATGCTAGCTGGCAATGCAATTTTACCAAATCATGTGAACGAAAGCATTTTTAGGAATGTACATACATATATAAAGAAAACAAAAAGGTTTGAGTGAGCAGTGTGAATGTACATACGTTTCTCTATCTCTTTCCTTTCCTTTCTGTCATTTGATTTATTAACTGTAAATAAGATACATGTACATCTATGGGAGAGGGCGTTCTAAGTTGTGATAACTTGTGCCCAATCCTTTTCACGAGAATAAAATATGTTTAAACTAAAAACACACGACATATCGTCGAGGAAACTTATAGGTGACACAAGATCCAATACAGGACATCAAGAGAGTTGGAAAGTACAAAAATTCTGATTAAAGCATTGACAATCACGAGCAGTCGTCCTCCATTTTGCTTTCACTCGTTCCAACTTGTGTTGTTCAGCACACCTATCATCACTCTGAAATACCTTTTGCCTCAAGTTCTACAGAAATCCCCTCAAGTCCAAATGAAACGCAAATTTAAAGTGATAAAAGTAGCATGCTATAAACAAGCAATTCAAAATTGGCAGGGTGATGTCAAAATATCTAACTTGTTAATTTTATATATATTTCATACGTATTCATTATGATATCGCCCATTGAACGTTGTCGCGTTTCTTTTGGAGTTGAGTACACACACGCACCCAAAACAAACTGGGTCTACTGAAAGTAGCGTGACAATATTAATGGTGTTGAAGTCAGTCAGTGAATCAAACCGGTATTTCTTGCAAACTTTCGTAGTCTACATGTAGGTATGGAATTTCCCTGGTAAATTCAACAATGGCTGTAATTTAGAACCTGTACTCAGGGTTCATTTCTGTAGTAAATGTGGCAACAGTGGCCAAAGCTGAACACTGTTATTAAATATGTACAGATTATTACATTCTCTACTGATGATAACGATACTGGTGATGATGCGATAATGCTGTTACTGATGATGATGATGATGATGATGATGATGATGTACAGATTATTACTCCCTCTGCTGATGATCACGATACTGATGATGATGAGATAATGCTGTTACTGATGACGATTATAATTATGATTATTATTATGATGATGATGATATTTATTACAGATGGAAGAGTACTATGACGACATATCTGTGATTACCATCTTTGTCGATATCGCCTACCAACAAGAGTGCATCGAGGACTACAAGAGCGACATGAATGACGTCAGAAACGAACTCGAGCATCTCCTCTGCAGAATCCACATAGCGACATGTTCCAATTCTACAAACATTCTGGCAAGCATGAATCTGGCTGAATATCCATTCGTTGTGCAGAGCACTGCCAATAGATATGAGAGAGATTTCATGATCTTCAGGGACGCTTTTGACTACTTGAACAGCACAACTATCACAACAACATAATCTAAAATTCGCTTTATGAGTGAGTAAGTTGAGTTTAAAGCCGTTTTGAAAGTAGTCCAGGCATATCACGGCGTTTCAGTTTTACGTTCGAAGATTCGAACCCACGATAACAGGTTTCTGGTGTTCCAAGGACGCAACTCTTCATAGCGAATTGCGGCACCTTAGACGCCCCCTCCGCCCAATATATTCATTGAACTGAAGAAATATTTATATTGACATTGCCACATTTATGATTATATTTATATAGCTTTCCCGACGTATCCCAACTTCGCTTGTATAAAAATTAATCGCTGATATGTCTGGTCCAATTCGATTATGTACAGACAACCATGATGTAGCTGAAATATTGCTGATTGCGGCATAAAACAACAAAATGCATTGTACTCATATCATGTTTAGGATGTTTTTTTGTGAACTTCCAACTATTTATGACAGCTATTTATCATTTATCTATTGTTATTTTTGTTACTATGATTTTTATGATTGTTATACAAGGAGATAATTGTGAATAAAATTGGTGTTATCAACAAGAATGGAGTCGTCTTGGTTTTTAATCATTGTTGTTCGGCAAAGCAGTTAATTCACTTTTACATTTAAAAAAAATCTCACTCTAACTTATCTATGTCAACAAAGACGATGATTAAGCCAATGTTAATGACTTCAGTGAAACTCGTTAATCCGGACTGTTAGTCTGGATATTAGACTCTTGGGAAAAAGACCGGTTTCTGTCTGTGGTTTGGACGGCTCTTGTACTAAATCGCCCATAAGTTGAGGTGAAATTTGGTTTAACGTTGCGTTCAAGAGCGCCAGGCACAGTAACAAGTATGCTTTATTAACGTCATCTGTTATGTCGCGGGCAGAGGATCGAACCACCAACCCTCCGTACACATGGGCAGACGTACTATCCACTAGACCAGTGATCACCTTGCAAGTATAAATGAGCCATATAAATAGATAAGTCGACAACATGGTTAGCAAATAACTTCAGTTAATCAATTGGCTTTTTCCCTTTTCCCTTGAAGCGGCCATATTTTAATTACCCCCACCCATCCCCAAAATTCACCCATACACCCACCTGTTGCACAGGGCACTTTAAAGGACCTTCAAACATCGATGAAACAGTATTTGATCCACCTAACAGAATTCACGTCACACGTGGTTCAGCATCTGTATGTTATTGTAAAATAAAATCTTACCAATTACGTTTCCAATTTACGGTATAGAGATACAGTGGTACATATTTGCATGCGTTGTACAGTGTTACCACTAAAGACTTGTTTTCAGTGGTACATATTTGCATGCGTTGTACAGTGTTACCACTAAAGACTTGTTTTCAGTGGTACATATTTGCATGTGTTGTACAGTGTTACCACTAAAGACTTGTTTTCAGTGGTACATATTTGCATGCGTTGTACAGTGTTACCACTAAAGACTTGTTTTCAGTGGTACATATTTGCATGTGTTGTACAGTGTTACCACTAAAGACTTGTTTTCAGTGGTACATATTTGCATGCGTTGTACAGTGTTACCACTAAAGACTTATTTTCAATACCACTCGAGGGCCCTGCTACTAATATTCTGCGAATGGTCTTGAATATTTTTTACAGACCCAATTTCTTTCCACAACATTTCTTTCAAGACATTTAGCATGTCCGGTAATTTTGCTGTTGTGAAACCTCAGGAGAAATTATCCTTTTCAAGCTGTTCGCAACCTCGAGGAACCACAGGTAGAGGATTACAATAATAATGTACTTGACAAAACAAAGTCATTATTGTTGTGTTTCATTACATCCGATTGCCTGAAAAAGGTAATTAAAAAGTCTAAATCTAACACGGAGCCTGGGCCTGATAGTTTTCGAAACCGGTTGTGGAAACTGTTCCCTTGTGTCCAAACACCATTACGTCACTGTTTTAGTTTTCTGTTGATGCAGGGGATGTTCCGCCTTGGTTGTGCACAGGTTGAAAAAAACATCTCCCAAAGAAAGATGCTTTTCTGACCTAAGGCATGGTTCCATGTCCAGTTCTAGACAAGCAAATTACTACACTACATTTAAGACTACTATTATACCAGAACCTTATCAAATCAGTGTAAATTTACATAAGTTTAGAACAGCCCTTTCTTGATTTCGTTGTGGCTCACATGATCTTTCATTCGCCATGCTTGTGGTTTGGTCGCAGAGGTCCATCCCTGATACGGCCAAGAATATGTAGTGGGCGTCATGGAAAATGACAAATACAAACTTCTTTGTAATAGGTTGGTGTACAGCCTCAGATCTATCAAGACCAACAAACCCGATCTTCTCTTTTTGGATAAATCAAATGAAATTATTCATACCATTGGACTTTCTGTCCCTTTGACACTAATGCGATTGACAAGATTCAGGAAAAATATCGAAATTATCCAGAAAGCATTCCAAATGTCGCGCTTGCTTTCCACGTACCAAGTTGTCCGACTATCCATCGTTCTCGGTGCCTTAGTTTTGATACCTGCCATTCATTTGTCTGACATTGGGGAGTACCCGAGTTTGCTGCCAGGAATACCGCCGTTCTGACAATCAGGGTAACGCAGAAGGCTGCAGTGTTGAGGAGTCTTCATATTCTCCGAAATGTGGTGGGTGGGTTCGACTAGGCAGCGCATCCCATTCGCTGTCTGGTCTGCATATAGAGGGAGCAAGGGTCCTGAGCTGAAGATGAGCCTAGCCAACGTGACTGTTCCAGGATGACCCAAACCCTCTTTGCTGCATTTATTTATTGTAATCTGTAAAAAAACATTGATAATAATAATAAATGCAGATTTTAGTTTTAAAAGTATAATTCATCATATAAGTGAAAACGAAAGCATTTTGTGTCATAAATAAGCGTGTGTTGCATACATTACTGCAGCTATTTCAAATAGCTATGAGTAACTAAAAAGGCCAAAAGCCGCAATCCCCATTTAGAGTTTCGGTGTTATCAAATTGAGGCTGATCTGACGTTGGTGACAAGACCTTCCGAATATGGATCTGAAGATAATATGCAAGTTTTGACCAATTTAGTCGTGTTCAATCACCTGAATGAAATCGTGAACTTTCGTTTTAGCTTCCCTGTCATCTTTTCAATCGGCCGTACATTTAAGCTTGACATCTCAACAGTGCTTCTGTTTAAGTTATACCGCGAGTTGAACCACATTTATGTTTCCAGGAACAACAGGATGAAAATAGGTCATTACTACGGTCTTCTATGCATGAATGACTGTTCTATGTATATAAAAGTAGATGTCAGTAGATAACGGTATCTGTGTGCATCCATTATTTTGTCAAAGGAAGTATAAAGAGGAAAAGAAACTATACCACCATGTGGATTTTATCATATTTTTTATTTTCAATTGGATATAAATTAAATTTTCATTGTGTTCATTGGAATTCCTGTATTCTGATTAGCTGAATTGGTCACGTGTTATTGCATTCATTTCCCAATGAATGTAAAAAATTAAGCCACGCCCACCGAGGCGCACTACTTTCATTACTTCGGAATGTCGGGGAATCCCAATATTACAGCCGAGGGACTTCCTTTTCTGCTCACGTGTATCGTCATGCACAGGACATTCAGCGACTTTCATGCATATTCATTGTCCAAACAAACCTTTGAAACCGTAGGCCGAGAATGAATGAAACAGCAAACTTTTGTAAGAATACGCTACGCGGATTCATACAGTTTTCACATTGGTTTTTCGATTCATACCTCAATGAACCGAAAAAAATACACAGTCAATCCTGAAATATCTAAAGGCAATATATATCATATCAAAAAATGAACTGCGCTGGCGCTCAGTCACCTCTCAAAGAATACTTCCACGTGGGTATATTGTTAAACGAATAATTTTATTCAGAACTTTTAATTAAAAGAAAAACAACTCGTATGATAAACAACGCTGATACACATCCGGAGAAATACTTCATGTTATCGAAGGTTTGCATTTCCGTGTATAAAGGGATCAATCGTGAGGTGAGGTGAAATGGGGTTTAACGTCGTGTCCAAGATTGTTGCACTTATATAACGTGTGGTGGGTGTGTGGCTGCTTGTACTAGTCAGGACTAATGCCAATTTATAGTGCTAGCCAACTGAGATACCATGCCGCAGTTTAACATGACTCCTAGTCGACCAGTCCTTGTTTTAACCCCTAAAGGTTAACACGTACCATCTTTTATATACCAAATTTATATTTCCCTGACACGTATAACAAAACATGTATGATATCAATAAATGAAACTATTAAAAATGAAATTAACAATGACGTCACTTCGGGGCTTCTAACGAATACAATACCCCAAGTGTTAAGTAGTTATCGGCAACTCTGTATTTCATGAATATACACAAATCTAAGAAAACATTCTTTCTGATAAACGCCCTCAACAAAGATATTGAATACATTTTCAAATGTCACTTAAGTGTGGCAATACTAAAGAAAATAAACAACAAACTACTTGTGCCTCCAGCATTTAACCAAACATGACATTTTTGATACATTACATAGTTGCTATTTATTCGTCCCTAATGTATAACGAGTTGAAGTCAATACTATGATCTGTTGACATTTTGTATACTTCCACATGGAGTAGGTGTACATGGATAAAACTGACTTGTAAATTATCTGGAGTATGACCTTGGTTGACCTATGAAATAGGACGGATGACTGTTTGTATGGGATGCTAATTTGTATTCCTTCCTATTTACATTGTTTCCTCTGAATCTATTGACACATAAACACGTTGTAACCCTACTTAATGATCTCTTTACTTTGAAATCCTCTTTCTGTTAGGAGTAAGTGAGTAAACTTTAAGGTGAGGTCGGCACTATATCAGCTATATTATGATCAGTTATTTTAAATGTCTTTGAAGGAGCAACGAACTACCCTAATGACTCGTTTTTCAGTATACTTTAAACAGAAACACGATGAGAATACCATAAGCAAGTATTTATGAATCACAATCAAATAATGATATTCGCGAATAGGTGAGCATATCTGCCCTACCGGTTCGCATCACACACACACAGGATGTCATGAAACCACCTCTCATCAGATCCTAACATTATCGGGGGTGCTTTGCTTTCACTTGCAGCCGAAACAGGCTGCGATAAAAACAATAATCCTTTGTTTTCTTCTCATTGCTACCTGGGAAGTTCAATCAGCCATATGACCAGAACGGGCGTTGGTTAAGATAAAATAGCAAACGATATGATGTTCGTGTTACTAGTGTACTGAGAGACGAAATGAAACAAATGTAAATGAGGATGGATTTACCGATGTAATAATACTACATCCCACACATACTGAATAGTATATAATCTACCCTTTGGCAATTGTATCAATCACTACACCTGTTCTCATATTTCGTAGTTTACTGAATACTGTCACCAGTTCATATTTTCGTGGATTTGTTGAAGATTTTACAACGACATGTAAGTATTCCAAATATTTTAATATTTCACATTTGATATGTTGAATTTGGATTAACTGAATCAGGAAATAGTTCCAAACATTTACAGTTAACTAACAATTTTGGTTAGATCTTAAAATAGTTTTTGCTTAATATTGCATTTATTATTGTGTCAGGCAACCAACAAACGCTTATTTGTTCATGTAAATTGTGTGTGTGGCGGGTTTCGCATTTTCGCGAACACCTTGTGTCATAACTCTTTCTAAAGGATCCATTTTCAACACTATTTTGCCCTTTACGCTCAATGGAATCTGTCTCGGCGGATAATCGAGAGTGGTTATTCTCTGGCGTTGACGTTTCATATTATGTAGGTAAATAGGAGTGAAGTTTGATATATAGCAAATGTAGACTAAGTGTTATTATCTATATTCAAATTATATGAAACTCAGTAGTAGTAATAATAGTGGTGGTAGTAGTAGTAGTAGTAGTAGTAGTAGTAGTAGTAGTAGTAGTAGTACGTGAACCAGTATTTTTGTCTCTATTTTGTCAGAATCATGGTGACTACTGTGTCTGGTACTCTTGTGGGTTTGGCTGTAGCCATTTTCATCTGTCATTCCGCCTCAAGTCAGTCCCTGAGTGATCCTTGTGGAGGGTCGAATCCTGTTCGTGGGTCTTCCAAAGGACTTGCTAAAGGACAAATACATAAAAACATCCCCCGTAAGTCTTTCCTAGAATCTTTCTTTCCATTGCTCTTTAGAAAACTAAGAAATATAATTTTATTTTCACAACTGACATTGTATGAATCCTGGGGAGAACTTTCCTATATGTCTATCTCAACAACGATTATATCAGCTGCTGATTATTGACATCAAGGTGCCATAATTGAATACATCCATAGATACATATAAGTAAATATGCAAAGGGGTATTAAATTTTAATATTAACTATAGGTAACTTCTGTTTGCTGTAAATTATATTTAACTAATTGTTCTTTCAGCCTCGGATTTCGCCATTTTTTGCAACCTATCTGAAAGGAGTGAACGGGAAAAACTTCCCCGTCAGCAGGCGTCCATTTAATCAGTCAATGGTAGGTGTAGTCAAATCGTAATGTAATTTGGTTAAACGTGGATATTATATACGTGGACGGTTTCACAGGAAGGATCTGAACACTCACCTTTTTGCAAACACCTGATAGCATCACCTTTTGATAGATATTCATAAACAGACCTATGATATAAGTCAGAATCATGATCATACAATGGACTACTTTTTAACAATAATTTCGTATGATTGTGGTAATGTTTTTCTTGTCGTTTTTATTTTCGGAATAATGGGAAGAGGTTGTTGTCTAACTGACCGTAATATATATTGAATGAAATCGAGAATATTAATCAGTTACTGTATCATTATCATCAAAATAAATCTTATTATGAAAATGACGACGATGATTATGATGACACAATCACATTCAACTGTCCTTTTTTCCCGTTTCAGGTAACAGGTGCTCTCCAGAGCGACTATGATGACGTGTCAACAATCATCATGTTCATGAAGTACATCTACAAATATGAAACTGAATACACAGTCGACATGGATGCCTTCCAACACAAGCTGTACAACACGCTTTGTAGGATCAAGATCGCCGCTGACGTCAATGGACAAAGTCTTACTTACACCATCACCGATGATGTTGTCACCAGGAAGGTCATTACATCAGTTGCCTTTAGGTACGCCCGTGATTACATCGTGTTCAGGGACGCCGAAGTCTTCTTGTCATCTGTCTCTGCTCCGTATAACTGAACAATCAACTGACTCTGGTGCAACCGGGCCTATTGGGATGAATAGACTCGGTAACTTTAATGTGAATTTTAAGTTAAAGTTCCTTTTAACGAAATAACCTCCATCTTAGTTTTTCTCTAGTGGCATTACGACTGTCTGTGCCATAACGGTACAAAGGCAAGCTTTCAAGACAGTAGGTCTCACCAATACTTTGGTATCTACAATTATATGTGTTGGATTACATTAATCCTTTTGTTATGTATGCGAGAGAGTCGTTTAAATACTGATATGTTTTAGTTTATTCATTTATCTATGTATTTATTTATTTATATATTTTACACGTGTGTGACTGGCAACAAATGCTTTTCCCCAGAGTTATCTGTTGATGTAAATGTGAATTTGTAATCAAATATTGTGAATTCCATTCATTTATGAATGTTGTGGATATTGGCTTTTAGATTTACAAGCATCTTATTTATTTAGTTATTTTTATTTTTGGGCAAATAACATAATAAAAATATCATAGAAATACATGCGTCTCTTCATAATAAATTTGTTTCAGAGAAAAAAATGAATGTTATTTATTGGTTGATGGTACCCGATGCTCCTTTATGCTCTCAAACATGTGACCGTCTCCTTAGTCTAGTGGCCATTAAAAGATGGTACTTGTTGTTACCCTGCCTGACACTCGGCAATAAGGGGATAAAAGAAGGACTGGTCGGCTCTGAGTCAGCATACTGTTTCTGAGTGGGGTATCCATGTTACATTACGGCATCGTATTGCATAGAAACCTATTCGTCCGAGATGCTAGGGTATCGGAGTGAGGCGTTAAACAAACAAACAAACAAACATCGGTCCTGTGAAAGGGTCATCAGGTGACACATACATGATTAGGTAAATAGGGAAACGAGATTTCACGCCACGTGAGCAACATCCGTGTGTTAACAATAGCATGTTACTATATATAGCTTTGGTGCTTTCCACTTTATACAGTGAAATTTACTTCCTTGTATTCCGTCTGCCCACGAGATGCAATGTATGTCGAGTGAATGAACTCAATCTAGATAAACCGGTAGTGTTTCTATGTAGCTTAGTCACACTGATAATACATGTCAACTCTGTATTAAATCTGTAAATCAATGACTGAAAGGATGTTGCCATGGAAGGGACCAGATCACCAAATAACACAATGACTCTCCACTGATGTTGCAATGGAAAAGACCAGATCTTCGCGGCGAATTGCGACAACTTAGACGAACGTGGCACCCGTGACAAAGCTCTTGTTTAGACTACGTGACAAATGTGTGATAAATATTTAAAGAGATTCGAAGATTAAAGTAAGACAACCTAACAGTAATTGAACAATAAAGTTTCGTGGGCAGATTTTTCCGCCATAAAATCGCCTTTTATCCTTCCTTATACAGGAAATGTATACATAGATTTCAACGTGACATTCGTATTCTAGCAGCAATGTCATCTATAAACGGAATAGGTGTTTTCCATGTTTTGAAGCAAACCATTTCTTCCTGTATGAAACCTACCTACCATAGCCACTGTACACAGTGAATATACATAGATATATAAGCCGGTAGTGTTTTTTTATATAGCCTGCGAGGACAGTATCAGAGTACGGAAAAGAAAAGTTGTAATACATCGATGAGTGTTTTTTATGTTTTCTTTCATTTTCCACATTAAACCACCCACATGTACTTCATGTAAAACAGGTAACTGATATACATATATTGCCTTTAACTGAAAAACAAAAACAATGTGCTTTGAATATCTCACAGTACACAGGTTTGGCAGCGCCTTGCTTGCGGGTTTTACCAAAATCGTGAACGTCTGAGACTGTATCACTGTTTTTCCTCCCACATCAAGGGGGCGGTGGGGTGGCCTAGTGGTTAAAGCGTTTAATTCCCCACATGGGTACACTATGTGGAATCCATTTCTGGCAGCTTGGGTTGCATACTCCCCAGGGATCTGAGAATGAATGATCCATTGATAAGGGTAACAATGTAGCGTTTTGAGCATGCTTTAGTGTATTATGAATATGCATATTATTTTACAGTGTGGTCGAGCACAGTGTCTTGTATTCAATCACTCTTTATGCATTGTACCCATGAGGCCAAATGCATATCATATACTGTCTTGGACGTGTTACAAATTCATACATTTTCTTACTTATATAACATGATAAATGAACATTGATACATTTCTCATAGTTTCTGTACAATCACAGGTCATTAACTTACAACATTTGTTACCGTTTGGGTTGTGGTAGAAATAGTTATTTAGATATTTTGCCCTTAAATCATTATACACTGGACATACACATAAAAAGTGATATTCGTCTTCAATACAATCAGTTTTACAAATGCTACAAAGCCTATGTTCTCCTGCAGTACCTACATATCTGCCTGAAAATGGATCATGTGTAGCAAAAAAGAAATCGAGAAAGGTCTGTTCTAAACTTATGTAAATTTACTCTTAATAGATAATGTTCGAGTATAATAGTAGATTCAAATGTAGTGTAGTAATTTGCTTTTCTCGAACTGGACAAGGAACCATGCCATTTTTGGATATACATATCCTTTAAGGTCTGTGTCAAACGGGTGAAGAAATGCTGTGGCATATCTACAAGTTGCTGTAACCGAATAATACCATATCCACATTCGTATAACTTTTAACTTTTGATGCCCAATTTTATTTCCCATGGCTGTCGTAGAGAAGCATCATATTATAACTTTTTCTAGGGTATCGTGAAGATGGCATATTTAATAACCTGACCAAGTATTTAATAACCTTTAAATAACTATAGATATCGGTGGAAACCTTCCGCATTCACCATATACCCTTGCGTTTTCTGTGCTAGATTTTACACCCAAGAACTTTTTACATGCATATAAACGTATTTTTTCAATAACATCCAAATGTTCTAACCCCCAATTCCTTATCCATACAATATATGCGGGCTTATTTTTGTATGAAATATTTTAAAGTAAACATCATATGTAATATTGTCCAGAACTGTAAGACTTTTTAATATGCCTACACAATATGGCTTGCAATGAAATGTTATGTGCATTCCTTGACCAAGTTAATTTACTTGTAAAACACACGCCTAAGTATTTATAAAATGGAACAACTTATACAGGCTTCCCTCTGTAGTGCCATTTTTCTTTTACATTACCACCACTTTTAAAAACTGCAACTTTGTAAGTTTTGACCCGTAATAATAACTTTCTTACATACATGTTTTTGCTTTTGCAAGCCAGGTATTGTGCTCGAGAACATGGCTATATCGTCAGCGAAAAGAAGCAGAAATAATTTAATAGTTTCGGGATGTAGTTGTATTCCATCAGTGCAATTATTTTGGATTTGATATGCTAATTCATTTATGAAAAAGGAAAATAGAAAGGGACTTGATATATACCCTTGTCGGACACCCATGCTACTTACAAAATTATCCGATATAGCGCCATTGTTCTGGACACACACTTTCACATTTTTATATAGAGAACACAATAACTTTCCAATTCGCCCAGAAAACAAGTCTCTTATTGATAATTGAAGTAAATATGTTACTGAATGTACTGAGGAGAGTTAAGCCTCTATAATTATTAACATCGCTGGTTGCGCCCTGTTTGTGAAGAGGAACAATAATGCCAACTGTCCAATTCTCTGGAAAATATAATCTCTCCGAAAGGATATTAAATGGTATTAAAATATCTGAGGAATGCTTAAAAATCTCTGCTATCACATTATCATTTCCAGATGCCATAATATTTTAAGTTGGGGGATGCTGTCAATAATTACCCCTCTAGATACTGACATTCAAGAATATCAGCTGTTACACTGTCAACTTTATCTTTGTTGAATTCCCATGTCAAATAAATTGTTATCGTCATGTCTTCAATAGAACTGAAAAACAATTTCTGTGATCCTCTGTCCTTATTTTTTCTAAAAATTATTTAAATGTCTACATCATTCCTTTTTAGTGAGTGAGTGAGTGAGTATGGTTTTACGCCGCTTTTAGCAATATTCCAGCAATATCACGGCGAGGGACACCAGAAATGGGCTTCACGCATTGTACCCATGTCGGGAATCGAACCCAGGTCTTCGGCGTGACGAGCGAACGCTTTAACCACAAGTCTACCCGACCGCCCCTCATGCGGGCATTCGCTTTCAAACTATTGTTGATCATATCTATAGCCTTTGTTTTCTTCATATCAGATGCTGCGATAATAACAGTTTATTATGGCTAATACTTTCTTCAACGTTAACAAATGCTACATCGACAGCCTTCTCCAGTAAATCAAGCGCAATTTTTTTATTCCCTCAAACGGTTTGTGTACCAAGTCGAACATTCAGGGTGAACATAAACACATGAATATAGTAAATCTGTCTTAAATCCAAATACGGTTTTATCTTACAACATGAAAATGCCATATCGTACACTTTAGACCATTTCACATATTTAACAAGTTGTTGCAATTGTCTACTAATATGGCACTACCACCAGAAAGTCTACCAAAGTTGGAAATCTTTTCAGCTTCTTTGATCCAAAGCTTGAATCCTGGAAATATCAAACTTATGTCTATATCTTTCATCCATGTTTCTGTTACGCCGATAACGTCAAACGAGTTTAAATAATTGGTAAAGTCCCGATCAGTTTTTTTAGAATTCAGTCCCGATACATTCCAGAAAACAAATGTTCTATTCTCAGATTTACAATCATCGACATCGTCTGTCGGATCTACATGAGGCGTCGGTCGGTCTCAGCGTGTTGCCGTCCTGTCCGAGGCCCTAGAGCGAGAATTTAGAAGTCGTGGTCCTGTGTGCGAACCTCCCCGTCTATGTCCTTGCGTGGGTGATGTTCTGATGTCCTGTACATGTCTATCCCTTCTCTCCCGCGTGTGTGCTGTAGTTCTCTCTGGCGTCTCTTGACTATCTCTCATCTCACTATCCTTCTTCACATCCTCCACAAGTTTCCCTCCTTTATAAACAAACCCTTTTATCTGGATTTTCACGACATAACCTGCATAGCTCCTGTCGCTGGAAATATGTCAACCAAAAAGACACTACATTTTGTCCATGTGTGTACATACGCATGTATAAATTGTTCACACCAGAGAGTTATGCGGACTGCAAACAATAGAGTGTTGAAACACACTCAACGATGGATAACTAAATGCAATAGCCTACCAGCTGATGCTGCATTAAAGAGGCTTGATGGAAACATACAACTGATACCGTTATCTGCCTCAGGAACCAAAGCGATGTCATGGAACGGGTTCTTTCAACATGTGGCAAATTTCTACTACACTGTACATATGTGTTTAGATCCTAAAGACAAACCTGAAGACGTTTCTTGTCCAATTGTTTGGACGTGTTTAGGTTTTAAACATGTTTAAGATTTGCTATAGAGTGTGGCGTCGCTCATGTCGGGTTTGCACATGATTCGGTGTGTTGCATGTTGTAGTGACGGCAACTTTGCATTTGTAACCAATGATTGTACGTATATATCTTTTAAAAGTGCGTACCGACAATGACTGAAAAAGTAGTACTATTCCATAATTATAAGCTTCCACGGTGATGCAGCTGTCAAATCAGTTGTTTCAATCTGAGGGGCTTTATTGTGATTTGATATCCCTTATTGATGGTAGATTTGCAGGTAAACGCCGCACTCATCAATATTTCAGTTATATAAAAAAGTCAAGTAAATATGCGAGTCTGGACGAGACAAACCAGTGATTGACGTCATGAGCATCTATCGATGCAATTGGGATATGATGAAAAAAGTCACCGACCCTAACCATCCGATTCATTCAGTCGACTATTTGATGATGATGATGGATGATGACGATGGCGATGACGATGATTATGATACTATTACTACTACTACTACTACTACTACTAATAATAATAATAAGAAGAAGAAGAAGAAGAAGAAGAAGAAGAAGAAGTAGAAGAAGAAGAAGAAAATAGAAATTAATTTCTAGGAGTGCTTTTCCTTTCCCATGTGGTTGCCCAATTGAAGTTAACAAAAGGTTTAAGACTCTTGTCATTGTCCTTTGAATTACACACTGCATATCAAAGAAAAATGTGAAAGCAAAACACACATCAAGGCAAACATTTCATCATTCTTCCCACAACTACCCTTATATCCGTTGAGTCAAGTACATGCATACATTATAAGCTGATAACATCCGTGATAATGAATAGTAATATAAAGATTACAATATTAAACGAACTACATTGTAAATTATGTCATTACATCAAGTCTGTATGAGCCCTTATCAGTACAGCATGAATGAAGCATGTACCCAGTAGTGTGGTCTACATAAAGAAACAACTAACTCGCTGACGATTTGACAAAAAGTATTAATTTCATCCCTTAAAAATTCTGTAAAAATTAAAATATACCAGTTTAAACTGTTATTTAAACCATAATGGTTGTACTGCTTTTGAAATTAGTATAACTAATATTTAATCCTTTCGTAATGAGATATTCTAGTGACATGAGCTAGTTCATTTCGCTGCATCGTGAGTTTTGTTTCGGAAACTGACACTACTCATAGTTCATTTCTGTTCACGTTTGTTCAAATGAAGAAGAGGAAGTGTATTTTCTGTAGGGTAAGGAGGGCTGACGATTTATCGATAAAAATATATTGTCCCCGAAAATGCTTGATAAATATAATTATGCTTGATACTGTTGAAAAATAAGATATTGTCTGCCACGAAGATACATTGAAGCCAGGTCTTTTTAGAAAATAAATATTTGAGCTCATATTTTTAACTTAAATATTATCTGGTTTTGCAGCTTTTGTTGAACAAATGTTTATACAAAATTCCCTAATTTTTAGAAATGTCGTCAGTTTGGGCCTACGTGAAGTGCCCATGTGGAATAAATATTCTCACAGATAAAATGTTACAATAAGTCACTTCTTTTATATTTATAATTTATAACCATTGATCAGGAGATGGTCTAGCTCATTTCAGATTTCAGTATGAAAGAATAATGTATTCATTCCTGTTCAAAACTTTACAATTGATTAGTCATGATCGCAACTTTAAAACCAATCAAATATGCAATTTGAAGTATATATAGAACTCCGAGAGAAGGACAGAACATCAGATAAGATATCGAGATCAAACAAGAACATCGACCCACATTACAGCTCAACTTGAAACATGACTATTATTGGCAACAGGTAAGTGGCATGCTATATACTACTGCTCTGGGATGTCTTCGCTAAATCCCACATACATTTATTTGTATTGATTGTCCTGTTTAGAAAAAGTGTAGCTACAGTTTAAACTTTATAATAAATAAATAAATAAATGTGCCACTAGGAACGTTGTAGAAGCGCGTTTTATTTTGAAATGTAAATTATTATCTGTGTGACACCAGGTTAGCAATTTTTGTCCTGTAAGTTGATATACAGATATTGTATTATGTAAGGTAACGATGATATATGGTATCATTTGATGCTTTCTAATGTTTGTCAGCACCATACCCATGTCCTTGCTGTCAATGGCCAAACAATGCTGATCGTGGTTGAAAAGCCGAATCATTTAACAAAGCTGTCTTGTCACCGGCTCACATCCTTCATTTCGAATGGGCGGTCCATGTTTGCTCAGGGTTCTCCTGACGTGAACTTCTAAGGAAGATATCGTCAGATCTTCACACACAGAGGTATTGCAAAGGAGTAAAAGATCTGATTTTGTGAGACTTGTGGTAATAATACTCCACCATTGTCTTTTGAACAACAGAGAAACAAAAGATATATCGTCAAGAAAGACCCGTGAAGATCCGGGGTAAAATAGGTCTTCAGCAACCAATACTTACCTTAAAAGGCGACTATGTTTATGGTAAGAGGACTAACGGGATCAAGTTGTTGCATGTCATCGATCCCAATAGCGTGGATCGATGTTCATGATATCAATCACTGGATTGTCTTGTCCGACGTCATATACCTGGAATATTGCTGAGTGCGGCGTAAAACAACAAACCAATCCAATCCAATCGTCAGAAAAACTGACAGGTAACACAGGATCGCTTGGAGGTGATGATGAAGATAGAAATAATAAACCCATTCTTTATTACAGATGGACCGGTACTTGACGACATATCTGTGATTACCATCTTTGTCGATGTCGCCTACCAACAAGAGGGCAGCGAGGACTACAAGAGAGACATGATAACCGTCAGAAACAAACTCAAGCTTCTCCTCTGCAGCACCCACATTGCGACATGTTACAATTATGCACACATACTGACAAGCATCAAGCTGAATGAATTCATTGTGCAGGGGAGCGATGCCGATATACTCAACTCACACAACACACTTAACAAAGCTCACTCCCTCCACAACACCCTCCACTCCACAACACCCCTCACTCCACAACACACTTTACAACGCCCACTCCCTCCATAAAATCTTCCACAACATCCCTCACTCCACAACACCCCTCCCTCCACATCACACTTAAAAGAGCTCACTCCTTCAATAACACCTTCCACAACACCTCTCACTCCACAACACACTTAACAAAGCTCGCTCCTTACACAACACCTTCCACAACATCCCTCACTCCACAACACACTGAACAAATCTCACTCCCTCCACAACACCTTCCACAACAACCCTCACTCCACTCCACTTAACAAAGCTCAATCCCTTCATAAAACTCTCCGCAACATCCCCCACTCCACAACACATTTAACAAAGCTCGCTCCTTCCACAACACCTTCCACAACTACCTCTCACTCCACAACACCCCTCACTCCACAACTACCCCTCACTCAACAACACACACCACAACGCCCACACCCTCAATAAAACCCTCCACAACACCCCTCACTCCACAACACACTTAACAAAGCTCGCTCCTTCCACAAACCCTTCCACAACACCCCCCACTTCACAACACACTTAACAAAGCTCGCTCCTTCCACAACACCCCCAGCACGACCCTCCACAACACTCTCCACAACACCCCTCACTCCACAACACACTTAGCAAAGCTCGCTCCTTACACAAAACCTTCCACAACACACCTCACTCAACAACACACTTAACAGAGCTCGCTCCTTCCACAACACCTTCCACAACATCCCTCACTCCACAACACACTGAACAAATCTCACTCCCTCCACAACACCTTCCACAGCACCCCTAGCACGACCCTCCACAACACTCTCCACAACACCCCCCACTCCACAACACACTTAACAAAGCTCGCTCCTTCAAACACCTTCCACAACACCCCCAGCACCACCCTCCACAACACTCTCCACAACACACTTAACAACGCTCCCTCCCTCCAAATCACCTTCCACAACTACCCCTCACTCCACCACACCCCTCACTCCACAACTACCCCTCACTCAACAACACACTCCACAACACCCCTCACTCCACAACACACTTCACAAAGCTCGCTCCTTCCACAACACCCCCAGCACCACCCTCCACAACACACTCCACAACACCCCTCTCTCCACAACACACTTAACAAAGCTCACTCCCTCCACATCACCTTCCACAACTACCCCTCACTCAACAACACACTCCACAACGCCCACTCCCTCCATAAAACCCACCACAACACCCCTCACTCCACAACACACTTAACAAAGCTCGCTCCTTCCACAAACCCATGCCGCAATTTAACATGACTCCTAGCTGACCAGTCCTTGTTCCAGCCCCTAAAGGTTAGTAACAAGTATCATGTGTTATATACCAAATTTATATTTCCCTGACGCGTATCACAACACATGTATAATATATATCAATAGATGAAACTAATAAACAATGACGTCACTTGGATGTTCCTAACCAGAATGCCAGACCCTAGGTGAGCAGTAGGTATTGGCAACGCTGTTTCATGAATATACAAAAATCTTTAAACAAAAATATTCCTTTTTGATAAACGACCTCAACAAAAATATTGAATACATTTTCCAAAGTCACGTGAATGTATCAATAGTAAAGAAAACAATAAACATAATACTTGTGTATCCAACGTATACAGCATTTAACAGAACATGACATTTTTGATACATTACATAGTTGCTATTTATTCGTACCTATTATGTAACGGGTTCAAGTCAATACTATAATATGTTGACATTTTGTATACTTCCGCATGGAGCAGGTGTACATCTGTGAAACTGACTTGTTAATTATCTGGAGTATGACCTTGGTTGAAACAGGACGGACGACTCTTTGTATGGGATACTAGTTTGCATGCTATATCTCTGAAAGTATTGACATATATACACGTTGTAGCCCCATACACATGGAGGAATACGTTATGAATTCATGATTTCTTTACATTGAAATCATCTTTCTGGAGTGAGTGAGTGAGTGAGTGAATGAACGAGTGAATGAATGAATGAACGAGTGAGCGAGTGATTCAGGTCGGCATTATTTCAGCTATATTGTCATCAGTAATTTGAAATGTCTTTGAAGGAGCAACTCACTACCCTAATGACTCATCAGCATACTTCAAACAGAAACACGATGAAAAGATCACAAGCATGTGTTCATCAAACCCCCTCTCACCAGATCATTTCATTATTGTGATACGCTGCTTTCCCTTGCAGATGAAACATGATGCGGAGACAACAAGGATCCTTTGTTTTTCTTCTCATTACGACCCAGGAAGAACAACCTTAATGGC